>NW_027437196.1:11317500-11917500 GCF_033239565.1 Halichoeres trimaculatus
CTTTGTAGTAGCTTAACATGATTTGCAGCCCCCCAAAAAATCCCTTTTTTTTCTCATTCAAGTGTTCCAGAAAAAAACTGCAAAAAACTGAAATCTTATCAAGTGTTTTTGTCTAATTTTAAGAAAAATTGTTGTATTACACTAGATATGAGCCACATTCAACTCACCAGTCCAGAAAAATGTTGTGTTTTAAGTTGTTGAAAGACAAAAATGAGGTCTGAAATGCTTGTAACAAGTATAAAAAATCTGTCAAAGGAACAAGAAAAATCTGTAAGAAAATTTGCTCAAAACTAGAACAACGTCTTAATACAAGTACTTTTCTCTTGTTCCATAAAATAAGACATTTTTCTGGACTTGGTGCGGTGAATATGACTCATACTGAGTCTTAAAGTGATACTCTGGGATGGAACAAGTTGGGTCCTATCACAAGGTTTAGGGCAGAAATTACCCCTACAGCAGTGTTTTTGTGCACCAAACCCCCCCCCCCAGCTCATCAGCCGGTTTCCTCCGCATTCAGACGGGGCCAATTTTACTTGACCAAAAACACAAATAAAATTTGATATCGGTCTGCATTCACGCTTTATTTAAAGAATTTTCAGCGCTTTACTTTCACTCAAAAACACCGCTAAATAAGGCTCTAGTTTTCATCGTGTCGTAAAACGGCGCTACCTCAGCTGCAGAGCCACAGCTGGCTACGAGGCGCTCGCCGCTTAGAGTATCAGTCCGCGCGCGTGGCGTGCCTGATATAAACAAACGCAGGTAGTCTGCCAGCACGAAGAGACACAATGAGAGCTAGAGCTTTATTTAGCGGTGCCTTTGTCTGAAAGTAACGCTCTGAAAATTCTCTAAATAAAGCATGAATGCAGACCGATATCAGATTTTTTTCGGTTGGAGTCCGTTAATTTGTGTTTTTGGTCAAGTAAAATTGGCCCCGTCTGAGTGCAGAGGAAACCGGCTGACGAGCAGGGAGGGGGAGTTTGGTGCGAGCGCTCTGGGCTTCTGCTGCACAAAAACACTGCTGTAGGGGTAATTTCTGCCCTAGACCTTGTGATAGGACCCAACTTGTTCCATCCCGGAGTATCACTTTAAAAGACATTTTCTACTGTAAATAAGACAAAATACTTAAAAAGATTTCTGCTTTTTGAGAGTAAAATGCTCAATTAGGACAACTGTCCCTTTAAGGCTTCCCCGCTCCACCAGCCCCCTTCCCTCTGATTGGCCAGCCCTCTGGAGACAGACCTTAGTGTTTGAGATCCTTATGACCACATCATTTCTATTCTGTTTTCTGTATGGGCTGTTTGGAGCAGACGGATTCAGGGATCTCTACGATATGTAGAGGATTGAGAATTTGCACATATTTAGTGTGAACATTCAGCATTGTTAATGTAAATCAAATGTAAAATATGGTACAGTACCCCCTCTTTAATTTAGTGTTAATAACAGTTTTTCTATGGCAGATATTGTATATACACTTGGCTCTGTTATGTGACCTCCCTCATCACACCTACTTCAATACCAAGCTCTAGTCAAGCAAGAACTGAAAACCAATTTCAAGTTCCCTCACTCAGCTTTTTTTAACCCTCTTATCTCAGACCACAGTCACCTTTCCCACTCCCAGTGCCACTGGCCAGGAGTCACCTTTTAGATATGGGTGACAGAGCAGCCAGCAGCGTTGGGACCAGTGGCTATCTCCCTTTACCTCACAGTTTGACAGGAGGTCACAGAGGGGCGAAACAAACTGAAAGCTACTGAGTGCAGCGTTTAGTGTCACTTTAAAGGGGCTGTTTGACATTTTGAGAAATGTGCTTTCAAATCTAGATAGAGGATACTTCTACCGTCATGTCTGTGCAGTGACAAGCAGCTGGTTAGCATTGCAAAAAACCTTCATTTATTCCAACGAGATGAGATGAAGCTTTATTTTTATTACCCTAGGCTGGATTCAAACATCACTTTATGGTTTATAGGGTTTAGATATGGGACTATCACTTGGAGGAGTCCCAAAATCATTCTAACACAGCTTCAAAAAAACGGATGTATCCAGATTTTGATTTATAAACAGAGCTTATTGTTTACCTCCCATGCTTAACGGAGCTAATCATCTACTCACTGAAGCTTGCTGTGAAAAACTTAAGGCATAAAAAGTGTTTTCATCTCTGACTTTTCTAAATGTGAAACTATTCTGTTAATTGTAAAGTAGACTGGGTTAAAACGGCCACTGACGACACATTCTTAATATCACATTGTGGGACCAGGAGCATGAAAGCATTTCCTAGCTTGGTTGAGAGGCCTTCTGAAGTCCCAAGCTTTAAAGTCTTCCCTACTTTACTTCCTATTTTTTTTTTGTGTTTACTTGTCTTTATGGCCTGATTCTTCACAACTGTGGCTTTCTTACTCATCATTGTGCTTTATTACCTCCTCCACGGAGGTCACACTTTTGGGAGACTGTCTGTGAACAACTTAACTCAAAATGTTACAAATGGATCTTGATGAAATTTTCAGGAAATGTTCAAAATGGGATAAGGAAGGAGTGATTGAATTTTGGAGGTGATCCAGATCACCGTCTGGATCCAGGATTTTTTTTTTAAGGATTCTTTATAATTGTGATATAGGGCCATTTTCACCGTGTGTATATAACTCCATGATAAATAGTAAGATCATTTCTGACAGATGTAAAAGTATGATCCAGATCCTGGTCATATTCTGGATACTAAGATCTGGAATATGAAATGTGTACTGGGTCGTCATAATTTCCAACACTGTCAGGAAACAAATCATCTTACAAACCTGCAGCTAACACCAAATTGTAGCAGACAGTCTGCTGAAAGGGAGTATAACATTAAAGTAGGACTAAAGTATTGCGGAACAATCATTATATGCTTGGCAGAGGTCTGCGCTCTCTGAGTGCTTTTCTAGTCTTCTAAAGTCAACTGGGTGCTTTAACAACATCCATAAATCTGTTCTGGGCAAAATTACAGAATACCTTTGCTCCCTTTTAATCCTGAAGGATGAAATTGACAACCTTTGTTAGCTGGACTTTGTGCAAGTTGTTGTTTTCAAAGTCCAAACTTTGATTTTTATTAGTTTCAGTATTTTTTGTCATACAGGATGGTTGCTGGGGGCGAGATTTAGAAATGTCACAAAAAGCACTGTGTAGAAGAAACTCAAAACAAACAAGTTTTTATGTAAAGCGTAAAAAAGTAATCACCTTTTGGGCTCAGCATCTTTTAACATCCCAGGTCATTACACATCAAGGGATTAGCTTTTGTTACAGGCGAAGGGGGCTGGGGGCTCTCTCTTACCTTGACAAGATAAGCTAGGTTAGCCTCCCTGTGTGAGCTTTTCAAATGGACTTTGAGAGGAGTGGGATTTTTCCCCCTGAGAAGTGTTCCGCATACTTTTATCGACTTCCACTGCAAAGCACTGGCTCCTATCAGAGACAGCTATTTTCAAAGTAATCCCAAATGGGGCTCTGCCACTTTCCCACAACTTTTGCTGCCATAAGCGCTCCACTAGAGGACTAAGTGTAGATGCATACCTGCTTTCGAACACAACTGGTGTGGTGGAAATGGGTAGAAAATGAAAACATTTCATATCCACCCAAAATAGTTAGGTTATTGACAAAGACAGAATCTAAAGATATGTTCTGTTTAGTTTATGTTATATTAGTTTTGCAAACTCACAATATTGTTGAAGTGCATTGTAGTTTTTTGAAAAGGCTAGTTTTATTTTCATTTCAGTTTTCTTTTTCACCTCTTTGTTTTCATTATTTTATTAGTTTTTATTAACTGTAATAACTGTAGCATTAAACACTCAATGGCAGGGGTCTGCAACCTTTATTTTCAAGAGAGCCATTTTGCCTCAGCTCACCTGGATTAAAGTTATTCAGGAGCCACAAAATCTACTTGATCTTCACAACAAAGACAAAAAACTGTATAAAATTCTAAACAAAGTTAAAATCTAGTAAATAATTATCTAAACCAGAAGTTTTTTGTGTTAATAATATTGCATGTCAGATGTCTTAGTTGTTTTTTTAAAAATTTTCAATCATTTTTGCAAATATTTAGAAAAAAATGAAAATTTCTAATATAAATTTTTATAAATTTACTAGACATTTTTTCTTTAGACATTTAAATAAGTAGCAAAAGTTTTTCAAAATAATTTTATATCTCAAAAAATAATTAGATATCTCAAAAATAGAAGAAAAAAAATGAAAATGTGCAAAAAAAAAATCCGGAAATTTTAATCTTATTAAAAAATTATGGAATTTCATAGATTTGCAAAATTAAAAATGAAATTTGCAGGTTTAAATATTTGCTTTATTTAAAAAAAAGTAAAAAGTATAAAAATATTAAAATCTGAATAATTTGCAAAAATGATTAGAAATTTAAAAAATGTAAAAATTTCAAAAAATGTCAAAATCTATTATTTTTTTATTTTTTTTTTCACAAATTTGAAAAACTGTAAAAAAAAACTTCAAATCAAAATTTGCAAAAAGTTAAATCAAAAATGCAAAAATTCAAAACAAATGAACGGGTTTTTTTTGCAAGATGTGATGCATTTTTAGTTCAACAAAATTGTAAATCATGATTTTATTTAATGCCAATGACTCTAACCATCAATACCTTTTGTAAGAAAAATAAAAAAAAATATTTTAATAATCTTTTTAAAAGCTACAAGGAGCCACCGCACAGGAGTCAAAGAGCTGCATGAGGCTCTAGAGCCGCACGTTGCAGACCCCTGCTCTACGGCCTGGTTTTAAATTGCAAAACTTAGCCATCCCAATCTTTTTTAAACCCTTCATTAAAAAATAATTGATACATCTGTATGTATGAGTTGACTCCGGTCTTGTTGCCATTTTTGTCAAAATCTTTGATCCCCATGAATCAAAAGAGGCTGCATAAAAATAAACTTTAACTTGTGTTAAATGTGGTTCTCAAAGTTGGGTCTGGGACCTATTTGAAGGTCACAGCTTGGGGAAAGGCCACCAAAGAGGGCGTTGTGCAGCCATAACTGCCCTACATACACTGATTTTGTAATCCTTTCACCAATCTAGTTCACAGGGTTCCTTTTTTGTCCGTTGAGTCAGCCCTTCATTCCAAAGAGCACCTGTGTTTGCTGAATGTGAATTATAACAGATTTTTTACGAGATTTTTACTGCCTGCAGTGTCAATGAACCTAAGACTCTCTACTTCCCAACATTTGATGGATAATTGAAGAAGTGTCGTTCAGTGCCAGTGATATACCAGTATTCTGATGATCCACAGGTCTGCTTTGCTATGTTTGTGTAACCAGGCTCCATAGATCTTCATCCCATGGCAGGTAAAAAAGAGAACCATGTAAGTAGTGATTGTGATAAAGGCTGAGGTTACCAGCATCGGCAGCATCAGCCTAAAAGACACAGACAAAAATACAGTTTGAAAACTTTGAACACACTTCCTGTCATGAAAGCACAGTGTTTGGAGAACCTCAACTTACTCTCTGTCAAACAGGAACAACCAGGTGATATTCAAGCAGACGTTGATGATAATAGAGATGTGAAATCCATAAGGGAGCACTGCAGGCGTGGTGTACATCCAGTCGTAAGCATTCCTGCAGGGAGCATGGATAATGTTGTTTGAGTTGCTGGAGAAAATACGACACAGCAAACAAATTGTGTCCAGGGGGAAATAATCAGACTATTTCACACATAGTTTGAGCAATCTGCGACATGTAAAGGAAAAACGGCTGCACGGTGGAGAAGCAAATTGCCTCTGGACTCAGCAATGTAATTTTCAGCGTGCTCTAACACATGAGGACGAGAGACAGTGTTGGTATTAAGTGTTATCACCTGTTTTAAATTATGTATGAAATAAGAGACATGATGCCTACCTTCTGCAGAGGCCAGCTAAAAAGTATACAAACATGGCGAACAGCCAAATATATATGAAATCCCACACAAACAGAGCCCACTGAGCAGGAGTTATGGGGGTTGTATACTTGAGTGTCACATCCTCTGTGCTCTGCTTGAAAATACCTGCAAACACAAGAACTCAGCTTACAAATAATTCCTTCACGTGAGTGTGTAACTTATTCAACATATACTCACCTGTCTCAGCACCAAACCCTGATAAAGAGTTGAACGTGATTGCAGCTAATATGGTAAAGAATCCAACAAACATGAGCACAACACGGTACGGCTTGTGGGTCTCCATGATGATGATGAAAGTCCATAAAACACTACAGATTCAAACACAGAAATACCGAAAAGTTCAATTCTTCTTTTGCACGACATAAGTAGTTCAGTTCAGCAAGTGCACGTCTGAGACAGAGAATGACAATACCTTTTATAACCTGAAGCAGCGTGATATATTCAACGATGTGTCCTCCCTTTTTATTGTCTCTGCCCGTCAGTCTGTTATCTCCCCATCATAAACGGTCTTTTGCTTAGCTGTTAAACACAGACTAAAGAGTAAAAGTCACACTGAGGAGAGAAAATCAGGACATCATGAAGGGATTTTCAACAACTTCAACAAAATGAGTAAGAAGTTGAAAAAGCAGCAGCTGTGATGCAAAAAAATAGACACAAGTAAAAGCATAGGAGAATAACCAATAAGTAATAAAAGCTCAATTTTTTTCCCTGTGTTAGATCACATCTCTGTTTTATTTCAGCTTTTTTCAAAGATTTTTTTTATTAGCAAAAAGTAAGCTTTAATGAACAAGTTCAAGATAAAAAAAATGCTTTTGTGTGTGTGTGTGTGTGTGTGTGTGTGTGTGTGTGTGTGTGTGTGTGTGTGTGCATGTGCATGTGTGTGTGTGTGTGTGTGTGTGTGTGTGTGTGTGTGTGTGTGTGTGTGTGTGTGTGTGTGTGTGTGTGTGTGTTTTGACAGTTATCAAAGGAAAGAAACCTAAACAGTGAATGTACACTGATATACATACACAGATGTACAAGATAATATATATCCCACACTATAATATATATATATATATATATATATATATATATATAGAGAGAGAGAGAGAGAGAGAGAGAGAGAGAGAGAGAGAGAGAGAGAGAGAGAGAGAGAGAGAGAGAGAGAAGCACTCATATTTGGTGTCCATTTCAAAATAATGAGGTTGTAGAATTAACTGACCTGAAAGTCATTGCTTAAAATTTGAGAATAAAGTAATACAACTTGTAAGGAGTGTATTTTTTATTAAATCTTTTTCTTTTTCTATTAAGAGCAACTGAAGCAACACTGCACAAAATAACAACCTCTTAAACACTGTGGAAGTGGAGGGCTCAGTTTTACAGCACATTGTAAACCACTCACTGCTGGGCTTGTATGTGCAGCAAACTTCCACACAGGGGCACCATTGCATGTCAGTGACACAGAGTGAGCTTGTTGGAGAGTCAGGTGTTCTTTCAATTGACACACAACCAGCGTGAAATCAAACGACAGTGTGTTACTCAGAGCTTATTATTTAAGGATCTCTCTGCAAAATTACCAGTGGTGGTTGTGAGTAACTTATTTCTTCCATTAAACTGATGAACTTACAGTTTTTACCTGAATGTCATCATTTTTGGCTATTATAAAGCTTTTTTACAACACTTTTTCTCTGATGTATCTATTTGGGATCTTTTGTTGCACTGTTTCATTGACAGGGGAGAAAATGACTGTCATGTCACTTAAATAAAAACACGTCATTGGACAGAAGAGTAGTGAGCGGAGGATCATGAAGCAGGAAGCACTGGCAGTACCTTGAGATGGATTTTACTTAATGCTCTGCAATATAATGCATCGCTCCAGTGGGAAAGCTTTTCTGAGAGGTTTTGGGGACATATGTGTAGGTGTGTACACAGTTACGCAATAAAATAGAAGTTGACACTAAAATTGAGGCAGTACTGAAAATTCTCATGGGTGGACATTAAAGCCCAGAACTCCTCATGTTGACTGTTGACTTTTATAGATCTGTATCTGTGATGTCTGATGTTGTAACCCCACATTGTGTCTGGACTCTCTTCTGAGTTGACTGATCGCTGTGACCTGCTCTTCCGGCAGAGGACAAGACCCGATTTGTCGGCTGCTCTTCATCTAATGAATGTAATCATATCCAATTACACGCCCGCCATCTTTGATCTCTTGCACTATGAGAGATGTATGCATGATGGGTATTATGAAGGATCAGCGTCACTTTGGTAATAAATTATGATTCACTTTATGACTCATGAGGCAGCAGTGAGTTTTCACAGCATCCAAATACTGTAAAGCTTTAAAGCTCTGCGAACATGTTACACCAGTGAGGAAAGCAATTTGAGTGATAAAGGAAGGGAGTTTAGAAAATTCATCAATAAAAGAAGAGAATCAAGATGTATTTCCTGCAAACTCAAGTAGTTATGTATGCCAACCACTTCCCTGGCAACACTTCTGTGCAGACAAAATTGGGCAATTGGGACATAACTACATGAACCGTTTGGTAATTAGGGACCTTGACTAACAAGCTCTGTGTATTTGGAGTGTTTATCTCCTCGCAGCTCAGGCTATGTGACTTTCACGCTAAATTTGTGAGCGACATTTGTGGATCCCTCTGGAACCGAGTGGCTTCCTTATTCCATAATTAAACTGCCAAGACCAATAGAGGAGGCTGTGCCAAGTAGATTACAAATGAGGATGGCAAAGGACAACAAAGGTGAGAAGGGGGGAAATTTGGCTTTTGGGACTCACTAGGAATCCCAGAACTATTATTTTGACATATATTTGGAAAGCGGTCCAGCTTTATTTTCTGTTTAAAACGCACATTTTTTTTTATCATTTTCTCTAAGGAAAACATGAATGTGTTTTACTTCCAAATTTATTCAGGTTGCCAGGCATAAGTAGCACCTTACACCACAACAACATTATTTATCAAAGCAACCGAGAATAAATCACCTCCTTTTTGACCAGCAGCAGACACCATATTTTCAATTCTGAGGAAAGTTTTACAGGGATCACATCCAATCTCGCTCCCTCCCATCCTCACCTCCCCGTCCCAGACGAGCCATCGCAAGAGATAAATCTCCACATATGAAACCACTTTGTTCTGTAAGAGGCTGTCAAAATAATATTTTCATTCCTCCAAACAACCCTGGAATCCGTTGCTGTCTGATGTGGTGCTGTAGTATCGCTGAAAAACAATATGTTCCAACACAACACATAGAAGTCTTCCTTTTTCTTAAAACTCAACATGTGGAAACCTTTCACAACAGCACTTCTTTCCTGTCAGTCAAACCTGGGTGCTGAGAGTGAATTTTAGCAGTTCTAGTTAGAGGGATCACATCTCATGTCAGACAAGCCGGGAGATGTTGGATTCATTCAGAATTTTGTCATCTAAAGCAGAGGTCTTTAACAGGGGGTCTGTGGAGGTACTGCAGGGTGATCTGTCACATTTTGATAGGTTAGGCAGTTTTTATGTATTTTCAAGTAATCATTCCCAAATGTTTCAATTTTTACTTCTTTTTTGTTTGTTTCTTTATTTTTGTTGCCAGGCACCGCCATGTTGGCTATGACTGCCTTTTGCGGCAGCTCTCTCTTCTTTGTCCGTTTCTTGTAATTTTTTGTCTCTTTTTCGTCATCTTTGTATTTGGAGTGGATCATTACTTTGTATGGCTCATTTGTTGATCATGGACACCAAACTTTTTGTGGCGTCAGTGATACTTGTACTATTCTTTCTCCTGTGTTTGTCTGGAGATCCTACATGTAACCAGGGCTGTATTGTTTACATGTTAACTTAGCTGTTAGCAGCCTGTAGCATGTCAATGCTAACTGGTGTAAGGCCTGATGTCTTCCCACAAGGTGAGGAGAAGGGGGTTTGGACGACATGCTGGTTCTCAGGTGTGAGCTAAGTGATGACATCGACCTGTCCTTCCATCCATTGTCATTGGGAATGTAAGATCTATCTCCGATAAGATGGACAAGCTAGCCATGCTAACCCAGCAACAGAGGGAATACCAGAGGGCAGAGTAGCATCACGCTATTCACAGACATGGCTAATGGAGCTAACATCAGACACCAACGCCATGTTGAAAGAGCTTCACTGCTGTGAGCAGACAGGATCCAGGAGACAGAGATGGAGCATGACTAAAGAAGCTCAGTCCTGGACCCTGTGGAGGTGGAGGCTGGCTGAACTGGAGAATGATGGACAAGCTGTCATCATCTATTTTCTTGTGGACCTTTTTGCACTTTCTACACACTTTCTTACTTTTGTTTTCTTGATTGCTGCTGTGACTTAAATTTCCTTGTACTTGTTACAATGACAATAAAGTTCTATTCTATTCTATTCTATTCTATTCTATTCTATTCTATTCTATTATATTATATTATATTATATTTTGTCTTAGAAACAGACATCAATGGACATACAGAAGCCAAAGAAGTTATCTTTCAGCCAGAAATGAACACATTCAGTCACACAGCAGCTCAAACTGCACACAAGTTCACTCAGCTTTCACTCCTAGCTCCTCAAGACAGAGGAAGACCTCCTTCTATCGCTGCTCTGTGTCACACTCAGACCTAGACTGAGAGTAGTAGGCTGACTGGAAAAAGGTTTAGTTTAACTCCCAAAATGAAGAAAAAGGTAGCAAGACAAAGTCCACTTGATTCAAAAAGAAGTGTTTTTATTTGTCTTATAGACAGTCCAGGGAATTGAAAGAACAACAAAGTGAAATGTGTCAGGAACATTTTTTTTTTTTTTAAATTCTTTATTTTGAGAATGGTTTTTAGCAGTTTACAAACTATAAGTCATGCAGTTACAGAGGGTATGAAGGGTCCACAGTAACAGTCTGCCTCCAACATCTAAATATCTTGAAACCCCTTTCCCCTTAACATCCTCTTTTAAAAAGATTCAACTCCTTATTACTCTATAAATACATAAAGTCTGTAAGAGGGGTTTGCAATTACTCAGAACTTTTTTCATATGTAGGGTAATTGTTCAACTTGCTTTCAAAACAGAGGGCCAAAGAGGTCAAAAATAAAATACAGGGGAATAAAAAGAAAAACACACACACACACACACACACACACACACACACACACACACACACACACACACACACACACACACACACACACACACACACACAAAATAACATCTTATGAAGGGCAGAAAAAATATTTGCAACTCTGGTCAGAACTCTACCATCACAGTCCTTCTCTGACTGCTGATTGTAGATTCCCTCCATTTAAAGGCTAAACCCCTTCCCACTGGATCATACCACCTTTAACTAGTATCAGTTAAGTCAATCAGTGCAACCAAAAGGCTATTTTTCAAACAATCACCCAGTTTATTTCCAATTATTTTTCACATATTTAAGGATTCTTCAAAGCACTGACAAACTACCCAAGCTGGGAATGAAGTTACAACACCATCTAACTCTCCCTTCAACTGGTATGGTGCAGGAACCCTACTCATTCTCAAGCACTATAAAAGACAGCCTGAAACTAAGGTCCTTTCACTACCTGGCCCAGGAAACACTGTGGCAAGACAAGAAACAAAATTAGATACAAAGAAACTCATGTTATGCCTACTTTACATAATAAAGAGTTAACTCAAAACTAAATCAGTGTGTGTACCAACCAAACTTACAGCAGGTTCCCCAGAATAGTTAAATACTGTGCGCATACTAACAAGATACGTTAATATGCAGTACTTGAACCAGTCTAATATCACACATAAAGGGGGCTCCCCTCCGTCTCTTCATCAATTAGGAGGTCCTAGGTCTGAAAAAACATTCAAGGCCTCTATGTTAAGTCTTAAAACTGCATCGTGCCAATAGGAGCTCTAATTTCTACTTGTACTTCTGCTCAAACAATAAGGATCATTCACAGTCAAAAGCTTTTCGAGGCTGTTTCAACAGTTCACTGGCCTGCAAGGCTTCAATGGAAATCTACTTAATTACAATGAAAAGCTTTTGAACACTCAAGGTGGCGTTTAATTCTGTTTTAATCAGAGCTCATCAATAAAGGCTGTTTATTTTTAAATGACATTAGATTATGTATCACTTGAAAATCTCTTGATGGAAGACTGAAAATAATCCAGGCTGTGCCCTTTGAGGACATTTTTTTGCACTGCTCTTTTTTTTAATTCAGGCTAAATTCAGTTTAACACTTGAATCCTCAGCACAACAGTCGTTCGTGACCACAAAAGCATGCTAGACACTGTGTAATCAGTCCGTCACATCAAACACCATAGAAGACTATTTTGTTGATGCGTACTGAGTCTCTTGACAAAACACTGGTTGTAAACAGCATCATCGAAACTGTGAAACCATGACAAACAAAAGATTAATAGAAGGGTTGATTAATTTAGCCCTGTGCTGCAGTATAATAATGAAGAACAGCTGGGTGTCCCTATAAACATGAAATTAAACCTAACAGTACAAAGCAGATATGAAGATATGAAAAGGTAGCTTGTCATCTTGGAACGTCTGCAGTACATCTTAACAACAAGCTGTGGTAAGGAAGTCAGGGTTTCCAAAAACTTCTGTGTTGGCTTTCCACAAGAAAACAAACAAACTAAAGGTTTGAAAAGTCATGACCTTGGGGGGTGTTTTTAAATAATCTGTTTTCTGTTACAGCTAGTGTGAGTCGACACACTGACCTGATCGAGCTCTGCACGTTAAGGCCAAAAAACGCAATAAACCCTACGTTTTTGAAAATACCTGCCTTAATGTGGACCATGCATCAGAAAAAAAAAAAAAATCTCTTTGACGGCCATGCTCATCCATCAGTGTCACTTCCAGAAAACTGACCAATCAGTATTTATGATTCTCACTTTAGTACCAATTATAATAGATAAAGCAACTGGCAACCTCCAGTCTGAGAATGTGGGGTAAAATCTGCAGTTTGGCAAATGTCCACATGAGGCTGTCTCAGGACGCGGTCACACTGGCCAATCATGCCTAAGCCCGCTTCAGCCGTAAAGCACGTTTGGAATGGTCAGTGTGACCGCTCTCTTGACATTATCATTATCATATATCTCTTGACAATCATTTTAAACAAAGCGGGGTTGTTAGAGGGCTGTGTGGGGTGGAAACGACTTACTATAAGTCCAAAAGTCTCCAAAGTTGTAGCAGTGCTCTCTGTGTCTCATTGTACTGACTCTGATGAGATCACGTGTGTGATACCCGCTAAGGTCTGGTTCATATTGGGGTCGTGTGACTGCTGGTCGTACTCTCCAGTTGGGGAATAGCGCTGCGGGGTGGCAATTGTGCTTAAGCACGGCACGGTTTGGATGGCCAGTGTGACCACGCTCTCAGTAAGTACCAGAAACCATACGATTGAACATGTTTACAGCCTGGTACAAAAAATAACTCAGAGCTACATTGTCAAACTGCACTAACTGTGCATGGGCGAATGTTCTGGGTTTGTTTTTTCAATAACTCGGCAGTTTAGAAGATATTAAGATCATGAGTTGGACCAATCAGAGGCACAGCTCATCTAACTGACAGTCGGGTACCCAACAGATGTTAGCAAGGAGGCTAAAAGCCTGCCCCACTTAAATATGGCTGCTGCTGACTATTTGCTTCAAAACTCAATGCCAGAAACAGACAGGTGACATCACAGAGACTGTGTCCATACACAACACAGAGGCCCGAATAGAACAGCCTTCAAGTACAACCCAATTTTTGTTAATTGTTTATCCATTTTCCTTTTGAAATCACATTTTAATCAATAAGATCCTTAAAGTTTTATATTTACATCAAAAATAGTTTCGTTTTTATAAAAGGGACATTGTTATTCTCCCATAACTGGTCAAGCAAGTGAAAGTTTGAATACAGTCTGAAAAAATAGTCATTAAAGTTTCTTTTCCAGGGAAAGGAAAAATAAGTATTCAGCTGTTGTAGTTGTCTTTCTCCATTTGCTCTCTGTGTATTCAGTAACATTAGGCTCACATACACAAGGATATCACTGCCCATTTTGAGACTTAATTGAATGTTGAATGACAAGCAGTATCTACAGAGGCGCTGATTCCTCACAGAAGCTCGGACACTCTGGTCTTTGAAATGATTAATTATGCTCTGTTATATGATGTTAAACATAAAGGCTCCATACTGTTTCTGTGGTAATTGTTGTCGGTGGATATAGATGATCCCTCCTGACATCCTAGCGTCACAGCTTTCCTTTTGCAGACTAACATTTTACTGCAGAACTGGGTTTTTCTCATCCACCCAGCTTGCTTTCTTCCTCCCCATCCTCCGTGATTTACTTTCATGTCCCCACCAACCCCCGCTCTTTCATCTCTGAATTCGGTGGAGTCTGAGCTATAAACTCCCAGCAGCAGAATACACGGTGGTTTAGCTGCATTGTCAGGCTGTCTCAGATGTGGAATTGCTGGATTCTAGGGAAGGGTTTCAGGGTTTTGTTCCGACAAAGACATTTTTTTCTAGAAAATACCCTCTATTCTCAGGTGTTATAAATTACATCATCATCTCAGTCATTTGTAATGGGTTAAAATAGCCATGCTATGTCTAATTCTATTCATATCTCCCAGCATTTAGAAAGACATCCTCTATATGTGATGCTGCATTTGTTTGGAAATAAGAAACCATTTGTTTCCAGTAAAGAGAGCAAAAACATTCAAAACACTTATCCTCTGACTGAACTGCAATGGTCTTTAAAAGCCAGTGTAAGTTAAGCATTCAAACCTCTTGCATAGTGGTTTCCAGAAGTTATCTCAGTAATTTATTCATCTTTTTGGAAATTAATTGACTCTGGCTGGCAGCTAGAACAGTGTGACGGCCTTTTGTAACCAAATTACTCCACCACCTTATTATAAATTTGAACATTAAGTCTACTTCACCTCCAATTTGAAGCCTGGAAACTTTAAGAGCTGCTCTTGTATTGAAATTAGAGTGACTCCCACTTCTGAATTTTTGACCCGTTTTGCAGAGTAGAGATACGTTATGATGAATGTGACGCGGGCTGACTCTTTCCCAAGGTGACAGCCTTTAGTCAATGTGAGAGGAGCCCTTCTGACACCTGTCACTTCACCAGGGGCTTACTGAATTAAGAGGCCATAGAAAGAGGGAGCCGGAGAGAGAGAGAAAAGAGAGGGGGAGGGGGGCAAAGAGCAGGAGGAGTAAAGAGAAAGCAGTGCAGTGAAGCAGAGATAATGCAGTCACTGTTTGGTTCTCTCAGCACCTTCTACCTGTCACTGAACAGTTCAGGCAGGAATTGCTCCCCGCCTGTCTCTACCAAAGGACATGGCAGCTACAGAATGACAACACGGTGACAGAAAGTAGCAACACAATGCTACGGTGCCAACTTGAACAGCTCTTTTTCAGGCACAGGAGGTCTCTCACTGAAATCCAAGACTCAGTAGTCATAAAAACCGTCTGAATAGTGTAATATGTGCTGTGTTCAACCTGCACTTTAGAAGCTAAAGAGACCATACTGCAGATTTAAAAAATCTAAGCAGGGGTTTACACAAAACATGGTTTATCTAGACTTGACATGAGGCACTTTTACCTTAAAAGTTAAAAAAAATTTAATTAAAGATATTAAAGGACTAAACTGTGCCTATATAGCTTGAAAAGCATTTTTTTAAAAGCTAAAAAAATGTATTTATTTTCTTTCTTGTGTCAAGAAGTTATTTTTATTTCAAGACACTTGAAAAGTGTTTTTCCCCTACTCTTTACAAGCAATATCAGGTGATTCCCTGGTCTTGTCAGGTGAATGTGGCTTGTATTAAGCCTGTTTATTTAATTCATTCATTTATTTATTTATTTCCTGAAAATAAGACTAAAACAGGTTTTAGTTTTTGCAGTGCAGCTCTAGCCCATAAAACTCATCCATAAATACATCATTTTGCTCCCCAGTTTTGCTAATGATGCTACAAGAAAGTAGCATCATTAGTCAATTTACCTACCAATAAAAAACATAAATGTTGTACATTTGGTGTCAGTTTGGCGCCTACTGACAAAAAAAAATAAAAAAATAAAAAAATAAAATAAATCAAAGATCTAATTTAAAGTGTGGAAAAAAAATTGTTAGCTAACCATAAGCTAACTCCTCAGCTACCTGCCTGCTAGCTTGTTTTGGCTTTCTTAACAGCAGCAACGGTTTCACCAAAAGTCGGCTATATTGACAGAAGGTAAGAAAAAAGAGTCAGTGAACATATTTTGCTTTCATTTTGAGTTTCAGACCGAGATTTTAACACATTTGTAAGCAATTTTACCGCTGAGGGACATCATGCTATAGCATGACTCAGCATATTGGCTGACAGCTGGGGAAAAATTTGCCAGATGCTGGTTTGAGAAAATTTCTGTGTTGTTTGTATGAATGGCTGGTAGTTCATCCTGCTATCAGTTTATTATAGTCCTAGCTAAAAGCTAGCCCAGTTCTTAGCTTGGTGTACTTCTCAAAATGTACAGTTTCTTTTTAAGTCAGCAACCAAACTTAGGGCCAATTTTAATGATTTCAAATGAAATATATTTTGGGTTTGGGTGACTTCACTGTTTTTTCATAACTTTCTTATTTGAAAGAGGCGCAATTTCATACATATTTTGTCCCTGCTCTTAAAAATAAGAAAGATTATTTGATTTGTTGAACATGTTAGTCTTAAGTAGCACTATGCACCCCAAAAGTACAACCACCTCAGGATTCTGGCTTAATCCAAAACTCTTGTTTCATCTTGCTCATTCACTGTACTGACAGAAAGTCGATTTGACATTCTCACTTGTGCTCTTTCAATATTTAATGCCTCACTATGAGTTTCTTTTGTTAAGTTTAGGGAAGTGTGAAAAGCACGAGTCTCACAGAGGGGAAATGTGGGTCCAAGGAGGCATAACGGAGGGTGGCTGCATGAATGAGGGAAATAAAACCTGTAAGTGCTGCCTGTTCTGTTCAAAGATGGAGGGTTATATGGAATTATGAAACCCCAATGGGTGAACAGAGCTTTTCCAGTCAATGTCCGTGCTGTTAAAGACTTACTGTAGTTTATTTAAAGGCAATGGAAAGTGGGCCTTGCAGACTCATGGGTGAGCTGACATTGCCTTTATCATTTATAAATTGATGTTTTACTGCTGTTTGAAGACTTTTTCAAGTAATTCTTGGGACTTTGTCACTCATCAGTTATTCAGCTATAAATCCACTTAAGTGCATCTGAATGGACTGGATCCTGAGAGGACTGTAACATGATTAGTTCATCCTTGTGTAAAGTGTCCCTCGGCCCTTATACAACCAGGCTATGACCGCACACTCACACAGGCATTAACACACACACACACACACACACACGCGCGCGCACACACGCACTTAAATGGAACTTAAAACAGACCCAGTATGCTGCTGTGATATCAGCATTTCTAAGGGCTGTAGTTTTTTTTCTTTTTTGAAGCCTCATGGAAATCTCGTTGTGTATTCCACCCCCTGAGTCTGAATTATTCAGCCTCAATGCCATTTCTATTCTTAGTGCTTCAGTGTTTGGATGGCTGCTGAAAATTCCAAGTACACAGTAAATACTTAAAACAGAATAAATGTTGTTTAGTCCTTATTACAACTCTGCTCATTAGCACGGCTCTTTTATGTGAATGATGTAGTTAAGAGGGATCTTACATGTGCATGAGCCTATGTAATGGTTTTCCAAAAGTGCCTGTGAGTGAACTAGTGGGATGTATGTTTAATCATGTAATATTTATCTAGCAATTAAGACACGCAGCATGTTAGATCATCTCCAACTTAATCCAATCTCTCTGAATCATTCGCTCTTTACATTTATACTTGAAAAAGATGTTTACACATCACTTTGAAGGCTGGAATTAATTTCCTTCAAGACAAAAGAGGCTTGAATTAAATCAAGTGCAAGATAAAGTCTTCAATGGAACATCAAAGCTTTGCAGATGTCCCTCCGGGCCGCTTCATGAGCATCGATCGAAAAATGCTGGGTGGGAACGTGCTTACAGTCTCTCATCCAACTGAAACTGATTTCTCACAGCCACGCCTTGCTGAGAGCCGCAAATCTCCTGAGTCTAAAATTGTTCTGAGAGATGCAGCAGAAAGAGGGTGACATTAGTAGAAAAAAAAAGATGGAAAGGTGTGACTTCAACTAACATCTGGCGCAATCAATAAACAGCAGTAAAACACATCATCTCTTAAGGCCAAACATGCAATATTTATCTCAACATGTGCACATGAAAGTTTTCTTAATGTGCGGTCTATTTTTTTTAAATTTTGCATACTCATTAAGGTTGTCATTGCCATGGCAGCCCCCAGCAGACATTTTAATGATGAGGAATGATTAATAATTCACATTAATATGCCCTGTGCTTCATCTGCCAACACCGTAAATGTGATTAATTAAAATAAATTGGTGAGTAATTATAAACCACAAAATAACTCTGTTAGCTGAGTCAGTTTATGTAAACACATAGCAGGTTTTAGTGCCATTGATTTGAACAAATCAGATGTAATATGCAAGAAATACAGCATGAAGGCACCTTTTAGGAATACTCTGAGAAAAAAACAAGAGCTGTAAGCTCTGACAGGCTGTCAAAGAAGGATGAAATTGTTATTGTGGCAACAAAGTAACCAGGCAGTTACTTTGCACTTTCTGTGTCATCTTTCATATGTTTGCAACTACCTCCTTTACTATGAATTATTGATGGATAGCTGGCTGTTGCATGTTGAGCCAAGGAGAGGTGTAAAACATGGACTGGAGCAGGATTTGTTCAAGCAAATTGCAGTAGCAGTGACATATTTATTCAGAGACTAGATTTGATCAAATGCTGATATTTTGTCGAATTTTAAATACTCAGTTTCGGCCGCAAGAAATGTCATGCCTTCTCTGAACATGCATGAAATTTCCATCATGCAGAATCGTGTTGCTGTCAAACCAAGGATCACAGAAGATGATTTGTTTTTCTGTTTGTTTCTCTGTCTTTCCCCCTCAGGGTGGATTTGGCGAGAGCCAATCTTTGCGACACACTTTGATGTGTTGACTTGCATCATGGGCGTACTGTACTCGCAAGACGCTGTGACGCAAATGAGATCACACATTCTTCCTGAGGGACTTGCTGCAGCAGCACAGGTTTCCCTTAAAGACGCCACACACACACAGAAAAGCATCTCAAGTCCTAAAGACACTGAACATGCCGCCTTGTTTATGTCTCTGTGGACAGGGATGTGTTTCTTTTTCTTTTTTTTTTCCTGTGGATCCTGAAGATTTACTGCAGTCAGCCTTAGGTGACATTTTCACTGCCCCCCGTAGACAATTCAGTCATCATGCTGGGATCAGTCAGGATTAAACCATCACATCGATGAATGGAGGTCAAAGGGGAGCAAGAAAGGATTGCTTTATGAAGTCAAAGTTTACTTTAAGACACAAGTTGGGTGGATTTCTGCCCCACTTTATGTGTAATGCCCCATCAACAACGATCTGTTTTATTTGCATACAATGCAGCAGCTGTGGTCACCCATTACATTCCTTTCCCCCTCTTTTCTCCTTTTCTCTCTTGGTTCTGTGGTGTGCCACAGGGGAATATTGATTTCACCAACACTTTCAGGCAGTGCTTTTATTGACCGACTGCGACCAATAAATTGTTGATTGCTGGCAGATAAAAGCGCTTCAGGCTACAGTAAATCCTTGATGGTGTCTCAGTGCAGACATTACTTTATTTAGTGTTACATCCAAATCAGAGCCATGTACTATCATAGAGACTTACAAGATTATTTCATAAACAAGATCATCCAAAGTCCAGTCAAACACACTCCAGTAGCAGCTGCCGTCAGAGCTGCCAGGGTTTTTGCCATTGAAGTATGCAAACCAGTGTTATGAGATCTAGGCTGTTTGGCAGGCAGGCACAGAGCAGAGAGGCAAGGCCTGCTTTGCTGGGTCTTGTTTTTCCCCCAGCAGAGAAGCCTCCAGTCTTTCATCAGCATCACTGCATGAGAGACAGATAGTGACGTTAGAAGTCTGTGTGATAAGACTGTGTGCACTGGGATGTACAAATGTCTTTTTGTGGGGGTTGAGTGTCTGACTGAGTACCAAAAATGAGCTTATTCTCCATAACACAAAAATGCCAGCATGTAAAGGCAACTGAAAACAACAAAATTTAAGACATTATTGTCAAGGTTACCAACCAGTTGTTTCAGTAAGACTTAAGAGCAGTTTCCAGAGACAGATGATCAGTCAAAGAGAATTTATTAGAAGGTGAGGGAGGAGGGTGGAGGGGTGCAATCCAGTGTCAAAGAGGTGCTGGTGTGAGACGTGAGGCTTGAGGTGGAGGCTGGTGAGTTTTTAAAGAGAAAGTATGGCAGAGATTGGGCAGAAGGCAGGCAAAACTCCAAGACTAGAAGATACAATGCTACGGATGCACGAGAACTGTAAAGTGAGTCGACTATAATACTGCTTGAGAAGCTGAATTACTCTGGCACGGGAACAGTCTCTGAGCAGAGCTCCAGTGCAGGTGGTGATTGCCTTGATGGGGAACAGGTGTGCAGGTGCAGGAGGAACCGGTGCAGCAGTGAGCCGCCCAATCTTTGTGCAAAGAAAGGCAAACTCCACACACAAAAAATGATCCAACATTTAGCAATCAACACAATTATAATTCTAATTATGATAATTATATATTGGGTAATTTAGTATTAAAGACCTTTGCTTTGGAATAATGCATCCTGAAACTGTCATGAAAGCACAACTGAATGCAAATGAGCCCATTAAGCACTTCTTTTCCACTCTTACTTTAAAATACAGGATACGTTTTGCCAGTGAAAAAAGGACAACAATTACAATGGAGCTAATGATGAGATGGGTCAATGTTTTTGTTTCATTTCAGTTTACTGCTTTTTTATTGGGCAACCCTTTTGATTTTGCAAGCAGAGACAAACCTCAGACATATGCTTCAATATATGGTAGCCCTAAAGTGCAAAACACAATGACAACAACAAAAACAAAAAAAACAGCATGAAGAAAATGCAAACATGAAAACAACAAAAAAAGTACAAACCAAAAAAAAGGGAAAAAAACAAGAGGAAATGCAAACACAAAAAAGAAAACACACAAACTTTGCTGATTAGGTGAACAAGTCTGTTGAACAAAAAGAACCTTGCATCACCAGCAGCACTCATTTTATGTTGAAAATCCACACACAGCATCTCTTTCTGGATGTAAAATAAGGGCAGATACGTTTGTCCAATTAACAATGATCTCTGTCAAAGCAGGAACCCAACTGTTCATTTTTTATTTTTTTGTGCAATTGACTGAATTACATAGGAACGTAGTCTGTGTGACGTCACCTGTCTGTTCCTGATAGAGGATATTGTCAGTGGAAGCTGTATTGAAATTGCTGACTCAAGAGGCGGGTTTTGAGGCTCCTCACTGATAGCTACAGGGTGCCAGACCTGTCTGTCATGTGAGCTGGGCCTGTGATTTGGCAAACGTTGAGTCTTTACTTCTGATAATAGCCGTTTTCGAATTAGCCTACTACATACTACGTTCACAAGCAGTATGTAGTATGACTGTCCAGTTGGGTTAATTTTGTAGTATGCTACGCTGGTTTTCAGTTCGAAGAAAACAGAAGTTGGCTACGGCTGACTTTTTTTCCCAAAAAAACTTTATTGAAAATATACACAATAAACAAACCACAAGAGAGAGAGCATTTTATATTAACTTTCAGTGGTGAATGATGAGGATTTAAAGATAAAAAAGAAATGGCTCTTACATTTATATTCCTCTGCTACTGCAGTTGTTGTTGCTCCGCTCTCCGCCAATTTTTACCGCTGATATGGGACCAGGCGCTTTGGTCTGATGCATACTGTGGAATTTTCCCGATTAAGTACGTCATCCGGGTATTTTTCGCATACTACAACTTTGACATTTGTTTTGCATACAGCTACATACAGTACGCACTGCTAGTATAGCATGCAAATTCGAAAACTGCCAATATCTTCTTGTTCACTGAGTTAGAAAAAAAGCACCCCCTGTGAAGTGTGTGCTGAAGGGGAATTAGCTATTTCGACCATAGTCAGTATAAAACATGGACGTAGTCTCCAGGATGTTACCTGTCTGTTCCTGAAACTGTGAATTGAAGCCAATCCGCGCACGCAGCCACATTTGCTAAGATGCCGACTGTGAGTTTTTCTTGGAACAGATATAGGACACCCAGCAGTCACGTGACCTGAGCTGTGCCTCTGATTGGACAATCAAACAATCCCAAAACTTGTAAATTGCTGAGTTACAAAAAATGTAATTCACGTACAGTGTGAGCCAATAGTGAAATCAGCGTTTTAGACCAAAGCCGTTCTTGGACCAGGCTGTGAATATGCTTTTTAATGCTGTAAATGTCAGTTTTTATGGCTGGGTGTGTACTTGAATTCCGGTCTTTCTGCAACCAGCCTCAAGTGGAATCTCGATGAACAGCATCTTTTAGCACTTTCCCATAGGCTTCATTTTTACTTACTGGATGTTGCCCCTTGGTTTTGACCCAGATATTTTTTGAACCAGGTTGCAATATATATGTTTTAATGCTGTTAAAGTCTGCTTTTTGGCTTGGTGTGTATGTGGTATGCAGTCTTTCTGCAGCCAGCCTCAAGCAGACATTGATGGAACTGCAGCGCTGGGTTGTTGCACTTCCGTTTTTTGGTTGGCATGTCGTCCCTTTTATTTATTTATTTATTTATTTTCATGTCGTGTTTTGTACTTTAAAACGGAGAACACTGTGGCTAGCTCAGCTCCCTATAAATTCCCAAGGCAATGATCTGTCATTTATCTCAACACCCAAGTCTGTTCACTGCATTTTCTGTCAGGTAGGTCAGGTTCTCTGTCCATAGCCTCTTAAAATCACACTTAAGTGAAAGTAAATATATTGTGATAGAAAAAAAACTTTGATGGCCACATCTGGCTCATAAGCCATAGGTTGCCGACCCCTGCTATAGGCTAACCAAGCTGGTTGAGTAGAAGCACAAAATGAAATGTTATACCTTTACATGTCTAATATTTTCCTGTCACTGCCAGAGGTATTAGTAAAAATTAATAGCCTAATTTCAAGTATTTGTGGCAAAATACAACATTTCTGTAGTCAACCGTGTAGATAAGCTAACATTAGCTTTTAGCCTTCAGGCATTAATCATCACCTACTAGCTAGCAGGGCAAGTCAATTATTGATTAGCTACACCTGGGGTCTAAATTAACTCGTCATAATTTCTTCTTTTTTATGTTTTATTCCGGAAACTACACGAATAGCCTGTCATATATGTTTTAGGATTAAATTTAGCAATACATTTTGTAGTTGTGGGTGAAATATTTGCCATAAATGAGTAAAATTACTGCTGTTGTCCTAGGACTGTTGGAGAATCCAGTCAGCTGCAGACTCCATGTCGGTTGTTCCCTCCCTCCATCCCTCCCTCCATGTGAAGCGCTGTTTCATACGTTCAGTGATGCCTCTGCAGCCCACAGACGGAGCGATACAGGAAGATACTACAGTGTGTGGGACCCTACCATCCAAGTGACGTCCTTATATGATCACCTCGACTTGTTTTATTCACCGGGCAAAGAGGCAACTCATATCAGAGGATTACTTTCGAGGCGATTCTCGGACGGACAGTTTACTGTGTGGACAAGGTAAGGTGCAAATGCGCAAATTGCTTTTTCTCGTTTCATTCATTCTGCTGTGAGAATTTCCCTTGCACTTGAAACAGATACATGTTTATAATGAAAACACGCTTGGGGAGACACTTTTCTCTTACGTGTGCAGCCCCGGACGTCAGATTGCTGGGGTGTGCAGAACGACATTTATTGTGCACATGTGCGTAACTTTCTTTAAAAGCAGTGCGCTTGAAGAAATGTGCTAGATCGTTTTCTATTAAGTTTTTCGATTGCATTTTCCTTGCTGTGTCTGCTACTTGCACTGAGTGAATTCTCCAGTCTCCCTTTTGCGTGCGCTTTGACGGAACAAACGCGTATGCATTGCGTCTTGGATATTTCATCCAGATGATGAGATGCAAACATTTTGCTTCCTTGGTGAAAAGAGAAATCTGAACAGCCTGCTGCCACTTGTGGGGCCAGAACGCAGTTACAGCCGGCAGCTAGAGCATGTGCCACCCTATCACTCTCCATGTCCAAGGTTTTGAGGTGTTAATCTGACCACATCTGCCTTCTGAAGCCTGCCAGGCTTTGGACACTGCACTGATGAGCACTGGAGCACAATTCTCCCCTTCCTATACACCAATCTGCTCCACAGTGTGTATCTGTTCTTCAGGCTCTTTGCTTCACCCTTGGAAATTTGCCTAGTGTTGCATGTGGTCTGCACAGACAGACAGCAGTGTGTGATTCAGGTCATTAAAACACAGCCACAAGTAGTATGGTGGCCATAAATGAACAGCATTACATCTCTAAACGACCCTCTAGACTAACTCCAGCTGCGTTATGAACGGATCACTTGTCTAATGTTGATGCACAACCAGTTGGTCTGCTGGAACAACGCAGCATTAATAGCTCCTGGTGAGGGTGGAAATTATGTGCTATTATAACAGCCTTCGTAATTATTGTTGTACGTTTGAAAGGGAAAATGGTGCAATTGTTATTCTGACTCTAGTTGAGGTACATTCAAGGAGGATTGGAGAGGATTACAGCTGAGGGGTCAAGTAAGTATGAAGGAGGGACCCTAACAAAATGGATTAAACACTTGGATGATGGAGGAATTGGAATATTGACTGAAAGCTGCAGGGCACACAGATTCTCCAGATTTCAAGCGTGTTTAATGACTTATTCTTGATCTTTTTTTCTTCCCTGCTTCAAGTGAACAGCAATGCAAGGCAGACATTTTTGCGCCCTCTTATCTCAAAGAAGCAGCGAACACTCCCATAATCTGTTGATCATCTTCCCTCAAAACGTGTTCATCCTTTTTTTTGTTGAAGACAAGGCCCCAAGCGTCTTCTTCCCCCCTTCTCTTCTCTTCCCATCCCCCCGCTTGTGAGACCCTCTGCATCTCGCTGGTATGACTGACTGCAGTGGCTTCATATGTGTGTGTCAGAGCAATCATTAGCTGCCTTGTCCTCTTTGCCTCTTTGCAGATAATGACGGACTCTGTGCTGAACTCTCACCTCTCACTCGCTTTCATTAGATACTTTCTCTGTTATCATTGTCCTGGTTTCCTCCTGCACGGATAATACAACGAGGGTTTCAAAAGGGGTGGGAAATTTCTGTAAAATTTCAGGAAAGCTTCCTGAAAGTTTCAATGGGGATTTTAGCAATGTTATAATATATATCAAAAATTTTCAGTGTTTTGTTCCGCCAAATTATTTGTTCTTAAATTTCATGAGAAATTTTGGCTTGAATTTTTTTTTCTTGCCATCAACTTGAATAAGGTTTTCAAAAATGATCTTGGCTGAAACAAAACATATGGAACACATTTGTTAATCACTGATCACTACTTCACTTGCCAACAGCATTTTCATTGAGACCACATTTCTGGATTCAGAATAGAGGGCCGTGTCCACACGTAGCCAGGTGTTTGAAAAACTGCACATATTTTAGGCCTCTCATCCACTACCCCACAGTTTATTATTCCACTCATAATAATGTTTTTCTGGAAACTCCGGCCAAAGTGAAGATTTTGGAAAAAATTTGGAAAAAAAATTTGGTTCTCAAATGTCACATCTGAATTGCAGGGGTTTATTCTGATTGGCTGGCACAAGTTTCATACCTGAAACACATTGCCACTTACGGGTTTGACATGCTAGAAGCTGTATTCATCTGCAGATTTGCCAAGTAATGTGCGGATGAAAGTATTTTTAAAAACCGAAACCAAGGAGGGGGGACATCTGTTTCTTAAAAATCCCCAGCTATGTGTGAATAAAGCCTAGAAGTCCTGTCAAGGTAAGTTTCAATGATAGTAGTGAAATAAAATATCTAGGGATGAGGACCTTTCACATTTGAAATTATGCAGTACCGGTGCCCGGTACCTGGCAATTGATATCGGTACTCAACAGTAGACATTTTCGGTACTTTTGTGGATGTTAATGGGGTGATTAATGTTAATTTGTTTAATAATAAAACCTCAAAGTTTTCCCATGGAACATATTTATTCTTCAATATATAACCTTGCAATGCTGTGCTCATGTCCAGCATGGAAAATCGCCTACTCTTCCACTACTTCAAAGTCAAAAGGTACCTAAACTTGGTACCTTTTGACTTAACGTTAATTGGTACCGGGTACTACTGACGAAATTCAGTTGGTACCTATAAAAGTACCTAATCCAGTACCCATCCCTAAATATATCCGATGGTACAGTTCAACTTGAAGTAATGGACACATTTAAGTGAAACTAACAAATACTCATTAAAATGTGTGCAACTTTTAGAGGCTTGCTTTACCAAATATTTATGCCCATATTCAAAACAGTTAGATTCTGTCAGGTAAAAACTCCATGAAAATTAATATATGTCATTTAACAATATTGTATGAGACATGTTTGCATGCATGTCTGCTAATAACAAAACAAAACATTTAATCTTTATACATGTATATGACCAGGTAAATGCAGTTGATATACATTTCCGAAAAATCTTGTTGATTTCATATAAAGTTTCCAACTTTGAAAAGTCCTGAAATTCTGTAACCCTAGTTAATGGCATCAAAAAAAAATCTAGCTGCTTCTTTTTTTGATCTCATGTTATTACCTCAGAGCTAATTCTGCACAAGTTTAGTAAAACACAGAGAAATCTGCGTGCTACAAAATACCTGTAAACATCACCTCATCCCCCTGCCTTCCACAGGCTGCCTGTGGAATATTAAAAATCCTTTCAAGGCGAGATAAGGGCTGTTGAATATTTTAAAATCTCTGTGTGTTTTTCACACTTCTGCCATACCCAGAAAGCATTGCTTTGCCACGTAATTATTTAGATAAGACTTTCTGGATTTAAATGTGTTGTCAACCATAGACACTCCAAATGGATCTGTTTGTGTGTTCTGTCTTTGAAGTCATGGGAGCCTGAAATTAAAATGAAATTATGAAAGGACCATCAGATCCCAACAGCCTGCGGGGCAGATGAAGGAGGTAAAGACAAGCTGTGGCACAAATATTGCTTTCTAACTCCCCCGAAGGGTTTACAATGAAAATAAGGGATGATGACGGCAGAGAAGATTTTGCCCTGCATGGTGATGACATAGCTGTTGCTCATAGCTTGTCCCCCTCAGGTTTTATTAGGAAAGGCCAGGAGTCATGATGTCGTAATGATGCTTGTGGATGACAGCAATGATGAGTCAGCTGGAGCAGTATATTCTCAGATGTGCTGTAGCTCCAGGCAGTGTTCTTTGCTTTGTTGAATTTTAATTACACCGCACTGTTTCACCGGGCAGAGCCCCATCCGGTCCCACTACGTCTTGTTCCTCCTCAGCACTTCACTTACAAGAACAGGACACCTTCTGTTTCTGAGGCGTCTCCCTCTCGCTCTCACAGATAACACATGGTAGTTTGACTTGAGGGGACTCTTCAAGCACTCCTGTAATCGTAGCCTGTGCGCTTTCATAGTCGCTGAGATTGGTTGTATAGGAGCTGACAGTGGGCCAATTTAATTTCTTCAGCTTCCCTCCTGCGGATTTTTTTCTTGTAAAGGAAGGAGAACAAGCTGTGTGCCACCTCGGGGAAGCAGGAGGAGAAAGTTATGTTTTTGTGCTCCTAACTGAGAGAGCTGAACTTCTTATATGAAGCCTGTAGTCAACTAGAACTACACAAAGGGTGTGTGTGACACTGCCACACTGTGCTCTGTGTGATTGTAACTCACACTGAATGGATAGAGTCCGTGCTTGACTGAATTTACTAATCCCGATCCTCTGAGATTATCTGCCCTTTTTAGGAGTTTAAGCTGAGAAAAAAAATCACTTTCTGCTCCTCTCTAGGATTTATCCTTAATAGCTTGTCTGTTATTTTCTTTACGTAAAATTTTGCTGTCCCACTTACTTTAGGCCCTGTGAGGACCTTGAAATAGAGTCTCATTTAAATGTATGCCTGTTAATAATCTTTAAACACTTTAAAATGTGATCATCAGCACCAAAATTGGTTATTTCTATGTTCAATTTCTCAGTATCTGTGGATTTTCCCAATGGAACATGAATCCATTTACAGCACAAAGACCAGAAGTCTATTTGACGACACCATGCCTGTGAGAAGCAAGAACTGCCCATTTTCTTTAAAAAAACGATTTCTAACATAACTGTGAATATTGGAGCTGGACTGTCAAAAAGAAAAAGAACAGAAGAGTAGAAAAAGAAGAATAAACCTGATGGACATAGAGCATTTCAACTCACGTGCAGCAGTTTTTCTGCAGTGGTCTGTTCAAACTTGAGAGTAGATCAAATAAAATGAAGGGTGAGGTTACGTTAGCTCTGAATGGTGAGGTTGGATGAGTGTAGTATGGCAAAAGTGAAGCAAAGTCATTATTTGAAGTTGATAATATATGTGAAAAATGGCAAAGGCAGAGAAAACACTAAGGTTGGAAACATTGCAAATGTGGACATATTTTACTTTGGGTAAATCTGCTTGTAATTGTCATGAACTCTTTATGAGATGGTATTAATTTTGAGTGAAATTGGGTGAAAAAAATGTCAAAATAACAGCCCTCCTCCTATATCAGGGCTTGGAACTGGCAAGTGTGACCCCAAAAGAGACATGCCCATTTTCATACAGTTGCCTTCTTTGACTGTAGCTGGGAGGGACTGCTGAGCATGCAAGGATGGCTTGTCTGGCTTGTCTAGATTAGTTTTTATTCACTTTTTGGGGAAAAGAGTCACTACAGGGGTCTGAAAACTCGTCACATATAGCGACACTAAGTTGGCAACACTGCACTTAACAGATAGTCTGCTCTCTTTCTGAACACTAAACTATGTTCACACTGGGTTCACATAGTTTGCCTGTTGTCACGTTTTAAACGATAGCACTACATATCTATAAATGAAAACATTACCTCTAAGCTTTACATTTGGCTAAAATTTGTCTTAAAGAAAAGAGAAAAATAGAAAATAAAACAAACACGTTGTGGCTAGAGCCACATCCCCAGTCCTCCATTAACGGATGATATTCACTCACAGGAAACAAGGTCATTATCCATAAAAACACTACCAGTTTTGGCCACAGGTGTCACTGCAATCAACGTCAAATGGGCAGTCCTCACAAAGCCTTTAATTTGGAAGCAAAGCTCATTTGGGGGTCATACCCTCACACTCATATTGCTGCAACTGAAGCATGAGACAGTTGCTTACACATACTGCTGATGTCACTTTCCTGTACGTACAGTATCCTCTGAGGGGTTTGTGCGTGTGCAGCAGCTTTTAGGTCACAGCTTTCGAAAGCCTGATGAAGAGTGTTGTTTACCATTAAAGCATCTCTTCATGCCTCCTCATGCCTGCAGGACTTACAAGAGTCTACGCCTCGGGCACCCTCTCTGTGCTGATGCTGTTTGTGTTTCCACACACACACATCATAAACACACCGAGCTTTTCCGTACATCGCATCATACTGTATCATTCCACAGGCCTTCTGTCCGGACCATCTTTTATTAGCAAGGAGTCGCTAACAGCCATCTTTCTTTGTCCTCTCAAACACGCAGTGACACTGAGTCCTGTCAGTGTGTGATGCCTTTCGTGCCATGGCATGCTCTGCTGAAACACTTTGGTGTGATAGGCTTCCTCTTTATTTGCCTTTTACCAGAACTAGGGCACCCATTTGTAGAGATAAAGACATACTGTAGACCTGTGTTTGCCAGGGGGGACAATGTCAATTCTGGTGGGAGAGTGAGGGGAAAAGAGGAAGAGAGGCATGTTTGTATGCCTTCCAGCTTTCGGAGCATGCTCTGACTGTGAAAGGCCACAGCCATTGTTGGGTAACATAATCCACCGGGGAGACTTTCGGCCAGACGCTGGGGAGGACTGCCTATGCACACACTTCCTCTCCCTCAGTACAGATGCAACTCCCCCTTTGTGCAGGGATCAGCTGCTGAATGCTGAGCAGTTTTCTTACTGTACTTCTCTAACATCATATTATTGTTTCCACTCTGAACATACGCTCTGCTCACTGCCTGCTGCTTTAAATAGGCGTATTGATAGTGGTTTATTCACATAGCTGCTGCTGATGGTGATGGGCTGAATGGAGGAATAATTCCTGTGGGGAAACTCATCCCAGAGATAACTCCCCTCCATGCCTGGTCTAAATGAAGTGTGATGGCGTATATGGTCACCTGCACAACTAAAACCCACAATATTGAGTCTGTGAGCAGCAGATTTGTGGTATAATAGAGGAATCAGTGGCTCACAATGGATTATACACGCACTGATGCTTCCGTATCCCAGTGTTTGCAATCTAATCTGGACAACATTAGTTATCAGAGCCAGAGAAAGCAGCGCATACATTCACTCAAGACTTGGAAAGTGTTCCTTCATACCATTTTGGACCAACTTCAGAGTTCAGAATTGAGTTTGTTGACCAAACCTTTGTTTACATACACAACAGGGAGATTACCTGTGATGGTCAGAGGCTTTTTCTGTGTGTTTATCCACTGCCAAACCCAATTCACACAGATTACCAACCCCTTAGTTATCATACACAAATCCAATATGTACGCAGGTTGTTTGTATGTGACATTACAGCCGTATGTGCAATCTCGTGGCTACTATTTGACGCTACATCTATTTGCTGTTGAAGTTCAAATGAACCTGAAACAGTTTTGGATAAACCTGCCAGTAAATGGATTATACAGGATTTCAGGATAGCTCATATATCTGGAGGTACCCTGGCTCGCATAATGCCTTCCAAAATCAAAAACTATTCACAGTTGCGTATCTCATCTATTATTGCATACAGGTAAACAAAAATATGGATAAAATTGTATTTAAATCAATGCAAAAAGAAAATGTTCTTCTGCTTTTGTTGCCTCAAGACCCCTGAAGTGGCTATGCCAGGGTTAACATGATATCAGTGATGCCAGATTGATTTAGAAAATGAAGCAATATTGGCAAAAAAAGTACTTCAATTTTCTAAAAATCAGCTAAATTAAAAATCTTCTTGTTTTTGCCTGTTCTTAGATTGGCCTATTAGTGTATTTGGTGTGTTCCCGTGGCAGGGGGTCACCAGTCTCCAGCACTAAATTGATGAATAAATCCACTGACTCCTTACTAAAGAGATTTGTGAACCATGGATGAAGTTATAAAAGTCTAAAACTCTGTGAATGGTTCCCATATTCCATTTTTTTGTTGCGTTTTGGCCTTGCGTTTACACTGAAATGGTGTGTAAGCCAACCTAAAACACAAACTTATGAAAACGGCCTCCAGAGTGAAATTTTTCTGAAGCACTACCAACACCGTTGCTGTGTAGACAGTAAGCTGGCGTTTCAGTGGAAACGCTGACGTCACACTCCGCTTCATGCGAATGCATACAGCATAACAACAGTACCATTGTCAGAAACATGGCGGACTACCGTGCTGTGCTTGTGCCACTTAATCTGCTGTATCTGCCCATACGAAAGAAAAATAAATTGCAGCATATTGGAAAATATCATGTCATATATTAGGTCATATATTCCCATATATGAGATTTAGTATTTATATTTTCTAATACATTGCAATGTATGGAAAGGCAATCATTTGTATATTTTGCAATATATTGCAAAATATTTCATGAATATATAATATATTGTATATGTGCCCTCAATATATTATTCCATGTATATCAAATATATAATATATTGGAAAATGTATTGGGAAAATAATATATTACAATATTTTACAATAATTTCAAAAATATATTGGTACATATATATTTTTCTTTCGTAAGGGTGATGACTGTCTTTCAACAAAATGTGCATCTGTTGCTCCACTTCTGCTCTTAGTAAACACCAATACACCAGATGATCAGCTCAACTCTACTTCGGTGTAGATCTCTCAAAAGCTGCTTTTGGACAAGACAGTTATAGCGCCAACTACAGGCCTGGCATGCTTACTACAGCATTTCTAGTCCCTTTGTGTTTCTGTGTAAATGCAGATTTTTTTCACTGCTTTTTAACATTTTCAGATGAAATGTTGAAACCATAAATCCCACCAGATCCATGTCCAGCCCCCTACATGGTACCAGATCTGATAGGTTGAAATTAGGGACAGACCGATTATTGGCCCATCCGATTATCGGCTGCTGGGCCAATTATCAAATGGGCCAATATTGGGCATTTTGATTTTTTTTTGAAAAACTTTACTTACTGTGGAAAACTTCAGGGAGCTATTTATTTTTTATTATTTTTCACTTAATTCTTTAAGACATCCTGCTGAGCCTGGAAGCTGTTTGATTAACTCACGCTTAATGGCATTTAAACAAAGTTAAGTATTGGAGTTTGTATTGTTTAAATTTTTACACAAATATTTTCAGTTTTACTTCAAATGTATATCAGCTCCAAATATTGGTTATCTAATTCTACTACTAATTAGAATAGTCCTTGATAAAACCATATTAATCTATCTCAGGGTTGAAATACTAGTCAAGGTGTTAGGTCACACGGGACTTCTATTTTTACCTGATGGCAGAGCAACAACACATCAGGTTGCATGAAGCAGAGAAAATACTCAGTGTAGTCTCCAAATCGTCTTTCATGGTTGTAAAACAACACATTGACATAATGAAAGAGTTTGAGGGTTTTGGAGCTGGTGTGAAAGTGTTGAATTAACCATTAAGTTATATTCAATACATTTAATGTGGAGCTTTAGTGTCTTTACTGTAAAAGTTCTCATCAAGCCTTTCATAAAACGCCAAATTCCTATAATAATATATGAAATATACCTAAGAAGAGCAGTCAAAGCAAGTGCTGAGCTCATCTATCCACTCTAGATGACCAACACTTCACCTCAAATGACCTAATATTGATTTTCCCCTTAGAAAATGTCCTGAAATCCCTTCCCTTCCATTCTAACCCAATTACAGTTATCAGAAGTCAAACAGCAGTCATGCTGCTAAAATAATTTCCCATGAAAGGTTCACTCGTTCAATTTACCCACTCAGAATTTCATAGTTCATATTATCATAATTTCTTTCTCTGTGTGTGAACAGCTTCTCGCCACAGAGTGAAGTCTCTCATTTCCTCAAGGATCAGGCAATGATGGGCTTTCAAATACCTCCGTAATGAGACAACATGTAATTGAAGATGCACATGTATTTCCAAGGCAATCAAAAACGCTTATGGATTCAAAAACATAAATAGTTTTTGCCCCCTGTAATCCAAACATCATGTCAGCCTCACATGCACAGAGTCAGTGGAGGGGAGGATAGTGATGTTTTTATATGACAGCCTGTTCACTTGTATACACAGTGAAGCCGGAGACTCTCATTTGCATGCAGACGGAGGCTTTAGGAAGTCCGGGTGGCTTGTCTAGACAAGACTGACAGTGATGAGAAAGCGGGCTGAAGCCTCTTCGGAGGAGATTTTGAGACGATTGTCAGAAGGAACTAAAGATTATGCCACAGAATCACGTATATGCTCTTTATCTATGTACATATTGAAAACTTGTATGGGCTCTGTGAACAGCTGATAACATCAGGAGTGCCTGGAGAAAGTATTTTATCACGTCAATTTCTCTTTATTGATCGAACACTTGTGACTTTTACTCTACTGTTATCATCTCCACAGTTTTTTAAACATGTCCTCCTCCTTTCCCTCCTCCTGGCACCTTGATGAATTGTTTTATCAGAGCTGTTATATTTGCGGCAATCATCCCTGTCTGGGACGATGGGTGGATGAGGAATAGGCTGCAATCAGTGTCATGTGAACTGATTTAACCCCCACACAGCACAGGTGTCTCATCCTGTTAGAACAAATGACTGTGACATTTCCAGCATCCCCTGACACTAATGAGGGATTCTGCAATATGACTAAAATGTAAAGCAGATTAATTTATTATTTATTGCAATTAAGTCTAAGAAAATGAGCATTTATCTCACTGTGAAGTCGTAATCCTGAAGATGAGCAAGAAAAACATCTGAAGCTGTACAGCTGGGTTGTGTCAGAGCTGGGTCAAAAGTAGGTTATCCATGGATGTTGTGTCAGTGACATCACCCATTTTTTTCTAATGCAGTGTTTTGAAACCTATTGTTGACAGATGCTACAATTATGTGCAAAAGTCAGGGCAAAAATACTATAATTTTTACACTGCCCGGCTAAAAAAAACTTAGGGCACCCATCCACTGCGGCATTGTTTTGATAAGCTTCTGCAATGTTACAAGATTTATTTCCATCCAGTTTTGCATTAAAGAAACCGACGAAATCTGCTAAAGCAACTTGTTCAAGGATTCCCTTTACCATTACTTCAAACAAAAGTCAGTTCTGTGGCTGTTGAGATTACAGCTGCGAACTGGGAATAATTAACGATTGAAATTTGTCTAAAATAGTTTTTATTGGAGCAGGCGTATTTTCCTTTTTTACAAAATATACTGTACAACAAAAGCATAAATTGATTCTATGGCTGTTTAGATTGCAAGATGTATCATTTAAAGTTAAAACAAGACGTCTGCTGCTTAAGCGAGCCTGTGTATTACCGTAACTACTGTGAAGCACCGCAGCCTGGATCAACATTACCGTAACACTATAATAGAGGCGCAGTTTTTGTCCCCATTTCCCGACATTATCTTTACCGAGAATTGAGAAACATATTTTATCAAATTTACCGGGCATCCCAACCCAAACAGAGAGGCAGGTCTTTAGCCCCTTTGCAGTTACTGGGTGCCTGTTTGTTTGCCAAGTCAGCTATGCCCTTATATGGGCAAAATTCTTTAGTTTAGTAAATTCAGAAATAGCAAGTGTGTGGAAATAGAGAAATGAGATACTAGAACCAAAGCTGTTTTTTTTTTTACTTGTTTTTTTTTCTGTAAAAACTGACTTTTCTGGCTTGGTTTCTGGTGTTTCTACAGCTAGCTCATGGTGGACCCTTGAGGCATCCTCTGGTCTACGAATATGAGACATGTGGAATTGCTTAAACTTGCTGTTTCTTAAGTGTCTACTTGAGGCTGGCTCTGGAAGTACCAGAAGCCACATACAACGAGCCTAAAAAAGCTGTTTTCAAAGCAGAAATTAACCTATTTACTGCCTGGTTTAAAAGACATCTCCTGTCTGAATCGCTACTTTTGCTATTGGCACACACTGTACAGGGGGTGATTTTTTTCTTACTCGGCCGTTCAGAGGATATTAAGATCGTAAGCTCACCCTATCAGAGGCACAGCTCAGGTCACATGAATGACGTGATGTTATCTCTTCTTTATAGGTTTCATTTCTCATGGCAAGAAGTTGCCTAGTTGCCTTGCACTTTAGAAGCCTCTTCAATTGTTGCCATGCTACACAGTCATGTTATCTGGTTTAAAATGACACATTTTTTTACCCTCTTATCCTAACAACATGTCAGCCTCACACACACAGTCATTTTTATTTTTCCAGAAAATATATGTATATTTTTTTTAGTTTGGTAAACGTAGTCTCTGGTCTTTCTGCAGCTAGCTCATATTTATTCCTCTCATACTTGTTTTGTGAAGCAGCTTGTTGATCACAGCGCAGAGGACTGGCTTAGTGTGTGAGCAGAGAGAGGGCTCCTCTTGACCTGCCGGCATCGCTCCACACCACAGCTCTCTGCAGCGCCCTGCAGCAGCTGGCCCCGGCCTCCTCTCAGTGGCAGTGACAGGAGATGGAGGAAGACGATGAATCAGGGGGCATGACAAGATCTCCCCAGCACTGACTCCCCTCTGAGCGGCCGGGCAGTGTCACGCAGCGACGGAGTGTGTGTTCACGGTTACACTCAGCCATTTTAGAGCTCATAGGCAAGTGTGGTTCCACAGAGCTGTACACACATGACTCATACTGAAGACTGTGTTTTCCATTATGTTCAAAGAACTTGCTCTCATTTAATGAAATACACTCAATTCATTAAATATTTCTAAGAAGCCTTCGGGATCTCCTCAGGAGGTCCAGACTGTCATGTGACCCAGCCTTCGAGAGCTCAGCTTGTGTTTATTTAAAGCAGGGAGATTTATTTAAGAGCTTGTTACACAAGATTAGCTGTAAAAGGTACAGCTCTAAATTGAGTCGAGAGAGGCCTATTTGTAAATGTCCGGAAGTGCCTCTGCTTTAAGTGTCGCGCTGAGAGATGAATGGAGGCGATAAGCACAAGGGCGCAATTTCAACAATAGGTATTTGAAAGGGTAGATATTTGTGATGACAGCCTTTAATTGATGTCATCGCTTTAGAATAGACTGAGATGAGTTTTTTTTTATTGAGCTCATCTAAATGCTGACAGCTCTCAGAGAGCGTTAGTGAGAAGGATGGCCTCAGTCGACTGATTGTCAAAGCGGGAATTCTGATGAATCTACATCTGGATATTTCCCCCTCCTCCTCAAGCCTTACCGGCTCCACACAGGCTTACTTTGATCCTATCTCTGACAACAAGAGCCCACAAGAGATGGTCTGAGGCAGGACTGCGGTTGCTTTGGTTCTGAAATAGCGTCCGAACCGCACCGTAAGCCCCCTTCCTGTTCTTGATTTTGATTGAGAAAGAGCCCTTTAAGCGTACACTGCCAATCCTCCCAGTAGAGGAAACCCTGCGAGGAACTTATCCTGCAGTGAAATGTTGAACTACTCATCGTCCTTCTGTGCCAGCGTACAGCGCTCGCAGCTCTTCTGTGTCCTCCTGTTGTGGCAGACTCTAAGCTTTTCAAAACAATAATGGTGTGGCTGATAAATGAGCGTCAGATCTGTATCACAGATCGCGCTTTGATCATTTGTAAACATGCATGTAACATGCAGTAATCTTGATACAGCTGTATGATCCATAGGATTAGTTTGGATTAGCAGTGCTATCCAATTTCACATCACGACAATATTAATCTGTTTTAGAACTAATGATCCCGTTGGGGAAATGTTTATCCTGACATCAAAGCAAACGCAACCTTTCCCGACCCGACGTTCCAGTAATTGTTAAAGAAAGACGCAGTGATGGGCGTCCAGATGTGATCACGACGTGCACTGGAATTTTATATACAGAGGAATGTCCATGTGAAGAGAGGCATGGCCCTAAAACTCTGCCAGATTTCATTTCACGCTCTGCAGAGCACAGCCTCTGAGACGGTGACATTTACATGGCCCTCTATACCACCGCCAGTCGCTGCAGGCCCAAGGCGCTGGCTAAATCAGGCACAAGGGCCAGTGGATGAGAAGCGGTGGAACAAGGAGGAGAGGGCTGATGTGCTATGCAGGAGGAGAACACAGGGAACACAGGCTTATGTTCAGAGTCATGTATCATTAAAGAGTCATCTTTGGTATAAATTCTGCTCTTGTAGGAACACACGTAACGGAAAATATATGAATCAGCGAGGATGTTGTGTCGCATTTAGCCTCGAATGATGATAGATGATTGTAGCGGTGGCCAAGCTTTTGTTATTCAGATAAACAATTATGAATTCTCACTGCCAAGACTTGTTAGCATAATTATTATTTGATCATCATTGTTTACAATCCAACAAGTACTGGGAGCATGAGGATGAATTTTGAATCGGATTCTTACCTGACTCATATGGTACCAGCTGATGGGTTCCAGGAATGAATCACAGACCGTGTGTTCTACCACTGCATCTCTTCAAACAGACAGGTTTCACTCAGGAGAAGCCAGTTAAAACCCCAAATTTTGTCTCTCACCTTCAGATTCTGAATTTTTCCTCGTGGTAAAGGGTAAAGGATTCCACCACAGTAAGCTCCTTTTTCGAAACTGTTTATTAGTTGTAGTGGTCTTGATCCCCTCGTAGAGGATGGCATTTCTCCTGCTCAGCAGGGTGCCTCTGTTTTAAATGCTGGAATAAGTTGGTTGTGCTGCTGCGTTTTGTTGCAATATGCTTAAGTTTAGGAATGGGTACTGAATTAGGTACTTTTATAGGTACCGAGCGAGTTCTGTCAAAAATACTGGGTACCGATTCACGTAAAACCAAAAGGTATCATGTTTAGGTACTTAAATGCATCCTTGAGACTGCGAGAGAGTGGAAGAGTGGGTGATTTTCCGTGCTGGACATGAGCACAGCTTTGCAAGGTTCTATAATGAAATATGTTATAAATATGTTAAATTGAAAAACGAAAATCATATTTTTGTTATTAAATAAATTGATATTTTTTACCACATAAACAAAAAAGTACCGAAAATTGATACTGTTGAGTACTGGTACCAATTGCCAGGCACTGGGCATCAGTACCGTACCGTTTCAAATGAAAAAGGTACCCATTCCTACTTAAGATAGAGATAGACCAATATTTTTTTCAGGGCGATACAGATACCGATTATGAGTAGTCAAGGAGGCAAATAATTGATATTTGGAGCCGATATACATTTGCACTAAAAGTGTAAATGATGGCGTCAAAATTTTGAATAATACAAACTCCAACACTCAACTTTGTTTAAGAATATGTCAAATGAACAGCTCCCAGGCTCAGCAGCATGTCTTATAAAGTTAAATGAAAACTTAAAAAACCTGGGACTTGGATGTTTATCACAATTCCAGGAGAGTCTGCTGCCTAAACTTGCATTTGAAACATTTATCTCCACATAGAAAAACCTTGTCTCTTCTCTGCAGTGTGTGTGAGCTCTGTGCATGCACAGCTTTTACTGCTGATTGGTTGTTTCCTGAGCCATGGCTCTGCGTGTAACCAATCACATGGTACTGTGGATGGGACAATGCTGGAGACAGAGTGCGTCAGAGTCAAAATAACACAGTTTTAAATTATTTTTTTTATTTGTCTTTGGATTAAAAAAAAAAGCCAATATGCCACAAAAATGATGATAATTGGCTGGCCTAGCTTTAGACATACTTTGCAGCATGTAGTTACTTGACCCCCATCTGTCGCTCCAAGAACAAACCAGTTCAAAACCACTGGTGATACTATTCCTTTCTTGGGAACAAACTTCTCACTCTTGTTTGTGGTAGCCATGTTGTTGCTGTGTGTGTAACTTTGTGAAGGTTGTTCACAAACAGACAAACGCTCCCAAAAATGTAACCTCCTAAGCGGAGGTAATTAATTTATAAAATTAATTGAAAAATTAAATTAATTTTAAATTAAAAAAATAATAAAAACATTGCCCAGGCCTTATTTCCACCTAACTTTGTAAACATTAGTCAGCCCAATTTGCCTGAAACTATTGGACAAACAATCCCACATGAAGCAGCGATATTGATTTTCCATTGTGGGGGAAGGGAGACTGCTCCTCAGCCAGTAAGACCAGCTTTCCAATGGATTATCTGCTCCTGAGACCAACTGGTCATCTCCAAACCAAAAGGTCACTATGAATGCTGGTTGACCCCTCACGACGACTTTAACACACTCACTCGATCCCTCTCTAATCTGATCATGCCTCCACCTCGAGTAGCTTAGCCTACCTCACCCCAGCCAGCACAAGCACTTCAGCCCTTATTGGCTCTTTTCGTCACGATGGCACTCCCCTCTTCGGAGGTTTCCCAGCTCATGTGCTGAGCTGTTTCTGGCTGCATTAAAAGGAAACCTATTGGCAATAGGAGAATGTTTCTTCACAGGTTTTCCAATGAGCTTTTGAAAGTGCACAAAGACGGTGCACCCTATAGAGGAACTTGCACAGGCCAACTTTGGCGCCATCCCTTCACATCGTAACATCATCAGAGCCAGTTTGGCGTGTATTCCCCACTCGGGTTCAGCCTTCAAATCCTGGCTTTGCTTTGTTTCTGTTCCCTGGCAAGTCACTCTGCTATGGTACTTTTTCCCAGGTGGTGTGAAACTGTGTGTAAACACATCAGTCAGCGTGTACTGGGAGTCTGGAGCCGGATCAACACAGAGAGCCGTGGAGCTGTATGTGACAGCCTTTCATTGTCAGCAGAACTGTTTTATTTAGGTTACAGCATATTTCAGCGCAGTGCTGAGGCGTGACTGTGACTGCAGCACAATCACATGTAGGAGGCGGCGAGAGAGGCAGATGGACGCTGTGATGGCAGTAGCTCGAGAGCAGGTGGAGGTCAGCAGTGCTACCACGCAGTCTCTGCTGGTCTGTTCGTCACGGTGCCGTGAATCAATAAGGCTGTCAGGCAGATGAGTCTGCACCGCTACTCCATTATAGAGCGGTAAATCTAGCCACGGCGCTTACTAACCACCATAATGAGGTGGTAACAAAGTTATGGAATCATTAGCGAGCATGTGTCCCGGCAGGACGGCGAGGGAAAGCGAGCTCAGGGAGGTTACAGCATGACAGATGGTGACTGTATGTGTGTGTGTGTGTCAGTGTGTGAATGAGTGAATGCTAGGTGCTGCTGCTCAGGGTTGTTTTTGTGAAGAAATGTGAGAAAAACAGAAAATCTGCTGAACTTGTTACAGTGACGACTGCAGGGCACAGTTTCTCTCCAGTCTGATACTTGAGATCATTAAGAGAGTTATTAAGTTGTGAATAATTTAGAACAAAATACTCTGGTTTCGTAACACAATAATGGTTCATATCATTCTTGAAAGGTAGTTAACTCTTATTACTTTCCACAGTCTTTTGTATAATCTACCTTTTATTCAATTAAACCATTCAAATCCCCCTGTCAGGCACATTTTCTGAGTAATATTTCATCTGAAACAATAACTCAAATGGAACTAAACCAATCGTCGTTTTTCCATTTGCATTAATTCCTGGATTATCTGCCGGTTTTAAAGAGACAATCATTTGTCAAATTAAATCTCTACGGATTACAGGAGCCAGCGAACAAATTGACTCTTATCAGCATTGTTTTTTCCGGATTTTGCTCACGAACACGAGTTCATAAAACACGTCAATAAAGTGGTGTAAAATAACTGCAGCTTCTCGTGCGGGGTTGGTTTTTAAGTTCCACCATAAATCACCATGTTGGCTGCCGAGAGATGAAAAAGGGGAGAGTGGAGGCAGAGGAGAGGAAAGGAGAGGAGGGAAACTATGGTATAAAGCCAGCACATGACTGGTGCCAAGGCAGCAAGCAGGAAAGAAGTGGGAGGGAGAGAGAAGATGAGAGGAAAAAAGGTTCTCAATTTAATAACCAGCATGGATGGACAGTGATGGACAGAGCCTCACTTATGTCCAATCATCTTGATTGCCTTTCTATTGAATATTTTTTATAAAGCTCATGCAGTCAGAAGTATTATTTTCTTTTTTGTAAAAGGACTAGCTTCATTTTTCATTTTTTGAGTTTTAACAACTCCGATTACCAAAAACATCACTCAATGGGAGTAAGTCATGCGCTCCTTGTGTGTACTTCTGATTGGTAATTTGTAAACAGGAAGATGGCAGAGCTGGTCTCATCAATGTTTCTATTTAAGACTGAGTGAGTAAAAGTAGGAACAATTGAAGGGTAATTCAGGAAGAAAAACAAGATGAAGGCACAAAATAACAAAGTTAAGAGGGCTGTGAGGACTATTTGAAAACCGTGGTGTTTTTCCAGGATGAAGACTCCATTTCCCATGAGCACCATTATCCACCATCATAAACACATGACTCTTACCAAGGCATGCATTTGTTCCAGAGAGTGGATCATGTTTTAAACACTACTTCTCTGTATTCTACACAACTTTTTGCAAGACACTAAGAGGCAAAGTAAAGAATTTGTTAATAGTCAAGAAGCTGTGTAGTTTGAAATTTGACAACATGCAAACTTTTAAACTGAGTTTGTTTTAGGGCTGGGACGATATGCAATCCAATTTTTTGGGGTGCTGATTCGGTTTGAATTGTGATTCTTCTTGTTTATGATTTTTGCGATTTTCAGTTTGCTTTTTTAACACCAGACCATGTGAAAAAATTAAATGATGATGATGATACAGACTTTATCAGGAGCCATATTTTCACATAAAATGCACATCACATGATTCAAAGAGAAACATTTCACCCTCTGCTGGAGAAAAGAGGTAACTTTTTTTCCAATCCAGTTCATAAACAAAGACTGAAATGAAAAATTTGAACTTGACAAAACATCAATTTTTTGACAAAGGATCATGATTTTGATAATGTCAAACACAAAATCCTGGTATATTGATTTTGGATTTTTTCTCCCACCTCTAGTTTGTAGCGTAGTTTAGTGCCAGGCTGTATTGAGAGCTACTTACAGCCTGGTGCTCTGAGACATGTCCGTCAGGTGCATGCCTTATCATACCATCTACTATAATACAATGTAACTTCTTTGATGATGATAAAAAATGGTCATATTTCTATATTTACTCTGTAAAGATGCAACAAAATATGACAAGAGCAACACAGTAGCATCAGCTTCAGTCTCAAATGAGTATCTAGCACCACAAAGGGGAGCTGCCTCGGTGGTTTGGAGATGGTTTGGCTACAAGGGGTTAGACATGCAGCAAAATATACAGAAAAACTGTTACCAATAAAGGTGGAAATGCAACTGACTCACTGCTTCAGCACTTAATATCATCATGACTCATGGTACAAGAGGACAAACAGGTGTGTTACAACAGTCAATGGGGCAAATATTGTTAAAGCTGTCCCCCTCAATCAATGGACCAGACTTAGATATGGACATTGCTATATTGTATGAGTATGTAGCATGATGCTACTCAGCCCTCTGGTATTCCCCTGTTGTTGAGTAAGCACAGCTAGCTCCTCCATCTTATGGGAGATAGATCTTACATTCCCCATAACGATAGATTGAAAGACAGGTCGAAGTCGTACCTTCTTAGCTCACACCTCAGAACCAGCACGTTGTCCTCACCTCCTTCTCACTTTGTGAGAAAACATCAGGCCTTGCACCAGTTAGCATTGGCATGCTACAGGCTGCAAACAGCTGATTTTACATGTTAACAATGCAGCCATGGTTACATGTAGGATCTCCAGACAAACACAGGAGAAAAAATAGTAAAAATATCACTGAAGACAAAACCAGTTTGGTTTCCATGACCAATAAATGAACCATACAAAGTGATGACCCACTCTAAATGCAAAGATGACGAAAAAGATATGAAAAGTTTCAAGAAACAGACAAGGAAGAGAGAGCTGCCGCAACAGGCAGCCATAACTGTTCGGCACCTAGCAACTTTTGAAGCTATGTCACCCAATCCTAGAGTCTGAAGCATGTAACCTGAGTAAATCCTGGTTATAGTGCTCATCTACCAACTCGAGCCTCACCAAGCAGAGCTAATGTAACCTGGTTCTTTACTTTATCAATAGACTCTCATGTTTGAACAGACCACTGAAGTATAAGTGCTGCATGTGGGTTGGAATGAACATTATCACAAACAGCTTAGCCCGTGTTTTAGCCCGTGCTCCATCACTCTCCTGTTTAGCTTTGTTCTGTCCTTCAACTTTTTGTTATCAAAATGAAAAAGTTTTCTTTAAGGAAAAAGGAGGGATCATACATGCGACAGCTAGACTTTGCCTGCTGGTATAGCGTCTTGAAAGGGGCATCCATTTACATGCCATAAATGGATGCATGTTCTCCTGGGAAAATCTGAATGGACTACAAATAATGAGAAATAGTGTTTAGAAGTAAACCATTTTAGGCTGATAATCTCATTTTGAATAGTGAATTATGACCAGGTGAAGATATATAAAAGTGAGACTATTTCAACATCACTTATAAAGTCCTCACAGGGTTTATTACAAAAGACTTAGGTCTCAGAAAGCTCATCATGTTGCCTTTCACCTCCAGAGTGACTACACTTGTAAAACCTGCACTTTTGCCAGAAAATCTTTTGAAGCTCCTTTTCTTTTTTGGTCTCTTTACAACCTCAAATTATCCTGCCAACTGACCAACGGTGAACATTGCCCTCCTCCCAATTTTTCCACCTGCAAAGGGTCCAGAGGAGGGCAATGAATCAGCAGACCATGCGGATGTCGCCTTCGTTCCGGCTCCCCTCTCCTCTCAAGCTCCACACCCACTCTTTCATGACAGAGAAAATTTACCGTCTAGATTTATTAGTAATTTAATTAGCGGTGAAGAAAAAGGTCACAGGCGCTGGGATCTTTGCACATGTGCGATGGAGAGAGTTCTTTGCTAATTGAGCACAAACTGGACAGACAGCTGGAGGTCGAGCATCAGTCTGGCCCCGTGGGCTGAGTGATGGGCTGATGCCGTGGAATTAGCTGGCTTCTCGTGCTCTTATTGGTCGCCACTTTTTTCAGGTCAACACTTGCGTCTGTGCATTCTCTCTGAGCCTTTTCAGGGACGTGCTGTTTTTAGTATAGATAATCCAGATATATATTATAAGTGGTTTTGGAAAGAATTCAGGACAGGAGATTTGCAGAGAGATCAAAATATGATTTTGGCTGAGACTAAGTGGAAGTGTGCGTGCGTGTGTGTGTGTGTGTGCCTGTGTGTGTGAGAGGGAAGCAGAAAGATGAATGATTGTCCCTCAGATCGAGTGAGTGTGGCTCGGAGGATGACTTCAGCACCACGGACAGCGTCTCATGCTCCATGCAAATTACAATGCTCTTTTATCTGTGTCACTACTCTCCATCTGTTCCCTTGCGCTCAGAAAACACACACAAACACACACACACACTCAACAGCAAACAGATTAATGAACGTCGCGGTTCACCGAGGATCTAAGGAGCAAGCTTCTGTGATGATCTCAGCAAACAGAAAAGTTTGCAGGAGGAACTGAGCTTAAATTAGCACACTTGATGTTTTATATTCTTATTTCCTCCGAGGCTTTGACACCTTATGCCTTCACTGACAGGTTTTTGGAGAAAGTACTAACTCTTTTCACCTGTAAAAATGTTGAAAAGGTTACTGTAGGTATTTTTTAAATTGAAATAGGATGTCACAGTTTAAGATCTTTCTTCCTCTGCTACGATAGTTTCATGCTGGGTTGCAGTTACTGTTTAGAATTGCAAAGCTATGATGTAAACGATCAAAGGAATCACCAAACTAACTATCCTGAGAATCCTGGCACTCTTAGCAGTTTCACCCCCTCGTGAAGGAAAGTTCATTTCCATATCACTCCCTTTCCCCGTCTCCTTTAAGACAAGCGTCTCATTGAACTACGTTAAGATGTTCTTCCAAAGATTCTGCTTTCTTTCTACAGAATTCTTCTCTTGTTTTTCCCGGTTGCCACATCAAAAAAGAAGACAGACTGGAAAATCCAAACCAGCAGCTATTTTACTCACTAATTTGAGATCGGAAAGCAAATCAATTAATGGCATTGTCCCTTTTTTGAGATGAGATGTATCTAATTCATTATGAACAGCAAGCAAGCCTTTGTAGAATAATTAGCAAGTTGTCGAGAAGAGGATGCTGTTTTATTTATTTTTTTTTCCCTTGCTCTCCGAAAATTGCTTTCCACACTGCCAGGCAGACAGACAGACAGTGAAAGCCTGCGTGTCGAAAGCATGAAATACTGGCATCTGCGAGGACACCCAAATCTCCTTGGCGGTTCTGGCAGAGGGAGAGGGAGAGAGGGAGGAGAGTGCACAGGCAGCAGAAAATGGCTTAGTCAGGGTCATCACTGGCCAATAGCTTTGGATAGCTGTGACAAGCCAGGGCATTTTCTCAGGCTCCAATAAGCTAAGAGAAAAAGATCTTCGAGAAGCCACGTTGCCAACAAATGCTTTTCTCACGGTCTTCATCGGCCACAATTATCATACACTTCATGGAGTGGTTCAGATTGTTGTGTTTGTTAGACCCACGGAGAAGCTTTCAGAGCCAAAGAGGGAGCAGGTTTGAAGTCCAGCTGAAAGGATGACGCCGAGAAGGAGATATTTATGAAGTTTTTTTGGATTTGTGAGATTGTTATTGATCTGCAAAGAAACAGTGTGCACTATCATTTTTTGTGGTTTGATGCTGATGCCAGACTGCAAACCCACAACAAGAAGCATTTTCTTCAGCCGCACATATTAGCTTTCCAACCAGTGTTTCTTTCTTGTTTTGCACCATAGCGTAGCACAGCATAGCGTAGCATAGCAACAAACTTCCATAGGTATTAGCACAGTGCTGACTGGGTATGCAATGATACCTTGCGAGATAGTTAAGCTGATTCACACAAGAGAGGATTCATATCAGTTTAATGAAAAATGAATTTTACTATCCTTTTCAAAGAGCAGAGGGAGCGCTCAGCTTTGATGTGATTGCATAGTTACACCAAGCAATAACCTCTAGTTAGTAAGAACCACATGCGTCTTCTTTAAGTCACTTGAGAAGGATGCAAGAGGGACTCAAGATGTCCTAAAAACTGTAACATCACAAATTGGTGCCCTGCTCCGGTATTTATTGCGCGGGACTTTTTTGACGCTTTCTAAACGTATGGAGTCAGCCATAGGGTCTGAACACAATTACAACAAAGAGAGAACACAGTTTTGAAGCATGGCAACAGTGGAGGAGGCTCCTAAAGTGCTGGGTTTTGGACAAGCAGCAACTACCAACTGTAAGACATGAAGCCTAGAAAGAAGAGATGAAATCTGCAGTTTGTCAAGAATCCACTAGGGGCCAGATGCTGAAACTTTGGAAATCATGAACACACCAAGCCAAAAAGCGGATTTTGACAGTATTAATAAACAGGTTTGCCAGAAAATAGCTAATTTTTCAATCCGAATACACTGTGCTTGGGTTCTCTTTTTCTAACTAGTTATTCTCAGTATTATCAAACTAATGACTTTTGCCAATTTATGGCTGACTTGACTAGGGATGGGTACCGAATTAGGTACTTTTATAGGTACCAACCGAATTCTGTCAAAAGTACCGGGTACCGGTTCACGAAGAATCAGAAGGTACCATGTCTGGGTACCTAAATGCATCCTTGTGACTGTGAGAGAGTGGAAGAGTCAGCAATTTTCCAAGCTGGACATGAACACAGCATTGCAAGGTTATATACTGAAGAATAAATATGTTAAGTTGAATATATATATTCAATTATCAAACAAATTGATATTCTTTACCACATAAACAAAAACATAACGAAAATTTGTACCGTTGAGTACCGGTTCCGACTGCCAGGTACCGGGTATCGGTACCGTATCGTTTCAAAAGTGAAAGGTACCCATCCCTAGACTTGACTGATGGGCAGGCACCCTGTAGCTGTCTGCCACAAGGGTAACCTCATCTGAACTCAAATCAAGCTAGGCTAATTCAGCATTTCCAATGAGACCCAAGCTGATGATCGACTTGAAAACTTTTTTTACTCTATGACCTGTCTTTTAACTTTTTTTTTCTACCTCTGTAACTTTACGATCAAGTATTTTGTATCTTTTCAATAAAGAGAAACAATGTTACATATCTACGACGCTGGGCTGCTTGGTGTTGCAATGTTTGAAGCCCAGGCTGAGCAGGTTCCTTTCTGTGTGGGGCTTGCATGTTCTCCCCGTGTGTGCGTGGGTTCTCTCTGTGTCCTCCAGCTTCCTCCCAGTCCAAGAACATATTCGTCAGGTTAATTGGTCACTCCAAGTTGCCTGTAGGTGTGAGTGCGTGCGTGGATGTTTGTATGTCTCCATATGTTAAACCTGTGATGGACTGGTGACCTGTGCAGGAAGAAAAAATGTGTCATGTAGCCCTTCAAAAATCAAAATCTAAGCAAGTGTTTGTCTTAATTTTGGTTAAAAAAGTTGTCTCATTAGTCTCATTGTATGCCACATTCATCTGATAAGTCCAAAACTATGTCTCATTTCAAGATATTTAATGACAAAAATGAGGCTTGATTTGTTTGAAGAAAATCTAACCGTCTAAATCTAACAGAAAATATGTTGGTGATATTTTTTCGACTAAGACCAATGTCTTCATTAAAATAAACCCAAGAAGGTCATTATTCTGACTGCACTGGCAATTCTTTTGTTTTGTATTTGTGGAGCTGTATCATCAAATGTCAAGTTAATTTCACTGAACAAGAAAGTAGATCAGACCTTGGCAAATTACAGCCCACAGGCCACATCTGGCCCCTTGTGTGTCCCTGTCTGACCCATTAGAGCTCAATCATAGATTAGAACATAACAGAAAGAAAAATACATGTAAAACAACTGTGTTGCTTTTATTTTGAAAAGTGTGACGTTTGCATAATTATGGACACACTTGCTCATGTGACCCCTGTGTGAACAGCAACAAAAGATAAAGTTCAACAAATCCAAATACAGACTCTCTGTCACCTGTCATCACCTTTCAGCTGTCCTTCGCATAGCCATTTCAGTACGCTTGCTCAAGCACAAGACAGACTGAGTTTTCTCCCTGAGGTGGTAAAATAAAGTGAAAAATATTCCAGTTATTGTTTTTTTGTGTAAAGTTGTTGAATTTGTTTTCATTATTAGTGGAGACTAACAAGCTAAAACTAAAATGAAACATTAATGCTGTGATTGATTGTTTTCTTTTCTGTAATTAGTATTTTCCTTTTTGACTGACACATCACAATTTCATATATTTACTACAGTTTCATTTTACAGATGCTTTTGTCCAAAGCCACATACAACACAAGCAAGAATTCAGACAAAAGGAAAAAACCTAGTAAGTGTGACAACAGTGCAACAAGTTTTCCAGATTTGCAGGTGCTGCTATTAAGTGCAGGATTTTTTATTGTAGAATATTCTAGCCAACTAACCTCAATTACTTGCTGCAATAATATACTTCAACCTTCAACAACGTGCAGTAATTAGTGCTGAAAATTTACGAAGAGCTGGATTTGAGACCTTCTGACTCATTCTTCCCCTGGGGACAAAGAGGAGAATAGTAAATTTTAGTGCTTAAGTGTTCCCTGAACAGATGAGTTTTCAGATATCTCTTTAAAGTAGAAAGGGACTCTTTGGATCGCAAAGAGTTAGGTAATTCATTCCACCATTTGGGCACAACAGAGGGGAAGAGTCTGGCTAGAGATTTGGAGCCATGCTGGGCTGGGAGCACCAGAGGTCTTTCACAAGCAGAGCGGGATGGGCAAAGATTTTAATCATGAACATTAAAATATTGAATAATACATGTGATGATGGCTTTTTTTTGGCTGCGGTAGGTTGCAGTTTGATGCCGGATGCCGGAGCTGTTACGTGCCAGTTTAACATTGTGCACGGAAACCATCTAAAACACCCATCGACTTTCAAAATAAAACAAACTGTGTCCAAACCAGACCGTATTTAACTTGACCACATCAACAAACTGACATAATAAATGGAGCCAGACCAGCGCTCCACGTAGATCAACAGTCAATGGCAGACTTTGTCATCTAAGAAGTAAGTTTGATGATCAACGTGCAGAGCGAGCAACAGCCTTGTCCATCTTTGACAAAGTGTAATGTTGGCAGGTATGGTGTGTGGATGGGCGGCGGGGGGCTTGTTGGTGGTAAGGAATCTTCAAATAATTTTCAAATACTTACGAGCGAATGTCGAATAGCTCTTTGACTTGAAATCCTCTTCCCTAATATTTAGAAAATACCCTTATTCTTCTGGTTACCAGTAGCAGCTATTTACAACAGGAAAAAGTTACCATTGAGCTGAATTAAGTTCATGTTATTGTTGATGTGGCCCTCTGACACTATTCAGATTCTCATGTGGCTCTTCATAAAAATTAATTACTCACCCCTGAAGCAGATAAGTACCTAAACACTGTATCCACTTCAGACATGCAAAGAGATGTTTCTGTACCCTTTGCGCTGACTGTAAAATAAGCCAGTGTCACAGTTCACTGCTTTTTAAATCCCATTCTCTGCATCGTGACATCTTTTAATGCCAGCTACTCACCAGCACACAGCTGTGCTTTATTTGTTTCATTCTGAAAACCTTTCACTCACTCTGCTAACATAACAATGTGTCCTTGCCTTGTAAGCTTTCATTCAGACACTGTTACCAGCCAGCCCGCTCAAATGCTCCGAGGCAAAGGATCCTGCTGTACAAAAAGTTTCTGTTCTTTATTTCAAAAATAAAAAACAAACATAACATTTATCAATTCACTGTGGCGTGCTTTTGGAATGCAAAATATTTGTTATTTAGTTGAGACTTTAACCTCATTTGGCATTTGTTTTTAATAATTCAGCTGCCAAACACACTTGTCCTTGAAGAAGCGCTCTGCATCCCAAAGAGGTACTGTTGTCTGATCTGTATTCTATGTAGAGATGGCTGCAACCTCAAAAAGTATTATTAATAAACCCTGATGAAAGTTGTTTTTGAGCAGCCACAGCAGGGGGTGGGGGTACCTCAGTATGACTGGAGTCAAAGCGAGTCACGTTACCTCTGTTTGCTGTGGCGCGCTGGGATTTATTCTTTGCATGTCAAAGTGCCTGGATGCTCTCTTCTAGATGATTCTTGTCACTGGAGATGCATAGAAGCATATATGGCGGTTGAAGTTCAGTGGCCCGCACACAGCAGATGTACTTCCTGTGTTGACAGACACGCGAGCCCCGTCTCTGAAGCCACTTTGCATTTGTTTGCTGTGATGACATCCAGTCGGACCCTCTCAGTTCAATCATGCTGAACATGTTCAAAAGCCTTTTTGTTTGTTTTATGATGATGCTCTCAAACATTAGGTCTTTCTGAGAGCTTTGAGAGGAGGCGAGTACAGGAAACACAGATATGGAGCACAAAGCGATGCATACTGCTCCAACAAACTCACACATACACACACACACTCTTGATGATGTCATTTGTATAATCTGTTGGAATCTGGGCCAGCGTTGACGAGGAGGCAGCCGGCAGGATGAGCAGTCACTGTCATAATGATTTCATGTGTAGGAGGGGAGGTATGGGGGGAAATGAGGGGTGTGTTTGTGTGTGTGTGTGTGTTTGTGTGTAGTGTCACCTAGCAGGCACAATCCTCTTCTCAGTCGCTTTAAACGAACAACAAACAAAATGTACTGAGGCGTGAGTCATTATACGCCGTATTGCTGTTATTAATGCGATCACTTCAATGAAAACAAATGGCTTCTGCTTCATGTACACCATTAAGCCATTAGTCATTCATGATTCGTCGATCCGAGCAGGTAAGAGAGGTAAAAAGTGTCCAAGAAAAAAGTTCAGCCTGATTCCAAATGTTGCTTTGAAGCACTCCTCATGTGCAGCTGAGGTTGGTAAACGCGGTAATTAACTTGAAGTGTTTACACCCAGCTGTGATGGATGATGGATTTCCTCCGGGTCTTGAATCACTCATTCAGGAGTTTTAATTGTAGTCTCTTTTTAAACACTTTTTCTCATGTTTTTAAAAGCCAGAAAATTTTTAAGGCATTCCCTGAACTGTTGGATGAAAAAAACAGAAGAAGCTGCATTTGGTTGTTTGCCACATAAATTCTTGGAGTAAAACCTAAAGAACTAACACCAGGCTTTGGATTTCTAATTAAGTGTCATGTCACTGCCAAACATTAATTATGATAGATTAACTCTCCTGGTAGACGGATATGTAATGCAGTTATTAACACCAAATGAAAGCACTTAAGTTGTATTAATTTATGCTTAAGACACAAATGGCATCATGGCAGTATTCTTAAAAAGCGTCGTGTAAAAACTGCCCCCTGCAGCACTACAGCTAGAGTAATGGGATAGCAAACAATCAAAGTGTGTCTATTGATTTCTACACCGGCCCAATACAAACTAGACCACACTGTAGTGATGCATCAACATCCTCTGATTGCCCCAAAGCAAACGTCAATAAAAATGATTATCTGACTGCTGGGTGTGAGTGTAGCAAAGAGGGCAGATGTGTTACACTGTGGGTCGCAAGAGCTTTGTTGTCACACATCTAGCTGCCTCCAGGCTAACGTTCATACTTTTGCAATGTGTTTTGTAGCTCTGACATTTTGCCTGGTTGCAAAAACATGGCAAGCTTACACCATTTCATCAGGTAGAAGCTGTTAGGTGAATTTAAAATAAGGGAAAATTTAAAGATTCTATGAGGAGGATCTGCTTTAATTGCACTTCCTCGCCACCTTGTGGCCCGGGGTCTCCGCACACTGTCGTAAATTACTTTTCGTGAGGTGTGTTTGTTTTAGAATTAAATGGAGATCATTAAAGACAACTGTTTACTGGATACGCCACGTGGAGGTAAGGTATTAATCAGTACAGTTACATAGTGCTACTGTTTGAAATGTGACATCAAGCAAACGTAGCAGCTGGCTATATGTTAGCCCAGTGCTCAAATGTATCTGTGGGCTAATGTGACAACAAATAAACAATGTCAGTTTGTAAGTAGTTTAGTAGCTGTTTATTTTTAGCACAGCTGGTAGCCCGGTGCTCTAAGACATGTCCGTGATATGTAACGTCAGTAAATCCTGGTTCGCTATGTCCTGCCAGTCAAATACCAAGCAGAGCTAACATAACCCCACTTTTCATTTTATTGATAGACTCTCAAGTTTGAACAGAGCACTTCAGTACTTTCTTCTGCTCTTATGCCCTTTTTCTTTCTGACAGTTAGGCTCCTGTGTTCACCATCACTACAAAATTAGTTACAGAAATCTTTTTCAGCAGAGAAAAACACAGATCTCTGTGTTTTATGCGGTGTTGTCATAGAGACTTAGATGTGCCATAGATTAATCGGGTCCTGGTCGACCCGAACTGGAAGCTAAGAAATAGCAATTTAAAATAACCAGTGACCAGCAATATTGGTGCTGATAATATCATTTTAAAGTGTGGATCACAATCAGGCATATATCTAGAGGAGACTTTTTTACAAGATCACTTTCAAACCCCTCACAGTCCCTTTAATGTTTCTATTCACACAAACTTTCCACTCCCTCTACTTGAATTTGAAGAATCACAAAACATGCAAGTTGTTCTCTCCACGGTTCAACAAATCACGGTGCATTTCATGAGTCACTTGTTTTGAAAATGATAAAACCGTCTGAAATGACCTACACATCCCATCCGGCCTTAAAAGTAAAAATGTGTTAATGCTGCAAGAAGTCTAAATGGGTTTAACACTACTGAACTAAGTACTTAAAAAGCCTCCTCCACTGTTACCATGCTACAAAGTTTTCTTCTCTATTCTAAAAGACACATTTAAAAAATTGTACCCCAGTCTGAAATCTGAGCCTGTAAGTTTGGAACGTAACAAAAAATGTCTCCAAAATAAAGACCAGAGCAGTGTTGGGTTGATTATACTCTTTTGAGAAGATTCACCAATTAGTGATGTCACAAATTGAGCAATCTTGTGTTCCTCTTGTATAATTCTTATGTGACTTTAAGAACAAGGATGTGGTCTAGGATGCAGATGTTACACACATTTACATCAGACTTTAATCCTTTGTCCTTGTTTGTGACCAAACATAGATTTAAAACTTTTATTTTCCCGGGTCTGTGGAGCAAAAGCTCTTCCATCTAAAACTGCATCTCACACAGCAGTTTATTTGTGTCCTTTATGCCTCACTGACCAAAAAGCTTACACCAAGACTTTGGAGGACTCTTCTCAAGTACTAGTCCCATAAGGTTTTTTTCCGCCCGTAAATGAAGTCCTGCTTTATATGCACGCTCAGTTTCTCACATATTAGCTGTGTCTCTCTATCCCAGCACATGCATGAATGAGCGTTAAGCTGGCGTTTAGAGTAATCCTGCACACATATGTTACCATGGCTGTGGGTTTATGTATATTTGTCACGCTGGATACATGTTCGTGGCATGTTTTGTGACCGATTTAGAACAACGTGCCGCTGAGCTGAGGAATCCTTCGTGGGCGGAGTCAATGATACTGGCTGCGGGCCTCACGACAGGAGATTCTCCTCAGGTGATTACTTACCGCTAGTCCTCCCTGATGATGTAACACTCACGCCTGCTGCCAACGATAACCTACACGCGACTTAGCTCGACTCTTTTAAGTCTGTCAGCGTCTCTGGCACAGCTCGGTGTGAGCATGGGAATGTTAAGTCATCAGATTTTTAGAGCAGTCAGAATTCCTTTCAGATCTTTTGTGCATAAGACATGAAGCCAACCTGAGAATCCTTTGATGGTTTTCCTCATGAATATTTGGTATTCAAACATCAGAGGAAGATTTATAATGAACAACTCACCAACCTTCAGCTCAGAACAATAACAATAGTCTGACCATCACCCCATTTTTTTTTTATTTTAATTATTATTTGAACCAATTTGTGCAAGAGGTATGTGCATTTTCAGTTAAAAGAACAAAATCATTAAAATGCATTTGATTGGTCAGCATTTTTACTCATCTCTGTCTGTTAACTTGTAAATAAATCAATGTGCTGTTGCATAGCTGCACACCAACACAACGAAACGTCCTCAGCTCTAAATCCAACTGACTCCCCTTCTAATCTTCTGGCAAAGCGCCCCAAAAAGTGTCACAACAACTTCTCTCAGAAGTGCCAGACGCATTACAAAAGGTTCGACATTAAGATCACTTATTTAGATGTTTAATTAAAGCTTCATTTGATGCATTTACACACACTCACACACCCAGTAGATTTATGTGTGCGCACACCCGTTTGTGTAGTATTCCCTCTAAGCCTTATTTTGTTCAGCATGTGTAATCCCCTTAAATTCCCCACTGATATCCTGACTACCTTCACTTCAGATTAGCAGAGGTAGAGATCAAGGAGTGCAGCAGCAGCAGCAGCAGCAGTGGTATGTAGGACGACACATACGGGAGGCATGGCTCGTGACAATAAAAGCAGCCCCGAGATCTGCAGTGAAAATAAAACACATACGGTTTGTGATGGGATGTTTATAATCCTTCTCCGCAGTCACTTCACATGCACATACCTCTGATTTGTACCACACAGGAATCTGCTTTTGCATTCATGCATGCTCTCACATTATGCCCATAAAATGAAACACTCTTGATTAATTGCCCCATAAGGATGAAACCCTCATATGACAGGAAATATGCAGATGACAGACAAAGAATCAATCTCTTGAACAGGTTAAAGCACCGTTTCTCCTTGTGAGCTTTTTTCTGCCGCCAGTTTTTTTTTTTTTTATATATAATGCAAGTGTGATCCCATGCTGCATTAAACAAATAACCCACAGACGGGAGTGAGCAATTCCACACTGGGTAACAAGTTAATGGGAGATAGCATATAATCTGTACACACTGATTTAATGACTTTATAGGGGATTGCCTCAGAGACTTAGCTTGTGCCAGCCAGATGGAGACATGAGTGTTCAGTCTGCACGGCCGTGTTTCAGCCTCTGCACGCAAATAGATGTTTGTATAGCTCCTCTTATGTTTGTGCACAAGGCATCTTTTATTTATCAGTTAAATTGTCAGAAACAGGAGCTGTCAGAGCGGTGATATCTGCAACTGGATTTCGAATACGAGGAGACAGGGGGTTTGGCTTAATGAGTCTCAGCGCAACCGTGAAGCATTAGAATTTCACGAGCTCATCACATGTCTCCTGGAGTCTCTGTAGACTCACCCTGCGGAATCTTGATTTAGTGCCGAGGCTTAAAGAAGACAAACACGTCAAAAATGACAACCAGTGGAATAAGAAGATGAAGAAATGTACAAAGTAATGTCTTAAAGGAGATCATTTAGCTTTGCTTTTTTCCACCCACTGTTTAGCTGAATGTGTCTGTTAGCTCTCCACCAAGTACAATATTGTAATTAATACCTTTCTCATGCCTGTACCTCTGGAGCTTGGGTGCTACTAGCTTAGCTCAGTGATCTTCACCATTTTTCCCCACACAAAGTTAACAAAGAAGCCAATTTCATTTCATAACACCAAAAGTAACTCAACCAGCGTTTTTTGGTTTGTCTTCCACAGAATACAATTTGTAATTTATCCAATTTAATTCAAATTAAAAGCAGATTTACCCCAATACTGGGATAAACAGAAGCAGGCATGCATTTCCTTGACCCACTTCATGCTGCAATTGCTTGTAGTTTGTTATTTCATCCTTGTGAGGACTCATCGTGTGCATTGTTGAGCTGGTTTCCGTTTCCTCTGGATATGTGCTCAACACATTTTGTAAAACTGTTTTTGTTTGTTTCAAAGTGTGATAATCTGATACTAGACTACAGAACATTTCTTTAATGAAGGTCATTTTTAAAGAGGGGGTAATGAGCTTTTTTTGTTAATATACTTTCCCTGTGGTGCCTCTTAAGTAGTTTTACATGATTTATAACTCAGTAATTATCCCATTTTTCTCACACTGATGTTTTAGAAAACTCTGCAAAAATTTGTAAAATTATCAAGTGTTTGTGTCTTATTTTCAGTTAAAAAAAGTGTCTTTTTAGACTTAATACAAGCCACATGAACCTGACTGGTACAGTAAAATGTCTTGTTTCTAGTCATTTAAAGACAAAGATGAGGTCTTAACAAGCACATTTTTCTTATCTTGTTTACTTGTTACAAGCAATTCAGGCTTCATTTTTGTCTATAGATTACTTGAAATAAGACCCTTTTCTGGACTGGTCAGGTAAATTTGGCTCAAAATAGGTTTGATAAGATATTTTTTTTGCCAAATAAGACAAAAACACTTGACAGGATTTCAGTTTTTTGCAGTGTACTTCATTTTAGCTGCTGTCTCTTTAAGGCTTCCCCTTTTCTCTGATTGGTTCGTCTTCCTTAAGTGGGCCTCCAACTGATCTTGAAGTAATGACTTCATCATTCCAGCAAGTCTTATGAAGATCTCATGAAGATTTTGTGAAGTACTCATGCAATTTTTAGAACATAGCATTTGACAGATTCAGAGATGTGTAGCATGTTGAAAATCTGTGCACGTTTATTCTGAACAGCCAGCATCTTCAATGTTAACTTGACCTCTACGAAGGCTGATTAGAATCTGCTGACATGAAAGTGTTACCGACCTTGCAACTGGATGGGAACTGTTTGTCTCGGATGTTGTTAATCATTTTAAATAACTATGATTCAAATTACTCTTGATTTAAAATTTTGTGTCATCTTGGAAAAAACGGAATAACGTAGAGCAGGCTGGCGAGTTATGAAAATCAGAATCAAAACGAGCTAAGCAAGACCCTTAAACTAGTCTGGGAAGCTGGGGAAAGTTTGGTTGATTTGAGAGAGGAATTTGTCTTACTTACAAGAAAGAGAAAAACTGAGGCAAGTTTTCTTAATGTCCATCTTTTTCTGGTGAAACAAAAGCACTGATGGCACCATTCGTCATGTAAAGTAAGAGAAGGCTGGTAAAGACAGAACACCTTCTATGGACTCTGTGTGCAGTCAAGCAAGCAACGTTACAGTATGCAGTACAGTCTCAGCAGGGATGGTAAATGTCCAGTGGTGCACTGGAGCAGAATAACATTAAGGCTCAAGTGAGTTCAAATGAAATGCAGGAAGCGCGCTGTACGAGTAGACTGAACATGAACATGCTGCCTGAGGCTAACTGAGCTACTGTACTGTGCAGAGTGCTGCAAAATTATGCAAACTGTGGTACATAATTATGACAGAATCTAGTGTTTAATTAATCTGCTTACTTGGCAGAGGTGCACTTCTAAACCCCTATTCTCCCCGGCAGGATCATTAGTCATCTTAAGGTGTCCTTCCTTAAAGACATTGTTCTCCGTGTTTATCCATCAGACAATCATCAGCACCACAGCTCCTCACTTTACAGCACTTCACCTCCATTATGTCTCAATTAGTCAACTCATTACTCCAACCTGATTAATCTCATACCACCAGAGTTCAGCAGGTTCAAAACTCATATAACCAGCTTGACTTGCTCTGCATGTTTTGATTGATTGTTTGTGTCCTTATGGGAAAATTAACTCAATTATGAATATAATGGACACCAAGAAAAGAACCATGACAAGAAAGAGCTGAGCATTGTATAATGTATGTTTATGTATGGTCTCCCTGGTAACTCTAGTAGTAGCGTTACATGATTTACAGTGAAGGAAAATCTCTTCATTTCACAAATTTTGTTTTTAGAAATAAGTCGTTATCATAGACTATAAATAGAGTGGACAGCCATTCACAGCAGTTGCAGCCGGAGTCTGCGCAGAAGAGACGATGAGGGATTCTGGGAGAATCTGAGTGGAGCTGGATGACAAAATTTTTTTTTTTCTTCCGAGAGTCTAATCACTTCTTGACTCCATTTCTCGACAAATTTTACAATCCCTGAAAAAAATACATAAGAACGGAAGCTATCAATCATTGTTGAACATTACGAAAAGCCTCCTTTTCGACCTCGTATAACTAATGAAAACAAAACTTTTCAGAAAAAAAGAGGACTTGAATACAGGACAGCCAAATTATATCTTCAAATCAGCACAACAATCGGACGTGAGAAACTTTTTAGGAGGAGTATTGATTTTTTTAAGTTTGACCACAGCCCATCTGGAATGGCTGAAAAGCTGGATTTTTTAACCTATACTGCAGTGAGCCACCAGGGGGAGCAGTTTTTGTGGAGACCTCTCTTCGAGCCGAGCAAGCAGACGTCAAATTTTTTTACAGTCTATGGTTGTTATAGCTGATGTCTCTTTAAGGCTCCATGCTCTTCAAACCCCCTTCTCTCTGATTGGCCAGCCCTCTGGAGGCCTGTTGTGAGCAGACCTTAGTGTTTGAGGCCCCTCCCTCCCAGCAAGTACAGAGATCCGTGAGTGATGACCTCATCATTTCAGTATGTCTTGGGAAGATGTCATGCTATTTTTTAAACAGACCATTTTGTGCAGTTTGCAGACAGTTTTGGGGATTTCTACAACACATGATTTTGTAGAAGTTTGAAAATCTCCACGTTTAGTATGGATTTATAGCATTGTTACCTTATATTTATGTTTCAAATATGGAAAAACATGAACCCCCCTCTTTAAACTGACAAAGTGTAGAAAGTTGCTAGCCCTCCTAACCTAGCCACACTCAGCAAAAAATTGCTTTCTTTTCTTTGCACAGTCCCATTTTTAGGGGTGGTTAATAATTATTTGCCTACTTTCACAAAGGATCCAGTGTGTTTGAGTTGTCAAGGTTAATTCCTTGAGATGAAGAGAAGAGAGTCTACACATCCAGTGGATCCATAAGAAACAATAAGAGTAAAGCACCAGGGCTTTTTCTCTGGTTTATTAGACTGTATTCAGCCAGCCAGGGGGACTTGAAGACCTGTCTCACAGAGATGTGATTACATGCAACTGAGTCCTTGAGTGAAACAAATGCTAGACCTACGAGCGCTGTGGTTCAAGTAGTCCTCCACCTTTCTGTCTCAGGAAAACAAAACACAAAGCATATCGCATCTTTTATTCCCCTGCTTTAAAAAAAAACTCATTATTCTCCTCTCTCATTTGTCCTGTGTTCCTTTAATTTTGTTAGGGAGTCTGGGTGCAGTGGAAATCTGGACTACAGCTCTCCTGTGAATTTCACACAATCCTCATTTTGTCTCCAGCATGTTCTCTTTTTTTTTGCCCGTCTCTTAGCTAATCTGTTTGTTCCTTTGTTGGTCCTCTGAGCTGTGCAATGCATCTGTCTCTCAGTGGTAACTTGTCCAAGTCTTGCTTTACACTCGATGCTCCTTCTCTGGCAATGGATGACATGAGGGGTTGTTTTCCTTGTCTGTCTGTCTGCCCCTCTTCAAACCGTGTGAGAGTTCAACCGCGTGTGTTATTATGATGGTTCTGCTGGCTGCCCTGCTCTGTAGATAGAGCTGAGCACGCTTGATGGCTCAGTAATGGGATACCTGCTTCCCTCAGATTGGAGATCTCTTGTGTGGTTCTTGACTGTCCTTTTTCCCGTTTTCTAACTCACTGCATCTTCCTCTAATTTCTCCACAAACCTTCAAACCTTCAGTTATGCAGCTTAAAAGACTTCAAGGGAAAAAACAGCAAATTGCACTTCCCAAAAGGATCCTGCACTTTTATTCAAAGGCTTTAATGTTTACCAAATAAACATTTAGGGGAAAAACTACAGAATAGAAGACTTTGACACAGTTACATAAACAGCTTCTGGCAATGAGGAATGTTATGTTGTTTGCCGGTAAGTCGCTGTTGCTCCTGTGGAAAACTGAGCTCTTTAAAAACATCCCACAATTAATTTTCACTCAGCTGCTTGTGGTCTGGCAGGGCCATAAACGCATCAGGCAGAGACCCACAAGATGTTGGTGTGGGCTGCACGACACATGACTGACAGTAGGCCTGCAACTAATGATTATTTTAGTAATCGATTACTCTGATGATAATGTTTATGATTAATTGATGAATTGTGAAAAAAAAGAAAAGAATGACAATGCAAGAAAAGTAAAATTCCCAAAACCAAGCATGTTGTTATTTTAGTTGATGACTATTGTTTGTTTTAAGATATATACAAAGAAGCAAAAGTATTTCAACATAAAATAAAGAAAAACAAATGACATAAATGCATCGTCACTAAAAGAATCAACAGTGTGGGAAAAATAATAGAAAATATATTGTATGTCATTAGATAAAGAACTCCGTAGCCAAAAAGGCAAATAAATAATATGATCTGTAGCAGCTAACACTAGAATAGAATAGGAGATAGATCTCACGTTCCCAATAACGATGGATGGAAGGACAGGTCTGTGTCGTCACTTCTTAGCTCACACCTGAGAATCAGCACTTCGTCCTCACCTCCTTCTCCTCACCTTGTGGGAAGACATCCGGCCTTACACCAGTTAGCATTGACATGCTACAGGCTGCTAACAACTGAGTTCACATGTAAACAATGCAGCCATGGTTACATGTAGGATCTCCAGACAAACACAGGAGAAAAAAGTAGTAAAAATATCACTGAAGCCACAAGTTTGGTGTCCATGACCAACAAATGAGCCATACAAAGTAATGATCCACTCCAAATACAAAGATTACGAAAAAGACACGAAAAAATTATGAGAAACGGCCAAAGAAAAGAGAGCTGCATTAAAAGGCAGCCATAGCCAACAGGGCGGCGCCTAGCCAAATAAAACTAACGCTAATGCTAACATTAGTTTAATGAACTCCCTGTGGTTTTCAAACAGGAAGACGATTTAATAAAAAGACGTAAGAAGTCCTAAAAGACATACCATGCATTTTGCAGCATATACAAGGAGTGTATGTGGGATTTTGTAGCTCCTCACCTCGCTATTGAGCTCCTTGTCTCGTCATTAATGAGCCCAACATATTTATGTTTTAAGTGCTCAATCATTGCAGTCATACTGCCAGGCCAACCAAGGTCATTTTTGCAAATGTTGCAATTAACACGCCGTGTGCTTTTACTCAGCCTGAAATACTCCAGAAATGTACGAATGTTTTTTTCTTACATTATTTGCGCATTTACTTGTTTCCCTCATCTGCTGGCTGGGTTTCTCCTCCACCACGCTGATCTGTTTACATGTGACGCATACAGCCCCACAGCCCATAACCTACACTCCAGTCAAGTAGGTGACGGTGATGTACCTTCAGCTAGTTGCCAACCACTAAATAATCCAACAAAAAGGAAGAAGACAAATTAACTGAAGACAAACTAATACATTAATGACGCTGCACAGTGCATCAATTATGAAAAAACGTTGTCAACGCTTTGCTGTTCAGCGATTTGTCGTTGAACCCCTAGATGATATTTCTTTTCTTTACTCAGGCAGCAACATGAATCAATCTTAGTGATAAGCGTGGGATAGGTGGGGAGAGCAACATTACTGTTTTAGACTGGATTTTGCTTCTGATTATCTAAGTTATTAGTTGGAAAGACTTAAAAAGGGGGCATGAAGATCTTGTAAACTGATAAAAACGGTCTATTTGTGAAAATAGCGCTAGATCTTCATGAGACTTGCTAAAATGATGATGTCTTCACTCAAGGATCTTCAAACTGGTTCGTGACACATCAGAGGGAGGGGCCTCAAACACCAAGGTCTGCCCATGGCTCTGTTTATGGCCTATCAGAGTGAAAAGGATTTTCAGAAGGGGCTTAAATTAGGGGGTTTCTAAAACACTACTACCCCACTTTAAAATAAATCTTTGTGTGTTTGGTCTTTGTGTATTTGTTCATTTTAAGCTTCAATCTTGAACCAAATGTGAGATTTATGTCCATTTGTAACTTCATTGTGATCTCTGAAAAGTTAGTTTATGATATTTCTGCCATTTTTAACCATTTATGGTGCAATGATGGCTTGTTATGGCAACGATACCTTAGACTAAAGCGCCTTTGTCCGAATTTGGTCTGATGTATATCAGGCTAATAAATTATTATTTTTTTTTTTACAACTATCATTCTGATTATGCTTAATTATCTTATAGGAACACTTAATAATAGCTACTCCTTTTACTTCCCAGTTATCTTACACATTTTGAATACGAAGCACACCCCCAACATGCTGATGAGAGAGTGAAAATGGCGACATCCATTTGGAGGATGATGGAAAATAGTCCCCCAGTTTTAACTCAAGAAATATTTTACTCCACTTGAAATGTTGACACCGTAACAGAGAAAAAAAATGGAGCAATTAAAATCAGAATCACGAGCACTCAGTCTTGGTGATCAAGGCTAAAGACTTTGCAAATGGTCTTAAGGGCTGTTCCCATTAAACTCTGACTGCATTGAAATGTCCCACCTTTTGTCTCACAGACGGTGACAGCTTCCTTTAACCACCCCAAATTGTTGTGAGGATATTCTAGAAGATATTCCCTGTTTTTGAAAATTGCACTATCACACACTTGTCATCTGTCTCACCTCGTCCTCCTTCCTCCTTCCATCTCTTGCTGCAGGCAAAACATCCCCCCTGAGTGCTGGGATTGTTTTCTGCATCAGAAATATAGTGTTTACTGTCGTGTGTGTGTGAGAGATTGGAACGGAGAAAGAGCGTATTTATTAATGTGTGGTATCCGTTTTTTATTACAGTGGAAATGAGACAAAGGACAAAGAGGATCTCATCAACAGGATTCATCTTCCGAGCTGGATCCCATTAATCATCTCTTTAGCGCCACACAGCATTGAGCCAAGGTGCCGATACTCTGAAACACTTAAAGTCTGACTTGCAGTCAATACAGTCTTGAATGTGAATAGCTCTGACTGTTAAAGGGGGAAAAAATCTGCCATAACTTCATTCTCTCATTCGTCTGGCTCATTTCCAAGACTTTCAATCAATTCTTTCACAGCTAGAACTCAGAAAGAAATTGAATTAGGTCTTGGGCGTTGAACCGGGGTTTCTTAATTGGCACAGGATTAGTTCACATTGATTTGACCCGATTGGAGTCCCTCGCTTGTGTGTCCACTTAATCACCAAGCACACCCTTCTCTCGCACCGCTATTTGCATCCCTCCTCCCCCGTTCGGCATGTCACTCATTCACCGCCTCCGGTGACCTCGTGAATTCACACGGCTTGCACTGTTGCTGCAGCATTCACACTACGCCGTGTTAATTAGGTTTCCTGGTGTTGTTATTTCTCCAGCAGTGTTTTGGTACAGTATAGCAAAAGTCTAGAAAATTGCCCTCTGGTTGGAGAAAATGTTTTGATAGATCGCTGCTGTTATTCTGACTGAGCGGCAGAGAGCGATGGAGTGAGGGGAGCAGCCAGGGAAGAAGATCGAGAGATTGTCTCCTGGGGAAATAAAGTGGGGACAGGAGGGAACACAGATTATGCAGGAGAGAGAACAAAAGAACGGAAGCTAGCAAAAAAAAGGAAAGATCACAAATAACGTTGTGGGAGCAATACGCTGGGAGAGGAAGAAGATAAGAGAGTCAGATATGAATGGAGGGAGAGACAGATGAGTGGAGCTGTGACAACACTGTGTATTAACGATGCTGCTTCTGCTCTGAAAGCTCCACAGAATTAGATTTATTAGGCTATATTGTGTTTTCTGTGGAATTGATAGGTGGAAATCTGTACACCACAAGCCCCTGACTTAAAGTGCCACAGTATGATTAAAGCCTCACCCGTCATCGCTTTGGATTGGGTGTTAATGTGACACAGGTTTATAGAGGTGTGCGCCGCGACATGCGTGCAGGATGTGTCCCCCCCGTCACTGACATGATTGTGTTTGATCGGCACTCTGACAGACTGCAGATGGGCACTTCAAGGTGGCTAATCTCACATTGTCAGACCTGTCGCTCACAGGAGAAAGGTCTCACTGAGTCACTGTCATTTCAGACAACAAAAAACAACTTTTTTTTTTAACCCCTTTTTTTATTCTTTAGTTTCTCATTCCAGCTACTATAGTCCAGGACTCAAAGTGACAGGAGCACTAAGAGAAGCATTACCTCAAAAGATAATGCATTAACCTGCTTTATGGCAAAAATACTATGACCTATTGTTTGGGGTTCTCTTTGGTGGGATTGTAGTCTCAAATAATATTTTCAAGAGTATTTTTGCAAAGTTTTGACCAGTAATGCTAGAAAATTTCTCCCTGTTTAAAGAATAAAAGCCTCCAGAAAAAAGGAATAAGAGACCGTTTAAGCTAAAGCACATTTTCTGAACCATGACTAATAGAAGTGACAATAAAAAAGAATGTTGACATGGATATCAAGTCCACTCAGATATCAAATACACTTGGTCTCAGATTTTTGCCAAATTCAAAAAATTAAAAATGGTTAACAGCTGCTAAAAACAGTCCATTTGAAAAATTAGCCCAAGATCTTCATTAAACTTGCTAAAATGATGATATCTTCACCTGAGGATCTTCGAACTGGATACATGAAAGAGAGGGGCCTCAAACACCAAGGTCTGCTTATAGCTCTGTTTAAGACAGACCTCCAGAGGGCTGGCCAATCAGAGGAAAGAGGGTATTCAGAAGGGGCTAAAATGAGGGAGTTTCTATAACACTCTTACCCCCACTTTAAAATAAATCCTTGTGTGTTTGGTCTTTGTGTTTTTGTTCATTTTAAGCTTCAATCTCTTGAACCAAAAGTGAGATTTATGTCCACTTGTAACAACCTCACTCCTTTAAGAGCTAGCTCATAGATCAAAACTAACCACATTTTAACGTACCTTTTGTGTCTGACTTACTGTCCAATTCAATCTGCCTTGTGCTAAATTGATGCACTGTGCTATCGCATCAGGCAAACATAGAGGTCTTGCAGCTTCTTCAGATTGCCAGGGCTTAGACAGGGCCAAATCTCAAAGCAGCAGAGCCAGGGTGGAGTGGAGATGGACGAAACGCAGACCTGGTGGAAGCTCACTGTAAATGTTCCCCCTCTGTGTAAAGACAGGACTAAGAAAAACGTGTGTTAATGAATAACCACTTGGAATAATATGAACAAACAGAAGTCAGTGCTAACGTTAGCATGCCTAGATGACACCATTATATTACAGCCAAATTTGTTAGATTTTGTGCCTTTTGGTTGAAAGTAATACTCATGGTATCATACAAATGGCTAGTCTTCCTTTATTGATATATGTTTTAACATTTCTTATAATTTCTTGTCTTTATAACAATGACCGTGACAAGATATGGAAAGTTACTTCAGCTAACAAGAGTGTTATGCTGGGAGCCATTTGTTGACCGTTACCTTGCCTGTTACCCCCACGCACTTCACAAAACGTCTGTATGAAAATAGCCATGCTAAACACCTGAACATAAAGAGCATTGGTCATGGATCTTTTAAAATCCTAAAAATCTGTGCTCTTCTACAGTCCATAATTTGTTCTGAGGTCAAGACTTTTCTTTCCGAATTTTGTTGACCCCTCACACAGTCTGAGCTTTTTGGTCTGCTTGCCTAAACAGTTTTTTTGGAATCACACTCAGGTTTAGCTATTAAGAATATAACTAACTTAACAGAGATCTAAAAACAGCCATTGCCAAATAGCCAACAGTCATGCTCTGGTTACTTTTTTATTATACTATAGTTTCACCAACTGTCTAATAATTGGCCCCCAAAAACCTCCTTATTGTTGGATTAGCATGTGGGTGGCACCCATGGAACTTTTGCCAAGTTATCTTTACCAATCTTTAAAAGCTTAAGTTAAAAATGGGCGTATTGACACAAAATTTGTCACAATAGCCACAAAAATAGAAAACTAATGGAAAAATCATAAACTAAAAATTGGTTTGCTATAACTATGAGTGGCTCCAGCCAATGAAAACAAACCACTAAAGCTACAGTTTTGGTTAGCAGTTTAAATCCATACATACATATACTGGTAACTATTATTGCCATTCACAAGTGCCACTTCATCTCCTGACAATAAAAGTATGGGAAGTTTCAGTTTCAATCCAGCTCTTGAGCTTTCCTTCACGATCTTATTGCTTGTTATCTCAGCCAACTATCTGTCACAGCTGGTTAACAGTGAAAATGGCACCAGAGAGCCCGAGGTTAGAGTGAGAGGAAGCAGAATGCCACAGTCAGCCAGTAGGAGAGCTTCTCCAAGCTGTCATCATCTATCGGATTAAACTGTAAGATAAGAAACCACATGGAGGGGTTCTCATAGTGCCTAATATAATTCTATGGATGCTATATTGGTATTCATCTCACCGGTGGACTCGCTATCATTCTCACAGTCAGACATAATGCACCATATGTCTCCTTTACTCTTCCTCTACATTCACACCACAGGCGGCCTAGCTGAGTGCCAGATTTGTACCTCCTACCTGATTGTTTTGGCTGCTGTTCATATATATTCTTGGATAAAACCCATATCCTGCTCTGACGTGAACCAACTGTGATGCCAAAAATACAACATACTTAACTAAGATGATAACTTATGCTGAATTTAGGCATAAAAGCAACTTCTGGGATGTTTCGAATGTGTGAATGCAGCAGGTAAGAGTTCTGAAGTTTTACAGAGTGCTAAAGGGTGGGGGTTAAAAAACTTAGAATCATGCCACCAGCAACTTTTGAGAGCTTCATGCTCTCAATTTTTGACCCTAAGTATGGGCTAAAATTGAGTGATAAAAAGGACAAGATGGGTAAAAAAAAAGGTTGCCATCATGGGGTCATGGGATGCCATCTTGAATTTTTCTGTTTATTGAAAAGAACCATTTCCTTGCCACAAGTTTTCTGCTCATGGTGGATTCAGATGAGATTGAATCTTATCTGGAATATATTGCGTCGGAGTCAAACAGCCAAAATACACCAGATGTGTCTCTGTTCCAGCTCTGCTCTGGATCAGATAGGTTTCTATTAAAGTCAGTTTATCAATTTACAAAAAGCTGATTGAGCAGGGAAACAAATTAAAAATGCCCAATGACTGTCAAAGTAAAACAAACACTGTCAAAACAAGATCAAATTTAGCTGGACTCTAACAACACATTAACAAAATGAGCAGAGCCAGGCCAAAAGTCAACAGGTTTGAGGTGTTACAGCCCAACATTAATGAAGAGAGGCTCATCGGTGAAGCGGGAAGTGCGGGAACTCCTTAGTGTTGGACTCTGTCTGGTAGTCCTGAAAGGTGCTGGACTGAACACGCAACATAGCAAGGTCAGACCAAAGGCGTATCTGGTGTATTCCAGGCATGGGAATGCATTCTAAACCTCTTCTTTGTGAAAGTGTCTAAAGATAAGACTTTTCATGAACCAGCACTGACCTTTGACCAAATACATAAGTTATAGTTTCCTGTCGTCTCCACTCTGTCAAAGCATCAGATCTGATAGATTTAACTTCAAGTCAATGTGTTAACTCACATTGCAATAAAGCATCAATGTGCACAGAGCAGATAAAGCAGAACAAGAAGTCTTCACTAAAAACAATAAAACATCCAATTGACTTTCAAAAAACACAATGCATCAACACCAGATTGAAAAAACTTTTCAAGTGTTTTTGTCTTATTTTCATCAGAAAATGTCTTTTTAGACTTAATATGAGCCACATTCACCTGACCAGTCCAGAGAAATAATTTCAAGTTGTTTAAAGACAAAAATGAGGTCTTAACTGCTTGTTACAAGTGAAAAAAAATCTGCCAGTGGGGTAAGAGAAATGTGCTTGTATTAGGACATTATTCTAATCTTGACAAGCACATTTGTCGTACCCCACTGGCAGATTTTTTTTCTGCTTGTTACAGGTAATTTAGACCTCATTTTTGTCTTTTGACAACTTGAAATAAGATATTTTCTGGACTGGTCAGGTAAAAGGGGCTGGGAGCAAGTCTAAAAAGACATTTATACTAAAACAAGAGAAAAACACTGGATAAGATTTCATTTTTTTCAGTGTCAAAGGAACATGGAGATGCTCATCATTGGGGTGGGCAACTTTGAAAAATCTGGTGGCAGGCTGTCCAGAATCTTTCCAGATATTTTCAACAGTGAATATGTGAAAAGAGATTTAAAGGGTCACGTCTTGTTTTGTCTCTGGTTCTGTTTCTCCTGCTCTCCGCTAAGGTTAACCAAAATTAAACTAGTTCATGCCACTTTTTTGTCCATTTACTTAAAAAAAAAGCTATCAAACATGCCACACGTCACTGTATCTGAGTTCTGTGAAACCCTCATGAAGAGGCCAGATTACAGCAGTGTTACGTTTTTTAAGAGTTATTTTTGCCATTTCATTTTGTATGTGGGTTTTTTTTATGACAAAGGATCCAATCAGAGTTAAAACATCCAGATAAACCAATTCCACTGATCGAGTATGATTATGAACTCAAACCTGCATCTGTGCCTCTCCACATACACACGCACATACACCTGCACTTTAATAAATGAGTAGCTGTCATCAGTGTGTGTTCCTCACGTGACAGCGCTGTGAATTCATTAAGTGTGCCCTTTGGAAGTCTAAGCAGCCAGGTGGGGCGCCGTCAACCCCCCTCCTGCCTCTGAATCACACCCCGCATTACAATTGCAAATACTGTACACATCTCTGTGCCCTTGTATAAAACTTTAAACACACACACACACTTGCAGGTAAGCACACAGAAAGAGAGAGCAGGAGGGAGAAGTCATGTAGTTTTCAGAGCAGCCTGGAAAGTTTAAGCTACCTCTCTGTGACTGGACGGTCGTGTTAAATCATATTTACACATCTCACCCTCAGGCCTGGTTGGAGTTTTACACACTCTGTCTGCTGTAAATGCTTTTAGAGAAGCTGTCTGCCACTTTCATCCCCTCAAACAGCCTTCTTTGTGCGGCAGGGAAAAAACAGAAAACTGAGATTTCAGCGTCAGACGAGTATCGTGGTTTGTGTAATCACATTCAATTTATTCAAAAGCTGGAATTATTTTAATCGCACTGAGATTTGGGTGTGTTTTCAACCAGATTAGTGTTTGTTTTTCTGCGGACAGACAAGGCCCTCTACAAATTTTTATATGGATACTTTTATCCATCATGTTTTACACTCCTTAGGTTTTCTGGAGAAACTGTGTGTGTTTGTATGTGTGTGTGTGTCGGTGACTGCTTGTGAAGAGACGGGATAAAAAGAAAATCATGTCAGAAACGGACAGCAGCTTTGGATTTGGTTGAGCAATGTCAGTCCAAAGTGACTTGAGACGTTCTCACTGAGTCATCGCTAGTTTATTTGTAAGCCTGTGTGAATGTGTGTGTGTGTGTGTGTGAGTGTGTGTGTGGAAAAGGAGGGGGGAGCGGAAGGGTTAGAGGCCGTTGTGGACTGGCTGAGCTAAATCTAAATCCTCCTCTTTTCCGTCAATAAATCTCTGCTTTTTCACAGCCGCTCTAATCCTCTCTGTGACGCGGCTCACCTCTGTTTTTCAGCAGAGTCCGAATGCCTCAAACAATCAGAGAAAAGACACTAGCTCACCGTTTGTTTTTGTGTGTGTGTGTTTTTGTGGATGCATTTGCATTCTGTGACTTTCAATCTCTACTGATGTTGATCTTGAAGCAGATAAAAGAGTGTGTGTACGTGCGTGTGTTTCTGAGTTTAGTTCTCAAGCCACAAATTCCATCTTTGTCTCAAAAAACACCAGATTCAGAGCGGGCTGCTGTGAAGTTCTGATGCCGCTGTGAAAACGTAATAAAGCACAGAGATAATCACTGCTTAACTTTGAATAATGGCTCCCTATAATGGAACTGTGCTACCCCAGTGTACAGATTATGCATGTTGCTGGCCGGGCATCCAGCCCAGTGCTGCTGCTGCTGCTGCTTCTGCTGACTCAGTGCATCGCTGGGGCTTCGGGGGTTAATGCAGCAGGAGGCCACAGGCTGATCCACAGCCCATCCTCTTCTGCCAAAACTTCAAAGGACGCCCTGACAGTCTAAATCGCCCATCTCCTCCAGTCCAAGCTGTGCTGAACACCCCCCCTCCTCAGTGGTCGGGTCAAGCTCAGCCTCATCTTTTATGTATCGCTTACCCCATTGATTGCACTCCAAGAGATTCATGAATACACAGGGTCCCCATTTTCGTATCACACTCCAGCATATGGACGAGTTTTCCTTACACTCTCATTTTCCTCTCGTCGCTGCTGTTTCTGTTCTCTTGTCACTTTTTTTAATCTGTCTCTTACACCCATCTCTCCCTGCGCAGCACGCTCCCAACTCCCACTTATTTAGCATGGAAGGTCACAGTCATTTCCCCCTCTGACAGACCTCTTTTTCTAACCCTTTTTGGTATTTCTTGTTCACTCATGAATTATTCAGATAGCAAAGGGGGGATTCAGTGAATTTGAGAGCTGCAGTTGACTTGCAGGAGACTTTCTGGGGACAATGGACACCTCAGATAACTTGTTCAAGCCAAATATGGACTCTTTTTAAAGAAGTTGTTCCAGTGAATAACTGAGGAAGACTTAGTGGTTAGCATTGTTTTTGAGCAGGTGTGTGCCCAGACTTTTTGACTGGAGTGGCCCATCTCAATTATGCAGGGGTGACTTTTTTTTCTCTATTTCTATATCCACTAAATATATTTTGACATCCAGGCAATATGTTGTGGCTGGCAAAATTATTGAGTTCATTTCATTATTGTACGATTAATTGATTTATTATTTTTTCAGACCGCTCGTATACCAGCATGAGGCCCATCTCCTACATGTCATTCTCCCACTCTATTCCATTTTCTAGTCCCTTCCTCTTTCCAATCCTGTCAGTGTTACAGGTGTAAATCCCCAAAATTAGGGATAGGCGAGTACTGGTATAGGTATCGGATATCGGGACGATACCAGCCTTATTTAAAGGTATCGGTATTCGCAAAGGCTGCCCATACCAGCAGCCGATACTCAAGGCAAAAAAAAAATCATAAGTCAAGTAGTCCTCCTCTCCAGGAGTTGGTGCCACAGTGCTGTGGTTTGACTCTATAGCAAATGTGTTTCAGCTCCTATTCACTACATGAATAAACCAAGGAGGGTTAACAGTTAAACTGTTTTATTTTGCACTTCAGTTTATATAGAGAAATTCTGAAATGACTAAAACTCTGACAGTTGTTAGTTTTATTTTGCACTTTTGTTAACTTATTGGAAAAGAAATCACAAACTGAGAAAGAGTTGTTTATGTTTTATTTAGACTTAATGTGCTGTCTTTTTTCCAAAATGATCTGTCACTGTAAATTGAAGTTTTCTGTATCAAAATACAGTGGTATCGGAACTCGGTATCAATGAGTACTCAAGAATAATTACTCGTACTTGTATAGGGCTGAAAAAAAGTGGTATCGAATATTCCTACCAAAAATATAACTTCAAAATGAACAACTTGAACAAAACAGTGAAAATATGACTTTTACTCAAGTTCTGCCTCTGTCAAGGCAAAAACTGGCACCTGGTACCTGAGCAGCACATCTTTTGATTAGGATTTTTCTCATGAAACACATATCCTGCTTTCTTATGGAGGGATGTTTCAGCTTTTTGAAGTAGATTTTATGAGGTACTTAAACTGACCAGCATCCACTGTGGCTTATATTTACTAATGACACGTAACTCATTCAACCTAAGTTCAGAAAAAAACAGAAATATCCCTTTAGCTTTCAATCATACCACTCCTTGTAAATCAGTCGAGGTTGAGGTAAGTTTCATAACAATCTTAAAACTCCCTATGGGTGCTTTAAGGAGCCAATTTAAAGATAAAAAGAAGGATTGACGTAGATGTTGCTTGTACATGTTGCTCATCCTGTGCTGCCTCCTCTTCCTGACAGCAGTGACATTGTAGCTCTGAAGGACTGTGTTAGCATGCCAGAAGTGTGTCTCATTTATTCATTTATTCTCATCCCTCGCTTGTTTACTCACTCCTGAATACATATGTTGATCCATTTTTTAACATGTCATCCTCTCTCCCCCTCCCCCTAATCTCTGCCTCTCTCTTCCTGTACCTGTGTTTAAGAGATGTGTGTGTTATGCACCCCAGCAGAGTGTGAAATTGAAATTCTCCCCTGCAGAGGTGACGTGAGTGACGAATGGGAGGAGATGTGAAATCCCGTCTCTTATTGAAGCTGTTTTCATTCTTCACTCGTTACTCTGAAGTGGTTCATTCAGAGACGTTAATATCACTCTTGATAACACAAGCATTGCCACACCACCGCATGTTTACGAAGCTATCAGCACTCATCACTATCAGGCTTGCTGCTGGCTGTTTGCTGTAAGATTAGAATTTGTTCTGTAAATATTCCTCAGACTGCGACTGACCTTCAGGTTATGTTCCATTTGCAGTCTAAGTGGTTTTCAGATGTTGGGACTTAAGTTTTGACCTTCGAGATACCAAAACTGGCTGAAGGAAGTTTTCTATTATTCTCCTAAACAGTAGGCCCTGTTGAGCTTCTTTTTACATGCATATATTCTTTCACATTTTGAAGTGAGCTGCAAATAGAAGCTCTTAATGCTGAGAACTCATTAAAGCCCCAGAGTTTGGATAGAATGCTAAAAAATTCAATAACTCAGCAGCGAGCTAGAAACCTGAACTTGTTAAAGATTCCTACAAATTAAAAGTCTGGCCTCAGCTGTCATGGCAGCTTTTTTTTAAGCTCTCACTCAACTTTTTTAATGTCACAAGGTAAAGCAAACCAGGTTTGGGTGACTTTCTTATTATGCAAACCTGAGTGTTCAATTATTTCCTGTTCATGCACTAACATGCCCCTGAAGAGCGGTAAACCATCTTGAATCCCTATTATCTTTGCAGCACTTCTACCGCTTTACCAGAAAACTGATGGCAACACAGGTGCTCTTCAGTCCTGTCTTTTTGCACTGATTGGCTTCACTGTTTTTAAGACAAGACCCCTTCACTTAGCATCTGGGTCTTGTCCATCCTAAGGGGATTTTATTTTGCATAACTCTTTCACTTTATTTTATCCGCTTTGTTACCCAGCTGATAGTGGCAGTTCCAAACAAGCTGACACTACATATTAATTTTTGGCTGGAAATCTACAGAAAATTAATGGCGACTATTTGCAATACTTCAATCATAGTAATTTCACAGTAGTTTATGATACATTTTTCACAGCTATTTACAGTAAAACTACAGCTACCAGCTGAATAGCCTTTAAATCGCAAATATACTTTTTACCTTTTCAGACTGTTTAAAATCATAATGCAGTGCTTTTAATGTAGTTTGCTAGGAGAGTCTTAATATGGTACTGAACTGTGAAATAATACAGTAAAATGTTGTGAAATTCTGGTATTAATGTTAAATTAATAGGTTCACAGCAATTTACTGTGCCGGTATTCATTTTGCAGCAACATTGGGAATCATAACTTTAAACTCTAAACATAACAGTTGAAACCTGTGACGGGATGATACAGTAATTTATTGTAAAATATTCAAATAAATTATTGTTAAGTGTCTGTAATATTCATAGTGTATGAAGTCCACTTCCTTCATGACAATGGCATTTTTTATCTGCTAATATCCTGGTTTACTGTAATGCACTGGTTGATGTATCTTTCATTGAGTTTATCTGTTGGTGAATCGTCAGCCATTAACCCTTTATGACCTACTGTGCCAAGTCTGCCAGATCAAATCTTTACAATTTTACACGTTGTAGTGCCGTTTTGTTGCATTAAACTTAAGCTGTACATCAATACAACTCTTATATCCCAAAGTCTAATAAAAATGTGTAGACCAATGTCCAGACTAAATAAATTACTAAAAAGTGAACAAAAGGAAAAAAAAAAAAAAGAAATTTTACACCTGTTTTTCTTAATACAGAAATGTCATAGCTGTTTACCTTAAGAAAGTAAATGTAAAAAATGTAATGTAATACGAAGCGATGTGAACTACAGTCTGGTTTGTAATGTTTTTATTTACACTAAAGGAAACAGCGCTCTGGGACATGCCAATCAAAACTTGATATGCGAAGCGCAGCACAGGGGTCACACCAGGCTCTTTAGGGTTAACCAGGAACCTCAAGTTTTTTCTCTCCAGATACATTGCAATTAGAAAAAAAACAAAATGTCAAAAAAAAAAAAAAAGTTTTAGTGAGGTCCACTCTCATAAAAAGTTATTAACTATTTATTTGCAGTCTGTTAAATTTGGCATTGTTGCTCTGTTCTGGGAGCTTCCTGCCCTTCCACATGCCAAAGTGGAACGATAACATCTGTGGTGAAGGGAGCACACCTTACCTTTCCTTTACATTTTGACAGTTGAGGCAGGGAGAGCAGCAGCAAAGACCCCAGGGTTACAAAACAGAGCGCACTTCAGAAAAAATACATATGACACTGATAAGATTAGCCTTGGCAAAGAAAAAGGCGCTCCAAAGAAGAACTCCACTGTTTGGCAATTTGATGTGTAGATGTAACCGTCTGAGCTGTCTGCTGTTAAGCAACTGATCTCTGGGTGGAAATAACACTGTGCTTAATTTTTGCCTCATGTCAACAAGAGAAGGTGGAATCTTAAACTACACAAATGTGCTGGACTAAATTTGAAATACTGTGTTTAATCCAGGTGCTCCTAGTATCAGTCTTGCCATCTGAAATTGATTGCAGTTGTTCAATCAGAATCAGGTATTTGACACAGGTTGGTGAAAAAAAACTTTTTGTTTCTGAATGAACCTCACAAAACCTTGAAAACTTGTATTGAGGTTTCAGTAAGACTACAAACAACCAACTAACAACTTTCTAACAAACATGTCAGAAAAAAACAGAGTTTGTGTTTTGTTTTAACTCTGCACTAACTTTGCAGGGACTTTTGTTTTTCTAGTCTCTGCATCCTTGTCATGCAGAAAGGACCTGAAGCCCCCCCTGGGACATCAGTGCCCCCCCACTGACCTGTTGGATTGTGTGTGTGCCTGTGCGTGTAAGCGTGTGTGTAACCTGTCCAAACCCCGTCCCACCTGGCGAGCGTTGGACAGACCACCATCTGTTCCGTGCCCTCACGTTGAACTACCTGCCACCTCCTCTTCATCACCTTCACGACACACAAGGAGGAGGATTCTTTCTAGAAAACTCCTTCAGGGGGGTTTCAGTGTGCTAAGCCTCCAATGCACATTAGTGAATCTGCTTTGATTTTGTTATTAAATGGGATAATTATATAAGACGTGTCACCGAGCTGGATGTGTCTTACATAAGCCTTTTTCATGTGTGAGAAAAATCCTTAAAAACATGACGGGCTACTGCTTTAAGGAACAGGAGCAGGGTGTTGATGATCTGCTCTATTGTAAAGCAGAGTGAGTCACTGGCCTAAGACAAAGTCTGGTTTCACCACCTTCAGAACACCTCAAGGACTAACACGCCAGGTTTTAAAGGAGCTCAAATAGGCTTAAAATGCATTTTCTCTTCTTATCTTCTTTTTTTTTTTTTTTCGCTGGGATCGCATTCAGAACATGTCCCCTCTAGCTTTTTTTTTTGCCTTCTCCCTGGGATGTTGCTTCCAAAAAGACAGGGTTTAGCATCAAAAACCAACATGCTAGCTCTGTGAATTCACAGCCAAACAAAACCAGGCTTAGCTGATTACACAGACATTTTAATGTCTTTTAATCCTGCCTTTCTGGTCAACCAAGATCAAAGTTTTCCTATTCTTCTCGTGGGGTTTACTTTGTGAAATTCCTCTTTTAAAATAGAATTCAGCAATCCACCATCCCCCTAGTACTTCAGCTGTAATTGTGACACAGAAGTGAGTGTGGAAAAAGGGCAGGGAGCGACAGCCCAGCGTGAGCACATGGCACATGGACCTGCACATTAGCCACCAGGGCGCCACAGGAGTGTTGTGATATGTTGTGATGCATTCTGAACCGTGGACTCTGTTTTTTATTCACTTCTAGGTGGAGAAATGTGCAGCCACGGAGGACGAGGAGTTAGGAATTAAGCACAGAAGAGAAAAGATGCCAAAGATGAGACAATAAAGAAGGTGAGTTGCTTTTTCTCTCATCCTCTGGGTTATTTTAGGATGCTTTGAGCGCTACACGTGGAAAAACAAACCTTGATATATACGGTGTTAACTGCAGTGAGACCGGCTCTGAATGCTGCCAATTATCACACCTGCACACTCACAATTCACCTCTGACCTTTTGAATGCAGCTCTCAGTGTGCGGCTGTAACCTTTTAGTGCGTCGTTAGAGAAGAAACATCCGTCAAGGCTGACAGCACACCATCAGTGGCTGCAGAAGAAGACTGACAAAGACACAAACACTGAGCAGAGTGACAGAATCAGTAGTAGCGTGAAAAAGGGGGATGGCAGAAAAATGTGATGATGAAACAGAGATTTTTTTTTAAAGAGACTGTTTGGATGAAATGTACCATCTTGGTGGTGTATTGATGCAGTGATGGGAGAACAGATGGCGGTGCTCAGACAAACTGTCTAAAAAGTGTGTTAGAGTGAGTAAAAGTGCTGAACATGTTTACTGGGAAGCAAAAGTCAAAGCAACCCTGCGACGCTGTGGCTGCAAACAGAAGGGATGGTGGAAGATTTTTGTAACACAACAAAAATAACATTACTTACATTTCACTCTGAGTCAGAGATCTGACAAATATTTATAATGTAGCCATAAAAATAAGATTACTGAAAGACTTTTCTTATGCCATGGACGAGAAAATATTCTGACAATTTCAATTCCAACTTTTCTTGTTATTCAGAGAACAAGAATAGCTGAGACCAACTCAAAAAACAAGCATGTGTTTCATTTGTTAAGTTTAATTTATTCTAAATATGTCTGCAAAAAAACACAGTTATTTTTGGTTCTTTAAACTCGCTGTAGTGCTTGTTTATCTGGTTTATCTGTCTAGTGTAGGTCTCAGTTTCACTGTAAAACTACGCACAGAGGCTTTATGTCTTACTTCACTGAAAAGGTCGGATTTTCATGTGGATCAACAATTATTTTTGTTAACTAAACAAAAGAAATCATAATTGAAACTCATTAAAAGCAAATTTTGTCAAGTAAGCTCTCAAGAAGAGAACAAGAAGAGAATGCTTGACACTGATTAGCTATCACAACAAACAGGATTAAACAGAAGAGTCGCCCAATTTAAAAGTTTTAATTAAAGGGACAGTTCAGTTTTTTTAAAGTGGGGTTGTATGAGCTCTATGTGACCACTAAAGACATTAGATACAGTAGAAAGGTGTCTCCTCTCCCTCAGTAAGACACAGACTGTAATCGATGGTGACGAGGAAATAGGCGCTAACAGGGAGAGACCGTACCAAATTCAAAGGCTATTTTCTCTGCCTACAAGAACTAAAATCAAAAAGTAATACCACAGTTTAAGAGTATGCTACATAAAACATTTTTTAAGTGCATTAAGTCTTCGGAAATATAAACATTTATCTGGACCTAACTAACTCATGTGTCCTTACGCGCAGCGCCAGTGCGCTACGTCACCCCTCCTCCTTTCAGCTGTAGGGAATGTAAACAAGCTATGCTTCAGGCGCCAGTTGTAGCCTCGTGTAAGTTTGATCAAGTATCGTAATTCTTTTGTTTGTACTCTCAACTACTCAAAATGAGTGACTATGACAGCGACAATGAAGTTACATTCACTTTGGAACCAAAAGGATACCTGTATGAACTGGAGTAGCTACACAGAGCTGCTACAGATGGAGACTGAAAGGAATACAGAGGAAACATCCACGGACACTGGACATCAAGATAGAGTCGGAAATACTCAGTGGTGTAAATGTCTGAGCTGTGACTCAATGCCCACGGATGCTGAGTGTTACTGCTGTCACGAGTGGAACTTGGTTACAGACGCTCTTCAGGATTTGTCTGAGGACACTGCTGGCTCTAAAGCCGTCTGTGTAACTCATCACACAGATTTCCCTGCTCTTCTAAATTCTTGAGTGTCCTGTAACAGCAACAACAACAACAACAGTCGTGGCAGCAGTAACACTCAGCATCTTGATGTCCAGTGTCATCAATCTAAAGCATCATCTCAAATATTATTTTGTAGAAATTTTACAATTTGTCATTCTTTTCACTGCCACTGTCTGGTTGTAATTTGATATACTACAACCAGACAGTGGCAGTAGTAAGTCGAACAGCTGTTTGCTGGGTTGCTAACCTGGGTGATCTGGGCGGTAGAGTCAACCAATTGCTGAATAGATTCCAGTGAGTTTTAAATAGTATCTTTGCTTAAAATGACCACCCCTTGGTATGATAAACTGTAACGTAGCATTTGAAAAAAAGACACAATTGAAAACACATCATTTTGAAAATCAAATAGCCTGTTAAGTCAGCTTTCTTAATCCACTTGGCCAAAGAGGCTCAAAGATTTCTGGTTTCTCCTTTTATTAGTGAGTAAAAATTAGTTCTTATTTTTATTTCTTTTTAACTTTTTGTTTTCAGTTACAGTTTAGTTTCAATACGTTTTTAAAGCTGGTGTTCTAGTTATGTTTAGTTTTTTTGTTTGAAAATACTTAGTTTTAGTACCGTGTTTATTAGTTTCATATTAGTTTTAGTCTCTTTTGTCACATGGGTGAAATTCAAAAGTCAGAAAAAGCACTGTGTAATAAAAACGCAATAAACATATCATTTTTAAAAACTCATTGCCATTTCTTCACTTTCACTGCCATTAGCGCTCCTCTAGTGGACACATGGTTGCTTGTGTGTATGTGCCAAGTGATGCGTAACAGGCAAAAAACAAAGACATTTCATATCCACTCAAAATACTGAGTTTATGCATGAGATAGATTGGCAAAGACTGAAGACATAAAGTTAATTTTAGTTTGTTTTGTAAACTCCCAACACAGTTTAATTGATCATTGTTTTGTTAGGTTTTGATTTTTTTTTCAGTTTAGAAAAATGTTTTTTCACTGCTTGTTTTTGTTTTTCCATTGGTTTTCAATAACCATAATAACTTTGGTACAGACAAGCTCTGAAGCTATTTGTCTGCCAAGCTTTTTCTGGAACTGGTGCAGAAGCATCCCCCAAATGTCTCCCAACTGTTAAACTTAGCACTCTGTGTTTTCAGTCAGTTATTCATGGATGGATTAAAATATGTGTAAACTATAATGTTTGTCCACATTAAAACTGTGTATTCACAGAGAGCTCAGCAGCTGCAGATAAATGAGGAAAAAACTGTGTGTAGTCACCCCCATTAGTGGATGAAAGAACCAGCAAGGGATCCCATCTCTGGCTCAGCTCTTGCACACAAGCCAGCCCTGAACCATGAGGCCTGCTGGGGCGGATGCCAAAAGCTGGATTTAAAACGAGCACGGCTTACCATTAGAGAAACGTATCATCACACTGGTCTAGGTCATCTTACAAGGCTATGTGAAAAGAAGAGATGTGGTTTACAGTCAGGAAAAGATTCCCAAGGTGGAGGGATACACAGCCTGATAGCAGGGGCTCTATCAGAAAATTCCCACTGTGCACCCAAACTCTTCAATTTAACTTGTTTCTTTTTTCCCCAGATACTGAAATTGTGATTTTATCCTTAAAAAAAAAAAACCATTACATGTAGGGTTTTCAACGTGAAGTGTTTTTTTTTTTTCTGCAGAGTGTGCTCACCGAGATTAGGCAGCGGACGAGTGTGTAATTAGGGCCGATCAGACGAGGTAAATCTCGGATAGTGGGAGGACAGCCACGGCGCTGATACAGACAATCACAGCAGGACCGGGCAGACACTTTAGGGTTGGTCAGGGACAAGAATGAAGAGGGAACATCAAAGAAGAAAGAAGGGCTGGAGGCAAAAGCAGAGAGGGGAGAAAGGAGAGCAGAGTGGGGCTGTTTTTATTTTTTTCTTCTTCTTCATTCTCCTGGGCTTGATCACGCTCTACTGACGGTGCGGAAATGCGTTGGAGCTTCTCCTGCTACCACAAAGGTGCTTGTCATAGATACAGATTAACAATAAACTAACCTTCGCTGAGTTAATTTACTCTTCTCAGCTTGTAAGTAACTCATTTGTTCAGCTGGGGGGCTCTGAGCGATGGAGCTGTAATTCATTTCTCCATTTCTTCCTCTGCAGGCAACCTGAGAGGAGCTTTATTAAGGATATGCTTTAGCATTAATGGATGCAGTAGGTGGATGATAATATTTCTTTGACTGACAGTGCTGTTAACAGTTTGATAGGATCATAAAGAGCTAAACAGTCTCAACAGAATTCCTGAGCTGTACACACTAATAAAGGTTTAATTATTGTAACCATTTAACGTTCATTTCCCCCTCAAGCTTTGGAAACTGTACATTTTTATTTTCAGAAATACCATGATTAAAGTGTTAATAAGGATTAATACATTTGAATATAAAGCGCTGGGAAATGCTCAGCTGAAGCTTCATTATCTCGAAACATCCCCAGCTCGTTAATTCATCATAAAACCTAATTTAAATTCCTTTTTCCACCTTCAGAGATTAATTTAAGATGATATCTTCTTCGCTGCAGAGATGAGGCTCCTTGACCGTCGTTCTCATTGCGATAAAATCTAACTCTTAAAAAGTTAATGTTGTTTAATGTGATGAGTGTCACCTCCGTGTACCGCTGAGCCACAGACTGTTATCTGTGTCTACCTGAGCAAATGATGAAACAGGAAGCTAATTTAACTTGTTCACTGAGCGGCATATTTCACAGTTCACTTGGCAGTTCGTGAAAACACTCGATGTGGGTAATACTCCTCAATGCTTTGCTTTAATTCCAACTTGTTTACAGTGCCAAAGAAATTATGTGTTAGACATTTTTCAGCACACTGTAAAAATTGAATGACAAGATTAACCCTGATTAGTTATGGAAAAGGTTTAATAGCAGCATAGATAATAAATTAATTTAAACATTTTAATTCTTATGTGAGATTAGTGAGGGATGATATATGGTTAGGAGTTATTAATTGAATTGTGACAGAGTGAGACAAGTCAGCATAACCACCTGCTCACTATACATTATCCCCCTCATTATTCAGTTAGCTACTCAATATAAGAAACATACAGTGATTAGAGTATTATTTAATTAATTTAACACACCAAGACCAGATGCAACATCTAGGTCATTTCAGATGGTGACATTTTTTTTCAAGACATGTGACCAGAGAAGTGTGTTGTGGTTCGCTGAAATACACATGGAAAAAGTTTTTTTTGATCTATTCCTTTTTGCAGCAGACAGCTAAGATAAATGATACCATCTGACCTGACGTTTAACTGACCTACACGTCACATCTGGCCTTGAGGTGTGGTCACACTGGCCGTACTCAAGCATGATTGGCCTCCCGCAGTGCCATACTCTTCGAGCCTGTGCGGCTTGCGATCTTTCAACTCCAATATGAATCAAACTTCAACACAATGCCCCTTGTACAAACATGATCATGTCCTAATATGACACATGCATGGCCTGCCTATGTCATCATGACATGCCTGTTTACAAGAAGCACAGTCTCATCAGAGACACAGAGAACATCGCTACGGCTATAGTTGCTTTTTGGCCTATGTTAAGTTGTTTTGGCCCTCTAGCACCTCCGCCATTGGTTAAATGATTGTCTCAAGGAGTGGTCAGAGTGATTATACCCCATGTCCTTGTTGCATACGTGTACTCGTGCTCATGCATTAAGTGTACCGTGCAAAGCAAACCTCTCTAAAGGGTCCAGGGAGCTAGGGACAGACCATGCCCCCAAAGTAATGAACACACTTGCGAAGTCCAGCCAATACGTAAATGTTGCATCCAGTCTAAATGGGTTAAAATGGTTTATGTTTACTGTCAGCAAGATGGTCACCAGTTTAAATTCTAGGTCAGGCAAGGTGGGCCTATCCGTGCAGAGTTTGCATGTTCTCCCGTGGTGTGGGTTCTCCCCAGGTGCTCCAGCTTCTTTTCACAGTCCAAAAACATTTTCATCAGGTTAATTAGTGACTCCCTTGTCCCGTAGGTTTGAGTGAAAGGATGTCTCTTTCCATGTGTCAGCCCTGTGACTGGCTGGTGACCAGTCTCCTGCCATAAGACAGCTGGGATAGGCTCTAGCCACCCGCAAGCCAGGATTTAAAAATGGATTAGTGGATGGGTTTTATTTACAGTTTTTAAAAAATAGCCCCTCTCATTCCACAGCAGTTAGCAAGCATTCTGTAATGTTGTACATGTTCGTTCATCTCTCCTTCTCTCAGCTCTGTGGTCGACACACCTTAAAAATAAATGTCACGTTAACTATTAACACTACTGCTATCACCACTATTCATGGTTTAAGCTTTGTAGCAACCAATAACCTAAAACTGCTCTCCCCTGCGCTGCTGCAGTTACTAGGATTGCTGCACAGGATCCAGTGTAATAATACACATGTTGTTTGGCCATTTGGTTCAGTGTAGTAACCTAAGCTAACATGTTTGCCACATTAGCCCCATTTCTACAGAGGTGTTCAGTTTGATTCAATATGGTACGGCCTGCAGTTTGTGGCACTTCCGCCGAATAATCCCGGGTCAGATCCTAAAATAACAGACTTAAGCCCTGCTTCCTGAAAACTGTTCAGTTCTGTTTATCTTGGCATTTTAACGCATTTTCACTGATTAATCCCAGGATTGATCCCCAAATAACCGAGACAGGCTAAACTGATCCAATCTCAGAGGGTGGAGCTACAACACTGCAGTCTGTTGATTGGTTGTAAGAATCATCACTTTAGTCTAGTCGTCAGCTACTGTATTTTTTTTTTTACTGAAACAAGTGCATTCTCTGAAAAAATTTTGCTTTGTAACAAAGAGCCACATGTAAATCACAAGGGTGAATTGTTGGATGTCTTCTATTGTTTCTCTTTGTTTACTGTGTTGCATTTGTCTTTTGTCTTTGTTAAATTTATCAACGGGGGTACATTATGTCACACCCCCATGGCGTCACACTATTATATAACTGAAGCAGCTATCAGTAGCCATGGTTACATAAGGAGTTTTTCGTCTTTCCGAATGGAATCTTTCCGAATGACTTTTCCGAAAACAATAGTATACATGCAAAGGAATATTCCAATCTCTGGTCTAATGCGCTGCTGTAATCAAACAGAATAGTCAATGGGGCATGTGCAGAAAAACCTAAACATCACAAGATTTATCAAAGACGGAGGACGACAGTTTGTTTATCACGGTGTTGCAATACTCCGTATTGCGAGTTTGTCGTCCGTCCAGTGTTGAAATTATGTTCATTTCTTTCAAAGAGGAAGAAAAACAAACTTTCTGCAGCAGTCCAGTGCTGATGGCTTGCCGCCATTTTTAAAGCTGAGGAACGTCTCTAGTTGCGTCTTACATCATAGCTGAGCATGAGCTGAAAGAACGCACCGACAACTTTTCGTTTGAGTGGATACATGATACCTCAATCAGTTTGGGGAAAGGAATATTCCTCCCCTGTGAAACCGATTAAATGTCCATTCGGATTGGCACTTTTCTTTCAGAATGAGGTGTATACAAAGGTTAAATTCTTTCCGTTTGAGCCAATAAACCGAGCAAGCGGAATATTTGGGTCCATGTAAACATGGCTATTGTCCGGCTTACGCGCTGCCCACCATAAGGGGGCACGATTCCTGTGGAAACACAAACTGGACCAGGCTTTACCGATTCAACCTGTACCAAACTGTACTGATCCAAACTTAATTTCTTTCTTACCTCTTAGCTTCGTGGTAACTAATGGACAGAGCATTTTAAACCCTGCACTCTCGATTTAGAGTTACATTGCTGTGAAGATGTAGGCTCAGATAGTTTTGACCCTCCTAAGGGAATCATAAACAAAGAAGATTAGAGAAACAGGAATTAAATAAAACAATCTACTGGTTTTCTGGGTCAAATTGAACTTTTTTATTTTTTCATCGGCCTTTCTCTTCTTCTATTGAGACTGGATTTTATTTATTATTAATGTCGCTGAACACTTGCCCTGAATGACATAACATGTCTGTGAACTCAAACAGCCGCTGAACCTCTGCAGAGGGGAAACAGTCCCTGTGATTTGACTCTGGCTTCGAGGCTACCATCTCCTACCGATGTTAGCTTAAGCTGGGTTGACAGGAGACATAGATGCGTCCATACTGAATCCTTAAAGATGGGTTTCATGACCTTTCTGAGTTGCCGGGTTTTGATAAGCGGTTTCCTGTGCTCTGTGTGCATGCTGCACATTTGGTCGAGGCTCAAATCTCCACAGTGTGCGTGGAGAGCTGCACTTCTGCCTCTCTAGCAATATGTATGTATCTGCAGTCTGTGTATGCATGGTGTTATATCAGTATTTGTGATTCCCCTTCTTGTGTTCGTGTGTGTCGCAGTGGGTATGAGTCCTCAAGCACTCATGCGAGTAGACAGCAGGTTAGACAACCCCACCCCTCCCATCTTGCTCAGTTGGATCTCACTCCCAGATCTGTCAGGAGTCTTGGTGACATATCCTCAAAGTGACGTGCCACCCACACTGAAGGGGAGGCGCGGATCAGCCAGCTTTTTCTTATCGTTTTACTCTAGAACCTCCCATAACCAGCCGGTGACCTCTGACCATAGAAGCTAAGCAGATAGCTTTGCATTAGTCTGAGAGGGGGAGGGAAGGGGGTTATCTCTTAATAAAGGCTTCAGTTGGTCAGCAGCACTTATGCAAAGTGTATCTTCTCAAGAGGCAGACAGCTAATTTCGCTTATCTGCAGTTTTGTTGCCGTTTTCCAGCAAAAGTTATTTCTGCGCTAGAGGAAGTTATTTCATTTTTAATATACATGCAAATCCCAAAATATCATCAGTCACAAGGCTTACTGCGGCACAGGTACGGAAATTTGTGTTTGGTTGATTATTTCTGCAGAAAATAGTGCGCCAAGTCCTCTCTGCCAATACCAAACAGCTTATTCTGCCTTTAACTCTTGTTTGTTGGCAGTGGTGTGCACAGGGAGGGGTCTCTCCCCCTTTTGGCCCAATTGTGAAGAACATATGATGAAGTGCCCTCTTTGGGGTCAAAACCTGCACTAAAGTGCCCTCATGCTACCCATAAGACATACTATAGAGCCTTTTTTGGTGGCAAAATTGGGTGCTAAAGACCCCTCTTGGGAGCCAAAAGATCACACCCAAAACTGTCTCCTTGGGAGTAGAACTCATGCCAAAGTGCCCTCCTGGGAGGCAAAATGCATGCTGAAGTGAAGTGCCCTCTTCGGGGTCAAAACCTGCACTGAAGTACCCTCTTGGGACCTGAAACCTGTGCCAATCTGCCCTCTTCTGAGTCAAAACATCTGCCAAAGTGTCTCTTTTGAGTCAAACTGTCCGCTGAAGTGCCCTCAAAATTATATGATATGTATGCTATATTTTTCTGTTATATTTTTCTTTTCTGCCCTTTAAAAAGTCTGTGCTTGCGACTGTTTGGTGGATTGGTTGATAAAAATTGTAAACACAAGACTTATTGGCAATTCAACCCCTTACTGCCAGAATTAATTAACAATTATAAAAATAAATTATTTTTATGTGTTTTTGCATTCTTAAAGATGCTAAATTTAGTGAAGATTGTAAATTTGAGTATAGTACACACAATAGTTATAACGAGGTTTTATTTTTCTATGGACAAGAGAAATTCATCCCCTGACCAATATATATTATGACATAATGGATCTGATTCGACATTTGGTTTGTGTACAATATGAATCAATTGGTAATAATGAGATACAAAGGTCAGTTCAGCTGCAACCAGACCTGACAGCCATCAAGGGGTTAACAATTTATCCAGCAAACAATTAGGGGCCTGTGGAATGGCTGTTTGGCATTGGCAGAGAAGATTTGGCAAATTTTCTATTGGCACAGTGCACATAATGAGCGCTGAGCATCCATTCCCACAAATGTCAGTGCTGTAAAAATGTGGCACCACTTAAAAGGGAAATAAACAGGCTTTCTGATGCTGTTAGGTTTAATATCGAGAAGCATTTTTACCACAAAGAAATAATCTCCCAAACATTTTTTGTGGTGTTCTGATGTAATCGATACAGGCACCAATAGATCAAATCTTTGGCAAAAAAAACCTGAAGAATGTTAACTACATGAGCTGAAAGCACATTAACACATTTGTAGCATGCTCTTTTAGTCCACATGTAATTAACTGTCGAATCAGTTGCTTGAAATCACCTGACTCTGTGGACGCCTGTGGCAGCACTTTGATGCTAACGCTATCTGATGGTGGCAAGTGACTACGCACTGCTTACTCCACAATCTAATAACATGCACACTGCATGCACCAGCGAAGTGAAGCCGTGTGTTTGCTCATTAGATAATAAGGATTTTAAGTCGTACAGTAGTGCATCATTTTTTAGTGAGTCTGCAAAAGATTTTATGAGAAACAGCACAGCAGCTGAGTTCACACACAGTTTGTTTTGTGAAGTTTAATTGCGTATGCTCAGTGATTTCGCACCGCTCACAAGCTACTGCATGGTTTGAACTCGCAGCTTTAATGAAGAAGCAGCAGAGCTCTGATCATCAGCTGTGAACACAGGAGAAGAGCCTTAAGGCGAAGCTTTACACTGACATTAGCAGCATTAGCAGAGTTTCACATGTGGGTCATGCCCGCAGCTGAGAGATGAAGCTGGGGTGTGTGTTTTGTAGAATAACATGCACACGCAGAGACTTACAGGCCGAGTCTACGGGGTTCGACTTAGTCATCGCCGTCACAGCAATGTGCCACCTCTACACAGAGCGGAATTAGCTGTCCCAGTTTTCACAGCTTTTAAGGGAGAATATAAACATGAGGGGTATTATTCTGGGAGTGATGCGGATGCTTTTTACCTGTTTGTGTGTCTCAGAGAAGCTCTTTGTTTGCTGTGGCGTCACACTTTGACGGGAACTTTAGTGGAGCGTACCGTGTGTTCATCAAAGGAATTGAGGCGTCTCATTTTCATGTGAAACCCACATAATTAAAAGAAAGCATTTTTGCTTTGGGTGCAAATCAGTAAACATTCAAATCATTTGGCATCAATTCCATTTTTAGTTATGCTGTTCAAGTTGGGAAAAAGGTGTGTGTCAGGAAGTGTGTTAGTAAGGCAGTAGACCCCATAGCCTGAGCTTTGCTTAACCATAGATTTTTTTTAATACACCTCCTGAGAAAAAAAGATATTTATAGCTGCTTTTAACAATGAACTGCCTCTCAGAGGTGTAATGATGTGAGGATAATGGAGCACCCCTTGTAGCATCTAGTGTATATTCTATAAAGGGACTGAGGTAATTGTGTATCAGACCTACTTTGCTTCTTTCTCACCCCAGTATACCCAGCAAATTGCTCTTACTCTGGACAAATTGCAGGTTAGCAAAGGGAACTGAACAAGCCCCACATTTCCATCTCTGGAAGGGAGGATACTGTTCAACCTACGGTGAGAGCTGTTGCATCGCATTTGGGGCAAAGCCATAAAAGAGACTCAAGTAACCACCATTGTTAGTTGACTATTTTCTCACATATTTATTTATTTTCTTCTTAAATCTGACTTCTCGTCTTTTCATTCTAAATGTCAATTTTAATCACTTAACTTATTTTTTTTATTTATTTGACTTTTTTTTTATCAGGTGAAAAAATTTTGAGGAACAGGTCACATTTACACACCTTACCTGGCAAAGAGGCACCATCAGGGGCACATACACATGTGAAGAACAGATACAAATAGACATACAAACATAATGTTACTAAAATAACAGAACAAAAAGAGAACAAGTAAAATGCAACATGCTTGACGTGCAGGAAGTGCATGTGAATATATAAGTGTGTGTGAAAGTAAAAGTTCAAAGTAACCAGCAGGAGCAATAGTTTATAGTCTGCTGAAATATATGTAATATGATATAATATAATATAATATAATATAATATAATATAATATAATATAATATAATATAATATAATATAATATAATATAATATAATAATGGCCTCAGTACAGTGGCCAGGAAGGTGTCACACAACAGACATTAAGAGGTCAGTTATCCTAACAAATTTAGAAAAGTTGTGAAAGTAAGTAAATGATTGTTTTCTTTTTTTAATATCAGCTATGGTAAATGTAGCAATAATGCTAACATTATGACATGACTGATTCATAAAGCTAAGATGACACATTACTGGTAAATAAAGAAATTTAAGTGCTTTGAAGGATATCACAACGTGACACCCCTCTGAAGCTATATTTGTCATTGATTAAGTTAAAAATAAAAATAATTTACTTACTTTCGCAACTTTTCTGTGTCCATTTGGAAAACCTAACCTCATTTAACTTCCATTGTGTTGTTGCTTTTACATTTGTGTTGTTCTGTATGCAAATCATGTCATCTGACACCTGCCAGCCACTGTACCTCAGTGTTTTAGTAAATTATTTGAAAACTTAAACCAACCTTTTCCTTTCACAGCATAATTGCTCTTTAAAAATGCATACTTTGCTTTGCCTCATGGGATATAATGTTACATCTAAAATCAGTTTCTCATTTGTATGCTTTCCTTTCAGTTCACTTTCTTTAATCTATGATTAAAACAGGCAAATGAACTTTGAGGAAAACTAAATCTTGAAACTCAAACTTGGTAGTTCTTCATCACTGGATAATGATGTTGTAAGGTCTGTGCTGTGTTTTAATAAGCACTAAGAATTAATGTTACTTACTTAAACAGGAGGTATGGTACTTTTCCATGCTTCATACAGTCCCTGGCAGAGGACACAAGCACAAAGGAGAACCACTGAGTGCTGCAAAGTAGAGGAAGAAGAAAAAAAGGACATAAATAAACCCTGAGGCTATCTCAGGTAATGTTGGTAGGGTTACTGAAGAAGCAGCCTCTCCAAATCCAATTGAGAACTAGCTTCTAATGTTCGGGTAACTCTAATAGCATTTACAAGCAGCTTCAACACTGTGAGAAGATGCTACATTTAAGCCCAACCAATTACCCTACAAATTAATGTAGTTAGCGTTCTTATGTACTCTTTGGACTTGATACTGCTTGATTACTACTGTAAGTTGTAAGCTAGTTAGCAGCTATGCTAACAATGGCAGCTTGGCAGCCTCTTTGGGAAGGCCATAAAAGGACAAACCCTTTTAACTGTTCAAATACAAAGCACTGCTCTTACTAAAGCTCCACAAACACTGCATTAGCTGCAGTATATTAACTTGAAATTAAAGAGGGTGTATTTATACTGTCCCTCTGGTGCCCCTATAGTAGCTTTGCATGACTTGCAGCTCAAACAAAATCCCATTTTTTTTCCCCACAGTTTTAGAAATCCTTTATTTTAGCCTCTGTGTGGAAATCTTTGTTTTAGCCGCTGTCTCTTTAAGGCTCCCTGCCCCACAAACCCCCCTCCCTCTGACTGGCCAGCCCTAAAAGCCTGTTAATGGCAGAGCTGTCGCAGACCTTGGTGTTTGAGGCCTGTCAGAGCCCAATTTGTAGCAACGACCTGAAATGGAAAATTAAAGAAATGTAATTGAACCTGAAATGTAACAACTGGTTGATGTGACATAAATTCTGAGCCTGAAAAGTCATTGAAGAATGTATAAAAACCCCAAATTTGACAAAAAAAAGCCAAAAGGCATGAAGTTATTGTGTTTTGGGCTCAAGATCTTGTTTTTTTACATTTACATTTTTACAATTACATTTCAGGTCATTGTTACAAGGCTCTAACAAGGCCCGCCCTCCCAGGTGTCATGAGCCAGTTAGGACATCCTGATGTGATGACATCATTATTTCAGCAAGTCCCATGAAGAACACGTGAAGATCTCATGGAGATTTTTAGAACAGACTGTTGCAAGCTGTATACCCTCTGATTTATTGATTTCTACAGCATACATAAACATAGAGGTTGGAAAATCTCCACACGTAGAAGCATCCAGCATTACTGGTTTATACAAATGTTTTAAAATGTGGGAAAGCAGAATACCCACTCTGTAAGCTAATGATAGCATAAAGCTGTTCTGGATATAAAATTATAAACCAAACTTTGACTGAAACTCAGTCTTGAGCTGTCAAGAGAATAACATTAGTGTATTTTATTTCCTCCTCACTCCTTTTATTGCTGAATTCAACAGGGTCCTTTCTTATGAAAATTTCATTTCTTTTCCCCACGCTGAAATGTTTGATCAAATTTCAAATAAAAAGCAACACATCAAGTGATGGCAAGTATGACAAAAACTGTAGTTGCATTAGAAATGAGAATGAGACAGTTTGACAGGGTTACGGTGTGAGATCCAAATATAATTCCTCTGAGAGATCACATGGCTGCCTTTATAACAAGAATCTCAGCGTATCTGAGTGTCAATAGCAGCTTCATGGAGAACAGATTGAAGCTGCTCTCTTTGTCCTCGCTTCCTCCTGTGCATACATGATGGATTCAACCTTCAGCCATACAATAAAAAACCTGGGCAGAGTCATGGCCTTTTGTCATGAGTCAAAGTGTCACATCCATTCAGATCAATCTCTATCCTTTAAAGATCAACAGTTTGAATGAGTCCATTCTTCTTTATGAGAAATGACAGATGGATTCTCTGGACAGCAATCTTATATAACTGGAATATTTCTTCTTTATGTTTGTATTTACAGGCTTGGTGACTCACCCTCTGATTTATCACTCTACGGTGCACATGTACTATTTCTTTGATGTTTTCATCTTCAGTATCTGCAATGAAAGATGAAACGAAATCAAATAAAGATAAAAAGGAATTAGCAGATGTGATGTAAAACTCTCATTCTTCTTGGATGCTTCCTCCGTAGTCGTACATAGAAAAGCACTCTCTCAACCTAAAAACAAAAACCTCCATATGCCATGCTCTGCTGCGTTCTCAAAAAGTCCATGCTGCTCTGCAAACATGAGCCCCGGTGACAGCTTCTCCCGGAGACAAACAATACGCCACTTTCTCCAGGCTTAATGCCTCTGTTAATTTGTTTACCTAGATCAAATAGACCTCATCACTGGAGGAATTTGTCTCCAGAATGTGCTCGGCGGATCCCGAGCTATAACTCAACACAGTCACTCCATTTGTCAGAGAGAGGCCTGACAGTCAGCCTAATTAGTTTGGTTGTGACAAAGAGGCTGTCTGCTGGAAACCCGGAACATCAATCCATCCATGACGGCGTGTGTTTTCATAATGCAGCCAAACATGCCTATTAGGCGCGAGGTATAAAACAGCATTTATGATGATATCGAATCATCTGTTGGGGGATAAAGATGTGCTGCGAATGTCTTTGTTAGCCAGGCTGGATGGTATGGATTGAGCAGTTATTCAACCCTCTGAGTGTTTAGAGTACTGCAAAGCAAAATGAGTGAGCTGTCACTCACTGAATGCAGTAAAGATATACAACCCGGTTTCTTATCATTTATGTAGTAACCACCTTTGGAACAACTGTAAAAACAGAAAACTGATGGAACATAATGCCATCAGCACTCCATCTCATTCAATAGAGGAGCATGCAGCGTTTTTACTATCTCTCATATTGCTTTCACAGACATTATGAAGCACACTGTAAAAAATCCAACGTGACCATTTTTCTGTTTTTCATGCTGTAGCCCGACAGGACGGTCAAATGGGAGCGTCATCTATCATTTAAGAGTTATTTTAACAGTAAGACATTAGAGTTAGTGCTTCTCTGTGCTCTCCTGACATCCCTAAAAGCCGCTTTTACATAATCCGGATACACTCACACACAAAAAAGAGGCATGACCAGTTCCCTTAACAGCTTTCTGGCCTTGTGGTTGTCTCTGAAATGTTCTGCGACATCATTCTCAGGGGGGTTTATATGTATTGAAAGGTACTGTTCACACATTTAACATAAGAACATCCAACAGTCTTCTTGGTGTGAGTCTGATGAAGTATCAGGATGCAGAGCAGAGATTTTCCTGTTCTTTTTTTATGTCACTCATTATTTCACTAAGCAAGTTTTTATTTTCTGCTGTATTAAACTCTTTCACTCAGTAAAGCTGAACGCTAATTTTGTTTACACTAATACATGCAGCTCAATTATTTCTTTGCTCTTCATTTTTAAAGGGTCAGTGCATCCAAATTAGTTAGAAAAAATGTTTAATCTCACAACAGCAGTCGGGCAGACTGATTTAGTCGTACTTCAAAATGAGTTTCCTATTAAAGGACGCATGACTGTCCAAATTCCTGGGCTAACAATCATTCTTAACCCTTTGACTGCCATTCCTTTTAACCTTTTAACTTTCACTTTTTAAAGAGACTGTGAGGAGGATCTTTTTTCACTGGATTGTCGCAACGCCTTTTGGCCCAGAGTCGCACACACTGTCGTGAAGACGTGACTCTTAGGTGTGTGTTTGTTTTTGAAGTGAGTGGAGAGTGGGTCTTCTTTTTAACACTACTTTTCATTGTACAAGTCAACATTTTATGCGACAATAGAAGGTATTGATCAATAGTTATATGGTGCTGTTGTTAAAACATGAAGAAGCAAACATTGTACATTTGTACCATAATTTAGTAGCTGGCTATATTTAGTGTGACTCGCAGCCCGGTGCTCAGAGACATGTCCGTGATGTGTGACATTAGTGAATCCTGGTGATGTCCTGCCAGTCATCTACCAAGCAGAGTTAACATAGCCTCTCTCTTCATTTTATTGTAAGACTCTCAAGTTTGAACAGACCACTGCAGAATAACTGCTGACTGTGGGTTGAATTGAACATCATCACAAACAGTCCGGCCCTTTTAGCCTTTAGCTCCTGTTTTAGCCTTTAGCTTGTGCTCTATCACTCTACCGTTTAGCTTTCTTCTGCTCTTCTGTCCTTTTTCTGTTGGACAGTTATGCTCCTGTGTCCACTGTCACTACAAGATTATCCAAGAAATAGTTTTCAGGAGAAAAAACACGGATCTCTCTTCTCACTTCTAAACTTCTTCAGCCGGCTTGGTGTTGTCATAGAAACTTCAACTTGCTGTAAATCAGTCTGGTCCTACTTGACCTTATCTGGAAGCCAAGGAGTAGAATGTTAAATATATTACACTATATTGACACTGATAATCTCATTTTAAAGTGTGGATAATGCTCAGGCATATATCTAGAATGGAGACTTTTTCAAGATCAGTTAGAAACTCCTCAAAGGGACATGAAGTCAAGTCATCTTTTAACCCTTAAATGTTCCTTTCAAGACAAAAAAAGAATTTTTTTTGTACTTTTTAGGTTTTTGAGCACTAAGATCAGAAACCACATCTTTGAAAAACAAATTTAAACTGTAGAGACAACCCATTCAGGTTTTACTCAGTTCAACATATTTTCAATGAGATAAAGCAACTTATAAAATGCTCCACCAAACGGTTGAGCTGTAAGTTAAAGGATTAAAGGGACTTTAGAATTGATCTTGAGGGTTCTGTCTTTTATTTAATGGCCCTTTCATAATCCATGATTTAAAATGAGATTATCCGCGCCAAAACTGGTTATCTCTAAATGGTATCTCCCAGACCTGTGGTTGGGTCAAATATGAATTGCTTTATGGCGATTAAATTTTCAGTCTGCAATATCTGACTTAGAGGAAAAGATTTCTTTGAGTTATTTTTAAACTGAGTTCACTTGATTTTCTAGTTTAGTTTGAAAGAATAACACCATGTAACTTCAAAGCAATAGATTAAGGACGCGGTCACACTGGCAAACTGTGCCGTGCTTATGCACACTTCAGCCCTAAAGCACGTTTCAAATGACCAGTGTGACCGCAACCGTGCCGTGCTTGGGCACAATTCGCTTCTCTGCTTGGCACGCCTCGGAGAGGTGGTCTTTGGCGCGGTTTACTTCATGCACGAGCACAAGCACGCGGACAGCGCATGTGATCCATGACGTATTATCATCGCAAGCGCATATCTCGACAATCTTTGTAAATAATGCGGGGATGTTAGAGGCAAAACAACTTACCATAAAAAAAGTCCCTAAAGTTGTAGCAGTGCTCTCTGTGTCTCATTGTGCTGAATCTGATGAGATCGCACTTCATGAAAACAGATGCTTCACGAGGACGTAGGCAGGCCATGCACATGTGTGGCAATCGTGCTTTTGCACGGCACGGTTTGGATGGCCAGTGTGACCGCGCCCTAACTCGTTACTTTGCATCCAAACAAAGTAGTGTTGAAAGAGAAGATCCACCTACCATATATAAGCTTCCAAAGCAAATGCACTCCGTGGCAAGAGTCACGTCTTTGTGACAGTGGGTGATTTTGCTCATGCGAAATGGTTTCTTTATCCTGGAAAAACACTTCTAAATCAGGCCAAAGGTTACCTCCATTTCATCTTTAACTTTATTCCTTATTGTAAAGTTGATTTAGAGAGAGGATAAAATTGCAGTCCCCAGCCTATCATCCTTCCCCTGAGATTTCTCAAAACGGTCCACTGCTCTCTCAACCCCAAGACCCAGACTAAATCATGAAAGACCAGGGCCTCCAATCTCCAAGTTCACAGATCAGGGCATCAAAGCCATGTACATCCAAAAGGGTAACAAGCACCAGGGGGACCAGGCTGTCAAGCACCACTGTGTCCCAATCCGCCACTACACCAGAGGAGTCCCAGAGTGAGCACAGACCCAAGAAGAGTGCTGAGTTCCCCACTGCACACGCTCAAAATTGCTGAGAGCAACACTGAGATCATGTGCCATATATTTCACTTTAGATATGATTTTGATAGAGGAGGTGTATGTTGTCCCAAACATTGGTGGAAAGGTCAACTAGAAGATTTAACTCTCAGCTAAATCGGGAAAAATTTGAGGGTTAATCTGAAGCTTTGTCTTTTTATCTTGCTCACTCTGTCAGTTTTCTAATTCACATAACCCGATCATGATACATTATCTTGCTTTTTACACAGCACAATGCTGTAAACAATATCCAGACTACAGATCCAACAACTCCCAATCTTCTTGTGTGTATCGTGGAGGAATACACATTCCCGTGTGCACTATATCTTCAGACTTCTATCCAGTCAGAGCCTTGATATCATGATGTAGCTTCAGCTGTACGTGTTTGCAGGATCAAAGGCAAAAACTGAACTGGACCCCCAAAAAATGAAGCTAAAGCACTGCACTTTTTTTGCAGGTTTACACAAACACACTCACACAGCATGAACCACATCCACCGAGGTGATTAAATTCCCCATGGAGAGGAGCCTGGTAATGTTTGCAACCTTTAGAGAAATCATTGCTCTGTTTGAGAGAAAAGATGAGACCTTTTATTAGCTGTGTGGCCTCAGAGGTTCCTCAAAGAAGATCTGTAGCCCCCAAGCTCCGTCTCGCAGCCGGTGTTTGATGCCGATTGAGGAAGATAGACCAACTGCAATCTGTACAGCTCAGCAGCCTGTTATTCTGTCAGCGAGAGAAGCGCGCACCACAGCGTATTGATTCCAGCACTTCCTGCAGAGACGCCGCAAGGCAATGTTACTTTGCATTTTCAATCAACCTTTTTCAGTTAGCTCTGGTTTGTCTCACATGGCTGGCTGGAGTAAAGAAAATTCAGAGTGAATCTGACTGCTGCGAGACCACGTCCAAGATTAGCTGGATGAAAAAAGCTAAATCTATTTTCTATTTACCTCATCACAGCCCAAAAAAGCTTGGCCTGAAAATAGAATCTTGCCTGCTGTGCTGATGCAATGCAGGTGCTAATGGTCATTAACATTCATAGCTTGACTTGTTTTATCTACTCCTGCATTTTGTTTGCACACCTTGCTGTTCAGCACACAATCACTTTGAATAATGAGGTCTCTGTGGTTTTCAGAGCCTGATCACACAAATTGAAAGGAGCAAGCTGTTTGTGCCGTCTTGTTGTTTTTTACTTGTTTTCCTGTTGCGTTTCTTTTTCATTAATCATCATATTTTTACTGGTGTGGCTCCAGATGAATCGACTTTAGCCTGTGTGGTAAATCCTTCCTACAAACAGGGTCTGACAAACCATGGCTAAGCAGCTAGCACTAGTAACAACATCCTGTTTAAAGAGGGGGTGTAATGTGTTCCCATAGTTTACACATAGATATATAGTTACAGTGTTGTATATTCATTCTGAACATGTGCAGATTTTCAAATTGCGTCATGTTCAAATGTCGTAGAAATCCCAGGATCTGTATGTCAACTTCACAAAACTGTTCATTCTTACAATAGCACGAACTCTTAACCTGAGTTGCAAAATTGATGATATCATCAACCTCATTGGTTCATGATGGCACCCTTCATGTTAAAGGGGTGGGCCTTAAACTGTTTCCCAGGTACCTTGCCTTGCCTTGGTCTGATGTGGGCGTGGGGTGGGCGTGGGCAGGCATCCACATCATCAGTCGCTGCCCAAGTGCTGTTCCAGTGTTCATGTCCTCCAGAGGCATATGTCCTCCGTTTGGTTAGCAAGTGGCTAATTGACCAAGGATACACAGGTTTATCCTTCGCTGCCTTGCCATGGCTATAAATACCCAACATGCAATGCGTGAATCTACAAAAAAGGAAAAAAATGGAAGGAAAAGACGCACCAGCGGAGGCGCGTGGTAAATTCCAATTTAAATGTAAGTAACAAAATACACCTCTGAAAATAACAACTTATACCATGTCCAACACTTAACTCTTTTGTGTGTCACTCACGTAACTATCATTACTGAGAAGCTGCACCTTCAGAGTGTCAATGATATGACAATAAAAAAGCAAAAAGTGTAGAAAAGTGGCAAGCCATGACAAACTTTGTAGCCATCTGAGCTCCTTTTGAGCAGAGGCAGGACACTTGCCTTGGATTGGAAGGAAGTGGCTTCGGAGGCACTGCCTTCAAAGGCAAGGCAAGGCAAGGTACCTTGGCTTTGGGAAACAGCCCAAGTCTACCTTCAGAGAGCGGACCAATCGAAAGGTAGCGGGCTCGTAGAGCTGGGAGACTTCAAGCAACAGCAATCAGTGAGCATTCAGACAGAGGCTGAATTAAGGGCTCTTTAAGACACCTGTTTGAGAAAAAAGAAAGATGTTTGTTGTTTGTTTGGTTTTGTTTTGAGGATTTTTGAGAAGTAAATTATGTAAAACCACTACAGAGTACCAGAGATACACAACCCCTCTTTAAGTTTCCAAGTTTCCCAAATATTGCAGTTAAATCAGTGGTTATGGAGCTTGAGAAAGAGCAATACTCTAAGCCTTCCTAAAAACGCTGCCAAGTTGCCATTGTTAGCATGCCTGCTATCTAGCTTACAAACCACAGTAGTAACTAAGCAGTATCAAGTACAAAGAGTACATGAGGACACTAACTACATTAGTTTATAGGGTAATAGGTAGGCCTTAAAAAAGGAGCCAGTACCCGACAAGCACATCCACTATGTAGCATCTTCTCACAGTGCAGAAGCTAATTGTGAATGCTATTAAACCTACGTTAACATTAGAAGCTAATTCTTGACTCGGAGAGCTGCCTCTTACCAACATTAACTGAGTAGGCCTCAGGAATTGATGGATTCTTTATTTTAGTTTTCAAAGCAGGACCATTTGATTTCCCTTTGTGCTCATGTCCTCTTCAAATCTTTAGTTGGTGAGAATGTTTTTTTTTATTTTGCCTGGTAAAAGTAGCTGCAGCTTCTGCCTTTTTTGCATGATATAATAGTAGCTGTCAAGTGCATATTGACAAAGTTATTTTAAAAAAAAAGGGTTTTCAGAAAGGATCAAGTAAACTATTTAAAAGTCTAGGAATCAGTGAGCAAATGTCAGTCTGCTTATGTCTCCTTATGTCTGCCATCAGTGTCCTGTTTTAAAAACCACTGAGAATCTGGAGTATTAAGGAGTGTGTCACTTAGCGTATGCAACTTAGCAACATGGAAACACTGCCAAAACAGAAATCTAAGCAATAATTATGTCTTTGTGAAAACATCTAAGTAGAGACACCTTCACCTGAAAAATCTAGGAAAATCTCAAGATATCAACAACAAAATTGAGGCCTGAAAACTGCCAATGGGTACAAAAACTTACTGGTTAAGTTTCTTGAATTGAGATATTTTTCCCTATTTATTTACCCTATTGGCAAATTTGTTTACTCACTTTTTACTCAATTTTCTTGACTTGTCAGGTGAAGGTGGCACATATTGAGACTAAGATGTAATTCTTACATAAGACATAAAGACTTGCTTAGATTTCAGTTTTTTTTTAAGTATAAGATGACAAATTAAAAACCTTCTTATATAATACCTCCTTGAGAAAATTTTATAACCATCTTACATTTGACATATCCAGTAATTGCTGTGCTATATCGAGTCCATCTTGACCAGACAGGTTGAGACACAACCAGGTCACAGAATTGCGATGGACATATAACATAACAAGAGCTGTCTATGAGCTGCAGCAGATCCTCTTCGCCTTCTTGTAGATAAACTGTGCTGTACAAGCTAACAGCATCAGAATTCAGCACAGGTATGAAGCCTGTCAGATACACTATGTGTTTACATGTCAGCACATACTTGTGTGTGTGTGTTTGTGTTTTATTGTGTGGCTAGCAGGCACAAAGCCAGCGTGACCCAACTTCAGCTTTTCAGCCTGAGTGCGGGGCTGCAGACAGCTGTGCCACAAACACGCTGCTGTGGATCACCGCGAGGGCCTTTTATTTAGGTCACATTCTGTGCTTCAGCAGCCAACAGAAGGGATCTCTGTCGGCTGCAATGAATACCTTTAGTTGGACACAGCCCCACTTTCTAAGTGCTCCGCAAGACGCAGGCACTGTGTGAGTCTGTGAGCTCTGGGGACTGACCTCTCTGTGTTTTGTCATCTCCACTCCTAACAATACAAAGTGATATATTGGCCTAATTCTCCCACAGAATGATTGGAACCTCTGGTTAAGTACAGAAAGGAGATTACATGAATAATTTCCTCAATTTTTCATTTACTGCAGCCGCCGGTTTACAGCGGAACCGGAGACAATAATAAATCTGACTCACTCTCTACTCCTGCACATAAATATAAGCCTACATCCCTGCACCCTGTGCCCTACACTGTGTCCTCTAGATATGTAAAGAACACATAATATTTCACTCCACTCTCCTCCCTTTGTTTCCTCCTCTCCCTCCTCATTTTTTCTTTTTTTTATTTACCTCCTTGGCCTTTGCTAGCGCATTATAAATCGCAGTAATGAATTCCCCCTCGCAGGCTGGGCCACACTGCCGTCACAGGGCTACACCGGGGTTGCGTGGGCTCTTATTATTGTCTCGTTAGCTTTACCTTCCAGTCTATCGGAAGCAGTGTGGGTTCAGCAGCTAGCCAGCCGCAGCCCCAGATGGGTAAGGAAGGCAGTTTAAGGGCGCTGATGGATGCCATTGTTTTCATGTCACCGTGTAAGGGAAAGGTCGTTTATTGCCGCTTGCCTCGACTGGCCCAGAAGCTGTCAGCTGGGTTTTACCAGCCAATTAGTTTGCCTGTAGAGGAGAACTAGAGGTATACAGGGAGAATGTAGGAGCAGGCTGTGATCATTTGTTTGTTATGTTTTGGGGAAGGTGCACTGTAAGGCAAAAATAAATGCTCTTTTTAAGTATTCTGCTACATCATCTGTTAAATCAAACGAGGGAGGAAGAGTTCCTACATTCCTTACATCACTTCACGTTGTTTGTTAAAGGCCCTGTGAGGAGTTTGTAAGGGAAATAGCCTTACTTTAATACATTGCCTGTTCATAATCCACAATTTAAAATGAGATTATCTGCGCCGAAATCAGCTATTTCTAAATGCCATTTCTCAGTATCTGTGGTTGGGTTGGATTTTCCTGAGAGAACTTAAATCCATTTGTGGTAAGTTGACCCAGAGACCCCCAGATGACTCTACGCTGTGAGGCAAAGTTAACGCTAGGGGCCCATATGCACGTGCAGCCATTAGCGATGAAAAGGGACCATTTTACTTATCGTGAGGGGAAAAAAAGTTTGTGGTTTTCATGAGTCAGGAACATCAAATTTAAAGGCAGTAGACCCCACCATCAAAGGCGCTAGCAGCAGGATTACCGCACCTCATTCTGCAAAGCTTCTTTCATGTTGCTTACCTTATGTTTGAAATCCTTTATTGTCCACTTAGAAACACCACACACTTTTATCCAGTTCAAGATATTTTGCCCAAACCTCCCTTTATCCTTGTGCATTATTTGATAAATGACTGTCATGACTGTCTGGAAACAGCTTTCTGTTCAGTCTATATTCTTCTTATAAAAATAACCATGTCCTCTGTAGAAAAATTTGCTTCTCTTGTTCTTTTGTCATTCGTTACCACTTCCCATATTTAGCGCTGTTTATGCAGAGATTGCATGCACAATTTGAATTTTTTAGGTTAGTGTTTTCCAGAAAGTTCCCCAGGACATATAAGGTTCTGCACCCACCTCACTTTCCTGGTGCAATTAGTTGATTGGCCAATATTTGGCAATCATGCATGTGGCTAACACCAGGACCAAATAGGAAATTTTTTTGACTAATAGTCCTGTTTGTGTAATGAATGAATTTTCATACGGACCATGGTTGGTGGGGGTGGGGTAAAAAATGGAAAATCAATATATCTGGATTTTTTGTGTGACAATATCAAAATCGGGATTCTTTGTCAAGAAATCTCTCTTTTTTTAATTCAAATTCTTCATCTCAGTCCTTGTTTATTAACGAGACTGGAAAAAAAGTTACCACTTTTCTCCAGCAGAGGGGGAAATATTTGTCTCAGACTTACGTGATGTGCTTTTTATGGGGAAATACGGCTCCTGATATAGTCTGTAGATATTATCATAATCTTTTTGACATGGTCCGGTATTAAAAAAAACAACTAAAAATTGCAAAAAATGGTGAACATTAGAAGAATTGCACCCCAAGAATCATTATAGCATATTGTCCCGGCCCCAATAGTTGGTAGATGGGCACTGGTAGGATACATTACAGTCACACCTTAGGGCTATGAGTACCACGAAACCGAAAGTCTGCTCACCTTCTGTTCACTTGACGACCCTCACAAATTTGCTTGTTGTCAGGTTTGAAATAATAGCAAGACAGTCCAGCTGCAGATCTCACTTTCAGCCGACTCCGGTGGGGACTCCACTCTTCCACCATCATAGAGAAGTGACATCAGGAAAGAAGTAAAAAATTTCAAAATAAAAGTTGCCTTCAAAGTAACGATGGGTGGACGCCTCCGTTTGTTCTGTGTTTTGATGACCTTGGTTAACACGGTTCACTGAAAGTATTAAATTGAAAGAAGAAAATGTATAAAATGTACATCATCAATAACACTACATGAATTGGTATGCACCTCTGTTTGGTGTAATGATCTTGACCATTTTCATTTTCTCAATTGTTTCGATGTTATATTCATGATATATTGAATATATCCATCAACATCATTAGCCTTAATGCTTGATGACTCCACGGTCGATTATTTACATTACGCCAAAGTAGCTGGACCTTAGCTTAGCAGATGGATAAAGGTCTCCCATTAAAACTTTGATTCAGGATTTTCTGCCTGACATGCAATTTTTACTTATTTTTATCGCGTCCAGAAATATCCAGGTCAACCAATTTCATAGTTATTTAATTGTTATTTTTTTGTAAACTCAATAAAATGCCAGGGGCTTTTTTTTAAAGATATATATATATATATTTTTGGTAGTTGTTTTTTTAACTTCACATCCTGATGTCTCTTCCCTTTGACAGTGGAGTAGAGGAGCCTCTAAGAATTCCATTGAGAGTGTAGGTCTGCAGCCGGACCCCTCTCTATAATAGAGCTACATAACTACAAATGAATATATGGCCTTGTCACTTTGCAGCTCATGAAAAGATGTTGTAGAAAAGTAGCATTAATAAGAAGATTCATTTTCCATTTATTTGCTTCCAAAACAAATGCCTGCCTTGGCAAGAGTCATTTCCCCATGGCAGTAACTGATGATGCAAGTGGGAAACTGAAAAACCAAGAGAGTCACTGTAATCATCACCAAGCAGATAGTCAAAGAGCCATTAAGTAACCCTCATGCTTCGAAATTCTTAAAGAACCCTTGAACAAATATAGAAATTACTTCAGCTGGAAATAGATTTGAACTCTTCTTGATTCCAGCTCACTCTTTGTGTACCCTTCTCTGCTCCGTCAACTGTCACTTTTTCTCCCTGAATTCCACCAGAGAGAGCGCGGAGTGGAAGAGGAAGCTCGAGGACAGATTCGGATGTCAGGGACCAGATGCCAACTGACTGCTATATTAAGAGAATCTCCTTCTGAAGTTTTGAAGGACAAAAATAAAGAATAGGTCCAAGCCCTGTCAACAAGTTTTTCATCTGTGAAGAGCTGCCAAGAAGCATCTTCTTCAAATGAAAGCAGATGCAGGCAGGAAAAATGTGCTTTGAGTGTATGCAAATGTGAGGTATTTATAATTCTCCTCTCTGTGTCTTTCTCTTTGTTTGTTTGTTTGTCTGCTCTTCCTCATGTCTGCGTTTCTTGAAGAGCTAGAATTGGGGCCTTGGATGTGCACGTCAACCCAGCCACAATGACGATGAAAGGCCTTTCCAGCAGCCGCAGTCACCACCACGCGGTGACCTGCGACCCCTCGTATGACTCCATGACCCTGGGGCACCCGGATCGCCGGTCCTACTTCCTCAACCCTGGTGAGGCTCACTCTGGTGACCACTCCTGCTACACGCAGCGCCCCAACTCTTTCCAGTCTGAGTGCAGTGCCTACCCTGATCTGGCCAGCTGCACCTTTCCTCGCAGACATTACGGCTCTCACCATGAGCTGAAAGATGAGTGCAGTGCTGTGGTGCCTTACACGGGTCCGACAGGTGGAAGCAAAGGAAGTGGAAACAACAACAACCACATCCCCTCTAACCTGCTGGAGCAGTTTGAACGCCAGGCGCCAGTGCGACGTGAAGGCTACCACACGCTGCAGTACAAACGCACCGCAGTAGAACACCAACGTAGCGACAGCCCAGGTCGAATTCGCCATCTCGTTCACTCTGTCCAGAAGCTTTTCACCAAGTCACACTCCCTGGAAGGGCCTTCAGGGTCTTCTGGAGGGGGCAGCGGGAGGATGAACGGCAGCAAATCCAGTCCTGATGACCCACCGTCCTCCTCTGGCACCCTGAAGCACAGTAAACGCAGTAAGAGCAAAGACCGCTCAAAGTCAGAGCCAAAGATGCGCTCTGCAATATCAGGCTACTGGAGCTCAGACGACACTCTGGACCGAGAGGTGTGCCTCTACCACCACCACCACGGGGGCAGCAGCGGGGGCCTGCCTACAGGAGTCATGACGATGGGGCGCCACCCGGACAAATCCCAGTCGCAGTACTTCATGGAGTCCTACAACACCATCAGCGCCCACTCTCTGAAGACATCGCGCAGCAACAATGACGTGAAGTGCTCAACGTGCTCCGGAGGCGGCAGCAGTGCCATGCCACTGGTGGGTCCACTGGACGGACAGATGCAGCTGAAGAAGAGCTCGTGGTCCTCAACTCTGACGGTGAGCAGAGCACGAGAGGTCTACCAGAAGGCCTCAGTCAACCTAGATAAAGCTCTAGTGAAAGCCGAGCAGGGACGCACCTGCCACTTCCTCCAGGTACGACTGTCACTACAGCCCAACCGCTTGCATGTCATGCTTCATGCATCCAGCTGTGCCAGCTGCAACTCCATGCATCTTTGTGTGTATGTGTGTGTCACTCTTACATCTGCTTTATCTCCTGCATCAATGTGAAAGAATCATCATGTCATCTCCTCTTGGTGTGTGACAATAATCTTATGTGACATTGTTTATGTTTGTGGCCTGATTTACAGCATGTCCAAAGACATAAACTGCATCGCTTACTTAGCCTCAACATGGCTCCTACTTAAGAAACAAAGCATGTCTTATCTGCCAGGTCCTTGTTTCGTAACCCATAACAATTTACTGTCAGAAATTAAACGTCTGTCATGTACGAGTTCTATAAATACAGCTCATGAGGTTATATGGCTGCAGCTTGGCGAGGGAACTGAAGAAAGCTCTACAAGCTAAATGGTCTAACTTTCACAAGATAACAAGTCGAACACTTGCCATCCTGCAGTCCAAACCAAAAGTCAAAAGTGGTGTGAAAAGGGAGGGGGCAGGGGAGACGGTGGCACCCCCTTGTAGCCCAATAGTTCGAAAACATGCGCTGAAGTTCTCTCTTGGGACCAAAAAAGGGCGTTAAAGTGCATACTTGGGAGCCAAAGGGCATGCTTAGGTGCCCTCTACGGAGCTTAAACATGCACTCAAGGGCCCACTTAGGAACCAAATAACACACTAAAGTGCCCTCTCTGAAACCAAAACACACGTGCTAAAGTCCCTTCTTGGGAGCCAAAACACACATGCTAAAGTGAACTCGAGGGAGTCAAAGTGCTTTGTACAGTGCTTTTTTGGAAGCCCAAACCCATTAGTGCCCTCTTGGGGGCCACAAGCGCTCTAAAGTGCAAATTTGGGAGGGAAAAGGCATGCTTAAGTGGCCTTTAGGGAGCCAAAGGAGGGCATGCTAAAAAACCCATCTGAGAGCTAAATCACATGTTTGTGCTCTCTTGGGAGCTGAAGCATGTACTCAAGTGCCCACTCAGGATGTATAGACACGCGCTAAAGTGCCTTTCGAAAGCCAAAACACTAAAGTGCCCTTCAAAAAACATCTAGGATTTAGTGCCCTATTCAGTGGCAAGAATTCACCGTAAGTTCCCCTTCTTAACTTTCTGCCCCTGCCCCTCAAAAAGCCATGTCGTTGAAGGTGACTGAATTGAGAGCAGGAGAGAAACGGCGTGACATTATAGGGAGGACCTACAGTCTGTGTTTTGTAAGGAAAAGACCCTAAAAGAATGTGTATGAAAGACAGATGCAAACTTCTCCATGGCCTTGCATTTCTAACAGCCTGGAAGATGGAGCGAGCAGATCAAGGAAGGATTTTGTCGTTTTAGTTTGGCAACATCTCTCCTGAGGTAAAGGAGCCATCGCTTTTGTCTTTAAAAGAAAGATGGGAGGGGGGAAAAAAAAGCTTCTTTCAAGGAGAGCAGCCTGACAAGTTAGTCTGCAGACGTTTTTAGAATCCTTAAAACGAAAAAGTTGCTTCTTTCCCTTCGACTCCTGGGACTGAATCCTGTAACGTTAAATGTTCACACGCACAAGGGCCAACCTTTTTTAATGCAGCATTTTTAATAAGCAGCTTGGTTCTGTAATGAGTAATTAAAAGGAAAGACCTTATCTCTTTTTTTATTGCTTTCTTCCACAACAATCAATCCTTCTGACACGTCCCTGACACTAGCTCCCAGTGTGTTCACACAGGGCAGAGCTGCCCTGACATCACTCAGCTTGGTTTCCAGGCTACACAGCCGTCTGTTGAATGACTCTCCTGCACTTTTCCCCGCTCTGTATCTCATTTCTTTCACTTCAGAGCTGGTGCCCTAACAGCCACTCTCATTGGGACTGCAGTGGTTCTGCTGCACAAAACCCTCTTTGTTTTCTCCCTCTCCACGCCTGCTGTCTTTGACTCTCCCTCTTTTAGATTAGGGCTGGCAGATAGCTTTACCCCTCTTTTTTATTTTTACCTTCATTAGTGCGTGTGAAAAGTCAGGAGAGCAGACAGAAGCCGGGGTGCTGCGAGGTTTTGTCAGACACATTAATTCCCTGCGTTTGATATGCCGCATGCAGCAGAGGACAGAAAAAAGAAGGCCTTGGGCGTTCACAAGCTGATGGTATGATCAGGGCAGACCCTGCATTGATAGTGTTACCGATGTGTCACACAGGTATTTATATCACACCAGGGTAGAACATTTCGCAGATCACTTTTATTCATGTCTGAGTGCATCTCTATGCGCTCCCTCTGCCGCAGGGTGACCCGTGTCTGCTCCCTCCTTTACCTTATCTCACCTCATCTCCCCAGGTGCCTCAGGACGATTGGGGCAGCTTTTCTCCGCTGGGAAAGGATGACGAGATTCCGTGCAGGCGGATGCGCAGTGGGAGCTACATCAAAGCCATGGCGGAGGATGACAGCGGCGACTCCGACTGCAGCCCCAAACCCTCGCCTAAGGTCCAGGCTCGACGAGCGAGCTACCTGAAGGCCACACAGCCGTCACTCACAGAGATGACCACGCTTCAGTGAGTGTGTTTCATCAGAATCAGTCAATATGCAAAAGGAAAATGGTTTGCACTTACTTACTCAAATAATTCCAGATTTGTTTAAAAATTCTCCTCCACATTACGTTGAAGCTTTCGTAGTCAGCTGCACGGCTGCATTGAAAGAGACAGGAGTGAAAGCAAAAGAAAAAAAAAGCAAACAGAAGGAGATGAAGAAGGTCAAAGTTACTCAAGTTTCTGCCCAGCTGCAGTCTTTCTGAGTCCCTGACTCTCAGAGCTGCAGCCTTAAGAAGCACACCTTAATTATCAGCAGCACTTCTTCTCCACGATCATACACACAGTTTATAAACCAAAGCCTGTGGGTCAAGAGCACGTAAAGGATTTATTCTCTCTCATAGATCAGCGCTCGCTGAAATATCCAGAATCATCTGAGTTTGTTATTTCTTGTGGTTGGCAGCATCTCTTCCCAGCATGAGCTCATACAATTTTCAGCATCAGTAGAGTCCGTCAAGATGTTTTCTGACACAACACCGAATCAAGCTGTCAACATTGCCTGCGGTTAATTCTTTACAACTGGCCTTGAGCTGAAACATTTATGATTGATATCTCTTTCAGAGGTATCGTATACCTGATTAGATTTTGATTTAATATCATTTGTTTCCTATTGTTTTGTATTTACAAGTTGAAAATACTCACAGTGAGGAATGCTGCAGCAATGTAATGTCAGTACAGTTCAATGGGACAAAATGGCAAAACTGTGCAAACAGTCAGTGTGTTTACAAGCACGCAGCGGTCAGGCTAAATTCATAGCTCAGTCGTAAAGTCACAGTAGGAAGCAGCATTCTAACGATGATGTCTGAGATGGCATTTTGTAGCATTTTATGTTTTTGACTTCCTATATGTGTTGATTCAACAAGACTTCCTTGCATTACAGCAACTCTATTTATCATGGTCATCTGCTCCCTCTTCCAGATGAAATTTGCTGGCGCTAAACGCCAAGGCGCACTGAGTCCTGCCTAATATACACGCACGTTTGAGTCAGATAGCAACTGTATCATCTATGTTTGTCGATTAAGCTATGCATAAGATCGACTGAGCTGTTAAAATGCATCTTTATAGTCCGATTTCGTGCTGACTAAGCTCACTGTCCAATTTCTTAAGCTGTGTGTAAATGCATTGACTGTCACCATAAAAATCGTTGTTAGCTACAAAAATCGGATCCTTTTTCAAAATTTAAACTAACTATGATGAAAATTATAAAATGACTAGTGCTGGGACTTGATTAAAAAAAGTTAATCTAATTATTAAGAGGCTTTGAAATTATTTAAATGCAGCTCTATCCCAGTTAATCTTAGTTGATTACATTTTAATGGCATACCAATATTTGACACAAGAAGCCACATTTAGTTTCTAATGGATTTTGGTCAATGATTGAATCAATGAGTAGACGTTTATAAGCATATTCAACAAAATAGTGTTTTTTTCAATTGAATATACTTTTTAAGGTAGTAAACTGTGTGAGAACATTACTGCAGGCACTTTTGTCAAGTACATTCCTAATGAGTGCAAACAATGAAGAAATGGTAAATAATGTATCCTTGGCTAAATATAAACAAACAGTTCAACATAAAGGGCCATTTCTACCATTTCCAATGGTTAAAACGAAATGGTATCTTAACTTACCTCAGTCCAATAAAAGATTGACGAACATCTCTTCAATAAATAGCTCTAAGCCTATTTTGTCTCAGGGACCCAGACACACAAATTAAAAGAGGCTCTTCAATCAAGGGGATACAAGGTAATGCATCAATAGTAAACTACTGACAAAAGGTTACAAAAAAAACCCCAGCAAAGTCGAGAAAAAAATATGCAAGGGGAATAAAAACAAATAACAAATTCTTGGTATAATGGCTTAAAGGGCAACTCTGTTTTTTTGACACCTGGACCTTTTTTTATAGGTGTGTGCATGCTCATATACTCACTCAGACAGCCATCGTGCAGCTCAGTCCTTCAGAAGTTATTTAGATCCAACCGATTTTAGCCGTACTTTGCGGGGGCCATGGCAAGGGAGCTTCAGCGCTGGACATAATCTCTGCAAAATCGCTCATTTCGGCAATAGTTTTTCATCCATCGCTATCCATCGTTACCACAAACAAACTCCTCTTCTGTTGCCATAGGCGAACACTGTCCACAAGCCCACCACCAGTTTGCATTGAGTCCTGGACATGCTGTTTGTTGTTCTCGAGCCAGCTTCGTCTCTCTTTCTGCATCCTTCTTTCATGGAGCTCCTCGTTCATGTACTCAGGCTCAAACCGGTAAGGACAACCGTCAAACTCGAAGTCGTAGTCTGAAGACAGTAGACGAGCTGACTTTATGATAACACTGGCGATAGATGAACAAATATAGCCGAAGTGAGCGATTTTGCAGCGATTATGTCCCACGCTGAAGCTCCCTTGCCGTGGCCCCCGCTAAGTGCGGCTAAAATCAGCTGCACGATGTTTGTCTGAGTGAGTATATGAGCATGCACACACCTATGAATAAGGTCCAGGTGTCAAAAAAAACGAAATTGCCCTTTAACTCTTGATGAGTAGCTTGGATTAAAAAGCTGGACAAAGGGAGAAACAAACTATCTACACACAAGGTAATGGGCACAGGTGGAAACAATAAGGACGGGGTCCACAATCACAAAGGCGGGGAATACATCAGGGCAGAAAGTGACATTTTCTGAAACAAGAGGAGAGACTTTGCATCAAAATAAAACAGGATGAGGAAAGTAAAAGACAAGACGGGGCTATAAATTGTGAACTTGACATAAATAATGTGACATGACTGGTTAGCTTTAAATCCCCTCTAACTGAACCTAATCACATTAGACGTCCTCCCATTTTCATGTCTGGACAGAGTAGCTCATAACCAAACTCCCTTAATTTAATATGATAATATTCTCAAACCATACTGCCTTGAAAGCGTGAAAGACTTATGAAAGTCTGCTGCTGCAGCATGGGGGTGTGACTGATTAGCTGTGTAATATACAGAGATGAGAGGAGCACCAGTGGGTGCTCACTCACTGTTACCAGCTGCACAAACACTAGCACAAACACACCCGCTTATGTAAGTGCGAGTGGCACAGCTTGGGGCCCACTAATGACTTGAATCTGGCCCGGAGAAAGCCATCACCGTCTGATGGAACCCAGTGGAACAAACCGAGAAGCAGTGCTGCATTTTGGAGATAGAGGATGAAGGGAGAGCAGCAGCAGACGTCTTGTTTTCTAACCGTGCTTTTGGGAGCTGGCACATGCCTGTGTCACACCGCACGATGATTGAATAATCAGCTTTGTTCTTCCGTATGTTTCAGAGCTCGCTCTGTGACCATCATGTCCTTGGTTAATGATGAGTTGCTTCTGATAAGTTGTGGGATTTGTTTACTCTCACCCTATGCTAACCTTACTCCCTTATTAAAACACAGCGCTCAGATAAGAGTGTGTCTCAGCATGTCTTTAAATGTCTGGGATTATTTCTGGCTGACAAACAAGCTCAGGAGAAATGACATCCTTTCTTCTTCTGCTCAGTCACTAACCGGCACCTTTCTTTTTGCAGCTAGTTCATTTATTTTGGCCTAGATTTTATTGTTTTTACTTCTTTATGTTCCTGCAAGAACAGAAACGTAATAGGTGGCAGTAATCACAGTTCTTTCTTTTACTCCATGCTCTCCTTCAGCAACATAACTCTGAAGACTTTTATTCAAACAGTGACAAAGACGAGGGGAAAGAGGCAAAGTTAATAAGAAACAGGAAGTTGGACAGAGAAGTATTCTCTTTTGAGGAGGCAGGAGGAACAGGATGACAAAAAAGACGAGGTAAAGCAAACAAGGTGGGGAATTGAAATGACTGATTGGGAAGAAGACGCGGACAAAGCCCATCCAGGATAACAAGAACTCACAGTAATGCAGTAAAATCAGACAGCTGTAGCCCACCCTGAGTCCTCACTGGCAGGAAGAAACATGTTCATTAATGTCACTTGTTCCATTGAGGGTCACCCAGGGACAGGCTGATCTTTCCCCACAAAGGTGGCCCTGATTACAGGCTAGTCTGCCACTCAGGTTGTCACAAAAGACATCACAGGTCCTGCGAAATCAAAGGATAAGCTTCAGTATTGTTGGTCTTCCCTGACTTGATTACTTACATCATCTCCAGTCACAAACTTGGTTCTTGCTGGATCTTAGTGTCTGGGGCTTTGGTGGTAAGTCCATGTTAAAATGATGCACACTGATAGAGTGTAATAAAAAAAGGTAAGACGTAATAATATAGGAAACTAGAAAAGCACTTGGAGAGCACAGACCTCCACCAAGCATATTGTGATTGTCACGTAACACTTCAGTCCTACTTTAATGTTATGCTTTCTTCCAGCAGTCTGCTACAATTTGGTGTTAGTTGCAAGTTTGTATGATAATTTGTTACCTGATGAAAATTATGATGACCCAGTACATATTTCATATTCCAGATCTTAGTATCAAGAATATTGCCAGGATCTGGATCGTACTTTTATATCTATCAGAAATGGTTGCTACCTTGTCTTGTCTTGTATTGTTTTGCAAAGCAATCCAACCATTTATCATGGAGTAATATACGCATATGGTGAAAAAAATCCTATTTCACTATGACAAAGAACCCTTTAAAAAATTCATGGATCCAGACGGTGATCTAGATCACCTCCAAGATTTAATCAGTTCTTCCTTTTCCCATTTCTAACATTTCCTGAAAATTTAATCAAAATCCGTTCGTAACTTTTTGAGTAATGTTGTTCACAGACAGACAGTCAAGCTCCCCCAAAAACATAACCTCCTTGGCGAGCACATCTTCATACAATACACTATGACACAGCACAACACAAGATATGACTTACATGTTACAATGTTACATGCTACAATGTTACCTGATACATTGTCACATGTTAGGTTAGAGAATCTAAAATAAGATATTACAGTAGATTGTTTTAATACAGTACAACACAATAAGATATCATATAATAACATCCAATATGACATGAAATGACATAACACGATACATCACTACAAGAAATTAAAGCATACGATATGACACAAAATGGTGCAATATGATTCAATACAGCAAGACACGCTACGGTACAATGTTACATGAAACAATATGATATACTTCAGTATAGCATTTGATATGATTTAAAATGAGATTAAATTAATAAATCAAGAAAACAGTGGTTCAGGTACTAAAATAGATGTTTAACTGTTCTTTAAAACAGTTTAAGAAAAATGAAAATAATTACTTATAACTAACAACAAACCATAAAACACTAAAACAAGATCAGAGTCTCAAGCTGGGTTAAAAGCCAAGGAATTTAAGATGTGTTGTGATGTGTTTGTTCCACAATTTTGGAGTAGCAACAGAAAAATATGCTAAAGTAAGATTATGATACAACATGATAAACTGTGCTTTATGGCATAAAACATAAAATCATTAATGACAGATAAGATAAGTCCTTCTGTGATCTCTTTCCTACATTTGAATGTCAGCAGTAGAGAACAAAATCCACAAGCCTTGTTTCATGCAAACACACTTCTACTTTAATCTGGAGATAATACCAGCTGCTTCACTCTAATTTCTACAACTCTCAGGAGGATCTTCCAGAGTACTCAGAACGTAAATCCTCTGAATGACTGGGATGAGCAAAACAGTGTCATGTTACACAGAAGCATGTGAGTGAGTGCTGTTATGCACGATTGCATTTATAATATTATTCCTGTAGCTGTATCTTTGTGTCTGAAAGAACAGTCCACTGGAGATATCTTCAAAGTTCATATTCACTCACAAGCTCCTCTTTTTGCTGCTCCGACAGGGGAACATTGGTTTAAATATGCATAAAAAGCACAACTTGAGTCGGGACAGCTGAATGGAAAAAAGAATGAAGTGTGTTGATAAAACAAGTGTGTGTAGCCTTGATGGAGTGGCTTTCAGCTCAGTATTAAAAAACCTGGCAGTCTGTGTGACGGCATGGAGATATATTTCAAAATTAGAGACTGTTCATCCAAAATCATCACCTGTACTCCACGCTCAATTTCTCATCTTTTCTTTTATCACCCCTGCTCTCTCATCCCTCCAGTTCCCCCATGTGAGGATGAGTAATCCAGTTTGCTTTTCTGTGGTAACCAGGCCCTATTTTAAGGAGGGGATGCATAATTAAAGACAGACTTGACCTGGAGGCAGGGAGTCATAAAAGTTGTGTGTTCCAATGTGCAGTGTGTGTGCAGTAAGTTAAAATATTCATGAGATAAAATGGGTGTGAAATAATAAGTGTGTATCGGCCTCGATTCAGTCGTCCGACGTGCTCATCAGGAAGAAACTGGCTCAGCTTTTTATTTGTTATTTGCCCCAATTAATGAGTTGTTTAGCTAGCATCCAACTGCGACTTAACCTACACACCTTTTTTTCTCACGTGTACCCAAACACACGCACACACATAGGCGTGAAGCATGCTGAGCAATCTGATTGGAGTCAGGTGAGCACTAATTAGCCACCTATTCAGCGCCATGGAAGGAGGCAGGGACGTGATGATGAATGTGTGTCGTTCTGTGCCTCAGTGTAATCTCTTCTACGTGGGAGTTTTTGGTTAAATATACCTCGAACACACGCACACACACAGTTCTTCTGATAAAGTGTATCAATCTGAGTGTTCTGGCTTGTAAGTGTTTCAGACTTGCTTACAAGGTGCTTCAAGGACAGAGTTTCTAAGCTACTGCCAGTGTTTCTTAGTGCTACTGCGCTTGTTGATTAGATAAGGGTTTCTCCTGAAGCAATTGTGGGTTTGATCCGTATCTTCGGATTCTTACACACTGCCAAGTATTTCGCCAACGCCTTCTTTCTCTTTCTCTCAGTATATCCCTTTATCGCTTGCTTTGTTTCCTCAATCCTCTCTCCCCTCTGCCCCACTTGACATTTTTCTCCATCTTCTCGTTCCTCCTCTCGCGGCAGGATTTCCACCGAGCACTCGCCCAAGCTACAGATCCGGAGTCACAGCTACCTGCGGGCGGTGAGTGAGGTTTCCATCAATAGGAGTCTGGACAGCTTGGACCCGGCAGGGCTGCTGGCCTCGCCTAAATTCCGCTCACGAAACGAAAGCTACATGAGAGCCATGAGCACCATCAGCCAGGTTAGTGGCGCCCCGGCGGGCCTCGTGGCCTCTGTGCCGCCGTCGCCTCTCTACAACCCCTGTACATCTGCGCTATGTCCAATAAGGTCGTGCAGGGGGAGAGGAAGTCCCATCCGAGCCTTCTACTTGAGGCTTGAATTAACAGTCAGGTCACAAGTTGGCAAATTATGAACTCCAAGAAAAACCCCAATTAGTGCAGAAGTTGAAGAAGAGCTGGTATAAGTGTGGACAGATTTGGCTAATTAAAGAAGAGGGCATGAATTTCATCCTTTATTTTAATGTGCTCCTTCTGCTTCAGCATACTTTGTGAAGCAACATGACAAATACGTCCTCCTGTTTGGCATCTGTTTTGCTATTTTTGTAAGGAATCAAATCACACATGGCCCTTTGAATCTTAAGCCTGGCTCACACTTAAGGATTTTAAAAATCCTAAAAGATCCTGAAATCACACACATAAGGAGAATCTTCACAGATTACCTCCTCTGAAATCTTAAACACACACACATTACAAGATTTGAACATGATGAACAGCACACACTACAGGATTTTATCAAGACTACCGGACTAGAGAGTGACACACAACGTCATCCTACATCATCTCACAAGGAGGCGGATGTAAACTAAAGCACAAAAAATGGAGACTAGTGCTCCTTTGTGGTCGCAATTTTAGTCTCTGATCGTTTCCGGTCCCTTGTAGGTGTCATTCTCTGATTGGCTGTTGTCCTCACTGAAAAATTAGTGGTGTGATCCTGACAAATATCAAAAGTGTTTGAAAATTATTGAGGCAGCCCTTGGTCTATAAACCAATCATGGGGCTTAAGATTGATCCATCCCCCGCTCAGATGATCAAGGCCAAACATCGGTGCCTACCTTAGTCTTTGACCAGATTTCTTCACTGCTTGTTGGGAAGAAGAAACCTGTAGTGTGCGCCAGGCTTTAGAAACAACTTACAATTGGTGCCATGTATTGATGATTTGATTATTGAAAATATCAAAAAGCTGCAGAGGAAACCCTCAAAAGTTGATGTCTGCTACAAAAAGCATTAACTCCATTCACTTTATTTGGTACACTTGTTCCTCAGCTTGATAGTGCAAGTATCTAATCAGCCAATCACATGGCAGCAACTCAATGAGTGTAGATATGGTGATGACCTGCTGAAGTTCAAACCAAGCATCAGAATGAGGAGGAAAGGTGATTTAAAAGACTTAAAACAATCTCTGAACGTGTAACATGTCCAGCCTCAGAGTAGGGTCTGGATTTCTGCTGCCACTTTCAAACGGTAGGGTCACAATTTGGCGTTAACATCATGAAAGTATCGATCCACCCTGCTGTGTATCAATGATTTAGGCTGCTGCTGCCTGTGGTGTAACTGTGTGGGGATATTTTCTTGGCGCACTTTGGATCTTCTTGGCGCACCTATTGTGGGGGATTCTCATTATGGATGAATAGCAGCAGTGCACACTGCGAAAAACTGATCTTTTCAAGTGTTTTTGTCTTATTTTAAGTAAAAATTGTCAATTCTACTTGACATGAGCCGCATTCCACTTGTCAGTCCAGAAAAATGTCTCATTTTAAGTCGTTTAAAGACAAAAATAAGGTCTGAAATGCTTTAACAAGAAAAAAATCTGCCAATGAAACAAGAAAAATTTGATAGAAATTTGGCTTGAAACTAGAATTATATCCTAAAACAAGAAACTTTTCTCTTGTTTCACTTGTTACACGTAATTCAGGCCTCATTTTTTATTTTTAAATAACTTGATTTTTCTGGACTGGTCAGGTAATATGGCTCATATTAGATCTAAAAAGTCACTTTCTACAACGCACTTTCCAAAATAAGACAAAATCACTTGGTAAGAGTTCAGTTTTTGTGCAGAGTGTGATGCTAGCAAATCTATATGGACCAAAACTTCTGAAGAATATTTAAAGCAGATTGCTGAAGATACTACAAGGATTTAAGGCACTTTTGATGGCACCCCAGTATTAACAAAGTGTACCTAATAAAGCATGGGAGTCATGTTGTATTTCGAGCACGTCTTCATTCTCCACCTTATCTGGAGTGACAGGGGGAGCTTAGCTTACCTTTTTGCTCGGGGTAACAGGGATGAGTACTCCCCTCCAAAAACCCAAGGGCAACAGGTTGCCTCGCCGGCTCACTGATGCACCCTCGAGATTTGCCTTCAAGTACTGGTGGAGTCGTGATGGAGAAACACACACACACACACACACAGGACCTGGCATCTCCGAAACCGCTGAGTGAAAAGCTGTGCTGCTGGCTCTCTTATTTGACATGTATGTGCGTAGAGTGTGAACAGACACACACACACACGAAAAAAGAGGCTTAAAATGAGAGGATTAAAAACGAGGTCTAGAAACCTTTCTGACTCCAAGCTCTACAGTTTGAACTCACACTGCTCTAACGTTTCACTTACTAACATGTAAACTTCTGAGCTGCATCCCATTCCTCGATATGCTCCCTCTGCAGACAAACTTTAACCCATTCAGGCCATTCAAACTGGAGGGGACATACAGGAATGGAATGCAGGCTTCCTGTACTCACACACAAACCTCTAACACATTAAACTCACAAGTCTGTAGTGAGAGTTTTTTTTATTTTTAGACCCTGTTTAGAAAACCCTCGCTGAGGATGCTGGAGTATCTAGTTTTCCTCGAGTCACATCCACACTCCCGGTAGTCCTCGCTCTGACACTTCTTAATTCTCACCTTTAATAACAGCACTCGTAGCGTTTCACTCTGTTGTTTAGCTTTGAAGTTTTTCACCCCTGCAGTGATTCCTCCCCCTCTGCACTCCTTGGATGTCCCTTCATATTTTTTTTAATTTTAACATATTTTTGAATATAAATTTTAAGTTGATGTAAATTTGTGTTCATGACTTACAGCTTCACAGGACAGTGTCAAAGAAAGGTAAAGAAATGTCAGTGACGTGATGCTTAAATTCATATGGAACTGTGACATCAATCTGGCAATGAGGAGATTATACTTGAACTTTGATTTGTACTAAAAACTTCTGCCCAGTGAAGCTCTGGTTGTGATTTAGGCCTAGTTTACACGACAACATTTCATCTGAAAACGCTAAAACACAGTGAAAAAAATCTGCGTTTACACGGGAGCGCTAAGGGACTGAAAACGCTGTAGTACGCATGCCAGGCCAGTAGGTAGCGCTATAACTGTCTTGTCCAGAAGCTGCTTTTGGCTTTTGGTTGCTCATTTTGTTGAAAGACAGTCAGCAGATTGAGCAGATTGAGCAGCATTAGTACAACACGGTAGTCCACGACGATCATAACAGTGGTACTGTTGTCCTGTTATATGCACTCCGTGAAGCAGAGCGTGAGGTCAGCATTTCCACTGAAAACGCCGGCTTACTGTTCACCAAGTGGCAACCTCTGATCTAAGAATATGAGACAATGTGGAAGTGCTAAAATCTGCTGTTTCTCGAGTGTCACATACACACCAAGGCAAAAAAAGACGTTTTCAAACCAGAAATTTACCTATTTAAACCCTGGTTCAGGCGTTTCCGTGTAAACGCAAGGCCAAAACACAACAAAACTTTTTGCGTTTCACCCTAAAACCGTTGTCGTGTAAACAGCCCTTCAGTCATAGAACTTTGGATTGTGTGATGTCAGGTTTCTGTTTGCACTGTGACAGGATGTGTCTCTGCATTTCTACTCTTCATTGTTTCCTTTCCTTTGGCGTGGATGCTTTTTTGTGTGTGTGCGTGCTCTCTCTGTCTGGGTCTCTTCATCCCGTGCGTCGGCATGTGTCCTCTCCCGCCTCTTCCTCCTCCTCTGCAGGTGAGTGAGGTGGAGGTGAATGGGCAGATTGAGGCGGTCTGCGAGTCAGTGTTCAGCGAGATGGAGTCACAGGCAGTGGATGCCCTGGACCTGCCCATGCCCGGCTGCTTCCGCATGCGGAGCCACAGCTACGTGCGTGCCATCGAGAAGGGCTGCTCGCAGGAGGACGACGAAGGAGGGGTCACGACGGTGGGCAAGAGGAGGACCCACTCACCCCCGCGCACCGCCACCACCGTCAGAACCATCCAGAGCAGCACAGGTCAGTGCGAACATGCACTTAACACACACAAACTCATGCGCCCGTGAACATGTGTGAACGTGCATAATTCAGAGCGCATTATGAATTGATACGTGTGCATGAAAGGATGATTTATAGATGTGCTGAGAGTTGAACTTAAGCAGCATGTGTGTTGTGTCGACTGCAATGAAAATACATAAAGTGCTGTGGTGGCTGCTGGGAGATTTATTCTGGCAGAAAGGCTGGAGCTCGGATCAACAACCATCAAATCAGATCCTCTCTTTTTTAATTCTCTTCTGATGAAAACCGCTCTCTGAATATATCCAGTGAAGAGAGGAGTTGCATTTGAGTCCTGCTGACCAGGGACTAGTTTCACTTTTCAGACCCAAACCTTCCACATCATTATCCATCTGACCCAGTTTCCCCCTCAGATACAATATGACAAATGCAGCACTGTTTCCCACAGAAGAGCTTATTGGAGCTGTAAAGCTCAGTGGCTGCCCGCTCTTATTTTAGCCCTCTTGTGTGCCTCATGGTCTGGAGCACTTGGCTTTCCAGCGTTACTGCATGCAGTATTGATGCTGAGTGGTGCTGGCACCCAGCACTGGGTGCTTCTATGTTTTTTCCCACTGCAAATCCAAACACCATTGCCGTACATCGTGAACGTTGAGTCACCGCCATCTGACGCACATTCTCCTCCATCTTTCTTTAAGTGTGTCAATTCAAAAGACAGCATGTCTCCAAACCCCGGCCTACAAGGTTCAGTCAGCTAATTAAACACATTTACTGCAAACTGGAACACTGGCACAAGTTGTTAAATCACTTCAAAAGATTGACTCCCAGCAAACGTTTATTTAAAGCTGTTTGATATTCACCACGACACACTTTGTCACTTTGTGCAATTATTTAAAATCAGCTCTTGCGTCACCTCGCTTTTATAATTTCTGCTGACATTCAGGGCAACAACACAATTAAAGGCCGCAGAGGACTCAGCAGATTGTTCTATTGTGTGCTGTAGTTATTGATCCGACTGGAAGATCAAGAAAGGGACGTTTCAGAGCTCCTTCTCCCCCGAGGAAGGAAGAGTTAATGAAGACCATCCATCAGGTCAAGTGTTGCAGGGATTAACTCTGCTTTTCAAGCCAAACAGAGGCTCTGTGGAGACCGCGCACTGCAGCAACACGTTCCAGCAAATCTCATCGTCTCTCACAAACAGCTTTTTTTAGATCTGAAGTTATTCACTGATAATGTAAAATGTTTAAATCATCCTCGGGTGTAGAGGGACTAGCAGAAGTGTGTGTGTGTGTGTGTGTGTGTGTGTGTGTGTGTGTGTGTGTGTGTGTGTGTGTGTGTGTGTGTGTGTGTGTGTGTGTGTGTGTGTGTGTGTGTGTGTGTGAGTGTGTGAGTGTGTGTGTGTGTGTGTGTGTGTGTGTGTGTGTGTGTGTGTGTGTGTTAGCCACTCATCTGTTAGCATTTTAATGAACAGACATTTTTGGGTCTGATTTTGTCACATGATAAATGAGGGAATGTAGAGCCACACTGTAAGAAAAAGGATCCAAGGAGGAAAAAGTGTTTCAAAAAGGTGAAAAAGGCAGATTCAAGCATCTCTTTTTTTTCTTAAATATTTTAATTAGATTTTTAAGGCTTTGTATTACTGCAAGCATCTTTAAAAGTAGAGTCTGCAGGAGTTTCCCCCCCCAAAAAATGTCAACCTTTACAGGAACAATCCTGCTCCATTGTGACTTTCAGGGTTTCTATGGAGGGATTATTTGTTAATCAACAACGCCAAATGCGGGCACAACTAGAGTGCAGAAACACTGCAAAATATAATGGTTTTTCAACTGACATGGAGGAGGTAAATGTCTCCCAGGTTTGTGAAATAGCAGTGAGTGGACAGAAGAGTCAGCAAGACAGATATTAGGTGGACAGACATTTTTAGCGGAGAAATCCAGCATGTACCCAGAGAGCAAACACACAACTGTCACTCGATGTTCATGACTGCATTATCCATGAACACTTACCAGACTGTGAGAGACCAGGACGTAAATGTGTGTCAATAGATCAGAAACCCTTCCAGACCATGAAAAGCACAGACTGCTGAGTCTGAGACTCGGTTCATAATGAACGAACCAGAAAACCGCATCTAGAGAACTGCACCAAATCAGATAAAGTCGGCACATTTAATCATTCACCCGCAGACGTCACTGGTGTTTCAGTGTAAAGTGTGACCCTGTTAACTGGTGACTCTCGGCCGTTAAACACTGATACTGTTGGCTGAGAGTCACCAATTAGCATGGTCGCTATTAACTCCAAAACATCAGTTGCTCTGTGATGGTCCAAACTTGATATATGTTTCCCCTGTTGTGTAGTATCTTTTCTAAAAACTGACCCCAGAACAACCGTACATTTTTATGCTGACAACAGGTTGAATGGCGCTAAATGCTGCTTCTGCGTTCAAGATGCGTGCACATTTTTATGATGACGTAGACTGATAATCCTTCTATACATGTGTGTCAGTGTCTGTGTCTGCCTCAACCCCCTCCTCTACCTGTATGTTTTGGTTGTTACATCAGTCAATCACAGAGTTCCCAATACGCAACTGACTTTACATATTCATTGGCTAGTTAAAGAGGCTGTCCCAAGTGGCTGCTATAGTGGACGTAGCACAGAGCAAAAAAGAACACAACCAAACTGAAAGCAAAACGTCTGACAGATAAAACTTTTAACTAAACAAGGGTGAAGCTTGGCTTGGCTTTCGCTCGTTTTTGGGCACTTGAAGAGCAGCATGGGATACAAGTTGATGGAAGTTTGAATGAAGATACCTCTTAGTTTGAAACTATCAGTGTTATGAAGGATTCTTTCAAAGCAAGATCTTCTTCTTTGGATTGAGTGTTTTGTGATTTTGAGCCCTGCCACCCTTCTTGAACCGTCTCTGCAGTGCACACTGAAGAAGCCATGTTGTTTTTTTACAGATAGTCCAACATTACACCGCTTCTCTCTGCATAAAGCAATCCTCCTCTCAGAGCTCATCTCACAGAGCTCAGTGTTATTTGCCATTGCTTCTTTGTGACCTTTGACCTTCACCACTTTATAACCTCATTGTGTCCCAGGATCAGGTGAGAGTAGGACAGGCAGTGTGGGCTCAGGTGATAAATTATGACACTGCGTGTGTGGAGCGGTTCGCTGTGGTTGGTGTTGTAGGTTGGGGATTGCCTCAGATTACTGTCATCGTCATACCACAGCACAATTCATCACCTCCTCAGATCTTTACCACTGAGTCGTCAGTCACTGTAATTAATTAGCTACATCTCCCTTTTCTGTTCCTTGGGGGGAGGCTGTGATTGAAGAGGAGAGGAAGAGAGGGAGACTGGAAGGAGAAGAGGAAAAAAAATCTCAGTACGACTTAATTTTGTCGGCCTGATTCTGCTCCAAAGAGTGCACTGCTGTGAAGCTGACATCATGTGGGAGGTCATGTCGGTGATTAACGGTTTCTGAGTCTGACACAATGTTCTTGTAGTCTGTGAAATACAGGAAACTTATGTGATCTCTGACCCTTAAACTACCACTCTTGAGCATTAATTAACGTTCCTACTTATCTGAAAATCTGGTATTGTGAAGATGAGCCCATTAGTTTAGATTTTTCTTTATCATGAGGCACTTTAAAAAGCTTCATATGTGTTTTCCCTGATGCTCCTGGTGGTCTGTGCTCCTGGTGGTCTTTGCTGCTGCTCTCCCTGCCTTGGCTTTTCACACCACAAAGGACTAAAAACTAAGAGAGAAATGTTTGGAAGGGCAGGGAAGACAAATTTAACGTACTGCATGCCAATGATTCATCATTTTGGCGTGAAGGGTTCTGACTAGTTTCTGTGCCAGAAAAATATAATTTGATAGAATAATAACTGCTCTTTAACAGTCTTTTTAACAGATGAAGTGTTGTTTAGTTGAGAGTTTGTGTCAGTATGTCTTGAACTATATGGTTTGAGTTCAAACAGCTCTTTGTTCTATTTTGAGTCATTTTTTGTGGATTTTTATGCCTTTGGTCAGAGAGGATAGGACAGAAGAAATAGGGAAGAAAACAGAGCAAAAGTGGGAAATAACCTATTGGAAAGGGCTAGCCTTTTGGGGGTTGCTGGTTGCCTCAAGTTTTCGTAGCTTAGGTATAAAAGATTTTTCTGAAAGTTTTAAGGCTCTGAAAACTTCAGACTTAATAAACAGACCAACATGTGTCCCACAACAAACAACTTCAGTCTAAGACTAGAATAGAATAGAACTTTATTGTCATTGTAACAAGTACAACAAAATTGAAGTCACAGCAGCAATCAAGAAAACAAAAGTAAGAAAGTGTATAGAAAGTGCAAAAAGGTCCATAAGAAAATAGATGATGACAGCTTGTCCATCATTCTCCAGTTCAGCCAGCCTCCACCTCCACAGGGTCCAGGACTGAGCTTCTTCAGTCATGCTCCATCTCTGTCTCCTGGATCCTGTCTGCTCACAGCAGGTGAAGCTCTTCCAATGTGGCGTTGGTGTCTGATGTTGGCTCCGTTAGCCATGTCTGTAAATAGCATGATGCTACTCTGCCCTCTGGTATTCCCTCTGTTGCTGGATTAGCATGGCTAGCTCGTCCATCTTATTGGAGATAGATCTTACGTTCCCAATAACGATGGATGGAAGGACAGGTCGATGTCATCACTTCTTAGCTCACACGAGAACCAGCGCGTGGTCCTCACCTCCTTTTCCTCACCTTGTGGAAAGACATCAGGCCTTGCATCAGTTAGCATTGACATGCTACAGGCTGCTAACAGCTGAGTTTACATGTCAACAATGCAGCCATTGTTACATGTAGGATCTCCATACAAACACAGGAAAAAAAGTAGTAAAAATATCACTGAAGCCGCAAAAAGTTTGGTGTCCATGACTAACAAATGAGCCATACAAAGTAATGATTTACTCCAAATGCAAAGATTACAAAAAAGAGACGAAAAAAATTACAAGAAACAGACAGAGAAGAGAGAGTTGCTGCAAAAGGTAGCCATAGCCAAAGTTTCATTTTTAATCCCAAACAGTAAAGTCATTGTATTGGTTCCACAGTTTGGTAATAGTCATTTCCATATGCATGGTATACGTCTTCCTCCTCGCTTAGCTCAGAGGACATCAAGTTAAGAGGAGCTTAACCTGCAATGACAGTCAGAGAACTGACCAGAAACATGGGAGTTATTTTGATCATTTCTTCTCATCCCTCATGATGTGGCTTAACATGGACACATAATGGAGATGTGCTGTAACAGCCCAGTACACTGGTGAAGTAATCGTATCAGACTGCTCAGAGTACGGACACGATGTACACAGAAAAAGTACATCTTGTGTTCAACCTTTGATGTATGTATTATAAAACCATTTTGACATGTGTGATACGCAGAACTATTGAACTTTGACTTCCTGTGAAGTAAATAGTCCTTTTTTCTACGATGCAGGAGAAGCATGTGTGCAGAACACACACACACACACGCACACACACGCGTGCGCGCGCATTCATCCAATTCACAGGAAAGCGTCTGGGAGCACAAGTGAGAAGTGAGGATGTTGTTGTGGTGAATATTGCATGATGTTTCAAAGGGACGCTTCAGGAAGCAACACCAGGAAAAAAAACCCTGCATTTATGGTTCCTCCTGCAAGTTGTCCCTGCAGCATACCGCCAAAATATCACACCGCCGTGCACACACACACACATGCACATGCACATGCACAAAGGTGAGAGATCTATTAGCCTCCTCTCCAGTTCGCCCACTGTGCCGCTCCAGCCCATTATTATTGATGATCTTTTTAATCCTGAGGAAGAGGAGGCTGAAGAAAGCTGTCCTTTGATCTCCTCTCTTTGAACGTCAAGTGGCTGCCAGTGCCTGCCTCTCTCCCCGCTCACACTCGCATGCACACTCACACACTCATAACAGTACTGCGTCAGTCTGACATGTTGGCCTGGACATCAGCTCCTTTGGATCGGTTTAACAAAATCGAGAGGAGATCCTCTTTCTGGAGCTCGGGAAAATCCATGCCAATCTGTTAATGTGAGGATTTTGGAGCCTCTAAGCCGTGGCTTCTCCGCCACACGCCGTCTCCAGTTAACATATTCATCACCTCACTGCTCCGCTTTGTCTTTCCCTTCTTCTGCCTCTCAAACAGCAACCAGATCCCCCTGCCTTTTTTCAAAGAGAGCAGTTGTGTTGTGTGTGGGTAAATCAAGATGTTTTTTTTACAAAGAGAAATCGACCTTCAATTAGAAAGATCGTACTCACAGATCTTAAGTCTGGGAAATGTGCCACCTTTTCGGTTTCTCATCCTCTCGCCCTCAGTTACCCTGGCTCGCTGACCTCTGCTGTCAATTAACCAGCCTTGCTTTCCCAACATCTACTTTTTAGAGGTGAGGAAGCGGCTAATGGATGTTTTTCCTCCCTCGACTTTATTTTTAGGAGGGATGTTTGATTTAACGTGTTGGGACTTTTCATAGGATGGCCAAACTGAGGCACTGACATCATCCTTTAACTTTTAAAAGTGTCAAAACAGAGAGACAGCTTACAAGTCTTTCAAACTTAAATCTCTGTGAGCTTAAAAAGAAAAAGCAAGCCAAAACTTAACCAAGAAAAAGAAACTTTGCTTGAAATGCAAAACATAAAGCCAACACAGCCTAAGAGGTTTACTTTTACATGAGCATAGCCTCTAACAAGACAAATAGCTGATGACTGTTCTGGAGTTTGGTCACCACTTTGGACTTGGTCTGCTACTCTTAACAGGAAGTAACGTTTTAGAAGTGTCCAACCAGAGAAATGGTTTAAGTATGTTTGCGGAAATCAGTAACCTAAAGATGCTCTCGCCTGCTCTGTTGCTGATGCCAGGATTGCTGAACAGAATACCGTATGAAAATATCTATTTTGTTTTGCTTGCTGAATTAGCACGATAACCAAAACTGATGTTTTTTACCAATTTGATGCTAATGTAAACTGAGGGTGTTACTTCCCCTTACAGTCCATGGTGTAAACAAGTAGCAGCTAAAATCTCTGGACTCTTCTCCGCAGATTGATTTGATGTGACACGATCAATCTGCCTCTGGCTTTGCTCGTGTGAGTGAAAGTTTACAACCGTTGTCAAAAGGTTTGACTCATAAGATGTCGACTACATTATTTTCCATTGAAGGGACCTTTAACAAAGCAGCCCAAATGTGCAGCAGAACACTTCAGTTAATGAACCATAATGTAATGTTTGTTTAAAAGCTAAATATTTTCTCTTGTCAGGACGTCTCTTTAAGTCTTACATTTTTCCATGGCACTGAATGCTTATTATTACAGACTCAAGTTCTTTTTTTCCTGCTTACAAACTGCTACTGACTGTTGAAGAAAAAACTCTAAGGAGTCCAAGGTTGTGTATTCATTCAGCCTTGTTAAGCAAGAAAACTCTTTCTTTGAGATCTGAATAGGTGCAGTCACAATTTACGGTCATTTGTTACAAAACAGAGCTTGTTACAGTTTACTTTTTGCACGGAAGAAAAACATGAAGCTTGAGAATAACCGTGATATACACGATTATACCAAAATAACAGTCTGTTTTTGACCTCACGAAGAAATTTATTATTTTATTGAAGACAACAATCACTTCATCAGCATAGGCATGAAGTCTTTCTTAACATTGAAGACAGTTGAACCTCTGAACTCAGAAAAAAAAAAAACGTCTTTGATTTCATTCATAAGGACATGATCACCCTCTATTTGCTCCAACTAGTCATTTTTTGAAATCCTTGCAAATACTGTCAAAGAAAGCAGAAATAAAAAAATCTTTTGAATAATTTAACATTGTTTTGACAACCCCCAACACTTGTCCCAGAAATGAGCTCAAGCAACAGTAGAAAACAGAGATTCACAGCATTATCTCCAGGACGTTGCTACAGGCGAGAGTAAAACCTGTGCAACAGTGCCCCCAGGGGCTCAGTGTAACACAGCACCGCTCCTCTGCCAGCTCCTCTGTAAGAGCACATCCTGCTCTGGCTGTTCGAAGTGGGAGGATAAAAAAAAAAAAACAGCAGACAGCTCGACCCAATTAACAACAATCACTGCCATCTCTGGCTGTCTTCCACTTGTTCTGTTCTGAGAGAGAATAAATAACTTTGTGTTTCCCCGCATGCTAAATATACAAAGCTGGGATATACACACCGCTGCAGTCTGGCTGAATCCACAGCAAGCCGAGGCACTCGTCCAGATCTTGCCTTCACACCTTCTCCAGCCCACGCAGATATCCAGCAGCAGGGCTGAAATGTGTTTTTCATATGTCAGGGTGACTCATGTGTTATAAAAGCAGAGAAAAATGCCACCCTGAGGCCCCCTGTGTGTGTGTGCGCTTGAGAGAGTCCCCTGGAAGTTGGGTTTAGGAGGAGTCCAGGTGAAGGCCCCTGTGGCGGGATGTGGTCTGACAGGACTGTGGGTTCTGTGTACGCTGACCTGAGCTGCTCCTGCTGCTGCAGTCACTGCAGTAACTGTGGCTTTGGCCATCTGCTTGTTGTGTCTGCTTACAGAGACAGAGACAGAGACTGAGAAAGTAATGAGTCCAGGTTAAATCACTCTTTTGCTCGTATCAAGTTTGTCCAGTTTAGTTGTGTTGGTAATTTTGATCCATTTTCAAACTTTTTTTTAATACCATAAGGTAAAATAATAAGATATAGATCATTATCCTATTCATGAAAGTCATAACTCCACCAGTTATCATGGTTAAAACCATAAACTAATAGTACTCACTCATCTAGGAAAGCAGAGTGGACAATGAGGAGCTAAAAGAGCTAACCCCTGTAATAACTTATTCCCCCTGGGAATAAAGTGCTCATTGCAGACCAACCAAACCACAAGGTGGTAGCCATGAGCTTGTCTATGTTTTTGTGTTAGAAGCCCAAGAGATGCAACATTAAAAAGCTTAAATTTAACACTATTATTTTGTCAGATGTCACCCCAAATATTAGATCATAAGGTTAAGATACTAAAAACTTCAAAAACGGAATTATATATATTTGTCTTGTCTTGCCTTGTTTTAAGTAGAGGGTCTTATTAGACTTAATATGAGCCACAGTCATCTTTATAAGTCCAGAAATGTCTTTTTTCAAGATATTAAACAACAAAAGTGGTGCCTCAGTTGCCTGTAAAGAATAAAACAAATCTGAAACAAGGTAATAAAAACTGATTGGCTAAGATTCTTTGAAGGTATTATTTTTTTCCTAAAATTGATATCATTAGAGGGAGACGCCTTCTTCTTTTTCAACACCAAGGGTGTATCTAAAGGTGGCTTACATAATGCTATTAACTCTCGCAGGCAAAATGCTCTCATGCTGTAAATGTGCACAATTATAAGATATTTTCTTCCAAGTTCAGGCCTGTGTCCACTGAAAACTTTTTTTGTAACTACCAACTGCCTTAACTTCAGAGCACTTCTCAAAAGTTGGTTGATAGGTAAAATGTACTTGTTAAGTTTCTTGGATTAAAAAATATATATTATATATTATATATTATACATTTAAATTAGACTTTTTTTTTTTTGCTTGACAGGCAAATGTGGCTCATATTAAGTGTAATAGGACCTTCTTTTTTAGGCTACAGATAAGACAAACACTTGTTCAGATTTCTGTTTTAAGATACACCTGACTTTTTATTTGGACCACTAAAGTTATACCCCCTCGTAAAATGTTTAAATCTTGTCAGAGAAAAATATATGAGTACTTGATGCATCTATTTCATGTCCACAGATGTGCGGTTTCCAGCAAACCTTACAAATAATACTACAACTATAGACATGATACAATGAGAGGAATATAACGCTGTATACAGAATGATTTTAATGGTGATTTTTGTTAAGAGACAAAGATTTTTTGGTATGTTTTGTGTTTTTACTCAGGGGATTGGGCTGTGCCGTCAGTATAACTGGTGATTTGGTTTCTAAATTACATAGCAAAAAGAAAAAAAAATAGTTCTTTTAAGTATTTCTGTTTACATTTAAATCTGGGGCTCTATGTTTTTGGTATTTTGTGTGCCGTTTTAAGAGGAAACTGCGTTGTAAACAACAGACAGTCAGGAGGTAAAGCCAAAAAGCATTACAGTGCAACTTTTAAGGGTGCCTGCGAACGGGACTGTCCCACCCAAGTGTTTGTGTGGGGCGGGGGGTGCGATCAAGGCGCGTCCACATCCTGACATAAGATCCCATATCGTCAGAGAGGAGCCGGGGCAGAGGGAAAGCAGCCTCAGCTGATCCGGACTCAGTGTTTCGGACTCTTCGCTTTCATGACGTTTCTCTGGTGTTTGTACGGCGCGCTGCTCGGCATGTGTGACTACTGGATCCGTCTTTGTGAGTAAAAACAACTCCTGTTGTGTGTTTCTCTGGTGTAGGGAGAGTGTGGCGTGGGGTCTCTCTTTTGGCGAGCTGTGACTGGAGTCGCGGTAGTAGGAAGTTAACTTGTGTTCCCTTCAAAATAAAAGAGCAGGGCGCAACAAGTACGAGATAACTGAAATGCAGTTCTTCTTATCACACTTAAAACGTAGCTTCATGAATATTGAACTAAAAATAGGAAATTATTAAGAAAAGTGTTCATCATTTTAAGCAAAAGCCCGACATATGAACGACTAAAGCGTGTGGCGTTCACTCAACGTCTCAATTGTAAGTGCGTCACTGACTTCTACTTTTAAAATGCAAACCGGAAGTTTAGCACTCCATAAACCTAGCTTAATGTTATAAATCAGCGCCCATCCCATGCTTTCTGCTTATTCATGCTTGACAGTAAAATGGACGAAATTTGTGAAGTTTTTGATAAAAAATTAAAATAAAAGCTTTTTTTTAATCTTTAATCAAACTTAAATATCATAGTTTAATGGTGGCATATGGCTAACTAAAAAATCATTTAAAAAAATGCTTAATTCTAATATTCCCACACCTAGCACATCTTTTTGAAAAGTCATAAAGTGTTAACATTTTCAGTTATAAACTATATTTTTCATCTATTTTGGCCCTTACACCTGGGATGTATAGCTAACAAGCCCATACTGATAAACAAAGTTTTAGCTGTCTCCCCAGCCCAGTCAGACTCTGTTTTCCCTCCAAACTGGACCCCATGTGAGCAAACTGAGATTAACCCACATGCTGTTTGCCTTCCCTTCGCACTCTTGGTGGCCGGGAAATACTGAACACCTTCCAGCTCCCACTCTATTTTGGTACCATCTCCCTGATGAGAGGACGACAGGTGTGGCCCGCATCACACTGAGCAGCGCCTGGCACAGCATCACAACACACCCCTCTGCAGGGTCCAGCTATTTAGGTCACACTAAGAGCCCCCTCAGGAAGTGCCGTTCGCATTGGTTCATCTCAGACCTCTGTGCTTGTTATAGTGAGCATCCAGAGGGTAGGGCAGAAAGATGCTGAGCCCCACAGCCTTGTGGGAATAGATATCACAGGTGCCACTTTACCAGTTTGAGGCCTGCTATGGTACATGAAGGGACCTCACCACCCCACTGTTTGACAGATGAGCAGTCTGTGTCGCTGTGTATCCAACAGACCATCTGTGTTTGAGTGAGTCATACACAATCCTCACTCTTCACACTCGTAAATGATGCCAACTATGTCTCCTGTTTGCTCACCTATGAGCGTTCTATTTTCAGATCAGGCTCTGAGGGGCCCTTGAACACAACATGCTGTGTACTGTACACACACACCTCAGGTGATCCAAATAGGCCAGTGTCACGTTGAATGATAGTAGCATCAGTAGATAACAAGACCAGATGGAAAGCCACTTAACCTGCAAACTGTAAATAAAACAGTGATTCTTGCCAAGCTATTTTTTTTTCATTTAACAAACTGATGTCTCGTATTCAAATCCTTGTTTACAGCATCCAAAATGTCTGTCACTGTACTCTGTAATTACAATAATTCAAAATAGTTCTTACTCTATTATTATTACTCTATAAATAGACCTGGTAGCCTGTTCTAAATTTTCTAGAAATTTCCAGTACTCCAGCTGTGAAAGGACCTAATGTTTCTTTTGTTTTATTTATTTCTTTGTTTGGTCAAAATATTTTTACTGTTTTGCAGTATTTATTTATGCCGGAGGACTATTCCGTTTGCATAGCTGGTATTGATTCAACTGACTCAATCAACCACCAACAGTGGCTCTAAGTTATGTTGGAGCCACAAATGCTTTTGTGAGAGCTTAGTTAACGCTATCAGCGAATAAACTCTGCTGCAATAGTTTCAGAAATTTCTCATTGAGGAAGTGGGATGATTTAAGAACAGAAATAACTGATGAAGATTTTACTAAAAACAGCTAATTACAGAGTAACATTATACCTGGTTTGACTGCATTGGTAGACAAACCCTCACTTTTAGGGCTTGTGCAGGTTGTTGAATATGAAGATTAATTGACCTTTATTATATCCCCAAATAAGAATTTCTGCAGTGACATTTTACTGAGTAAAAAGATAGAATACGCATATAAAAATTGTCAAATAATGTTTGTAACTCTCTAAGTTATATTTTACCGAATGGCTTATTTCTGGGGGCTTCCACATGCTTATGTGGAATTCAAAAGACAAAGTCAAAAGCCCCACGCACTTTAATGAGAGGAGATGCAGTTTGTGCGGCATTTCTGGATATGTTGTAAAGAAGTACAAGTCATGCTTAAGGTGGGAAGAGCACACCTCCCCTCATACATGAAAAGGCAAGGCAGGGAGAGCAGCGGCAAAGGCCGTTAAAATTGCAAAAAACTGAAATTTTATCAAGTGTTTTTGTCTTATTTTCAGTAAAAAATGACTTTTTTAGACTTCATATGAGCCACATTCACCTGACCAGTCCAGAAAAAAGGTCTTATTTCGAGTTGTTACAAGATAAAAATAAGCTCCAAATTGCCTGCAACAAGTAAAAAAAAATAAAAATCTGCCAGTGGGGTTAGAGAAATGTGCTTGTTTTAAGACATATTAATCTTGACACATTTTTCTTACTCTACTGGCTGATTTTTTCACTTGTTGCAGGCAGTTTAGACCTCATTTTTGTTTCTAAATAACTTGAAATAAGACATTTTTCTGGACTGAAATCAAGTCTAAAAAAAAAACATTTTACTTAAAACAAGAGAAAAACACTTGTTAAGATTTTAGTTTTTTGCAGTGAAGGATGTGGAACTGAGCAAGCTCCAGTGACAGTGACCAAATTATGATTTCAAAACTGTTGTGCAGGAAAAAGAAGCAGAATAGCAACGTCTCGGGTTTGTCGTTCTCCTTTGTGACTCCAAGTGAGGCAGTCACAGAGTGTTATTTTCATTCTCTCCTTCACTTCACTTCAGTTCATTCAGGCTTTGTTGGAGTGAGACAAAACTGCCAGAGCTCACTCCCTGAAGTCTCACCATCACGCCTCGACCAGTTATCTGGTTATATTCTCAGGTGCAAAGACTTAAGCTGCCCCGTACTGTCTTACACCTTGTGTTTCAGGAAGTAATCATCATTCTAGGACTGAGCTTTTAATACACATGCTAAGAGACAGGCAGACACTTCTATTTCTGTCATGTAGAGCAGGCATGAGGTGTCTATATTTACAGTAAACTGATGTGATGACAGGCGACTCATAAACACAGTGGGTGTGACTCAGAGGGAGTGAAAACAAAACAGAGTGAGAATGACGGGGAGGAAAACTGAAAATGTGACCTGCATTAGTTTTTTTTCTTTAGAGATAAATTGACAGAAATTAATTTTTGATCATTTTTTTAAATCCTGTGTATACTTTTGTGTTTTCTCCCTAGCTGTCTCTTTCTACGTGACCTCTAGCCATCAAACTGTCCTCTTTCATCTAGTTTTTTATTCCTCTGAGCTGTGGGGAAAGTTAATTCCTGATTTTCAGTGATCCACATACAAAAACAGCAGAGACCAAAGAACAGAGGTGGTAAAAAGGTCAGGTGAAAATACGGTTGTTAATTAAGTCTGTTAACCGCTGAGCTTTAAGCTCTATAGAGGCTCAGAGAGGAGTCTGCTCTTATGCTAACATTAACCCCTCCTGTCTGTGTGTTATAAACTGTCCCAGTGATTAAGAGTCAGGCTGTCTGCTTGGACACATACTCCCAAATTTTTCAAGTATTAAAAGAAACCAAAGCAGACAAAGTAAAGTAAATGTAGCAGCAAATGATTAACGTTAGATGATCTCTTGGCTAACCTCCACCAATCATGTGCTGCCCATTCCTACAAAATTTGGTACCACACGTTGCGGTGTTTCTTTGAATTATAGTTGTAATGATACTGGAATTTATGAGTGAAGACATGTGTCCGCTGGTGTGTTTTAGTCTGTATGGACTGCAAAAATTGGAAATCAAAGCAAGCTGAAATTAGAAAAGTCTCTTAATTTAGGATATTTAATGGCAAAAATGATGCCTGAATTGCATGCAATGATAAAAAACAATCTGCCAATGTGGTGTGAAACATTTCCCTGTGAAGTTTCTTGAAATAAAAATATTGATATAAATACAATTTAATGCCAGACTTTTGGTATTTAGAGGTTCCACTTCAAACATCAAAGTCAGGATTAAAAACCTATAAGTAATGTTTGGGTGATACATACACAAAAAAGCAAGAAGAAATACAGTCATCTAACTTTACGCAACCTGTGTCATCCTTTTCGAAAACATACAACATTAAACAACAGCAGAATTATCTTCCATATTTCCTTCTCTTCAAGGTTATCCTCAATTATTGGGATGTTTAAGTATTAGGGAAAACTGAATCAAAGTTAAATTTGTCCAGAATTTAGTGGTGATATTCTGCTTATAGGGTGGTTATTATAAACAAAGATGATATACCTAATGGTAAGATACATGATAGATGTTACAACATCCCAAACAGATAATCTAAATAAAAGATGTTGGAAGCCAGAGAAGAATACATAATTCTTAATTGTTCAAATTTGTTCCATTAGTCTTTATTTTTGGTTATTGGGAAGTTAAAACAGAGTTCTTACACCTCCTGGAAAACCCTAAACACATTTAAAATGAGAGAAAAGCAAAACATCTTGGAGAATCTTACCAACTAGACAAGAACTCAGAGAGCACAGACATCCACCAAGCATATTGTGATTGTCACCAACACTTTAGTCCTACTTTAATGTTATACTCACTTTCAGCAGACTGTCTGCTACAATTTGGTGTTAGTTTCAGGTTTGTACGATAATTTGTTACCTCACAGTGTTGAAAATGATGATGACCCAGTTCATATTTCATATTCCAGATCTTAGTATCCAGAATATTGCCAGGATCTGGATCGTACTTTAAAATCTGTCAGAAATTATCATGACTGTGTCTTGTTTTCTTTTGCAAAGCAATCTAACCATTGTGGAGTTATATACACATATGGTGGATAACAGCTCTATCTCACAATGATAAAGAATCCTTTAAAAAAATCCTGGATCCAGGTGGTGATCCATATTACACCTCCAAAATTTAATCATTTTCTTTTTATCCCATTTTGTACATTTCCTGAAAATTTCATCAAGATCTGCGCGTTAGTTTTTGAATTATGCTGTTCACAGACAAAATGTCCCAAAAACATAACCTCCTTGGCGGAGGTAACTATCCAGGCATTCCACTTATTTTAGTTTCTTGTCTTAAGACTTAGTTGTTATTTAAAGAAACTTGACAAGCAAACTTTTCTTGCACCACTGGCAGATTTTTTCCAAGAAAGGCATCATTTTTGTCTTTTAATATCTTGAAATAAAACATTTTCTGGACTTGCCAGGTAAATATGACTCATAAAAATTTCAATAAGACAAGACGTGTGTACGTGCTTAGATTGCAGTTTTTTCAGAGTAAGCGTTTTTTATTAGCTCTTCTTTTTTTTTTACGTGGCCTTGACTTTTGTAAAGAAAATAAAATGGAAAGATTGATTGTAGATGTCCATTTTGCTGCTCATCTGACTTGTGAAAGTGTGACAGATTTAAGTGTTTGGACATGGCAAAAAAAGTCTGCTGCTTCTTTCCTTTTGAAAGTCAATTTTCAGTTTCAGTTTCTTGCCACTAGAGGGAGCTTCAGCCCCACTTAAAAAGAAACATCATCATAGCAGTGTGTCTTCATATTTGGGGCAACTGACAAGTTTTATCTTGTGTTCCTTCTGTCAGACATGATTTCAGTCCCTTTTGCTGTCTTATCTTCACTTCTGCTTTGTTTGTGTGCGTGCGTGTGTGTGTGTGTGTGTGTGTGTGTGTGTGTGTGTGTGTGTGTGTGTGTGTGTGTGTGTGTGTGTGTGTGTGTGTCTAAATTACAGAAAGAGAGGAAATAGAAGATCAGAGTGTGAGATACAGAACTCATGAATCATGACTGACAGTCGTGTTCTGCTTGATGTACATGTGCCCGTGAGACATGAAGATCAAACAGGAGGAATTCTTCTTTGAGCTTCATGTGTTCGTCCTGCTGTGTCTGTTCCTCACACACACAACCACACACACACACACACACACATAGCTCTCTGTTTCCTGCTCTGACGTTAATTACAGGGACGGATAAAGCCCCTGCCTTAGCATCGTACACCTCTGCATGTGAGATACACCTGCATGTCAGCGCATCAAAGGTGTCATCCTTTACGGTGGAATTGTTATTCAAAGAGAGGATGTAAATTAAACAGCTCTGTGGTGTCACTCATTTTCTCATCCACACACACACACACACACACACACACACCTGCATACTGCTGTCATTCCTCACACTTTGATGCTGCGGGTAGGTGTGTTTGACAGGAAACCAGGGCTTGGTCGAGGCATGTGGTGACACACATGTGAAATACAAAAAAAAAAAGCAGGACGAGAGGAGTTATGGTTCCCAGACGGAGCTTCTTCTTCTTCTTCTTCTTCTCCTGTTTTTCCGTCCTCTCATGTGTGTTTGGTGTCAAAGTGTCTGTGTGTGGCTCCTCGGTGCAGCTGCAGGATCATCCCCGATGTGGGTAAACTGTGATTTGGCGATCTCTCTTCCTGGAGGAGATAAATCCTCGCCATGCTGGTTAGTGTGTGCGTGTGTGTGTGTCAACCACTCAGTAATTACTTCATCCTGTCACGACTGTCTGAGAATGCGAAGCCAGTGGGAACTTGCGCTGTCGCTCTTTCTCTGACAGGAGGGGAAAAAACACTCAGCATCTCCTGCAGACGGCTCAGCGTCAGATTAGAGGTGTTAGTCATCAAATGAGCACAAGCAGAGGAATTTAATTCCCATCAAAGCTTCTTTTTTTGTTGATTTTACTACCTGTAAGTCCTGCTCGTGGAGTTCAATTCCAACCAGGATCCTCTTTTCTTGATTCCCTAATCTACTTCTGTGTCAAATTCAATTTGGAGTAATCTTGTGATCCAGATGTGATGAAAAGGAGACGACTCGTGCGTTGCAATATGAAAACTCTCACTAGATGTCATCAGAGCTTCAGCTGCCTTCATGCAGATTCCAGTGTATGTATGTGTGTGTGTATTTGCAGAGCATGGCCCATATAACACGTAACATGATGCAATGTGACCAGCAGTAACCTCTGCACATGAATTGCACCTGTGGATACTTGCTGAATACTTCATAAATAGCTTTATCATAAAGTCAATCATTTGTTATGAAGGGTGTATTCCCCTGACCTGGATCAGCAGTGATGATTTCCTGCCTGGACACGCTCTGCAAGCAGAATAAAAAGTCAACAGGATAAATCTGCAGGAGCTTTGCTTTGTGGCCCTTAGCTGTTTAGGTTTACTTACGACTTAATTGGTCCCGGCTTGTTGCGGCCTGGAATGCTTTGATTGGAGCCATTGAGGGAGGAAGAGCAGCGTTTGGGTTTCTGCTTTTGACACAGGAAGCTCAAAGCAGGAGAGCTTCATTCATTCCTCACCTTGCAGCTCGGAGTCTTGAGAGGAGGAGCTGACAGCAAACACAAAGAATGACTGCGGCATGGACCCCTGCTGTCCCCCCTTCTCTCTGCTGCTCTCAATCTGCACAGAGAGAAAAAAAACATGCACAGGAATTCGTAGTTAGCTTTCCCACATGTGAGGATGCAGACTGCACATTCGGCGTGGACGATACAACTTCTTCTCCTCCCTGCTTGCTTCTTCCTGTCTATGTTTTGGCATCAGAAGGTGCAAAAAAAAAAAAAGAAAAGCAAAACCCTGAGAGGATTTCCTCCGTGTTGACCGTGCGTGATCCTCATGGCTCCTGTGTGCTCAAGCTAGGCAAGGCCGGGCCCGCAAACCCAAATCCCCCCCAAAATGTAAAGACAAGTGTGCTTTTTTGTGAGGATGTTGAAAGTTTTCAGTCGTCTCTTTTTTTTTTTGACAGCTTAATAGTGTGGTGGAGAGTTCATGGTGCTTTCACTGCTCAGGGAGAGGAGGGAGTGACTTGGAGGAATGGTGCACGGCTGTAAAGTGGGTGGTTTGGGCTGAGCAGTGTGGGAGGCCAGGCCCCAGTGCAAATTAAAGACTTCTCTGTGAAAGTCCCAGACTCGGCTACAGTAATGTGTGTGCGCGAGAGAGGCCGGCGTGGATGAGACCCAGCCCTCCTCTCCTTCTCTCTACATTTTTGAACCAGTCATTAAAAATAAGCCACAGCTCAGCCCCCCCAATACACACTGAGAGACAGCAAGAGGGAGCGAAAGAATGCAGCTCGTCTTTCTCCTCCCTTTCTTCGAGCTTTGCTGCTTCACTAACCAAGTAAAACAGAAGGGGGGGGGGCTGATTCCACTTTTTTTTAAGACTCACTCAGACCCCTCCCCCATGTAAAGAGTCGTTTTTTTCTATCCAGGAGGGGATGGAGGAGAAAGAGATGAATGGGCAAAGGAATGCAGGAGACAAACGAGAGCTCTCGGCAGGAGAGTGGGAATGTTGGAGAAACCATTGTTTCCTCCTCCCCCGTCTTATGAGATTCTGCAGGGAGTGGATGTCAACACGTTGGGAGGAAAGAGAGGGAAGATGGGTGTGAAAAGTCACACCTGAGAGACAGATCGAGCTCTGGAGCATCCACTCTTATATTCATATTGACTCTGAGACATGCTGTCTTCATTCACACACAAACACTCACACACATGCAGCAGTGCCTATAGCTGCCATCTCATCTTTCCCTCCTCCTCCCTCCTCCCCTCCGACAGGATGTATAGGGTCAGAGGGTCAGGACTGGAAACCACAAAAGACAGTGTGCGTCAGTGTAGCCTGCTTCTTGTTCCAAATTCCCCCTTCACCCCCTTTTAGTACCTCCTACCTTTCTGTCTCCCCCTCTTTTTTTCCTCCTCTAAACTTTCCATCTTTTTCATTCTTTCTTCCTCCTCCTCCTCTCATATAGGAGACACAGAAAAACCTTACGTTTGCTTTCGGGACCCAGATGGCTTTAGCATGCCTCTGGCGGGGCCGGATTAAGCCGTGGAGTGTCTTCTTTCGCCTCCATGTGCAAGCAGTCAGGACAAAGAACGTCAAACAGAGAGGGGGAAGGAATGCGAGAGAGGGAGAAGAAGAAGAGGAAAAAAATCAGGGCTGTGAAACAGCACCCGATGCTGATGTTTCACAGCATTCCTGGAAGAGTAAACGCTTGTTAAAAAAAAAAAGTGCCAGGCAGTTTTCCTGTTACTTGTGCCCAGTCATTTCATGAATCAGACTTTTTTTTGTTTTGGCCTCTTGGGGAGCTTCTTGCGAGCAGAAACCACAGAAGAAGAAATGAACTTTTGACCACATTCTGCTGCATTTATATGTAAATAGCAGCTGCACTGAGCAGTGATCCTTCATGTAATGACATGACGCTAGCTTTGTGCTTCAGCCCTCTTAGTTAGGCTGATTCCGGTGTGTGTGTTGTCTTTTAGTCTGTCTGGCTGTTTGTGTGTGTGCTGTTTTGTCTCGGCTTTATTACTCATCAGGTTTGCGGTTGAGTGTTCCTGTACTCAGCAGTAACGCAGCACTAACTTTGCACACTTCTCAGTTCTTTTGGACTATCTGGCTTGTTTTATCAGGACACTTTGTTTCACAGTTACAGCCTGAGATGTTGTCGATTTTTTTAGATACCTAAGGTTGACCAAAACTTTGCTTCCTGTGCTTCTCAAATCTTTGTTTATTTTGAGTTGCACCCAAGGTTACTTAAGTAAACCGAAACTAACAAAAAAGGTCTGCTAGATTACATCTTTACATATTTACTTTCTGTAGCCTCATTTTTTTGTATAACACTTTTGCTATACATCAATACAACCCTTATATCCTAAACTTCGATTACATGTTAAGACTTATGTCCAGAATAAATAAATAAGTTGCTAAAAAGTACAAAAAAACTCAGAAAAATGAAAATTTTGCTCATATTTTTCTAAATACAGAAATTTCAAGGCTGTAACCCCTTAAAAGTAAATGTAAAAAACGTGATGATGGGTATTCAACATAGCAAGTGATGTAAACACCCAAGGTCTGAATAGGGATGGATACCTTTCACATTTGAAACGATACGGTACCGATGCCCAGTACCTGGCAATCGGTACGGGTACTCAAGGGTACCAAGTTTCGGTACTTTTTTGTGTTTATGTGGTAAAAATGATCAATTTGTTTAATAATGAAATATATAAAAAAAATTCAATATAACAAATTTATTCTTCAATATATAACCTTGCAATTCTGTGTTCATGTCCAGCATGGAAAATCTCCTACTCTTCCACTCCCTCACAGTCAAAAGGATGCATTTAGGTACCTAAACATGGTACCTTGTGGTTTTACATGAATCAATACCCGGTACTTTTGACAGAATTCGGTCGGTACCTATAAAAGTACCTAATTCGGTACTCGATGATCAATACATCTTACCTGGTTTCAGATCTACTGCCAATCGCAACTTGGCACCGGCGCTATGCTGGACTTTTAAGGGTTAAATATGAAAAATTCTTAAGCTTTCGTCTTCGTCAATCTTTTTCATAAATAAACTAAGCATTATGAGTTCATATGAAATATCATTTTCTGCTAATTTCACAGCAGTTGGGGCATGTGCACAAGCAAGCATGCGTTCATACTTTTTCCACTAGCAGAGCGCTAATGACAGCGAAAGTTGGGGGAAAGTAGCCGAGCCCTGTTTGGGATTACTTTGAATTTGACTGTCTCTGATAAGAGCAAATGCCTTGCAGTGGAAGGTGACAAAGTTTCTGCAACAATTCTCAAGGGGAAAAAAATCCAAAGTGAAATCTCGCACAGGGAGGCTAACCTAGCTCACTTTGTCAAGGGAGAGAAGAGCGCCCAGCCCCCTAAACACAAGACAGTTGACAGTCAGTGGCCAAGATGCATTAAAACAAAGGCTGTTTTCTGTAAGTCTTGTTACTCTCTGTTGCAATGGTGTTTGTTAGTTGTGTTGAAGCACAACAACCTTATTTCATGGTCATCTGCTTCTTCTTTCAAGTGAAATTTGCTCTCGATGAATGCTGTACTGACACATGTCAAGTCTTGCCAAATGCAACCGCAGTCCAGTAGAGTGTATACATGCACGTTTGAATCAGATAACAATTGTATTAGCCGTGTTTCCACCAAGCAGTCCGGTTTGGTTCAGTACGGTTTGGCACGTTTTGGTACAGTTAAGCCTGATCCTGTTTGTGTTTCCACAGCAAACTGTGCCTTCCCGCGGTAGGCGCCGTGCAAGTCAGATGCCGAAAGCCCTAGCTGCTGATTAGTAGCGTGACGCCATAGCAGTGCGGCACAGCTTACCTCGCTAATATATCCCACAAAGAGGAAAGACGCGACACAGTAAACCAAGAGCATAGATGGAAGACATGCAGCATTTCGTCCTCTCTGTGATTGGCATGTAGCTCTTTGATACAAAGTGCAATCAAGCTTTGTTTCAGAGAAGTCTGTGTGACGCCAGGAGAAATGCAGCCGCTGTTGCACAGTAAGTGAGGATTCTTTCAACCAATCAACGGTCTGCAGTGTTGTTGACTTCCGAGAGCAGATCGGTTCAGTCTGGCTCCCATACGAAAGGGCCTCAAAAAGTGGGCTGGATCTTCTTAGTCTGCTTGGTGGAAACGCGGCTTATGTGTGCCGATTGAGCTATGCTTAGTCTGTTCTCAGTCTGACTCAGCTGTTTACATGTATTTCAATAGTCTGATCTCGTGCTGACTAAGCTTATAGTCTGATTTCTTAGGCTACATGTAAACAAGCGAAATGATGCAGAACTTTGTTCTATGGGGATGGTTGTTCATCTGTCTTCAATCAAAACGTTTTTGAAAAGGATATGATGTTTTGAGTTTTTATTCTGTTGAATATCTTTCCTGACAACTGTCCCACAAAACAAAGAGACTAAAACTGATACTGAAACCAATAAAAACTAAAACTAAAATCTTTAAAAACTACTTAAAACTAAACTGGTTTGAAAACAAAAAGTCAAACAAAACAAATCAGAATAGAGTAAAATTAAAACTACAATATCCTTGGTTGTACCTCATCACTTCTCTATCCCAGCACCAGTTTCACTTGATGACCAATCCCCCCTCTCCCCAAAAGCTACATAACTGTCTCGTAACAGTCGCCCATGCTGTCATTGCCGGCACATGCGATGTGTCACCCGGCCCTGGCGAGCGCGTCCACTCTTAAGGCCAGTGAGCAATGCTGTGGGAAATGAGTGCAGTGAAAGCATGCGTGAGGTGTGTGGGCGTGTTAGCTTTGGCGTTAGCACTAATGCTCATGTTTATGCCCCACGAAGCAGCTGGAATGTCCAGGAAGCAGGAGAAGAAGAAGAAGAAGGAGAAAAAAAGCACAGCAAACTTCTCACCTCTGCGTCTCTATTATTCTTTCTTTATCTCTCCCTTCCACCTCAGCGCTTCTGCTCTCCTTTTCCACCCCCTGCAGGCAGCTTCTTCAGGATAGAAACAAAAGACTGATGAGTTCCTTCATGTGGTTTTCTTTCTTTTCTTTTTTTTTTGACTAGTCGGGGTGAAGCTTTTGCCAAGAAGCAGGAGAGAACAATGGAAATCGCCTGGAGCCGTGCTAATGAGAAAACCCCCTTCATGTAAGAGAAGTCTTGGGGAGATTAGCTCACATGCTCCGGTACTGTACAGGGAGGAACTCTGGGATTACATATTTATACCATATCCTGCATGATTATACCTTTCAGAGCAAGAAAAGTCATCTGGATGCTATTTACAGTGTGCTGTAAACAATAACACTGCTGTTAGAGTCAATGTAAGAGATTTGGGAGGGATTTAAAACAATCAGGTGCACATTACCAGAATTAAAAAACAGCACAGGAAGAAGAGACGCTTATGTTTTCAGATTGAGGTCTCTCTCTTTTTTTTTTTTTTTTTACCTCTCCTGTCTTTGTCACTGATTGACAGAGCGTCAGGCCGTAAAAACAGGCATGCAGGTAACCCAGCTTTCTATTTGAACTTGGAGCACAGGAAAGTGGGTTAAGCGAAGTGAGTCTATTGCCTAACAGAGAGCAGCTGCCTGCCAGATTTAGCGCTGGCTGACAGTTGTAAACAAACTCTTATCTAGTCATTCAGCCTGCCGGAGCAGTTACCCACTGTTGACACGGGTTTGTGTCAGAAAAAGACAGAGCACACTGAGCACACGGGTTTTGTTGATATCCCCACTGGCCCCCGAGGACACCGAAAGGAAGATTGAACAAATGTTTTGCGCTGATATGTCTAAAAAAAAAAATACTAAAGCTGGTGCAGCTTCTGAATCTGCCCCCTCTTGTCACTAACAAGCACTCACACAGGGAGCTATTGTGTCTGAGAGAGTTCAGGCATCTGGAGTGCAGAAACCCTCTCTGGTGACCTTTGACCTTTAGTGGCTGAGAGTGGCAGCCCGACATGGAAGAGTTTCAGGTGACTCAGACTCCTTTTAAAGGGCTATTGTGTAACTTTTATGAGCGTGTGCTGATTAGCTTTGCTCATTTTGGTGATTTCGATGCATAAAAACAATCAAAACAAAGACTTTCCTGTTATTTTTCACTCTTAAACAAAGCCACGTCAACCCGTTGTTGCTGCTTTGTTCCCAGCAGGAGTGTAACATCACATGCTGAGAACCTCTCAGGTTATTGTCATCCTGTAACCTGGTGACAGGCTTTCTGACAGCAACCCAGGACAAACTGGTTGGTAGAGTTTAGCTGCACAAAGCCGTAGCTTCAGGGCTCACACAGATGTATTTCTCTGCAGCTTCTCACTCGCTTGTTTTTTTATTCGATTTTTAATTTACGCGTCATCCCGCCGGCTTTGTTTTGCTCTTGGCCGGCGTTGAGGTGAGCGTCAGTGCAGCTGCGACGTTGCCTGTCAAGGTAAACAAATGGCCGGCACAAGCTCCCCTCTGCTCTGCCCCGATCTCTGCTGGTGCCACGCCAAGCCTCCCAGCAAACTTCATGTTGCTGTGTCGTCGCCATGGTGACACTATCACAAAGGACTCCAGCTGGCTGTGTGCGCATGTGTTTGTGTATGACAGAGATGGACAAATGGACAGACGGAGCCAGGCAGTAACTCTCTGATTCATCCTCCTCCTCCTCCTCCTCTGCCCTCTCCCCTCTGGCAGACCCTCATCCCAAACACACTGCAGCTGGGCTCAGCTGTCAGTAGCCCCCCTTTATACTGACCACCCCCTTTCCGGGCCTTTGTATTTGTTTGGTCGATGGTGGATTTGCCCTTGGCCCCCGCGCGGGGGAGCCCGTTCCTGTTAGCTCTCCTCTTAAAGCAAACCGTCTGCTCTTTGAAGTGGCCTATCACACAGATACACAGATTGGAGATTACAGAGCAGCTGCCGGCCTGCAATCTGTCCTGTAACATGAACACGCTGATTAAATAAAGGAAGCAGCGCACACCTTTGCGGCGCTCAAGCAGAGGTGGCTGGCTGCTCTGTTTTCATTCTGCAGAAGTGAATGGACTCTCCGCTTTGTCTCAGGGGGAGGGAGGAGGCCTTTCTTTGATACTATCAGACCCAGAGGTGCTGCAGGGTGTGTGTGTGGAGGGGGTGCTCTGCCAAGGAGAACTGCTATTCACACCAACTTGTCGGTGTGGAACTTTTGAAGCGTTTGTCAAAAGAGGGATTTGGCAAAGAGCCTCATTCACAAACTCTCTCCTCTTCGGGATGACAATGCTCCTAGCGGGCTGCCCCCACCTCTGAGAGGGAAGAGATGAAATTCCACTTCCATTAAGAGACAGAGGAAGTTGTTCCCACAGAGGATGATAGATGCTTTTCTTTTGTCTTTTTTAACCTGATCTGTAAATTTGAATCACGACGAGTGTGTATCTGTGATGGTGAGGAAAGTTTTCCTCCATCCCCTTCAGTCTCTGCTGTCACACTCCCTCTCAAGTCTGGCCTTGTGTGTATGTGTGTGTGTGTGTGAGTGTGGGAGGTCCAGGAGGCTTGAACTCTTTTCTTATCATTTCTCTGGAAACTTGGCCTCCAACCTCTTTAGACACAAGTTTTCATCAGATTCTCTCAAACAAAGATCTTCTCTCACACAGCACCCTCACTCTGTTCATTTCTCCCCACACGCTTAAATCCCGCTCTTGCCTCCTCATGTGACGGATGGCGAGCATATCAGCGGCAGGAAGTCTGTGGTCGCCCTTGATGTGGAGAGGCTGAAATGTTAAGTTGGGTTGTGTCAGTGCGCCTCTGTGCTTGTGTCTGCTTGTCCACAGCCCCGTGTGTGTGTGTGTGTGTGTGTGTGTATAAATAAGTGTGTAGGCTCCTGAGTGTGTTTATTTAACCTGTCCTGGCATTCAAACCCCCTCCGTCATTCTCCACAGCATGTCTGCTAGGTGGGGCACAGCGCGTCTCCAGTTTCATAAAGCACTTTACGAAGCAGATGTGAGCACAAAGGAAGCACAAATACAGTACACACTTGAAACATAGAAAACTCTTAATTTACACTGCAAAAACTGAAATCTAATCAAGTCTTTTTGCCTTTTTTGGAGCAAAATTGTCAATTACACTTGATATGAGCCACATTCAACTTATCACTCCAGAAAAAATGTCTTGATTTAAGTTTTTTAAAGACAAAAACTAGAATAATGAAAATCAAATTGGTATGTCTAAAACTCTTTTGAAATAAGGTGGTATATCTAACACGTCTCAATCTAGGATTTGAAATCCTGGCAAGTGCTGAATAACTTGCATTGCTGTCATCCAGCAAACACACACACACACACACACAGACGCACACAGTGTGACTTTTAGATGACTTTAGGGGATTGAAGCTCTGAAAGGCTCTGACATTCTATCCTTTGAACCTCCGTGGCTGATAGGGGCAGGACCTCAGCCTCTCCCTCTGTGAGTGTGAGTGTTTTTTGTTCTCTTGTGGGTCTGTACTCAGTGACCTTTAGGAAGATTAGTCCATCATATTCCCCAGAAAGTGAAGGCAGTGCCACACGCTCAGATGATTCAGACAGAAAAACAGCCGTAGAAGGAAGTACATCTCTTTTTGTCTCTCTTGTGGTTTGTTAAAAACACTCATCACGCTGAGCTAATCTCAAAGCAGCGTTCGCCCCGTCTGAAGACTTTCCAGCTTGTCAAAACCTGACTGAAACCTCAGCTGGGATCATCCAATCACCGCAGGGCGAGTCAGAAAGAGGTGGGAGGTGTGGGCGGATGGGGTTGGAGGATGACTGTCAAACCTAAAGGATGAAGTCAGCCCTTATGTTCAGCCTGCAGTCAGTCACGGCCTCTGTAACGCTGTCAGAGAGACGTGCACAGCACAAAGCACAACAACATGCAGCCCTAATAGTTTTAGACATGGCTGCATGAGCTGGGTGTGGCTGGCAACAGTTGTCAGCCGCACGCACAGCAGCGATACACCCGCCACGGTAGGATTTTTGTCTTTTGTAGGGATTAAAGGGATCCAGGAAACCCACTGTCCTAGTTCTGTTGTGGTGCAAAGAGAGAGCGACCTAGTTTTGATGATAGCACCGGGGCAGGAAGGAGATTCCACAGCAGAGTGGAGTGAGGAGGTGGCTGGTTTGACTTCCTTTACACAGCCTATGGTTGTTGTTTTTCTGTCTGTTGGCATATTTCTATACAAAGCCTTTTGAATCTGTGTCTGTGAGAGGCTCCATTGTCTGCTGTAACCTGACCGGAGAGGCAGAGAGTTTCTGCGCAGCTCTGTGAGACTTTTTAATGTCTATTTGCTTGGATTCAAAACAAAGCCGCTGGAGTGCCCTGAGCTCTCCAGCTGTCTCCTGCAGTATCATTTATCTCCTCTGCTTTATCATAAACACCATTTAACTTCTGTTGGTGTAAACAATAGTAAGGCTCACACACACACATAGGCTCAGAGAGCTATATTCAGCACCAGAAGCAGTTGTAGATGTGTACAGTAAGTGCGTCCAGGGTTTAATCATCTAGATCAGTGGGTCAAGTGGCTGACGGGCTAATCCTATTACTGGACGAGGCTGTGATTTGTTAAAGTTGGCCCTAATCTACTGTGCGTTTTGCTCTGAAACACAGGGATCTGTGACCTCCGGGTGTCAGCTGTCACCAAGTCATTTTCCTCTCACACAGTCAATGGGTTCAGTCTGATTTTGTCTGTTTATTTTGTTCTATTACCATGTTTTCATCCACTTTGTATTATGTAAATACCTACCAGTTCATTTTCCTCACGGCTTTTTTTAATACCTTCTATTTTTAATTTCATAAACTTATTATTTTTTGATGCATCAGTCTGTATTGCCTAAAAAGTGCAACTGTGTTTTTTGTGCAGATGTCACATTCCCACCAGACCATGACCTGTCAGTCACACCTGAGACTCATCTGCCAAACAGGAGCAAAACAGACAAATATCAGCTTTAATGAAAGCCAGATGGCCCTCACAGAGATCCCTCAAAAGAACCAAACACAGTAATCCATGAGCACGGGCATGTGTGGCTAGATTTTTGAAGTTTATGATCTCAAAGCCGAGGGAAGTGCATGAAGCGATGTCACAAGCACAGTTTCAATCAGCACACTGCAAAAACTGAAGACTAAGCATTTGTCTGAGTCTCATTTTTATTAAGAAACATCTTTTTAGACTTAACATCAACACCTGAATTGCCTGTAAAGAGTAAAATACATGACAATGGGGAAACAAATTATTTTCTGACCCATGTGGCAGAATTTTTTATGCTGTACTACAGGGGCGGTTTTAGGATCTGACTTTTAGGGGTGCTCAGCTCCCTAGAGAGACTCTGAAATAAAAGCCCAGTTTCCACCAAGCAGTACAGTTCGGTTTGTCTCGGTATGGCACACATTTTACAGTGTTTCCACTGACTAATCCTGGGACAGATCCCCAAATAACCGAGACGAGCCTTTCCACTTTTTGACACCTTTACAACCTCGGAAGGTGGAGCTACAACACTTCGAAAGAAGTGTCACTTACTGCGCAACATAGGCTGCATTTCTCCTGGCGGCACACAGACTTCTCTGAAACAAAGCTTGATTGCACTTTGTATCAAAGAGCCACACGCCAATCACAGAGAGGACGAAATGCTGGATGTCTTCCATCATTGCTCTTTGTTTACTGTGCTGCGTTTTTCTTCTTTGATGGAGTTATCAGTGGGGTACACTGTCGCGCTGCTATGGCGTCACACTATTAGGTTACTGATGCGGCTGGGGGCATCTAATTTGCACGCTGCCTACCAAGCTTAACCAAGCCGTACTGATCTAAACCTGGCTGCTTGGTGGAAACAGGGCTGATGAGTTTCTTGCAAGTGTTTAAACCATAGACTGTATAAAACATGGATGTACTCCCGTCACCCGCCGACGTCACCCGTCTGTTTCTGAAACGGAAAATGAAGCGCATCGGTTATAGCGGCCATATTGGTAGTGGCAAGGGCTTCGCCCACAGCGCCTATCAGTCACGTGACCCTCAGCTGTGCCTCTTATTGGGGGAGCTCGCGATCTTAATAACCTCCTACTGCCCGAGTTAGAAAAAAATTCAACCCCCGTACAGTGGGTGCCGGTAGTAAAATTAGCGACTCAGACAGGAGACATTTTCTGAACCAGGCTGTAAATAGGTTAATTTCTGCTTTGAAAATGGCTTTTTTTGGCTTGGTGTGTAAGTGACTTCCAGTACTTCCAGTACCAGCCTCAAGCGAACACTTGAGAAACAGCAGATTTTAGCACTGCCGCTTTGACTCATATTCCCAGACCGGAGGTTGCTGCTTGGTTTGAACCTAGCCTTAAACCCCTCATCCACTCCACAATAACAACATACGGGATGCTTGACTGTAAAATACCATATGGATTACAGGTTTAATTCATCGCTGTGTCACCTCAGAGATTCTGTGATGGTGGTGCCTGGCGCCCCATGTACAGAAGCTAGCGGTTGCTCAACTCCCATCCATGGCTCTTTGCTGAATGTCTTCCTCTTCCTCTTCTTCTTCTCTACTCTCCAAATTTCCCACCTTTTTTCAGCTGTCATATACAGATCAACAAGTTTATCAGACCATCTCCTGGTGTGCGGTGTTTGCCACCACTGCCCTAAGTGAACAGTAGAAAACGCCTTGTTTCTGTCATGGCTAATCCACCGGGGTGCTAAAATATAATAATTGTTGTTAACCAGGAGTCCTCAAATGTACTTTTACAACAGTTATTCTCTGATAGACAAATTACTGTTATTTACTTTCATACATGATCAGAAAAATGTGTTTTAGAGGTTGTATGTTAATTTTGAAATTTGAGTGAGAAGTCAGGAATGTACCAGATTTTCTGGCTGAAATTTGGGAATGGTGAGTGTTTTTCTCATTTTTATGACAGGAGTTGCTATAAATTTGATAAGCACTATAAATAAATGCAAAATTCTCCAAAATGCAACATAAAAAACAAAGGGAAAAGCTGCACTCTGTCTCTGAGCGTAACCTCCTTTAAGTAGCTCACACATACTTTTGGCCATCCTGTAGTTCTGAGTCCACTGACTCCAGCCTACAGAAACTCAACATGCAGCATCTCCACTGAAGGTGTTTTTAAGTTATTCAGAATTTTGCTGTTATAATATTTTTTGCTTGGATTCAGCTTTATAAAGAAAAAAAAACACTATGGCCTACATTTCCCATGATGCAATGCAGTTCGACCTAAAAATGCCTCAACCCTTTAACCAAACACTCCCAGTGTGTTATGACAGTTTTGTCAGTTTGTTTTGGACCAAAGCCCAACTTGATGTAACCCTGATGACATCACTATGACATAATCTGGGTTACTTTCTAAGAGATTAGAAAAATCCTCCCAGAGCCAGAGAACTGTGTTCAGGCGTCTGTGCCAGAGAAGATTTTTTGATTTGTCTAATCATTTGTTGTCTCTGTCTCTGTTCAGTGTCATCATGCATCACCACATACAAGAAAACGCCCCCCCCAGTCCCTCCGCGGACCACCCCGTCCAAACCCTTCATCTCCATCACGGCTCAAAGCAGCACCGAGTCGGCTCAGGACGCCTACATGGACGGCGGCTCAGGCCAGCGGACGGGCATGACGTCCCAGCCGGGCCTGTCCAACTCCACGGAGAGCATCGACAGCATGAAGGCGCTGACGGCCGCCATCGAGGCTGCAAACGCTCAGGTGCACGGCCCTGCCAGTCAGCATGTCACCAACAGCACCATCACCATCACGGCTACGGCTACTACATCGGCCGTCGCTCACGTCTCGGCGGACAGCAAGGCACAGAGGGAAGCACTCCGCAAATGCCTCTCTATAGGGATTCAGGTTAGTGGAGCAGATCTGGTTTCTGTTAAAGGTCTGGATTCACTTTGACAGCTTCTCCTCCTCCTCTCAGGTGGATCCAGACGAAGGAGGGCCGACTGTGGAGCAGTCCAAATTCCAGTCTATCGGAATTCAAGTGGAAGATGAGCGATGGTGAGTAGAGAGCAGGAGGAGGGCGTCATAGAAGTGTAACTGGATCAGTCTGATGGGAGGGATGAGCAGGACGAGGACTATAGGAGACAGAGACATGTTTGTAGTGTGCAGCACAAGCTTGTGCCCCCCTTGCACAGACTTCCCCAAAGCAGCTGTCCCCAGATCAGGGGGAGGCTGGCGTCAGAAGCCCCCCTCAGTCAGGGGGCCCCAAGTGACAGCTGGGCCAGAGGATGTGGTGCAGGGGAGCTGGGAAGGCAGAGGGGGTGAGTTGACAGCCATCTGTTGCTCCAGTCATTGTGATTCAGGCTACTTTGAGGCTGTGTTTGTGTACGCGAGGGAAGGAGGGAGGGAGGGAAGAGAGGAGGGAGTTTTATTGAGTTTGTTTAGACCAGAGAGCACTGAGAGTGGGACTGCTGGGCTGTCAGATGCACACTAATCCTGCAACAAGTTTCCAGTATTTGTAAAATTAGCCGAGCTAGCTCAAACAAACAGGCAGTCATAGTTTCACTCCATGTAATAAAAAAAAAACAGTGACCTTCTTTGAAGCCACGGCATGCTCTGGGAATTCTCTGACACATCACCTTTAATCAAAGGTCACAGCGCGGCTCTGAATCCAGCGCTTTAACACATGCTCAGTGAGAAGCAGGGAGTGTGAGGGGCTTTCTGGAAGGAGGAGGAGGAGGTCTCAGCCGGCTGACCAAGCCAAACATTAACTCACCCAGACACCTCGCAGTCAGCGTACACTCGTCCGTTACACAGCACAGCTCAGCGCTGCTTGTGTATTTCTCCGGTTAATGTTTGGAGAAGGTGAGAGCGGGTTAGAGAGGGTGTTTCAGGTGGTTGTTTATCTGTTGGCATGCTTGTGTTTGTGTGTGTGTGTGAGTGTGTGTGAGTACCTGGGAGGTCTGGGCACGATGCCCCCTACATCAGATTCCCAGACGATGAGAGTGCCAAACTCCTACGGCCTCGCTCCGGTGCCCAAACTTCCTTATGTGACTGAGTGTGTGTGGGAGTGTGTGTGAGAGAGACTGTGTGTTTATATTCAGCAGTCGCAGGTCGTGACCTCACCTTGCTGTTTGGACTGAGATTAAGTGAGAGGGAGTGGAGGAGAGGGAACGTTAAACACAAGAAAGAGGGCTAGTTTTAACTCAACGTGTTCCTGCACAGATGGGGAGAAGATTTCCATTCATGTTTCTTATTTATTCACTTAAAGATGTTCAAAACAAGCTCATCGCTAATGTTTTTCTCTACATAACAAACATCTACACTCATGAAAGTAAGAAAACTGCATGTGTCCGGTCACAAAAGTGCAACCAGCAATAAAAATCCAACATTTGTTGCATTAATTAGCTGCACGTTTAGCATGTTTAGGAACTTGACTTGGTGGTCGCCACATGGTTTTGCTGTCACACGACTTCACCATTTGCACAGAAATCCTGGAGAGTCCATAAAGACACTGTTAGACCTCCTTGTGTTTCCCTTTTCACCCTCAATAACTGAGAGTTTGTCGTTAGCAGCTAAAGCTAATAAACAAAACTTCATGTGCAGCTTCACAATGACAGTTTGCGCACGCTTGAAGCATGTGCTGTTGTGTTTTAGCCTCTTTTTATTTTATTTTTCTGTGAGAATATGTGTGTTGGTCTGTAAACAACATAACTCTAAAAGAAAAAAAAACAGATCTGGATGACATTTTCAGGAAATGTTCAAAATAGGATAAGGAAGAAGTGATTCTGGCACTGTTAACACGACCACGTTTCATTCGAAAACGCAAAAACGCAAAAACGCAGTGAAAAAATCTCTGTTTACACAGAAATGCAGAGGGACTAAAAAACGCTGTAGTAAGCATGCCAGGCCTGTAGGTGGTGCTATACCTGTCTTGTCCGGAAGCTGCTTTTGGTAGATCTCGACTGCAGTAGAGTTAGGCGTATTAGTGAATGCTAAGTGCAGAAGTGTAGATGCACATTTTGTTGAAAGACAGTCAGCAGATGCAACAGATTGAGCAGCACAAGCACAACATGGTAGTTTGCAACAACCATAACAACGGTACTGTTGGACTGTTGTATGTGCTCCCGTGTAGCGGAGCGTGATATCAGCATATCCACCAAAAGCTCTGGCTTATTGTTTACACGGCAACTGTGTCAGCAGCAAAACACTGTTTCAGTGTGAACACAAGGCCGAAACACAACAAAACTTTTACGTAAAACCGTTGCCGTGTAAATGGCTTCTAAATTTTGGGTCACCGTATGGATCCAGGACATTTTTAAAGGATTCTTTATCATTGTGAGATAGGGCCATTTTCACCATATGTGTCCATGACAAATGATGGGATTGCTTTGCAAAATAATACAAGACAAGGTCTCTATAACTTCTGACAGATGTAAAAGTACGATCCAGATCCTGGCAATATTCTGGATTCTAAGCTCCAGAATATGAAATATGTACTGGGTCATCATCATTTTCAACACTGTCAGGTAACAAATTCACAAACAAACCTGCAACTAACACCAAATTGTAGCAGACAGTCTGCTGAAAGGGAGTATAACATTAAAGTAGGACGAAAGTGTTGCGCTCTCTGAGTGCTTTTCTAGTTTCTACATAAGACCTTTTAATAGAGACCTCACTCTATTTCTGCACCGTGCATGTGTTTGACGTCTGTTTTTGAGGGATTAAAGTGGGAAATATAAAGATTTATAACTAAAATTCTAGCGGAAGAGGCTGTCTGGGAGCGGCGGGAATTGGAATGTGCATGGAAAGACTCCACCTCTGTAGAGATTTATAACTTTCCATCATGTTCGCCACATGAACATAAGAACATGGACATGTCAGTGAGTTTTTTTTTCTTTTCCCCTCTCTTGGTGTTTTACAGCCTCCTCTCTTCCTCACTCAGACGCTCCTCTCTTGTTCTCCTGCCTCCTGTGTATTGATATGTCTGTCTTTCTGTCTGGGCTCTGTTTGGCCTTGCCCGTCTCTGCCCCTGCAGGAAGTTGTTAGCAGGCTAGATAGAAAGCAGGCTGAGGTCATTAGATGTGAACACCTGCTCGGAGGAGTTATTCTTTAACTGCTCTTCACACACACACACGCACACACACACAATCGCTGGTGTGCACACTCACTCACTCACTGTTTGATCTTCCCGAAGCTTCTCCTTTGGTCTTCTTGCTGCCTCTTTTTTTTCCTCTGTTCACGGAAGAGGAGAGATGAATGAGGGAATGAGGAGGAGGTCGAGATAAATGTTGTGGAGGAGTGTGTGTGTCCGGAGATGGAGCTGTGATCATTTGTGTGTGTGTTGTGGAGCAGGAAGGTCAAGCTGAGGTTCATGTGAGAAGTGTCTTTATAATTAGCTGCTGTGTTTAAACTTAAAGAGGAAAAACTTTTTTTTTTTTTGCTCGATGTGTAAAGACAAATTTAAGGAGTTGAAATTTCAAGTTTTCCACTTTTTTTTTACATCTTTGGAAATCTTTCATAACTCTTTCAGAGCCCATTTGTGTTTCCTTGGTGGTTCCAAAAACAGATATCGCAGTTTTTTGTAACATAAATTAATGATGTCCTTTGAGGTATAATCATTCAGCTTCAGCCAATCACAGCGCAGTAAGCAGTACACTTTTTTTCCCCCCTCCTCTGAAACACCCTCATCCCTCCAGCATCCCATTCATTACCGTAACGTCGAGCTGCTCTATAGAACGCAGCCAAATGCGAATGTGTTGATTTAATCTCAACACACAAGTGTGTGTGCGAGTGTGGAGGGGGCTTGGCAGAGGCTGCACGAAGCGTCTCAGCCAAATACGACATGGCACACATCGAGCTGTAGGGAAGGGTCCCAGGTGTCTGTGTGTGTGTGTGTGTGTGTGTGCGCGCGCGTGTGTGTGTGTGTGTGTGTGTGTGTGTGTGTGTGTGTGTGTGTGTGTGTGTGTGTGTGTGTGTGTGTGTGTGTGTGTGTGTGTGTGTGTGTGTGTGTGTTTGTGTGTGTGTTTGTGTGTGTTTGTGCTCCAGCTTGTGCTGGGACAGACAAGTGCACACTCAGATGCTCCTGAATGAGCCAGGTGACAAAACACACGTTCACACAAAAGACGTCCCACATCACCATCAGATGCTGTGATCGTGTTCAAACTTGTCACTCAGTGGCGTCAAACATGTTCGTGCCATCTTTACAGACTAATGAAATAAAACCTTGTCGACCCTCTATTGTGATAGGAATGAAGAGTGGTCAGTTTTCAGCAGTGTTACGTAAACATCAGCGAACTCAAAGGAAAACGTTCTCTATTAGGGGGTGATATGGGGAAAATGTGTCGGGTAGTTTTTTTAGGCAGGTTTAGGATCTTGAGTTATCAGGATTGTTTTCCAGGACGTTTTTAAGGATTTTATTCCAGGAAACAAAATTTGTAGCCCCTAATATTTCTTATTCTGCATTTTTAACCATTTTACTGCACCAAATGATACTTTTTCTGCACTATTTTGAAACTCTTATCCAGTATTGTGTCCTCTATTGTGTTTTTGAACACTCACTTTTTCACATCATGATAAAAACTTTAATTTGGAGACGTCAGTTGAAGGAGTTTTTGAGTTGCTACACACTGTCTAGCACTTTGTGAGACGTCACAAAATAAACTTTAGCTCTAGAAAACGTTTCTTCTCTCTGTCTCAGTTACCGCAGGATGACCCGCTCCAACAGCGTAACCACGGCCGTCCAAGCCGACCTCGACGACCCAACCGAAGCTCCAGCCCCTCCACCCCGCTACTGCGCTACCATGCCCCGCCAGCACTCCCGCGACGCCGCCACTTCCACTGTCAGCATCCAGGGCTCAGGGAACCACTACCACGCCTGCGCCGGCGACGACTACGGGGAGGTGGGCTTCGACCCGTCCATCCTGCCCCCTCCAGACCCATGGATGGACAGCGTGCCAGAGCCAGACATGGATGCGCTGGAGGGTGTTGCTCCTTCAGTGTGCCCCCGCGATGGGCGCTGGTTCCTGAAGCTGCTGCAGGCCGAGACGGAGCGTATGGAGGGGTGGTGCAGACAGATGGAGCGTGATGAGCTGGAGGTTGAGCTGCCTGATGAGAGTGAGTAAAACATGGGTTCTGATCTCACCTGGTAATAAAAACAGGCAGACAGTGTCAAATACAGAAAGGAAAACAGATCACTCTGCCCACATCCAGACCTTAGATTTCTCTCAGCACATTTACATGTGAGTCACAAAGATCCAGACAGGAAAATGCCTTTTTACCTGAAACTAAAATCTGAGCAAGAGTTTGTTTTATTTAAAGTTAAACAACATCTTAAAAGACTTAATTTGAGACAATTTTATCTGACGGATCCAAAAAAATGCTCAATTTTAAGATAATCAAAGACATAAAAAAGCCTGAAAATCTAAGAAATCTTGCAGTTGGGTAAGGGAGTGTTGCTTTTCAAGTTTCTTGAAATACTAAAATGTGTCTTTATACAAGACACTGACCAAGTCAATACTTCTTACCCTGTTTACAGATTATTTGACATTTTATAAGCAATCCAGGCATTTTTTTTTGTTTTTGATATCTTGTTATAAAGATTTTTCTGGTCTTGTCAGGTGCAATTGCCTCACATTAAGTCTCTTAAGACCACTTTACTAAAATATGACATGAACACTTCTTAGATTTCAGTTTTTGCCATTGTTTATTTCGTTTTTAAATGTAATGTTTGTTTTTATAAATTTTCTAGTCATATTGAGTGTTTGGTAGCATCAGTGGTGTGCACAGACTTTTTGAAAGGCAGGGAGGAAAAAGGCACATGCATCATTTTCATCCAAATACTGCACTTTATTTTATAAAGAAATCTGTAACGTTTTGAAAAGTGCTTTATAAACAGTGTTTATTTGTATTATTTGTTAATTGAACTTGTGGTCTGGCTCCCAAGTGTGCACTTTAGTGTTCATTTTGGCTTCAAAGTGGGCACTTAAACTTGTGTTTTGAAACAACTAGGCTCGCAAGCGTGGTCTTTATTGGCTTTTTAACTCCGAAGTGTGCATGTTAGCGTGAGTTTTGGCTCCCAGGTGTGCACTTTAGTATGTAATTTGGCTCCCAAGTGTGCACCCTAGTGCTTGTTCTGGCTCTTAAGTGTGCAATTAAGAGCGAGTTCTGGCTCCCGTGCCTGCAATTAGGCACATTTTGGCTGCCAAGGATGTTCTTCATTGACATTTTGGCTCTGAAGTGTGCACTTGAACGTAAGTTTTGGCTCCCAAATGTGCACTTTAGTGTTCAATTTTGCTTCAAAGTGGGCACTTAAACTTGTTTTTTGCAACAACTGAGCACCCAAATGTGCACTTAATTGGCTTTTTAGCTCCCAAGTGTGCACTTCAGTCCTCGTTCTGGCTCTGAAGTGTGCACTTGAGCATGAGTTTGGGCTCCCATGCCTGCAATTTAGCCAATTTTGGCTCCCAAGAATGCATTTTGGCTTCAAAGTGTGCACTTTAGTGTGCATTATTTCTTCAAAGAGGGCTAAACTTGTGTTGTGCAACAGTTTGGCCTCAAGGAAGGATGAAGGCACCCTTCATGCACACCACTGGCTTGCGTACCTTCTCTATTTGAGGGTTTAAAACAAAATAGAGGGTGCTGCTTACATCCACTTTTTTTTTTTGCATCAGAGAATGAACATGTCTTACAGGCATGACTAACTTGCGTACCCTCACAAGATGATGCTGGGTGCAGTACATTTCATTCTCTAATGGGGGATCATTACACAAAAGAAAAGCAAGTTATTGTCCTCTCTTTTGTGCTGGTTCACATTTCTCTTTTTTTCTATGACTTCAGTTTACATTAGTCTGAAGAAGTTGATCAAGGCTCTGTGTTTACTTTTGATGGAGCTACAGATGTAGCTTTGATCACAAGAGGTCACTACAGATGTGTATATAGCAGCGTTTTAATTCCAGGTGTGAAGAGATGTTAATGTTTGTGATCTCAAAGATCTCACTCAGAAAGTCTGCTGCGCACTAATATTAGTTCTGTTTGGTCTCCTCTCTGTGCTCTGGTTTCGGGGATGCTGGTATTCATGGTATTGGACCACAATAGCTTCTTGTTCCTGTCTCAGGCCCTCTGGCCTCCACAGACATACCGTGCATATTTATCAATAGGGAGCTGCTGGCCTCAGCCACACGTGTCCTTAAGACACACTGTGTAATGATCCCTCACACACACTCAGTGAAGGAGTTTCTCCCTGTGCACCTCCAGGCAACCATTTGATCGTGAAGTTACACACACACTCGTGCCACAGTGCACGCCTGTAAACACACGTCTGAATGTGTTTTATGCACATGCACGAGGCACGCTGTGCAAACACGGCGCCTCAGGCAACGGGCGCTGTATTCTTACCTGTCCCGGATTCCTAGTCTCACCAAAAAATGTCATTGCTTATGCAGACGGTGTGCTGTTTTGGTTTCAGGCGAGAGATTCTCTCACAGAAATGTGCGGAACAGGCAGCCTGTCTCAAGGTTATGTTTTCCCAGATCCCACATGTGCACACACACATACATGTACACACAGCTCCTGAAGACATTGTGTCTGTAGTGCAGATTGGTTACTCCCTCCTCCCTCCTAGTTTGATCCTTGTTTCTTTATGTAGAATAATGTATGCTCCTACAGTCTCTCCATGGGGATGTGCCAGTCAATAGGGATGACCACTGGTTTCCTTTATGCAGTAAAACCTTGAGCACCCTTCATTTTTTTTCTGAGTTTGTTTTTGACAGATGACAGCAGCTGAATTTTGCAGAATATGTTTTTTTTTTAATTTGTCATTTCATATATGCTGAGAGTATCTTTTTGCAATTTCAGCATATTTCACTAATTATTTCACTTCCAAATGAGGCCCAGATAATGCAGGATTCCAGCCTACTCCTCTCTGTTACAGTGCAAATGCAGCCTCTTTGTCAATTGCTGCAACATGCCTGCAGACTGCAGCTCTGTGAGTAATTGCATTGTGATTCTGTCTGTGTGTGTGTGTTGCTTGCATGTGCGCCTGTGTCTCTGTTCCTGCAGTCCTGGGGAAGATCCGCAGTGCAGTGGGGAGTGCCCAGCTGCTGATGTCCCAGAAGTTCCAGCAGTTCCGGGAGCTGTGTGAGGAGAATCTGGTATGTGTCACCACATCCTCTGCATGCCCCACCACCACCATCCCCCACCCCACCTACCCCACCCGCCCACCCAGCACTGACATCATCCTGCACAAATCATCCTGACAGGCCAGAGCTCATTTACTATGCATCCAGTGTAGAGTGTGCATCTGCACACCCTTACTGTCTTTCACACAATAAACAGGATCTGCTGCTCCAGAGCTGGAGCCTGATAGAGATGAATCCTTAAAGACACTGATGAAAACATGTTTCTGTCTGTGTCAAAGCTGCACAGTTTGTCCTTTTTTGCTAATTAATTAAATTTAAATACAATGATCTTTCTTTCAAAATTGCCTGTGATGTCAAAATAAGGCCCCTCATTATACACTTAAATAAAATCTTTCTTCAGTCACCTTCAAATCTTGGTATTTAAAGAAGTGTGCAAGAGTGATTCTTCAATATATCGAGTTTTCTGTCCCCAGGGTAGATTTCCAAGAAGAAAAATGTTAATTTAATATTTTAATACTTTTTCTGTGTGTTGAAAATTCAAATGTGCAAGATTTTCACTGTTTTGGGCTCCTCACCTGTGTGATTGTAATGACAAATTTCACTTTTTGCAGAAAATGTTGGCTAAATTTTACATTTGCTAAGCTAATAGGTCAGCTAGCATACAATGTCCACAAAATATATGTAAACGAAGTGAAATTTCCTACTAATTAGTTAAGTTATTCAAATAGCTTGTTTGGTAATAACACCTAAAAAAAATACTCCCACATCAGGGTGTATAAAAGATCAAGTTTCCCACAAATGTGGGTTTAAAAAAATCAGGCTTCTGCTTCATGTCTTGGATTTTCACCTGGAGCATCCAATTAGTGGGAAACAATGTCAGTAATTTTTCATAAAACTTTATTAGTATGTAAAATGTTGAGTGTGATCATAATGACAGGAGTATAAGAGACGGCAATATCTATTTAAAAATGAATTGCAAATTGAACAAATATAAACTCTTTGAATCTGAAAAAATGTCTTATTAAGTTGTTATGAAGAAATGTTAAGTGAAGATTTAAATGAATTTGTTACTTTTGTTGCTTTATTATTGAGGGGATGTTAAAACACTTGGATTGGTGAAAAGCCCCAAAAAGTGAAATTCTTGCGCATTTGAATTTACAATACACAGAAAAAGTATTGAAATATCATCATTGAGGCACAGTTTTTTCATTGCTTCTTCAACCTAACTCTTACAAATACAATAATTGTTTTTGTTTAAAAAAAAAATCTTGGAAATCTATTCTGGGGACAGAAAAACTCTCCCTTGATTGAATCACCCGCAAACATTGTGGCGAGCCATTTGCACATTTTTCTTCTTCTAAATATTTCTAATAGGGAAACTTATCAAGTTCCTGACACTTCTGTCATCATGGCAGTCGACCTCTCATCCATGTCACAACTTCTTTGAACACTTGCCTCTGAGTGGACGCCACAAAGCAGACAAGTCACACACGTCTGGGCTTAGAGACAGTTATTTTCCCCCATAGCAATCAGCTCACTCAACAACAGAAATCAGCTGATTTTATTTTTTTATATTAGTCACTTTATCAGATACACACTTTAGACCTTTAAAATTACACACTCTTATCTTTATCCTTTGCCTTGTTTGGTGCCCTTTTTGATTCAGTTTGAATTATAAGGAAATGCATAGCTTGATTACTTGCATACATTTTGACAGTAGAGGGAATCTTATTCTGAATTATTCTTGCTTAATGCAAATCTACTATCCAAAACAAAGCTCTCCAGATTACAGAGTTTCTGCATGCTCAGAAAATAAGTTCACACTGGATAGTTTGAGACAGAGATGCCTGGGTGACTTGGACTAGAAAGAAGGAGGCCTTCTGCATCAACTGTGAACAAAAACACATTTAAACTGGACATTTTTTGTGTGTAGAGGGTAAATAAATCTGTACATTTTGGTTAAACCCGAGATAAACATATAATTCAAAACAAATGAGCACCCAATGTGCAGTTACTCTAAAGCTAAACCATGTAAAAGTGAAAACACCTTTATTAAAGGTGTGATAGGCATATTAACCCTATGGGCCCAGTGCTGTAGAGCTCATTCCGCACACATTTCATCTGCATTTTGAGTTTCGATTGGTCGTAGATTTGAAACCAGATAAGCTTGACTGATCATTATTTTTGTGTATAAAATCTGGAGAATAAAACTTTCAAATTGCTTTTCTGTGAACAAATACATCACGATGTTGACAGAGCTTCCTGCATTGAATGCACATAATCACATTCTTTTTGCATTTACATTTTTCAGTAACACAGCCATAACATTTATGTTTTTGTATGTATAATCTGTATAATTTTTATTTTTATATAGATTATTTCACTCTCTAGCAATGAATTCAGTTTGTCAATTAGTCCATGCTTGTTATCACAGTCTGGGATATGAGGGTTGTATTAATGTATAGCTTAAGTTTTATGCAAAAAATGACACTACAGCATGTGAAACTGTAAAGCTATGCTCTTACAGACTTTGTAAGTCAGTAAAGGGTTAATACTTGTGTCTATATTGATGCTGTTTTGTGTGTGTCAGAACCCAAACGCACATCCCCGACCCATCTCCCAGGATCTGGCCGGCTTCTGGGACATGCTTCAGCTCTCCATCGAGAACATCAGCCTGAAGTTTGATGAACTCCACCAGCTCAAAGCCAACAACTGGAAACCTCTGACTCCTCCACAGATCCAGGTGCAGACTTCATCTGTTCATTGGTTTAAAGTTTTAGATTCTCTCAGATGTTGTTTTGTTTTGGAATGCTTCGCTAACCTGCACGTTTTCTGATGCTCTATGTTTATTTAAAAGTGAAGCTTTGCTGTTGTGCTTAGCATGCAGCTTTGTTCGTGTAATGTCACGTTGCCTGCCTGATGTCACCACCTGTGTTTATGTTTTGTCTTGTTGTTGACAGTGAGCTGCTTTTGAGAAGCTTCTCTACCTGCCATGCACCGTTGGGGCCTGTCCGACTCCAATGGTCACTTTTACCTCACGCTATGGCCTCCCTCACTCAATCGGCTGCCACTGTGAACCATAACCTCATTCAGACTTGCATGCTCTCAGACGCCACATCGCTCTCTCTAACCCTCACCCGAGCCAGCTGCAGCCTTGTTGCTCCTGACCTTTGTTTTGCTGTTCACTATCATTAAAGACTGTTTATCATTCCTGTCCAGGAGAGAAGGATGCCCCCTCCTGTGCCAAAGAAGCCCCAGAAGGGCCACCCTCCCCTGGCTAGAGACCGCTCGCTGGAAAGCTCCGAGCGCCAGCGTCTGGAGGCTCGCAAACGCCTGCTAGCTGCCAAACGCGCTGCATCGGCTCGGCAGAGCTCTGCCACCGAGAGCGCAGATAGTATCGAGATCTATATCCCCGAGGCTCAGACCAGACTATGAGACACAAACACACACGTACGAATCTCCAACACACTCCCCCCATGCAGGCAATAGCACTGAACGATACGGCTAGGGTGCTAACGTAACATCATCACATGTTTTTTCAGACCACTGTGGAGTCAAAAGGAGAGGTGTTTGAACCAGAAATGTACATTTTCACTATTTATTTATTTATTTATTTACTTCCCGCCCATCCTTCCTTCCTTCTTATTTCCCCGTCCCAGCTTTGATGTAGCAGCCTCCTCTCCTCCTCTTCCTCCACCCGCCCCTCTCTCACAAACACGTATCTGAAGAATCCACTTTTTTAAGTGACCTGATGTAACAAAGAAAGCCAGCTGTAGCACAGTCGTGATACTTAACGTTTGAGAGATTTCACAGGGAAACAGGGGAGGACCATGCATGTGCATGTGGAGTGTGTGTGTGTGTGTGAGAATACACAGTGAGTGAAGTATTCAATCTATTTTTAGTCAAATCAATGGAAGAGACCAGACAGATGTATTAGATATTTATGATTTAAGCTATTTTTGATATAAAAACCGTGATCTGACTCCTTGAACTGTGTAGTTTTGGTTTATTTTGGAGAAAAAAAAGCCAGATAAGGAAACTTCAGTGTCAGATGGTGACACAATCCGCCCTCTGTCTTAAAAAACGTGTCTTTCCAGCAGCAGGAAAGGTCAAAGGTCTGATTTTGCTCCTCCAGGTGCAGCAGGAGCAGCTTTTAGAGTTCTGCAGAGTGAAATTCACTGAAAGGAAATCAAATTAAATAAAAAACACCACAAAACCTACTCTGTGTGTATGAAAGAGAGCGATAGAGAGAGTGTGTATATGTTGTACGATTAGTTTCAAAGTGCTTCCTATTTTTCTAGGTCTGAAGGGTCCTAGTTTTAATTCAGTATCAAAGTAGCAGTATCAACAAACTGTAAACAAACCACACTCACACTGTCTCATTTGAACCTGAGCGACGTGTTTGTACAGAGACCATCAGTATACCGACATGATGCATGCTAACACAAGCTAACGGATCCTTTTTGTCTTTTCTAAACAGGTTTAATCCTCTGTCATGTCGCGTTCAGAGTCTCTAGTGTTGCGGACAAGCACTCAAACACTGATATTTGGTACAATACTGGTAGTTGTATCTATTTTAATATGTTGTTTTTAGTCCGGAGGTTTAGCATCAGCGGTGAGACTAAAAGGACTTTGATATAAGGGACTATTTCCTCCTCACTGTGTGTGCACTATCTCTGCCTCCAAATGAAGCAATTATTTCAACAGAAAATAGGATTTGTAATATTTTATATCCATGTTTAATTTATTGATTAGAACAATGACTGTTTATTGACATTGTGATTATAATTATGCACTGACAACAAGGCCCTTATACTGTGTTTCTGTTTCCGTTTTTTCTTTTTTTTGCATGACTGGCACTTTTTACTTTGGTTTTTGTTTCTGTTTTGGTGATCAGCCTTAATTTCTGATACGATAGTCGAGCACAACAGCAGTCTCAGGGGAAGAAGTGTGTAAGTGTGTGTGAGTGTGAGAGAGAAAGTGTATGTCAGTGTATTACCCATGGCTTTGTCTCTGTACTGTATATAACCCTGTGATCTACGAGGGAAGTACACTGCGAAAAGTCAAAACTAAGCACATGTTTTTATGTCTTATTTCTAGTAAAATGTCTACTTAAAAAAAAACAGTAGCTGTAAAAAGAAAAGCTATATACAATTAATTTAACTTCTTGGTCATTGTACCTTAATTTTTGTGTATTTCAGATTCAAATTTGAAGTACTTTATTTTCCTGAGGGGAAATTGTTTTTTTGTGACTGCTATTGCTCTAAAAAATAAATTATTTATTTTTATCATTGTATAATTTATTATTATTATTATTTTATTATTATTATTATTATTATTATTATTATTATTATTATTATTATTATTATTATTATTATTATTATTTTATTTATTATATTTTATTTTTTAGTTATTTATTTTAAAAAAATCTGCTTAATTTCAAACTTTCTTCTTGACATCCATTTCTTTATCCATTTCTCCCGAAAACAAATTAGATGGGGATTTTTTTTTCACATTCAATCTGTGATTTTATTTTAGTTATTATTCAGGCTTTTTATGCTTTTATTGTTGAAAGGACAGGATAGTGGATAAAACAGATAAACAGAGGGAAATTGGGAATTCACATGCAGGCAAGGTGCCACAGGTTGGATTCGAACCCTGGCTGCTCCTAGAGGGGGGCCGGTACCTAGCCCAGTGGTTCCCAAAGTGAGTGATGAAAAATGCCCTCCGAAAAAAAAAACACTTTTCAAAATTGTATTTTACACCATTTGTTGTCAAAAAAAAGGTTTAACTTTATGTTAGATATCACAAACAGGCAGAACTTGATCTGTTTTCCACTTTTCTTTGTCACCATAAGACCCTGAAGTTTCTTAGCCAGGATAACAACAGTATCAGTAGCAGCAGATTTATTTTGATTAATGATTAATGTTCACTTAAGTTAAGTATTGTAGCCCTTTTTTAAATTATCTGTTTTTGTCTCTTTTTGAAGTGCATCTCTACAGCAGGGGGTCGCCTGTCTGACCTGGACCACACAGCTATACGGCGCCCCATTTGCAGATTCTTTTAACCCATTTTTGCCTTCTTATACCTTAAAATGTGACATTTTTCCAGATTTATCAGAGGAATGAGACATTTCAACTCTTAATTCTACCTTTTTTACTCTAAATTAGACAAAAACACTGGCCTAGTTTTGACTTTCCGCCGCCTATCCACGCCATCTTTTGAATTGTGTTGCTGTTGCACATGTCTGCCCTTATGTAACTGTAATTTAACAAGGTATTTCAGTCAGCTGCTTGAATGTGGAGACAATCCTGAGCTTTTTATTTTGGTAACAGAGTAGAAGGACTGAGGTGTCCACATCTCAAGTTTTGTGCCATTGGATAGTGAAGGATTCATTCCTGCAACTTGTCCCTGTTGAAGAGAAGTTTTTCATTGTGAAGGAACTCCAGTGATGAAGTGACCGATTTGTTTTTTTTCCTTTAGTACAAATCTTAGCAAGGATGCATAAAAGTGACAGTTCATTAAATGCATTTCTGTACATGATGAAACTCTTTTTTTTCTACCTTGGAACTTGTATTTGAATTGTCTGACTTCTTATTTATGTTTATGATATTAACATATCAATGTAACACTCCTGATATAGCAGGGAGTTAGAAATTCAGAATGTTGGATTGTGGTTCATTGCTCAACTCCAAACACACTCCAGCAGCTCTGTCATCTGAAGCTTGTGATGTAGTTATAAAAAGAAGAAAACATTCAAATAAAGATTTGTACATAAATTAATTGAATGTTTCCCTGATGTAAATGTAAACTAAAAGACCTGATCAGATAACATATTACGCAGATATACATTTTGTAATTAATGTTATTACACTGTTGATGTTATGGCACGTGTATGAGCTCTTATCAGCATTAAAAAATATCATTGCCATATTCCTGAGTGCTTCGCTCTGTTCTCTGTCCTTACATGTGTTTTCAATGGGAATATAATTAAAAAGATTACAAGGACTGTCTGCTGTGTTTGCAGGGCTTTTCCCTTCCGCAGGGGCGGGTCCCCATAATTAGACAGCACTTTTGGCCTCGGCTCAGCTCCGTCACTCCTGTATGAGCAGCGTTTGGTGATTTGTCATTCACACATCAGTCGTGGTGACCTCGGTGGCCAGAGTTCAGGGAGGAGGGGGGTCGCGGAGGTTGGCGTTGTTTTTGTGTGAAGCCTGGCTCTGGGTCTGTCTGTGTTTTGGATTCTCCACCATGGTGGGCTTTGAGTGTCGTCTGTTTTACACCTTATTGGTTGATGCCTTCCTGTTTGTGGGGTGTTCAAGTTTTTTTCCAGAGCTTTCCTTAACTTTACTGCTTTAATTGTTATCTTCCAAACCTTAAACTCTGATGGCCTGCCTCTTTAGATTTCCTTTCTTTGTGTAAGACTTAATTTTTAGAGCATGAAAAATTGCGCTGGTAAATGCTCCATAGCGCCCCCTAGCTGAGACAAAAAACACAGCCACTTAAAGCTACATGCCTGAAATTTTTTGTGCATAACTATTATGACAAGACCTGCAAAAAAACAAGTCTGTCATTGACAAGGTAAAATCCTAACAGGGAGTTCAGAAAATTTGGGGTATGTCGGAGTTTGGCGATTTCAAGGATACATATTTTAACAAACTCACGATTAAAAGTTGCAGAAGGATTGTTCGTAACTTTATGGGCGTGGTCAGGAACGACCGTAAAAGTTGCCGAATTCTTTTAATAACATGCAAACCATAGGCCCCGTTAACACAAGAATGTTTTATCCAAAAAAAGCAGTTAAAGAAAAATCTGCATTTACATGGAAACACAGAGGGACTGTTAATGTTGTAGTAAGCATGCCAGGCCTGTAGGTGGCACAACAACCATCTTGTCTAGAGGCCACTTTTGGTAGATCGCTACTGATGTATAGTTGAGCCAATCATCTGGTGTATTGGCGAGGACGAAGTGCCGAAGTGGAGCAACAGATGCATATTTTGTTGAAATATCACAGTCAGCAGATTCAGCAGCACAAGCACAACACAGTAGTTTGCGACAATTGTAACAACTGTACTGTTGTACGCGCTTGCACGAAGCAGCACGTGGTATCAGTGTTTCCACTGAAAATGCTGCTTACTGTTACAGCATTTCAGAAAAAATCCACTCCAGAGGTCATTTTGCAAAAGTTTGAATTTAAGTGTGGCTGAAATGCCATTTCTGTATAAACGGGAGGCAACAAAACTTTTGCGTTTCACCCTGAAACCGTTGTCGTGTTAACGGCCCCTCAATAACTCCAGAGTACAATGTTGGATTTGGACCAAAACGCACACACATGCTCAGAATCACACCCTGAATGCATCTATATGTTTACTTTCAACAGGAAGTCATGTGTTTTACTCTGTGATGGAAACGTTGATAAATGAATTATTTTCACAGCTATACCTAGTGGTCAAAATCAGTACTGCAGTACTGCTCTATGTTTAAATTACCCATGAATGCTTGCTGTAGGAGCCTATCCTTATCTGCATCTGTGGCTATTTGCTGAGGCAGATCATGCGGAGAGTGCAACATGCCCCAGTGGGCGCATGGACACAAAAGCCTGATTATTGCCGCTTGACGCTTTAATTCTTATTAGGGTTATTTATAAAATTTGTACCCATCCTCTCCTGAAGAAGCTGTCACATTCAGCAGGAATGTAAAGACAAAATCAGGTTTTGGAAGCAGGGATCGGCTCTCCCTGCAGCGTGAAGAGTAGCCAGGATAACAACAGTTGTCATGAGGATGACTGATGAATGAAAATGTCTTTGTGCTTGTTTACATTTTTTTCTTCTGAACACATCAGCAAAGATTTGCTTTTCTTCAAGTTTTTATGCTCCGGAGATAAAAAATGTAATGAATGAAAAGATGTCCGTGTTGCCAAATGTAGACAACAAATCCCATTGAGGCTGGTGTTGAAGCTTTAGCAGCACCAGAAGGGAGCAGCTGTCCTCAAAGCAGCCACTGAACTGAGCTGTAAGCTGCCTCGTGTATTGACTTACATCGACTCTATTGAGATGCAGGGACACACAAAGCCCCCGCTGGCAAGAAACTGTTGACGTCTGCCGTTTGCCGGTGTTAATTTATGCAGGATTATGCTAATTGGCAGGAGCTGTTGTAAACCTCCCGCACACAGGAATGTCTCCTAACGGTAGAGCCTGTGGAAAAGACGTGAATGCTCGACTATTTCTGTCCTCCCTCCTTTTTTTTTTTTTGTTTACCGAGCACTCTGACTCACTCTCCTTATCCTTCAGGGATGAATCAGTCATCTCCTCAAAGTTCAGTCAGACTTAGAGGAAACACGAACGGGTGTCTGTTTGACTCAAGCGAAGGAAAATAAAGTGTCGAGGCTGAGATGTAGAAAAACAAAACTTTATTTGAATCCCATGTGACCCCCTTTTTTGCCACAAACATTGCACAGTATGAAAAGAAATCACATCATTGGGCATGGTGTCACATTTACTATACACATGGTCCTATTTTACATGAAAATGTGTTTTTGGTGATTTCATAAACTTGCTGTCGTAAAAACAGCAAAATGCAGAAAAAGACATCTGTAGTGTTTTCATTTTCCAGTCCACTGGCCGTTGTTTTTTTTTTGTTTCCCCGCTGAGTTCATGATGGGATGAAGGCTCAGACTAAGAACCTGCTACATTGGTCATCTGAAAATATCCCTTGATGGGGAAATAAGAGTAGAAAACAAAAAGCATAGAGGTTTTCTTTTAAAAGTAGCTAAAAGTAAATACAAAATCAAAACTATATTTATACTCATGAAAACACATTTTCTACAGTAGTGAATAAGTTTGTCATAGATGCCAAGAGCAAAGTATGTTTAAGACACTGAGATGACCTTCCTCTGCCGTTAGTGTGCAAACAAACAAGGCAGACCGAGCATGAACTGATCTGTGAAATGTGTGACGGGTGTGGATGAGGGCTGCTTCTAGCTCTCTACAATGATACACAGTAAAATGGAAAGACATAAGACAGGCAGCATTTCTCTGATAACATTTTTTGGTCCCTGTGTGCAAATAAGATACACATGTAGAAAACATACGCATGTACGTGAAATGAATAAACAACTTACAGCCAAGGCACCTCGATACAGTTTGTTTCTCTCCGTAAAAAAACACCCTCGTCCACTTGATTGGTTTACCAAAAATAGAAATGATCAGGCGTCTATGTGTTTGTTCTCCGTCGCGTGCAGACAAGTCACTGAACTCAGGAGTTCAAAAAAGTCAGTCTTTTTTCTCTCCTTCTTCTTCTCCTTTGTTGTTGTCTTCTTCTCCCGTTTGTGTCCCTTTTTAGGAGACCAGCTGTTTGGCCTGCAGCTCCATCTCTGCAGCCCGTTTCAAAGCCACATCCACCAGGAGCTGGAAGCCGCTGAAGTCCTGTGTGAGGTCTGGAGGGGTGGGGGGAGGAGTGTTGAAGAGCCCGCTGCGGGGGCTCAGGTTGCCCTCCATGCTGGTGCTACTGAGGATGGTGGTGGTAGTGGTGGCGGCGGTGGTAGTTTCCTCCCTGCACCTGAGCAGCGCCTGAGCGTGCTGCAGCAGCTCCTCCGCCCTGTCGCAGTTCATTCCCGGTGCGGAGGGAGGGGCCTGTATCGCCGTGCTGACAGTAGTGTGACAGATGACTGACGGCCGGGTGGGGATGACCCCTGGAGGTGGGGACAGGGAGGTTGGGGATGGAACGGAGGGGGACATGGCTTTCCGCAGGACGCCGGGCAGGGGTGGTTCAAAACTGGAAGGGTGGAGGACGCGTTTGTCGTAGCTCTCGTCCGTACCTGCCGTTGGGCTGCAGTGTTTGGGCGACTGGGAACTGTCGGAGAAGCTGTCGCCGGCTTTGCTGCCTTTCCTGGAGATGGTGAACTGGTTGGGATCTTTGCCGTCTTTCCTCAGCATCTCTGGGAGGAGTCGCCGCCGTGCATTGATGAACCAGTTACACACCTGGAGAAGACAAAAAACATGTGTCACATGTTTATCGTTTTTACCAGGTGTAGTTGGCACCTGCGTTTTCAATAAACGCATCAGATTGAAAAGGTAAACATCAACACCCATCAGCGCAAGGTTCGTCATTCCTGCTGATCGAAAAAAGCTTAAAACCACAACTTGATAATTCACAACTTTCAGAATTGATCACATTAAAAATCCTGTTTTATAGTTCTGGATCTAAAGTGATCTCCTTTGTTAGCACAGTAATCACAGGCATCTCTCCTTTCCTCCTTCAGTCCTGCAGGCTAGTTGTGACTGGCTCAGGGAGCGCTAACCCTGTAAATGACTCTGCATTGTTCCCAGACAGCTGGGATGGAAAGGGGCTGGAGGGAGGGAAATTCCTGTCCGAGTGCCTCAGCCAAGCCCACAGCGGCGCACAGGGAGTGAGCTTACTCACGTTGTCTCAGGCTTTAAAGTTGCAACATCAAGCTGCATCGGATGACCTTCAATTCTCTGCTCATGTGTCATGTTTTTGTTAGCCCACTAGAAAGGAAGTGATTCACTCAAACTGATGCTTTCTTTATCTACTTTTTACAGGGATCTGTGAACTCTGTCATTCCCATGTTTACCTGCAGTGTGGACAGCTGCGTCTGCTTGGAAAGGAGGGCTTTCTCCTGCTCTGAGGGGTAAGCGTTATACCGGTGCTCGTACAACCAGTCCCGGAGGATCTGAACCGACTCCTTGGGCAGATTCCCCCGCCGTTTTCTTTTCCCGTTGCTCCCCGCGCTTGAGGAAAGATCCAGGGGGGCGTCCACGCTGTCCTCGTCATCAGTCTCGCTCCCTGACAGCATCATCAAACCTGCGCACACCCAGGAACAGCAAGGAGGGAAAGAGGTTGCATGAGAAAAATGAAAAGGACAAAGAACAATACGTGTCCCTCTAAGGTGCCGTTTCGCTTGCGGTCGCTCTGGTGCAGCCGTTCACCGAGCACAAGCTGTCTGGGAGGCAGCTGATGTGTCAGAAGCAAGCTGTCAAGTTCAGCCATGTGATTCATATAAGGAGCCAGGGAGGGTGTGAGGAGGAGGAGGAGGAGGAGGGAGTGATGGAGGGAAGGGGAGGAGGGGGTGGGGACGTCACAAAGGCTGGCCTGATGCTCTGGCAGTTATAAAACCTGCCTCGACAAATACTAGAGAGGTCTACTGTACAGGATGAGAGCACACCTTGCATGCTTGGTTGAGTTAAGTACACTAAATGACCACAGGGACAGTTCCTTCAACATAAAGAGAGGGGGGGGGGGGGGGGGGGGGCATAAGCGCAGATTTCGGAGCTGCTTTCCTTTTTAATTTCAGCCAATCAAAAAACAACAGTCATGATCAAACAAAAGTTCAGCCTCTTTTGAATCAGCTTGAATGTCAGAACCTGAGAAAACAAACCTAAAAATAGTTTTATCACTTTTTTACACTTGCTTTGTTACATTTTTTGTTACTTTGGGGGAATTAAAATGTAGTTACTGAAGAAAGTGTTGAGAATGTTGCACATTTTTATGTGTTTTAGGTGATGTTTTATCTCACTTTCACGCGTAAGAGCAGCTCTGCAAAGCACGCAGACCAAACCCCATTACTAAAAAGCTGAATTGAAGAAAGTATTAAACCCTGTGCTGTCTCCCCTTGGGCCAAACTAGTAGGAAAGGAGCAAGAAAGTTCCCAAAGTCTGTGCGGCCAACAGGATGAGGTAATTACGTAGGCTGGAGAGCGAGGGGAAGGGGGAGGGGAGACCTGTTGCAAATCAGCGTCTCCAGACTAAACAAAAGAATCTAGGGCTGCGTGCTTCTTTGTACGCAATTCAAAAGTTTCTACACGCAAATAGAGACTTCGCCGTTAAAGTTAACTCACCCCAAAACACCACAGTGTCACACGGTGAGCAGAAAACACGCTCCAACGCCACGAAGACACTGGTTTTTGTAAGTTTAACCAACTTGTAAGAGGGTTTTCTATTGTGTGTATGTGTGTGTGTGCGCGCTGCACCACGAGGTCCATGAATGTAACAAGGCAACAGCAACTTCCCACAATGAGGTCAGGATGAACATTAGCCTACATTTGGATTAAGATACTATTAAAAGGCGCTCAAGATGTTTTCCTCGACTGAGACACGATTAACAGATGCAACATATCGATTTTAAAGCTTGCACGTTGTTAAAAAAATGCAACACTCCAAACTCTTGAACTCACAATAGTCGCCACTTTGTGTCCTCACCAGTGGACAAACTTCGATACAAATGTCGCGTGCGGCGTTTAATTAGCCATAATGATGTCTCGTTTTCATCTCGTTTCGACGTTTTTGACACCCAAAGTTACCCCCTTTTTACACCGTGAGATAAAACCCCGCAACACATGCTGAAACAAGAGTGTGTTAATGTGTGGAAACCTGCATGAAATATATGTGTTATATCAAAAAATGACGAACAAACCGAGCAATATTGACTTTTGACATCGCGCCAGCACATGGCAGAAAAAGCCCCCTGTCATGTCTGGAAAGGAAACAATAGACTGCGTGGTTTGCTTATGGGGGAAATCGCTCTCCAAATCGTCGTCTCTTGCAATTCTCACAACATTTGACATTTCATCTCTTCATAGTACTTCAACCTACCTTTTTTCGTCTTCATCTTCGTGTGAAAAATCCCACTTTTTCCCTATGAGGCGCAGAAGAAAACTGCCTTTGTGTCAGTGTAGTGTTTTTCTTCTTTTCTCCAAATATCCACAGTGTGTATCCGAATGTGCGAAAATCCTTATTCATCAAAAACTCGCTTCTTTTTCCCTCGTTTTGGATTCCTTCCTTCTCCTTTTCTGGTTCGTCCTTGTTTGGAGACTTGAGGAGAAAGAGGGGGGGTTACCTGAGATCTCTGCGTCCTGTCGGCTCAAAGCCCTTTTCTCATTGACTGTGTGTGTGTTTGATCCTGAAACTGGGTGACAGCTATCTTTGACAGCTGCGTGACTCAACGCACAGAGATCCTCCCACCGTTGAGGGCAGAGGAAAAATCTCTGACATCAGCATGGCTTGTTCCACTGACATGGATACAGTGTCGATAAGCTTTACAGTGTTTCGGACACCCCCAAAACAAACAGTACAAAAAATAAGCACAAACATTTCGTGAAAATTACAGCTGAGCAGAGAAGCAAAGATTTAGGCGGGCCGTTAGAATGACAACAACAACAACAACAACAGGCTGCTCGCGAGCACTGCGGACCTCGTGCTACATCTTACATAAATAATAGAGCAGACGAAGAATCACGTTATTGCTACAGGCAACATTAATCCGCTGCTTAAACACCATGGGCTTTCACGCTTAACAGTTTTATCACAATTATATAATTTAGCTATTCCGTACAGCAGAATACCAGCTAATTTCAACCTTGTGTACGTGCGTTTCATCTTGCACACATTACTTTTGCGTACCGTCATATTTTTGTGTAGCTAATTTTACGTTACATGCACGTTAGCTTAACGAGCTACCAGCAGGTGCTGTGTATGCTAGCATGCTGCCAATGTCCCGCTCGGTGTATTTTGTCGCATTTTTATATTCTCTTAAATGCTTTCTAAAGTTTTTGTATGATTTTACCTCGAGATACTGACATTATCCAAAGCACTATGGCACTGATTCTCGCGATAACGTAAATGTATCAACCAAGGTGGACTAATGGAGACAGACCGAGCCAATTAAGTGCACCAGTTCAGGTTAGGCTACTGTTAAGACAACAGTAGACTACAGCGAGCGGGGGGAAAGATCAATGCTCCCATTTGTATGCAGTGCACAGCCTTGCGACAGCTGCTGTAGCATCGTCTCTTTACATGCATTTGTTCCAGACAGGCGTTCATTTGTCTCAGTAAAGCGAAATGTCGCCACCGCGTGGGCGTTTGGGGTACTCTGTCTTGAAAATCTTATTGATGATATGAATGGAGGAAAAAAAGAAGTACACTGACACCCTCTGGTGGCAAAACGAAGTGCCACCTTTATGAAAATTAGGTGTTGAGTATACCCTTGTTGTTATTTTAAATTAAATTCGTTTTCCAAGGAAAATTCATACATATGTTAAGCAGCCTATCAGTAACAACAGTTCAAAACAAAAACATGGGCTGAACATTGTTCTTAAATTTGGGCAATGCTATCAGCTGTTTTAACATTAAGTTCAATGTTTAATAGTTATTTTTAGATGTTTTTTCTTTACTTTCAGATTTAAATTATTGTTCCTACTGGCAAGAATAAACATCTTGGATATCAGCAACCTCACGAAAGAAACTTACACTTAAGGTATGTACCATCAACCCAAAATAATTCCAGGCATTTAGAATGTTTTTGGAAACAATCATACATTTTGACCAATAAAATCAATTTATTTCAGTTATAAAACTGCAGTTTTAGAAAAAAGAAAGAAAAAAAAACATCTCAGGTAGCGTTTGTCATAACCTTAACTTTAATTCTCCCTTTGTAAGACATAGCTTTATACAGGTAGTGTAATTTTAACATTAAATGTAAGAACACTTTTATCAAGAATCATACATAAATAACCATAAAAGCAGTTCACCTAGTGACAACTGTTGACTATCAACTGTTAATAAGAAAGAGCCACAAGGACAGTCTCAAAAGTGGAAACTCAATTTTTTCTAAGCTGTATTTTTGAGATTCAAAAGTTGAATCTTAAAAAAACAATGACTAAAGTGTTAAGACTCAAAGAGTTGAAGCTTAAATTGTGAGGTATCTGATGTAACATTCAAACTGATCTTGTCATGATACCTAATATGGATACATGAAACATCTTGTTTTTTCAGTGTTGCAACATTCACAATGTTGTTTCGATGCCTAAATTACATTCTGTATATATTTGGTGTTTATTTTCTGAAACAGGCGTTTCTCCAAGAAACAACACCCACTCTGGATATCCAAAATACTCATACTGAACAGTAACAATGATGATGAAGATGTCTGAAATTGAAAAACACTAACAATCTCAGATATCTGTGACAAATAACCAATACAGCTAATAAATGTTAGGGATTGTCATTTAAACTTTTGAAGGATTGGAAGACACTTCTGCTTTGAGTTGGACCAGGAAAAATGAAGTTTCAAATATACTGTTACCTCTGTTAAGGGGGTCATTATGGATATCTGTAAATATAGTTCTTAGTCATGAGGTACTTTCCTGAAAAAGAGTAGTGCCAACATGGATATCTACAATATGAATCCTGAGTTAACATCAAAACAGCTGACTTGTGACGGTGATCGGATAGTCACAGGCCAATTATTTCATTCTTTAGATTGCAAAAACATCATCCTGTTGACACAAGAAACAATGTCCTGATAATGAGACACGTAACCTCCCTGTAATGAGAAAACCAGATCCACTATCTGGATATTGAAAAAATGATTATATCCTGAGGACTGAAAATAACTTGTGTAATCGTTGTTTTAATCTCGAGATGATGAGATAAATGAATTGGTTATGATGGGAAAACAACCCTAAGCCTGATAACAATATGAATAAGATGAAATCGTGAACAAACAGGAAACTCAAACACTTTTTAGCATATTGACCTAGTTATTACAACACTTAAATCCATTTCTGCTTAAGAGTTTCATTTTTTTTGTCATTATGGTTTATTATAATTTGACTTTCCAGTTGTAGTTGTAACTGTGCTCCCTGTGTAATTTCTATATTAAGCTCTCTCATTCATATCAGACACAAGTAGCGTGACTCTGTTTCAGGCTACAGGCAAACAGTCAATGTGTTAAAAATAGAGATGTGAGCAGGTTGGGCAGCAGTCTACTTTTACCAGTAAGTCAGTGTCACTATATAAACAGTATGTCAATATACAGTCTATATATATTTTATACCATTGATTAACCCAAGTTTCACAATAACACATATATAGATAAAAGGTTAATGACACTAAAATTTATAGAACACAAATAGCAATACAATATTTTTTACGTGATGTTGTGCATATTACTTTGGCCATGTATTTTTTGGGGTGAGAGGGCATTTGTTGTTATGTTGTTATACTTTATCCCAGACCCTTGGGTCCATATAAATGTATTAGTAGCAGAACCACAGATAATTAATAAAAATAATTTAAAAAGGAAAAACACAGTTCATATGTAGACAGCAATTTAAAACACGAAGAGACATGTGTGCCAATGTTCCCAGTAGCAGGATTTGAACCTTGTGTCGCTCATTGTGAGTTGAGTATGTGACATTATTATTTCATTGTCTGAATCAACCAAACGACCTATGAAATTGTGCACATAGTTTCTAAGAACAGCATAAAATGTGGGAACATTGTTATAAACAAACATGGGACTTGCACTTGACCATCAAGGTGATTTAGGAAATATTCTCCATAAAAGAAAACAGGGCAGTGATTCCAGAAAATTGCTCTGCCAATATCAACCACTTTTTTTGTTATAAATCTGATTCAAGTTTTCTAGTTATCTTGACTGCAGTCTGGTGTCCTAGGATCTAACTTTTGCCTAAAACAAACAAGTCCAGGCATCAATGAAGCCAAACCCCATAAATTGAGAGCCTTGCGTCAATATAACAGTACCGGATGTACATTTTTGGCCTTCAAAATAAAACTATTCCTCCACTCAGGTAGACTCAGAATCCAACTGTAAACGATAAACATTAATTAACATTAAAAACATTAATGAAATTGAGCACAATTTCTTTTGAAACTCAATATTCTCACACTTTTGTTGGATTTATTCAGCTGGACTATGTAATTAATTTTTTTAATATAATTTTAATGTACCATTTTAGATGCTTGTAAAAAAAAAAAAAAATGAAAACAACGAATTTATACATCTTATTAATTAATAAAATAAAAAAGTAAACATCTAGAAATTTATGAAAACTGAAATTCACATTTGCGTAGATAAGCTGACTGTTCATTGTTTGTTCTCTAAATCAAACCATTCAAAATCGTTTTCTTCAGCTATCATCATTTAAATAATACAACCTTAACTATTGTGTATTTTTTAGGACTATCAACATGTAAAGTAAAAAAAAGAAAAAAGAAAGAAACCGGAAAAAAAAAAAATTTGGGCGTTTGTCAATGATTTGACTCCTCTGAAACAGAGCATCTTTTCCACAACCAGGGGATATGTTTTTCCACGTTTTTTTTTAAGAAATGAGAAGCAACGGGGCTCGTACCTATTTGCTTATTTAGATCCAGGTGGCCACTTTCTTTTTGGCCAGGCAGCATGAATATTAGGAAAATTCAAAGTCTAGAAAATTCCAACAGTGCGAGAACAAAACCAAATGCCAAAAAATAAAATATAAGTAGCATAACCAATTCAACTTAGCAGAATGACATCGTATGGCATGGTATTTAAACAAAATTTCCTCAGAAAATGAAAATTTTCAAATCACACGGACATTATTTTGAAAGACATCAACCGGAAGTTCATCGCTCGCATTTTAACCACTTGACTCAGGGAAAGCGGGCAGTGTCTTGTAACATTTTGAAGTCTAAAATTAGGGAGGCACCCCAACAGCAAATGACGCCAGAGGATTAAAGTGGACAGTCTTCTCGTCGCTGTGTGTCAATGACAGGACTAAGGACCATGGAAACGCTCCCTACAACTTTGCTGTTGTTGATGACACGGAAGGTATTTTTGGATATTGCTGTCATCTCTCCGTAACGTCCCGGCCGCGGCGATCAGTATAAAGGACTCCTTCAAAATGCAGCTGTACAACAGTGTGCTGACACACTACCCGAGGTCGTCTCGCAAAGTTACAATAACTTTATCGGCCGCGTCTGAGCGTCTGAACGGGGCTGAACAGAGTTCTCCTGAGGCCGAGAAAACGGGATTTACCCACCCAGGAACAACTTCAGCTACCAACGGGGATACTGCTGCCTCTTCCGCAAACATGCCTGCTTTGACATGTTACGAAACTTATTCTATGAGGCCGATTTACTTCAAATCGACTGCTGAGATATTAATCCGCCGACCCGATGGAGTGGAGAGATCTGTACCGATCCACATCGTGAGGGAGCCTAAGACCAAACCAGCTTCCCCTGACTGTCTCAGTAATGGGGAGAGTATTCTCTACAATGACAGTAACTCTGATGTGATTGAGGATTTCATTGATCATATCACAAATGGGACAGATGACTGTCAAGAGCTCGTTGGAGATCACTTTTTCAACAGTGGCAACCTCTGTAGACCCCAAGTAGAAGAAAGCGATGGGACTGTTGGCAATTCTAGTGAGGATGATAAAATGTCTGTAAGTCAGAACTCCCCCAGGAGCAATGAGGGGACTTCGCTATACGAAGAGGAGCTGGCTTCCCACAGAGCAGCTCACCCTGAAGAGCCTTTAAAAGAAGATTTTATTGCCAGAGCTGCTCCAGAATGCGGGGACAGACAGGGCTTTGAGCTCAGTGTTCTACAGGAGACACCACAACAGAGGAGGCAAGAGAAAAAGAACATTAACGATAAAGTAACAAGGCACCTGGCTGAGGTGGAGAAACAGAACAAGTACCTCCTGGAAAGACAGAAGTTCAGGTACCACGTCATTCCAGATGGAAACTGTCTGTACAGAGCTGTGTGTAAGGCCACATTCGGTGACCAGGCAAGACATGCAGAGCTGAGGGAGCAGACTGTCCACCACATCGTAGACCACCTGGACGAGTTCAGCCCCATCATAGAGGGAGATGTGGGCGAGTTCCTGGTCAACGCAGCACAGGATGGTGCCTGGGCCGGATACCCTGAGCTCCTCGCCATGAGCCAGATGCTGGACGTCAACATCCACCTGACAACAGGAGGGAGCATGGAGAGTCCGACCGTTTCCACCATGGTGCACTATCTTGGAGAGCAGGATGCCTCCAAACCTTCAATCTGGCTGAGTTGGCTCAGCAATGGTCACTACGACGTTCTGCTGGACAGTTCCCTCCCCAACCCAGAGTACGAGGACTGGTACAAACACTCTCAAATGCAAAGGAAACGAGATGAAGAACTGGCAAAGTCGATGGCGGATTCTTTGTGCAAAATGTACATTGAAAAGAATGGATCCGTGTAAAAGAAAACACTGTATCTTGAAAATATTAAGGATTTACACTGACAAAGTAGAAGACAGAACCACTGACCTGACTGGTTTCTACGTGCTTTAAGTTATTTTTATAAGATTTGTACATCAAGAGAAAGAAGTGCAGTGCACATACTTTGTTTTGTTGTTGTTGTTGTTGTTTTTTATAGAACTGCTGCATTAGTGGAAGAAATGAGAGTGTGTGAGCCTGGTCTTTTAATAGTTTGGGTGATGGTGAAATGATTGAAAACATTGCTATTGAGGTGCCAATTTTCTCTGTCTTTATTTTGTTTTACATCTTGTTTAGTCACTCTCGTTTGCACAGAAGTCGTATCAGACAAGTCCAGAGAGTCTCATTTGTCTTTGAGGGTTTATTTTCTGTTATTCCAGTTCTACACAACTGTTCAGACAAAGTATTTTAGAATAAAGGTTTAATGAAACATAATTTTTTATGTTGTCTTTACAATCCAAATATTACTTCCTTAAAGCCTGTTTGAGAAGCCTGTGTGCAAAACCTGCTAAAGTATATTAAGGAACATTTAAGTAAGCAGCCCAAGAATGTATTCTATGTACGCTATGTTTCTCTTTTTTAAAAAAAAAATAAAAAGTGACATTTCTTCAAAAATTTCTCAATAATTCCCAAACTTAAAAAGAAAACTATTTCCAACCTGTTAGATAAAGTAAATATCAAAAAAAGCTTGGGAGAAATAGTCACACTCTGCGTTCATCTTGGGTCTAAATCTGCTAAAGGTATAGATATAATGGGGAAAATAAGTAAAAACTGAACGTGCCAACTTTTTTCTCATCACAATTATTTCCAAAGATGAAATTCAAACAAAATATCTACCAGACATTGGTATTAACTCAGATGTACACGCATTCAATACTGATTTTCCCCATTGTATGTAAACACATACTCCCAACATCCATTCATTGTATTCAATATGTCACAGAAAATGTGTGCAATGCAGCTGAAAATAGATAAAAGGTTTTTCTTTTCTTTTACTTTTTATAATGGACAACTGAACTTGGCGTCCCAACTACAGTGCTACAGCGACTGTTATTCCCCCGAGAGAGAAGCTGATCCCGCTTTCCTGGAAGTACTGATTTTGCACCGACCATCCGTGAAACAAAGGTGCTTAAGTTGTGTCAAAATGAAAAAAAAAAAAAAAGGGAAAAAAAAGACTTCAATATACCCTGCCCTTTTTGATGCCTTTAACGCATGTCAACCCTATTGTGTTATTGTACTATTCTACCACTAGGTGGCGGCGTAGCTCCCTAAATACACTTGGAAAGTTACCGAGCACTGATGGAACTTAAAGTGATCTCAAAGTGGGTTTATCGACTCAGTCGATATAATATTCACAAGCTCGGAAGAACATCAAGTGTACAACGCAGAAAATGAAATGATGTTGCGAGGCTGTTATTCCCAGATTGCTTATAAATCAAAGGCGGGGAACTAGAGACTACAGATGCAAAAGTTTTATTGATAATTCAGTGCATTTTCAGTCTAAGCTGATTCATTAAGGTCAACACGACCGTCTGATAGACGTCGAAGTTTAAGTTGCCTGGAGAATCTTCGCAAAACTCCAACTCTGTTATTGGGGTTATTATGATTCTTTTGGCCTGAGCGCTTTACAATGATGACGTAACCCTGCAGTCATGTGGACATTAGGCAGAAAAAAAAGTTTTATCTTTTTCAACGCGGGAGGAGGGACGGAGTCTCTCTCCGCTTCAAAGCGTCTCATATGGAGCAGAAAGTATCTGGATACAGAGGTGCAGGGGGCAGGTGAGAGTGGACCGAGAGAGCGAGCTGCTGCAGTACTGGCACACAGTCAGCGAAACATACACACACACACGCTCACACATATTCTCACATACACACACTCTGAGGGAGCAGAAGGGAAAGTCAATGACAGACGCTTCCCACCGGTGTGAAGGATTCCCACGCGCTCAGAACGCTCAGCCAGTGCAGCCGCGTGCTCAGAAGTTACCGGATACTTTGGCACGAGCCCAGTGAAGGGAGAACACAGTCGGTGGTCGCGTGGTTCTGACCTGAGAGGTGGTACGTACCGGACATGTCGGGACACCGGGTACAGTTCGCGGACCTTCCTCCGAGTCAACACAAAGGAAGCCCAAAATTTCACAGTAAGGGAAATTATTCAGTTTCTTGTCTGCTGACCTTGAGTTCATCTGTAGGCTGTGTTTAAACGAAACTCTTGAAGTTTTTTTTCTCACACAAGGCGAAGTTATCCTCTCAAAGTATAAAAGTAGCTAGCTAAAATTCTTAATTTTAACGAGATGACTTTTTTACATTACATCATTGTGCTTTTCATTTTTTGAATATGAGCTCAAGGCAGCCACAATGTCATGAGTAGGCAAACAGTACACCTCAGTTGCCTGAAAGGAAACTTGTACAGCACTTTTGATCTTTACAAATTTAGCTTCTGGTGCTATTAGAAAATTTTTTTTTAAACAAAAACAGATGAATATGTGGTAGGGAAAACATGCAAAACATGGTAAGATTTTTTCCCCCCATTTTATGGAAGCCTCAAGTGGACATGCATCTTTAATTCTATTTACACAAGATCAAAACTTTTCATTTTCTTTTTAGTCCATGCTGCAGTTCCACAACACAGTTCCCCATAGAAAGTTAATGTATCAACTTAATTTGAGATGATCTTAACTCATATCCATCAAATTAAAAAAAAAAAAGAATCAAAAGGAAAACAAGCCAGTCAGCTGATACGGCAGTTACAGCATGGCATGTCATTGTCTGGCCTTATACAGTGACTGGACTTTTGTTTCGATTTTGACCCCTAGAAAATCAGCTTGTGTGACGGGGACAACCAGCATTGTCATCTGTAGACAAGAAGCATAACTTGACTTTTTTTTTAATTATCAGGCATCTGCTGTTAATTACATATTTGGATGTATGCCTATGTTGAGCTTCCATACAATTTCAAGCAAAACCTAAGTCATGAGAGAATGTTAGAACTGCTTCATATGTAGGGCCCTATCCTGTATTTACATCACTCGTGACATGTATGCTGCTGGATATATTCTGCACAGCTGTGTGACCTCCTTATGCGTGACTCATTGTGCAGGTTGTGATGAACCTTCAGTCTTAATGTTCTCTGCATGTGCGTCAGTGGTGCGATTCTATTCAGTGGCCACTTAATACACTTATCTGAAGTGGCAGTTGCCCTTTACACGCTGCTGCTAACTTTTTATCCTCATGCTCTGCTTCATTAAGGTGACACTCACCTTGAGGTGCATTCAGGGACTGATTCCCTGTGCCCCCACATCTTAAAGTGAATCACAATAATTGGAGTATGGGAAACACATTCTGTGCTTTTATCGGCTCAACTAGGTTGTGTGCCTCTGCCTGCATGTTAGGTGTGACAGAGTCAGCTGTAGCTGCTTCTGCTGCTGCTGCGGCTGCTGTGTGCTGCAGTGTATGCACAGCAGCACAAGACACAGAGAAGCTTAGCTCATCTCCATGGTGACAAGTTGAGTGACAGGACACGTGAGTGAGGACGCAATGGAAAATTGCCAGTTTACTGCAAAGCCCTCTAAAGGGGTGCATTTAGTGCACGCTGGTTTTATGACGGCTCATGTGAACGCTCCTGGTATATTTTGTGTGTGATGGCAGATGTGGCAGTCTGATGTGTTTCTTTGTCTTTTGTTTCACTGTGTAACATGCATGTGGGCAGCTGGGAGAAAGGGGCTTTTTTTCTGTGCTGTTCCAGCTCAGGTTGCATGCAGGGCATGCCGGGGTGGCGTGTGGAAGGACAGAACAGTTGCTTCAGCAGGAAAACGGCACATTCTGACTCAGCCAATTCAATTCTTTTCTTGTCCAGATGCAGGTGACAGAGGGGTCAAGTTTCACTCTTATCTCTTTCTCTTCCTCTTCGATAAACTCCCAGCTCTCCTGGTTACAGGCCAGGGATGGAACCCAAAGTTGTTACCCCTCCTTTTTTAAAACCTGACACAATACTAATCACACCTGGATGGCAACAGAACAGAGACTAAAATCAGCTTATTATTATTTCCCTTGAGGGTGTATTGTGGCTGGTGCTGTGTTTTTTCTTCTTAAATTAAAGCACCTCTCTGAAACTTTCCTGTTTCAGTCTCAAGCAGTAGGACTGGACCTTTTATCTATGTCATGTTACCCAAAGTCTGTCTGTCTGTCTAACCATGATTGCTCATCTGGCTCATGCTAACTTTGTCAAGGGGGTGCATTAATGTCTCTGACATGATTGCACAAAATATTGCTAATCTATTTTGCCATTTGCAAAGCATCAAAGAAAGACAACTAGATAAAAATGCAGAAACAGGGAGAGTGGAGATCTATTTTTCATGCCCATCTCTCAGTATTGTCCAGCTGTGTTAACTTAAGTCCTATTGGTCAAAACTCAATATTAAAACTTTATTAGTCGGGATGCATGATATTATCGGCACAATATCGGTATTGGCTGATAAAAGCTTAAAAACACGTTTATCGGTATCGGCAGATATGAAAATTTCTGCCGATAATGTGCTATTCAGTTAGGATTATTATTATTTTCCATCTGAAAAATAAGCTCCTTAAATAAAATGTAGCACTTCATTTATTTGCACTGCAGAGCTCTGTGTCCGTCACCAGGTTGTTACAGTAGCTCTAAAATAATCAAATGCAACTTGGTTATGTTTAAAAATGCATTGAACGTTTAAAGTTCATGTGATCTAAAGAAATTATTTTTCTGTATTTCAATACTAAATGTCTTAAGTTTGAAAAAATATTACATTTCTTATTTATGGTAAAATCATTTTTTTTTTGTCTTGTTTTATGTGTGTTTCTTAAACAAATAAGACCGTCACAATTAGAGCAACATATAAATTCCAGTACAGGATAGACTTAGCTTTCTTTACAGTGAAAAAAACAAACAAACTTGTGATTATTGGTATCGGTATCGGTATCGGCCAAAAGGGGTTTCGATATATCGGCATATCGGATATCGGCAAAATTCCAATATCGTGCATCCCTAATTATTACCCAAGTATCATACAGGCCCCTTGGACTTTTTTTGTTATTTTGGTCTTACAAGAGTCAGAGATCATACCCAGAAAGCTCACCCCCACTTTTTCCAGGAACTGTTTGATTGATTTTGGATTTTACTTGCCCAAATGGTTGAAGAGTTACGGTAATAAGAACAACTTGCATCAGTTATTGCCCATGATTGGAACGTTTTTGCACGTAGATTCCAATTAAGTACCATAACACACCAGATATCAAATTTAATCTTGTGCTTTTTTCTTTAAAGGGCCGTTTGAAATTTCTGGTTTAGCAGTTATGGTAATTTTAAGAGCACTTGTAAAATGGGGGTGCCAGTGCTCTGATCTGTTTTGACGCATTAACAGGTTTTTTTTTTTTTGTCTCAGCAGCTAAGTAATCCCAGGGACATCCTGCTTCTACATATAAATCAAACTAGTCTGCAGAGACAAGTCAGGGAAATTTCACTTGTGCCTGTTAACACTGTGGCAAAACAGTTGTCTCTCTCAGCAAGTTGAAGGCGAGAGGCGAGGCAAGTTTCAACATTACAACATTAATTTATTTGACCAGCCAAAACTTGAACTTTGTGGTTAATGGTCAACCTTTTACCTGAAAATGCAAAAGAGCTGGATAAACTTTAGTGAGCTGGTGGTTATAGTGGACTACAATGCTTTCAGGGTGAAAAAACAAACAAGTGAAAGGTTACAAAAGTGTGTCAGTACCTTTTAAAAAGCCCCTCATTCACTTACAAAAGTGCTTTGTAAATTCTCGAGAAACACTCTGACTGAAAAGTGTCAGTAGTGACCTAGATTTAAATTTTGTATATTGAAACCGGACCCTTGGCTTAGCCCCAGGTTTGACTCATTGTGCTGTGTTTTGGATTAGAAGAAGGCTGGTTTCTTCAACAGTGTTGCTAATCTGTTTTACCGTTGTCACAGTGGAAGGTCAGGGTCATATTTTCCTTGCGAAGAGCCAGGACAGCTCTCACCTAGTTCCCACCAGTGATGTGTGGACATCTGGAACCTCACAGATGGATAAAGCTGAGAAAGACATGGTAGTGCAGGAATTGTAATCATCATTAATTGCAGTTTTTCTTAATTTATTGACACTCTGATTTTATTTCTCTGTCTCTAGTGCAGCACATTCGATGAGTAAAGCAGTGGTTTGTCTTGGACATGAGTCATGAGGTTCTTTGTCTCTGTGTTTGAAAATTATTTCAGCATATTATGGTTAAGGATGCAAAATATGAATTTGATTGGCTTTATGACCATCAGTGTTTGCCATCATTCTGGTAACATTACCCATGGAGAAACAGGGTGGAGCACTTGAACATAGCTTCCTAACTAGATCGCCATAAGGAACACATGACAGCATGTTTTTGCTGCTCGGCAAAAAGCTCTGTGGAAGAATGTTTCTGTCATTCACTCTGCGGGTCTTTTTTTCATTAATGTAAGTCCATCATGCTTCTTTGTCTATGAGCCAAATCGGCAAACAAAAAGACTTGACGTCAGTCCAACGTCTGCCATACCACATTAATAATCTCTGTAATAGACATCTGCGTCCCTGCTGTCATGTCACCGTGGGAAATATCACCCTGGTCTCTATGCAGAAGATGATAAACATTACTCTTTTACCACTTCTTGTCTTAAAGGATTAGATTCTTTTCTTTCTCTTGGCTTTCTTCTTTTGGATTGACCTTTAAATGAATTAGATTATACAAAGGAGTAACTGTCAGATGTTTAAAGTACCACATGTGTTTGAAATTACATAAACTTTTAATAGTGGTGTTCCTCAAGGTGCCACCCTTGGTCCCCTTATTTTTCCACTTTCTCCCAGGCAGATAATCCAAAATTATGATGTCCCCCTCTGCTCCTAATAATGATGACACACTGTTGTATGTCCCTTTCCAATCCAGTTACCCCAGCCTTCCAGTTAATCTCTTTGCATCCTCAGTGATATTAAATGTTTGATCCAAAGCGTCCAAAAATGGAATGATGATGTTGTGGTTTTTAGTACAGCAAATATTATCAATCTGTTGTGCAATAAGAGTGATTCCTTGAATTTGTTTGGCAGATGGAAATCTTGGAGCAATTTTAGATGCAGATCTGTTTTTGATACATGATGCAATGGATGATTTGTTTCTTAAAACCATCTGAGAGGTTATCGGAACGGAAATTGGTAATCTTTTGTGTGATTGGATAAACCTGATGCATGGTGGTCAGTTATGAGCTATCCTTCAGTGCTAGTCTTTGCTGTTTACTTACTGCTGACGTGTTCTTTGAGTCAAACAAGCCTAAAACTATTCCATCCAAAGTCCTACCTTTTCTTTTACTAGTTGCTGTGTAGGATAGCGATTGGTCTGTAACACTGTGGTTCAACCAAAGACCAAAGCTAGAGAACCTGGTGAAAATTGATTCTGGCTAGCTTGATTCACATGATCCTCCAGATTTGCATGCCTTGTAAGGTAACTAGGGTTCAACTGAAGAATATTCTCCAGTCATGCTTCTCTCAGCTCAAGCAAATCTCCAGAATCAGGCCATTCTTAGCTCCTACTGAGTCACAGAAAGTCACACATACTTTTATTGGTTTGAATATCTGGAAAGTGTTTTGCACTTAATGCTGGTGCCCTGATTCCTTTTCTTGTCGCTATGCCCTGGCTGCCTGTAGTGATTGTACATTTTTTTGACCTCGTACTATAAAAGACTGATATGACTTTACTTTGTGATTAGATCAAGGACATGTTTACTTTATCTGCCAAAGCTGTGTTCCCTGGATCCCAGGAATGTAATAACACACTCAACTCTCTATCAGTGCGATATGATTCACAAGGCTAGATTCATGTTAGAATTTTTTTAAGGTCTTAAGTAACTCCATTTGTTTTCAAGCCTCATAAAAGTATTATTTCTGATGCTTTTATCTTTCCTTTTTTTTCCTTTAGAACAAGGGCCTGTACGCAATCGATGTGCAAACGGACCTTTGTTGTACATCACTAATGGCTGAATCCAAATTGTGTTAAAAAAAAAAGGGAAAAAAATCATTTAGCAGTATGCATGAGGCAGGTTAGCCCAACAGAACATTGAATTTAATGGCTATAGACCTCACCATTACAGAAACTAACGGAAGGATTAAAACATTTTTTTTGTGTCCTTTCAAACAATGTTACCATCATTGCTCACATAATTCTGTGCGTCCTTTTTGTCGGCATTGCTGTTAACCAATTCATCCACTGGGGGGCAACCCAAAGTCAAAAATTTATGACAACAACAAACTCAAAAACAAACATGGCGACTGTGGAGGATTTGTTGCTAATGTACCTCTTGCATGAAAGACAAGAACAGAAGCAGCGTTGTAGCAGGCAGTCGTTGGTGAGGCTGCTAAACCCACCCTGAAAGTACAGCCATTGTTTTTTCTTTTTCATGTCTTCCTAAAGCTACTTAGGGTAGCAACAGCAACACTGCCCCCACGGTTTCCAGTGGTACTGCCTTAATTAGCCCGTATTCACTAGAGATGTTCGATACCACTTTTTATGCAGACCGATACCAGTACGAGTACCCCTTCTTGAGTACTTACCGATACCGAGTACCGATACTACTAGCACATTTGAAAGATACAATTTCAGTTAACAGTGACAGATCAATTTGATCAATGATAGCACAGTCACTCTGTAATTAAGTCCAAATAAAACACAAACAACTCTCTCTGAGTTTAGAATTTTTTGTGATGAATATTAAAAATATATATACTAAAAGTGCACAATAAAACTAACAACTGTCAGAATTTAAGTATTTTTTTTAAAGTAAACTAAAGTGCAAAATAAAAAAGTTCAACTGTTAACTCTTCCTAGTTCATTCATACTAACTGAAAAGGATCTGGCGCACATTTGCAGCAGTGTTAAACCGCAGCAATTAGCAGCATCTAGTGGTGAGGAGGACTTGCTCGGCATAAGACTTTTTTGCCTAAAGTATCTACTGCCTTCACAAGTACCAATACCTCGAAAAAAGGCTTGTATCGGCCCTATACTTATCCCTGGTATTTGTATCGGGACAGCCCTAGTATTCATAAACAAGATATTGAATGTTGAGCATAAATGAGCCTTTAGGCTGTTTTAAAGATGCTGAACGCTTGTGTGTAACCACTAAAGATGGAAGATGCCAAGAGAACAAATATTCAGGGATCTCATGAATCTTTTGAAAGTATTACGATGTTGAGGTACGCTGCAAATTTAGATTTAAGAGACAGTATTTTTCATGTTAATTGATGTTTACTATGAGCCAATTTTGGGCATTCATGCATGCAGCTAATGCTATGGCCAAATGGGCAATTCCTTTACAGCATGTTAAGATTAGATGTTCTGTTTGTGTTTTTAATAACTGTCAATGTTAGACGATTTTTAAAGGTCTTGTGAAGTTCTGTCATAGCCCTACCCAGGACCCTGGATTTTGTTCAGGCCGTGTTGTTAAATGACATGTTGTTTTATATTTATCTATTGTAGAGTAGAGGCTCAGATGAACAAAGAGTCTGTCACTATAAAAAAGGCAACATTTCATTAACACTTGTTTTGGATGAGTGTTCTCATCCCTTTGGTAAGGCTACAATTTTGATTCTTGTTTCTCATTGTCAGGATGTCAAGTATAAATGATAAACACAACTGTCTGCTATCATACTTCCAGTCCCGATGCGATTACCCAGAAAAGTCAGCGATAACCACAGAATGTGCTTCCTCACCAGCTCAGGAATGCAGATGCTGTCTGCGCCAGTGTCAGGCTTTTGGAAACCAGGGGCGGGTGCTGTCATGGCAGCTTATAATTCTCTGCGGAAAAAAACAAGTCAAATTGTCATGAAGGTGAGGATAAAAGCATGGCCTTAATTTCCTCCGACATATTTCCATGCGAAGCTCACTCCCTTGCAATAAATGTGATCTTTTTAGCGAGTCGCTGTCCGTTCGGGTAAAGGTGCGAAATGCCACGTCAGGGAGGCTCAGTCCCATTGAGGATGCTGATCACAGTGGATGGACACTTAAGAAGATCCTTCTGGAAATAGCCAGGCCCCTGAGACGCTGAACAGCTGTTCTCACTCTGGATTATAACCCCAGTCCCTTTAGGGCTCTTAAGTTCCTGAGTGTTAAAAGCACAAAGATTTAAAGGGTACGCTGTGGCCTTCTTTGTCTTACTGTAATAGACTGTTGTTTTTCTAGCTGTAAGTCGGGATGTCACTGTCTGATAAAAGGCTCCAACCTTGACTTGATGTCCACTTTGTTTTCTGTTGCCTGAATACTGAGCATACTTTCTGGCTTTAAATCACAGCCTGTGGGTATTTCTTCCAGCTTTTTACAAATCTATTAAAGCCAGAGTTGATTCATGTCGTTTCTTTCTCAACTCAGACAATTCATTGTGATTATTGTCCTGTAAAGTCCATTGATCAATGTTAAATATATACCAAAAAGCTCCCAGACCTCCCAGAAGAGCGTAATATACTGTAGTACTATCTTTTCAAATATAATAGTGTGTGTTTAATCTCCAGCTCTCTCACTTTTCATCCATTTTCTGCTGACCTTTTCATATCTTTCAAGCCTCTCCATTCACTATATCCGCTGCTAATGTTTCTTACTCATGAAAGTGAAAGTGCTCTCTTTGGCCTATTCTTGGGAACTACTTTCTGACTTCTGACATTTTGTTCCCCTTGTCAAGCATGCGTGAGAAAGAAGAGTTAACGTAAAGGTCGTTTTTGAGAAATGAAAGGAGATGATACTTTGAAAAGAACAAAAAAAAAGAAAATGAAACATGACACAGATTTACAAAAAGAATGTAACATACTGGAAATATTCCTGGGTGACTCATCATATCTGTCGTTCTGAATGGCTTTGCATCATGAAAGTTTGCGTGGCTAATTAATTATCCACCCTCTCATGACTTTTCTGTCTCTTTAGCAGTGGGGTGCTAGTGCTGTGAAGAGGAACCAGATGTTTTCTTCTTTTTTATTCATTTATTTTCTCATTCATGAGTTTCTTGCTGAACAGAACATGGCAAAGTGTGCGTGGTTCCTGGTTAAACTGGGGTAGAAGGAGAGATGTTCTGATCCTTGAGTTAATATGTTTTATCAGAAATTGGTTCTCCATTGCCAAAGCTTTCAAGGAAAGCTAAACAGATCTTCCACTGTGGATGCATTTTGTCATTTTAGATCCACAAGTAATATCTGATCCCATTGTGATTATGCAATATAGCACAAGCAGAGACCATCAAAATAGTTGGAGCTTTATCCAATTTTGCAGTTTCACACATTTTTTCGTCTCTTAAATATCGCCAGTTCAAGGTGAGAGATTTTTACACTAGTTCAACCTCCTCTATGATGTTACAGGGCAATTACTCTCCCGCTTCTGATTTGTTGTCATATCTAATCATAGCACAAAAAGTAAGAAAATATGTGTTGGGTAGGCTGTTTTTTGTTGTAACAATGCTTCTTTGGAACAAATCTTGTACGTTTTGGAAAGCCTGTTTATTTCCCTTTTTAATGGTGCTATATTTGTAAGGAACATGTATTTTTGGGGAGGAGCAGTAGAGCTGAGCATGTGGGTTGCACACATTTGAAGTTTTTTTTGTGCCAATTAAAATAATGTAGCTAAACAGAATAAGCAGTGAAATAAAGTAATTAATGAACTAGAAAAGCACTCAGAGAGCGCAGACCTCCACCAAGCATATTGTGATTGTCATGCAACACTTTAGTCCTACTTTAATATTATATTCCCTTTCAGCAGATTGTCTGCTACAATTTGGTGTTAGTTGCAGGTTTGTACGATAATTTGTTACCTGACAGTGTTGAAAATGATGATGACCCAGGACATATTTCATATTCTGGATCTCAGTGTCCAGAATATTGCCAGGATCTGGATCGTACTTTTACATCTGTCAGAAATTATCATGACCTTGTCTTGTATTTTTTTCAAAGCAATCTGACCATTTATTGTGGAGTTATATACTCATATGGTGAAAATGGCCCTATCGCACAACAATAAAGAATCCTTTTGAAAAAATCCTGGATCCAGAAGGTGATAGTCCCTATACTGATACAATGACTTGGCCTTGGTTTTGGCCAATACTGATATTTGATACTGATTCAAACTAACACTTATTTGTCCATATGAAGATGAGACTGAAAACAATGATTTGGCAACTTTGGACATTCTTAACTTGAGTTGAATAAATAAGCCATATAAATCTTCTAAGTGGATCAGCCAGTTTCCACTGGTTTCCAATCTAGTTTTCTGAGTCTGTATCAGACCAGTACCTGAAACCAGATCAGTGCACCCCTGGTTCAGATTCCCACTCTTTTTTTTCAATAGATGAATAAATTGCAAAATTCTAACCTTAAAAAAATGCTACCAACTCTTTAGAACAAGCAAAAACCCTGACTACAGTATTATGTTAGAATGTAAGATGCTCTTTCTTCTTGTAACATTTAAATGTGTGTCACTCATTGTGAATATTTGCAAAGGAAAAAGATAAGAATGGCTTTTTCTTAAGCGTACTGTTAAATGTCCTGTCTGACACCAACCCCCTCAAAGTTGCTGCTATTGTGAATAAGATTATAGAATAATTGTCAGTAGTTGAATAGTTCTGATTTCTTTCTAAGATCATAAAGTGGCATTGAAAACAAGTCTCTTTTTATAACCAGCTGAAATCTCCACACAGTGGCTTGAGTAAATACTTTATAAATACAATGTGCTATCAGATGCTACTTGTTGTCAAAACTTATTGACATCTAACTAGTAAAGCATTGTTACAGCACAGCGGTAGCCATTACTGAAGGCTGTAGCCCCAGCTAGTGGTGGGTATCTGCATTACAGCTTAGACACAACATGATCACCATTGTGGATTGTAAAAGGGGACTAGAAAAGAGTAGAACAGATAATACTTTATTTATCCACAAGGGGAAATTCAGGAGTCACAGCAGCAATCAAGAAAACAAAAGTCAGAAAGTGTATAGAAAGTGCAAAAAGGTCCATAACAAGATTGATTATGACAGCTTGGCCATCATTGTCCAGTTCAGCCAGCCTCCACCTCCACAGGGTCCAGGACTGAGCTTCTTCAGCAGTCTGTTCAGTCTTTCCTTCCTGTATCCTGTCTGATCACAGCAAGTGAAGTTCCTCCAGTGCGGCATTGGTGTCCAGTGTTAGCTCCGTTAGCCTTGTCCGTGAATAGCAGGATGCTACTCTGCCTTCTGGTATTTCCTCTGTTGCTGGGTTAGCATGGCTAGCTCGTCCATCTTATTGGAGATAGATCTTACGTTCCCAATAACGATGGATGGAAGGACAGGTCCATGTAGTCACTTCTTAGCTCACACCTGAGAACCAGCACGTCGTCCAAACCTCCTTCTCCTCACCTTGTGGGAAGACATCAGACCTTACACCAGTTAGCATTGACATGCTAAAGGCTGCTAACAGCTGATTTTACATGAAGGATCCCCAGACAAACACAGGAGCAAAAATAATAATAATATCACTGAGGTCAAAACCAGTTTGGAGTCCACGACCAACAAATAAACCATACAAAATAGTGATCCACTCCAAATGCAAAAAATGACAAAAAAGAGATGGAAAAAATAACAAGAAACGGACAAGGAAGAGAGAGCTGCCGCAACAGGCAGCCACAACAGGGCAGTGTCTAGCAGCTACTACCATAGGACTACTATACAACTATACAACTACTGAAGCTATCTAGTCAACTAAAGACACTCATCCCTAACTCAAGACGAGTGGACTACAGATGTAATCTGTCAACCAGCTGGTAGTGTGTATCAGGTTCCACGTGGTGTTAGATTTCAGAAACTGGCATGAGAAACAAAAAAATATTATTGGAATATCTCCTTGATGAACCAAAGCAGCACATGTCAGTGCAACAATTTATCGCCTCGCCTGTGAAAGGGAAGAGATAATGAAGTTCACCTGTTCAGCATCAACAAGTGACACATGGACCTCTCAGCGGCAGCAGCAGCAGGCACTTAAAGCTTCTTATTGTCTGCTGCAGCTGAGCCACAGCTCGCTCAGAGCGTTCACACACACCAAATTATCATCATTCCCACTGCTGCTGTTTTCACGCCCGTGCAACCAGCTCAGGAGTAAACAAACACTTCTGTCTTGTTTATCGCCATCATAATTCTGGAAGGATCCAAGGCCTCATAATACACAGATGGGAATGTACACTCTTTAAAAGACGACTCCCTAAAGGTGCCACGGCTCTCTGCGCTGTCGTCATCCATCCGCCCTGAGCAGCGGTCTTGAAAAATCTGCACAACTTTATTGGTGATTAGAGACAATCTGGCTGGAGTCTGTGCTGCTGGGATACGGAGGTGGAATAACATTCTCTGCATGCTCTCCCTGAGCACTAATGATGCGTGATGCTGGCTCTGATGCCACAGTATTTTAAAGGAATGGAGGGAACAAAAAATGATTTTGGACACAGATGAGTGAGGAGTCAAATAGTCTCCCCTTTGATGTTGCTGCGAGGTCATGTTCAAAGGAAAATATCAAACAGCGGTGAGGGAGAGAAAATGAGCCAGTGTTTATATGAGGGAGGTCGAGCACTGATGTTCAGTGTTAACTGCTTGTGTGTTTCAGTGTGTGGTACCTGATTTTCAGGATTATCATGTCTGCCTTTAAACTCAATGCTGAAATAATGGAGCGTTTGGCCATCCAGCTGTGATTTCAATCTATTATCCTATTTTTTATGACCAAAAAAAGGGCATGTTTCTACTACAGTAGCTAGGGTGTGAATTAACTTCTGGGAACCTCATTAACTCAAAAAGTTCCTGCTCAAGGAAGGTGATTTCCAAAACATCATAGACTTTAGAGAAGGAACTTTTGTAACTCAATATGTCTGAACGGATTAATGCTTTCTGTATCTGACTGAAGGTAGGATTAGCGGTGACTTTTTAAACACTAGGCACTGTGATGTGTCTTTAGATTGCAGAGTAAACAGAAAAAATCAAGCCAAGGAAAATTTTTTGTTCCTGGAAATTAGTTCCTGCACAACTTTTGACAGTCAGATGTCTAAATACAACTGTGATACCTGATTTTCTTAGGTGATCTGATTAGCCAACCCATCAAAACTTTTCAAATGAAAAGTTCTATCATATCTAGGATTCTTAAATAATTATATGTTTCAGTCATTAAGTTATAGTAAGGATTTTGTTTTAAGCCTAACTAGAGCAACTTCCTTGGGTGGCCTCATGGTAACAACCAAGGGACAACATCTGGTATTAGAAAAATGAAGCCTATGTGGAGGTGCTAAAAGTTGCTGTTTTTCAACGGTGTGCTTGAGGCTGGCTGCAGAAAAACCAGAAACCACGTATACACCAAGCCAAAAAAAACAAAACAAAACAGACTTTTATGGCATTAAAAAAAAACAAAAAATAAATGTGTACAGCCTTGTTCAAAAACAGCTTGGGTCTGAATTGCTAGTTTCTCAGATTTCTGTCTAACTCAGGAGTAAGGAGAATATATTTAGATCACAAGTTTGCCCAATCAGAGGCACAGCAGAGCTGACTGACAGGTATCACACTCTGTTGCCCTTAGTCCCCGTTTACACGACAGCGTTTTATCCAAAAATGCTAAAATGCAGTGAAAACAGTGAAAAGAATCTGTGTTTACATGGAGAGGGACTGAAAATGCTGTAGTTAGCATGCCAGGCCTGTAGTTGGCGCTTTAACTATCTTGTACACAAGCTGCTTTTGGTAGATCTCCACTGAAGTAGAGTTGGGCCGATCATCTGGCGTACTGGCTAATACCAAGTGCAGAAGTGGAGCAACAGATGCACATTTTGTGGAAAGACAGTCAGCAGATTCAACAGATTGAGCAGCACAAGCACAACATGGTAGTCTGCGATGATTGTAACAACGGTACTGTTGCACTATTGTATGCGCTTGCACGAGGCGGAGCATGACGTCAGAGTTTCCACTGAAACGGCAGCGTTTCAGGAAAATTCCACCCTGGAGGCCGTTTTCAAAAGTTTGCGTGTTAGTTAAGCTGAAGCGCTGTTTCTGTGAAGTGCAACAATACTTTTGCATTTCACCCTAGAACTGTTGTTGTGTAAACGGCCCCTTAATGAGGAGGGTCAAAGCCCGCCTCTTTAGCCAGCAATTTCAATATGGCCCCGTATTAGGAACAGATGGATAACGTCATGGAGATGGTGTCCATACATTACACTGATCATGGTAACAACAAAATGCTTGACAACACTGAAACTGATGATAGGATGCTACTTTTAATATTGCGCTAAATTACAACATTCAGGGCCTGTGTCCACCTACTGTGTTTTTCTGCTTCACCTAAAAGTGGCCATTTGCATTTATGATATAATTTTAAACATATTGAATCAGGCATAGCTTTACAAAGTCATTTAATAAAAACAGAAATTGTGTCTTGGTAACCAGCAATAGTTGATTAGTTTCTTCTCTTCTAGATCTCCACTTTGTTTTTGATAATGTTGCTATCAGAAGCTGTCTTGATTTTTGATGGGTTGGTGAGAAATGATTGGTTTGTTCTGGCAGGAAGAGTGTTGAAAATCCTCAACTGCATTGTTTTTGTAATTTGAATCGAAAACAAACACTGCCAGCAACTGAAAAGGCTTTCAGTGGACATAGGCCCTAAGTTGCATGTCTTTGTGAGTGTTAGGGTTGACATGAGGCCTTGATTGTTTTGTTTTCCTTGCATCAAAAATACTTTGTGAAATATTTGGATACTTAATCTCTCTGACCCAGCCATTTAAATCAGATATTTCAACATAACTGATAGAGAGATGAGTCCAAAAACACGTCTGACACATCATTTCAGGGACACATTGTAAACGATTATCTCCCTTCTGATTAGCTCACTGAGCTGAAAACTAGCCATCCAACACCTCCCATCTAACATTCCAAACATTTTGCTTTACTATCTAATTTGACAACTGAGCTTGTGGACAGGGAAAAAGAAACACTCTCAGTCAATAACCACAAGCCACTCCTGTCAGTGTGATAAATGGGAGGTTTAGGGTGAGGATACAAGTGGGCGTTTAAAAGTGGAATGGACGCCACTGATTGGGTGCGGTCACAGCGAGGGGGTGTGGGAGGAAAGCACACAGAGGGATTTCTGAGAAGTTATAGCAAACTACTTTTGTAGCAGAACAGAGCACTCATAGCGCCATTATTTACTGAATGTAGCTTTTTCACTTTCAGTGATAAGAGAGAAAGTGAGCAGCAGAATAAGCCAAAGCTGTACCAGCAAACAAACTCAAAAAACTCAGCAACAATTTCATAGTTAAAGAAGGAAATGAGGCAAAGCTGAGTTCAGTGGAGTCTTTGGCACCTTATTTTCAGATTGAGTCCGGCTAATCCACTTTACTTACTGGAAGGTCTATGAAATACCAGCATGCAGCGCTGGCATCAGCAAACTGACTGTTGATCCTTTGATCTGAACTTTAATCTGAAGACAATAGATTATTTCTTTTTAATTAAGAGCCTTTTATGTTTTGATGAGTTCCCCAACACTTTCAAATCGGTCTTGCTTCCGGTTTAAGGTTTTTCATTTATAAAATACTTATCTTTTTTTCTCTTTCAGAATTACTAGATAAGAAAAAATATTGAAACTCCTATTCAACCTTTCTTTGTGATTGATTACCATGTTTTATAATTCTCCGCCTTTTTAAAAAAAACCCAACCTGAGCTTATCAGACCTCCACCTGCTGTGTCAGAGGTGAGACTGTGATATTTAACAATCAAATATGACGTTCCGCCCCCTCTGTTATGTATGAAAAGCTGCGTTGATGCAGACTTGGCTGTCAGGAGCGGCTGCAGAGGCCAGCAGTTGTGTAAGAGATTTAATGGCTGAGCCTGGCGGTCTGAAGAGGGGGCAGCAATCATCAGACCTTTTTGGCAAGGTCAGCATGGTCCTCTATTCTCCTCTCCTCTCGTTCAATCACTCTGAATCAGCCTTCAGAGTCTGTGCTGTATGGGAATCCTGTAAAAAATGTTGCTTTTAGTGGTTTTTGTGTCTTTAAGATGTGCTTCTTTGTTTTGTGGTAGTTTTTTTTTTCTTCACTTTATTGTCACTGATGTGGAGGCAGCTCGATATGTACAGCACTGGACTAGCACATCATATTGCTCTTGGCACTGCATCGTATTGTAGCATAATGTAATGGAACTGATCTTATTTCATAATCCATAGTGTTTATCATATCGTTTATTCGAACTCTGATACTTTATTAATGTCATATCTTATATTGTATTTTATCTTGTGGGGTTATGTCCCATATGCATCAAGTCTTATATCCTTAATTGAACATATCTAGTACAGAATCATAACCTGCCATATTTCGTGTCATATCTCATTAGATGTCGTATCATATTATAACATATCTCATATCATATTGCACCTAATCTCATATTGTATCTCATATTCTATAATTCTCTATTTTTTGTTGGAAAAGACATTTTCATTGATAAACAATTAAGCATTTCTTATACAAAGTCCTTTTCCAGTCTTTTGTTTTTACACATATGCAGAATTTTGTGTGTCTTCTTCAAAAATATACTGTTAGACATATTCTCCTTGTTGCTGTTTACATTTTGAATGTGTGTAAATCTCCATATAATATCCACATATCTTACATCACTCACATAAATGAATAACTATGTACAAATGAACAAAGAGAGTTTACATTTACATTGTCTCTCACTTAGGAGGTTGGAAGAGAATAACTGATAGTGGGGTCAGACAAAGTCTGCTCTAAATGGGGTACAAAATCAATCCACTTATTCCAGATGAGATAAAATTTATCTTTCTGAATCCTTAGATTGTAGGTCAACTTCTCCATTTTAAAGATTTCTAAGATTATTTCGAACCACTCATCTCTTGTAGGTGGTAGAGGGTTGAGCCATTTTCTAGTGATGGACTTTTTGCTAGCTGCCAGGAGGGCCTGCAATAACTTTTTTTTTTTAGTCCTATCTTTTATGGAAGCAATATCACCAAGGTAAAGTCCTTCAAAATTCAGTATTATTTGAGTGTTAAATATTTTTTCAAGTGTTTTGTGGATATCCTCCCAGTACAAATTCAGTTTGGGGCAAACCCAGAGGACATGAAAATGATTTGCCGCTCCTGAACCACACTGTCTCTAGCATGTTGGAATTGGGTTCTTATACTTTTCTTGATATGGGGTCTTAAAGTATCTAATGATATTTTTCCAACAGTGCTCTCGCCTGTATCTCATATTCTATTGCGTCAACTCTGATATTGCATCATAGCAAATATCTTATCAAATTACTTATTACTTGTAATACGTTATTTATATATATATATATATATATATATATATATATATATATATATATATATATATATATATATATATGTATATATATATGTATATATATATATATGTATATATATATATATATATATATATATATATATATATATATATATATATATACATATATATATATATATATATATATATATATATATATATATATATATATAAATAACGTATTACAAGTAATAAGTAATTTGATAAGATATTTGCTATGATGCAATATCAGAGTTGATGTTGATATATATATATATATATATATATATATATATATATATATATATATATATATATATATATATATATATATATATATGTCTCAGTATCAGGGGCGCCACCAGGGATTTTTGCCAGGGACCCATGAAAAGAAATATTGCAAGGCCCCAGTACAGTTTAAATTGGGGCCTTTCTGGGTCCCTGTCAATGATGGGCCACTAGAATCCTTCCCCTTTCCCACCCCTTTTCGGCACCCATGCACAGTATCATCGTAAAGTAGTCTGAATGACAAGTTTTTTGTGGGTAATTGCGTCATGACGTACTCCATTGAATCATATTGCACATTCTCAAACCAAAAAGTTAGAAAATAATAAACAGATGCCTGCAATTCTTTTTGTGTAGTTCATAGAATATTTACACTTTGCAAACTCTCAAACCTTGTTGTGTTCTAAGTCCAAACTCAGTGTCCATGTCCCAAAAGGTCAAATGAAAGAGAAATTATCAGTGTGTGTTTGATGCCTGCTGTGTCTATGATAAGAACGGCCTCTTCAGTCATCCTCTGCTGTTGTGACCTGACTCTGCACAGCTGTACATTTTGGACCACCAGGGTGGAATGTTTACGCAGCACTTATTTTCTCCTTAAGGCCAAGTGAGCAATGTGCACCACTTATAGAGCAGACTTACCTCTCAAGGGAAAACTTGAGTGTGCATTTGTGTGGGCTGGTGACAGTTTCAGCCAGTCAGAGCTTTAACTATGGAACTACAGGAATCTGTGTGGTAATTTAAAAGATTCAATTTTAGTTTTTGGGATTCTTATGTCAAAGAGTAGAAATCTAGCACTGTAAAAAATGCTTCCCAGCTAGGATTGTTGTTGGATCAGCTACCTGAATGCACCCCTCCTTTAAAAACCTTTTGTATAATATTTTTCTTTACTTGGATGGAAGCAGACAAAATCAATCCAAACTTCATTTAACACTCCTGTCCTTTTGCACTAAAATGTAACGTTCGCTGAGAGTTCACTTATCAGTTCAACCCTTGTATTAGTACCAGCACTGTACCAAAGTGGCTCTTAACTTTTCTGGAGGAGCTGAAAGGATTATGTGGTATATGAAGGACTGACCTTGATACAACTTCAAAGTGAGAAAAGTAATGTGACTGGAAGGCAAAGCTGACCAGGAACCTTTGAAAAAGGATTGTTGTTTGTACTTTATGTCTGAATATTGTGGAGCAGAATTTTGGGAAGTTGAAGGAGTTTTGTATTTGAAGAAATGATAAATGAATATTTAAATAATACTCAGGTTAGCTCTTTATTTTAGGTCAGCAGGGGGACAAAATATATGATTTCTCATATTCATGTTACTTGCAACAATATCAAGCAAACACATAGAACACATAGATTCAGGATTTGTTTGGGGTTGAGCAAACCAGTGCTTGGTGAGTTTAAAGAAAGAAAACTTAAGTAACATTAAGATAAATTACTTACAAGGTGTAACTAACCAATCATTAGCTATTTTTTGCAAAAGAGGATAGAAAAAATCCCTCAGGGTACAAGTTTTGTGTTTGTTTTGACTCATAGACTGTATAAATAGATGGAAGATACGTTAGCCCCCCAAAAATAAGGCCAAAACTTTAAAGAGGGGTACTGTGCTTATCTTTATTTTTTTAAAGAGTTTATGCCATCCCTGTGGTAGCCCATAGTAGCTTAAATACATTACAGGTAAAAAAAAACCAAACAAACAGTTGTTTCTTTAGGGCACCCCACCTCAACAAACCACCTTTCCTCTAGTTGGCCAGCCCTGGGCTGCACGGTGGCGTAATAGTTAGCTCTGCAGCCACACAGCAAGAAGGTCCCAGGTTCGGATTCTGTGTGCAGTTTGCATGTTCTCCCCTGGGCGTGAGTGAATGGTTGTCTGTCTATGTGTCAGCCCTGTGATTGGCTGTCCAGGGTGTACCCCTCCTCGCGCCCGATGACAGCTGGGATAGGTCCAGCCACCTGCGACCCTGAACAGAATAAGCGAAGAAAGTGAATGAGTGAATGACTGGCCAGCCCTCTGGTGGCCTGTCTCAGGGCAGAGTTTAAGCAGACTTTGGTGTTTGAGACCCATCTCTTTAATATATCATGAGCCACTTAGGAAACCCATATGCGGCAACAAAATTTGAGCAACTCTCATGAAGATTGCATGAAGATCTTGTGTGTTTGTAGGATGGTCTGTTTGAGCTGTTTAAAGACAGATTCAAGGATTGATACAACATGTGAATACGTAGCGGTTCGAAAAACTACTCATTTTTAAAATGAACATCCAGCAATGTTACTTTACATCCATTGTTTAAAAAAATGGGAAAGTATAATAGCCTCTCTTTAATAGCTCCTGCTTTTGGCTGACCGTGGTATCGATCTTGAAGCCAGCCTTCTCCTCCATGTTAACAGATGGAACATTAGTCCAACTTTAAAATTAGAACACATGGCAAATCTATGTTTTGATTTTTTTTTTCTTCTTCTTGACATGACGCCAACACTGTATCATCAGTTAAACATGTCAGCAACTACTGCAGGGGGATTTTTGGCTTCACTTTTGTACCGTTGGAGAGGTCACCACCAAACTGAACTTTGACGGCCATAGTTTTTAAGGCAGTCTGGTTTTTAACTTTAGTCTCAAATGTTTTACAGTGTCTGGCAGCTGCTACTTTTCATTATCTCCAAACAGCTGCCGGTTATCTCCTCCTTCTTTCCCTCCTTCCAGCAGAAAGCTCATTCAGAAGCAGCCAATCGCTGAGGTGAAGAGAAGTTGGCACAAACTTTCCACTGACCTTAAGGACCTTTTCAGTCCCTCAAACCCGTGAGTCACCCGAGCCCCTCTGCCTGCCTCAGAACTTGACACAGAATGGCGCCCGGGAGTTTAATATCACGGGGATTGTGGGTGCTCCTGACTGATAGAGGTTTGGGGTTGGACTTTGATGTTCTTTGTGCCTCTTAATGAGGATCAGACTCCAGGGTTTTTGGCCAAAGCCCTCCCCCCGCTTTCCTCTGCTCTGGGTAGAGGGACAGCAGAAACTAAAGGACCACTTTTACCTCAAGAGGAGGATTTTTTCCCTCCTCTTCTCTTCAATACATTTCTCCTCCCTCTTCATCTTCATTCTTTAATCAGCCTCTCTGGCATCCAGGGCGTCCCCGTGTCTCAGTGAGAGTTCATACGTTCATTATGAAGTTCTTCCCCCAGATGAATCAGGCCTCTGAAGTCTTTTCATCAGCACCTCAGGGGAAGGAGGTGTGCAGAGGAACCCAGAGCACAGCACAGTACAGGAAACGCACCCACGGGGGGTCCAGCCAGCCAACACCAGTCCAGACCCGAAGACTGAAACATGTGTAGACAAAACTGCCATGAGTCAAAGGGTCAGGGCAGATGTCAGACAAGGGGAGGGCCTGTTAAACCCCCCTGACCCAAGCTCTGAAATTGAAGGCCAATCAGAAACATATGTGCACTGGCTCGTGTTAGCTCGCCTTTCCTGCTGAAAGACATATTGATGAATTAACTCTGGGAAACAAAGACCCACTGTAGTGTCATTGCTCTCCCTGTTAGCAGGGCATAGCACACTCTCGCTGGATGTGATGGACACTTGTGAAGTATGAGCTGATGTACTGATGTCAGTCAGTAGTTGCTGAAACTTCCTGCTCTTAATGATGCCATTTTCTTTTTCTGATAGTTTTCCCACAATAAAGTCAATAAATACCAGATGCTTTGACAACAGAGTGTGAGATATTGAAGGCTATTTTCCTTTCTCAGACACTGACCCTGATAACTCAACCTCAGTACTAGCTTACACATGGTACCTCTTTAATGCTCCCACAGTAAAAAGCTCCTGATAAACAAAGAAGTTCACCAAATGGCAAAGTGATGCTGGAACCTGGATTTTGGCATTGTCAAAGACAGATATAAACACAAGAACCAGTATTTTGGGCTGATGCTAGCCTAAGTATTAGTTAAGGCCGATGCTGTTCCTGTTGAAGAAATAAAAGTCCAATGCTGAGACTAGTATCAGTATTTTAGGCTAATATTGGTACCATTATGGTAGTAGCAGCTGATGAATATACCAGCATACCAGTATCAATAATTTAGGTAGTACTTTAATCTGTATTTTTTTTTGCCGATACTGTTCCCGATATTGGTGTTTTGGGCTAACAGTGACCACTTTAGCAATTTCTGGTAATACTAGCATCAATATAAAAATGTCCGACTAGCCCTGATACTATGGTCAGTAGTATGGGTGGATCACAGTATGAGTATTAGTTCTTTTGGCTGATCCTGATACTGGCATTGCTATCATCAGAGGCTCATACTGATACCAGTACAGAAATGAAAGTCCAATACAGAGATCTGTGATCTGTGATCAGTATATTAGGGCGTCCTGAAGTCTATGTAAGAGATATTGAATCAGTATTTTGGACTGGTACTTGTATAAATAAACCAATACAGGTGTCAGCCTTGGTATCAAATGGTTGTTATTGATACCAGTGTTGGTATTAAGAGTGCAATTCTAATACCAGTGACAGTATTTTGGGCTGAAAGTGATTATAATGCTAGCAATTCTAGCATCAGTACTAAAACTTGGGGTAACTGTTGGTTGTTTTGGCCAATACTTGCTAAGAAAAGTCCAAAACAGATAGTGTCAGTATTTTGGGCCAATACTGACACCAGTATCAGTATTTAATGCTAATATTGTAGAAGTATCAGTACTTTTTGGGCATTACTGATACCATAGTTGCAAAATTCAGAGCTTACACTGATACCATTACAGAAATGAAAATCCAGTACTGACATCAGTATCGTTATGGCCAATACTGATAACAGTGTCAGTATTTTGAGGGCAATACTAGCTTTTGTATCGAATTTCCTGGTTACAATTGATGCCAGTATCTGCATTTTTGGCCTCAGTTGCTAATATCAGTCTCTGTATCAGTACTCACTAAAAAACAGCTGGGTTATGACTTTTTTAACCCATATTAAGTCATTTATTTTAGATTTGGGTTATTTTTGTGCAACTCAAGTGCTGACTTAAAATCCATCAACTCATCATTCATTGGTTGTCTCAGCACCTGGGTTGTTTGTGGTTCCATCACGTCGTCATCATGTTGACAGACGTGCTCCACCAACCAGACACTGCACCAGGATCGGTGCACCAAGCACTCACCCATATCAGCACCATTCCAATTAATATTCAGTATTCAATGTTCAATACAATCTTCTTGGTGACCAAACTTCAAATAACTGCTCCTTTACATTTTAAGACACTAGTTTTAGCAAAGTAATTTTTGTTGTGACAGCATTTTTTTTAAGCACGAGTGAGGTGAGAACACACAACATCACTCAGGGATCACAGGCTGTCTGAGCCACTCATGCAATTAACTGACTATTTTGCATCTTGGCACAAACCTGTTGTCCGTGTTCCATGGCAGAGACTAACTGTCTGTGCAGCACGGCACAAACCTGTTGTCTGTGTTCCGCAACATGGACAAAATATGTTTAAAATACAGTTAAGTTGGACCAACATTTTGTGTGTATTTCTATTTAATACTGGCTGCCTGAAGCGTCTGTCTCTTTTTGTGCAACGGATTACAATTAGATCCAAGTCGCTGCTTTTTCCAGCTGAGGAACTGGGCTTTTAACTGGTGTAATGGCTTTAGTGGCAATCCATAAAGATCCATCCCATTATGTCTGTAGTAGCATGTGGACCATTGCATAGTGAAGAGCCGTGGAACCAAAAAGTCTTTCTCGTTTGTACTGAGACCTCACACTTCACACTTTGTGTGAATTGTTCCTCTGTCCCTGTCCCTCATCTGCATTGTCATGTGACTTTCCCTGACGTATTTTTACCCCACTCCTGTTTAAAGCTGCATATTTAGTGCCCTCGTCTGCCCTTTGTGTCTTCATCACTTTGTGTCCCTGCATCAGATGTTTATCTCTGTCCTGTGTTTTTTTTTGTCTCAGCCCCGGCCTGTGCTGTTGGCTCAGCAGATCTGTGCTGCTGACTGAAGCCTTGTGTGTTTGTGCATGTGTGTGTGCCTGCCTGCTCGCCTTAATGTGTACGGTCTGAGGACTTCCTGTTGTGTAGTGACGTGGACGCTGGTGTTTGCTGCCACTGCAGTTCAGCTGTCGCTTTGTTCCCGCTGTTGCTCAATGATCACTGAGATTTTAGAAGCGCACGCACAGAGCTTCAAACACACCCCCAATTACCGAAAAAGTGAAACTTTTTGAGGATACCGAGAGTGGATTGAGAGGGGATGTATCATGATCTTATACTTCAAAATCAATATCAGTACAAGCTTAAAAATCCAATCTCAGGTGGCTTCATAATCTTTTTTTTTTGCTTTTGATCCCCCACTCCAATCCTCCTCTTCATCACATGACTCTCCCGTTTGTTTTAAACTCATTCCCACAAACTTTCCCATGACTAAGAGTCAGAAAATCATTCATATTCATATGTCATCATCCATCCAAGCACCTCTTGGCCTGCTGCCTTGCCGCCGAGAAAAGCAAGACTTGCTCATTGAGGAATGAAAGAATTTCCACATTAATGAAGATGTGTGGAGCTGTGGAGCCTTGCATGGCTGGCTGGCTTAATCTTGCCTGTGCAGACACAGGTTATAAAGATTTACAGATATTTGAAATTAGTTATTGGGTTTAATCGACTCTGCACGGGAAGCTTTAAGGATGAGGTCACGCTTTAAATAAACACATAAGGTTTTTCTCAAACCTCAACCCCATGAATTATAATCGACATATTTTTGCCTCTGCACAACTCCCGCCGTAAGATCCACATAGTTCAACTCTGTCTGCTTTACAACACATAATATATTCCTTATGATTGATGCATCTGTGATGTGCAGTGGAATGGTTTCCACCGGTGAAAGTATGCAAATTTATGGGGACGATAATCTGTCATTTGAAAGCTGTCAGCTTGATTTAGAGACTCGGGCCACGAAAACCTCGTACCAAAATCTACTTTCTTGGCAAGCATGTGTACACACATACATACACACACACACGGATTATTCACAATCCCCCTGTGAGTGCTTAGACAAATGGCATTTTCACATGTTAAAGGTCAAAAATGAAATGGCTGGTGTGAGCATAAATTTGGATACCGCAGCTTCTATGGCGGAAAGGGAAGTCATCAGTGTTACTGCAGGTTGAAAAAGCACCAATTTACTGCTGAGGAAGTTATGCTCGACTGCATTTCAGTTCATATCATTCAGCGAGAGCATTCTTTCAGACAGAAGCAACTCCTTGATGAGAACGAAAAATTCTCTCTTGCATTTTTTCTTAAATTTTTTTCCCTCCTTCTAACCTTGAAAGTAGGCAAATCTTGATTTTCTTTGTATATTACAGTGAACCAACTACATCTGCTTTATCTATAAGAATATCTACATGTCTGAAGATCAAAAAGGTAAATGAAAAGAGAAAATATGCAAAAAAAACATTAAAGCATCTTTGGAACGTTTTGATTGGCACGCCATTTGGTCAAAGCTGTTCCCCTTATCCCACTCACAAAGTACTTTTAGACAGCAGGAACTTGGAACCTTTTGAGGAGCTCTGTGTGTTTTGACAGGAGGATTCAGGATCTAAATCTAGTTCCAGGCTGGGTTTCCGTTATCCAGTAATTACCAGACTTTGAGCGGTAAAATTTGCCGAAGTCTGACATATTTCAACTCCACCGGTCAAAATGTGCGGTGAAAAATATTCCCTCTTATCTTTTATGGATAGGGCTGGTCTATGTGGAACAAAACCTTTTTTTTTTTTTTTCAGGCGGTACTAAACTTGCAGCACGGGTTTCATTTACTCCGACAAAGCGCGCAGAACAACAACAATACAGCGGGAGACACATGTCGAAACAGGCGAAACTTAAAGGCTTTTTTACTAAACAAAGTAGTTCAGAGGAGAAAGATGGTGGTGAGACTGAAATCCCAGAGGCTGCAGCAGATGATGTCTTGCCTCCTGCCCAGAAGAAAAGGAAAAGTCAGTCGATTCGGACCGAATGGAATCTTCTGCTGTGCAGTATTTATTTTAGTTAACCAATTGAGTCAGTTGATGGCACTCATTTTATTTGATACAGCCTATGCTTTAAAAGAAAGTTTTATAAATGGACGTGCTTTGATATTATTCTTATATGTGCGTCGTATCATTTTAAGTCCGCCCCTTAAAGTAAACGTAAGGATCCATGTAAACTTAATGGCATGACCTTAAAAGCAACAAATTAGTTGCCTTAACGAATTTCGTTAGTAGATAATGTGAAGACTTGTAAAATATAACTTCCATGAGGCTATTCACTCATGCAGAGACAGATCACCCTATAGAGCCCAAATTTCATAGTCGCTGTAGAGGTGCGGATCCTGACTGTCATTATTCAGGAGCTGTCCACGGGACTCCGCTGTTTGACTTCTCATTACCCATTGACGCACAGTGCAGGGTTTTATAATCAGTTTTTGGAATCAGTCCACTCAGGTTGTTACACAACTTTACTTTGAAAATAGAACAAATGTTTCTAGTACCAATTTATTTATGTATTTAAATCTGTCACGTTTAAATCTTAAATTTGTCACGTATACTAGCGACAAAGATTACATCAATCGAAAATACACCCCCACTTAATAACAGGAACCGATTTTTTTTTACAGGCTTGCTTTGCAGGTGAGTAGACTTTATATAGGCTATATGTCCTGATCTTTGGGCATGTCTTTGAATAAATTCCCCTACCACTCTATTGAAATTTTGTCCGCACGAAATTTGACAGGCGAGGGCGGGGCCCTTTGAAAAGTATACCCCCACCCCCAGCCTCGCGGAAGCTGCGGGGGTATATTTTGCAGCATTTAAGCTAAATCAATTCAGATAATATTTGACCGGGAAATCAAACGCTTGTCCGGTAAATTGAAAACCTGTCGGTCACGTTGTCCGTTGCCATTTTTTATTGCTGAAACCCTGTTCAGGGATGTTAATCCCACCCTGAAAAATTCCTACTTTCCAAACGTCCAGAAACTTTGGGGAACAGAGCCTGCATTTCTGAACTTTTCTGATTGATAGAGGTGTTGTTGCAGTCCCACGTGTTTTATTTCACCTGCCATTCATAGTAACACAAACACAACTGTGATTCACTTGATTTAACTACAACTTAACATTTATCTTCCCCATAGTGCAACTGTGTCACTGTCACATTGGAACAACCCTGTAAGCTTGGTGTTTCCAGCTGAATATGTATTTTGAGTTTATAACAGCTATTGATGATAATCTAAAGAAGTTTGAGAGGCATGCAGCTGAGAACCACCAGTTAACAGGGTCACCCATTAAACTGTAACACTGGTTGATCTTTGCCACAACTTTGTCTTTTTCTTAGTGCTCTCTACTGGTCTGGCAGAGTAATGAAACTGCTTATTGTTTCTTAGTAGTGGTTGGTTTTAATCTCATATCTGCTTAAGATCCCCAAATGAAGAATTTGAATTTTAGGACATTCCAAAATTGCAATGCTTGACTAATCAAATGAATTGACATCTATAGAGGCAGGGGGAGTTAGTAAATTAAAATGTGCTCATAAGCCACTGTGGTTGAGAGTGGTGCCCTCTTTGGATGAGAGTTCTGCATCAATATGAGGAGAAGATGACAGGCATGGCGAGATGCTGGAAGTCAGAAAAGTTCAGGCAGCTCACGCTCAAACTGAGGATGTGTCGCGGTAGATCAGCGAGAAAGAGCAGCGGGATTGTGAGAAAGACGACAGAGATCATGGATAGGATCAAAGGATGGCAGATAAACGTGACCAAAAGAATATGATTTGTCTATTTTTTGCATCAAAAAAAAAAAAAAGACTGACATAAAAGAAGAGAAGCCGCTATTTTCAGGTAGTCTTGGTGTTTACATAGTCATAGAAAACAATATTATTTGAGTTTTGAAAGATCCTTCAAGATGTGCCGAAAATGGCTGGCAGTGAATGAGTTAATTGTGCGGTAATTTTTAGAATGCATTAACTTGTAGTGTAATTAATTAATCTAATTAACATGTAAAAGTGATAGCCGTACCGTTTTTGGCTTCTACATGTGTAAGAAATCATTTTCAAATAGGAAAGAAGTATTACAAAATATATTTTAAAAAAAAGGTATTGTGTTTTCTTGTCAAGTGAACGCCTTTAAATAACTTTTTCTGATAGCTAGTTGACTTTTCATAGGTTATACTGAGGCAAGAGTATGACTCTGTTTTTTTTTTTTTTTTTTTTTTTTTTGGTTACAGATGACTTTCATGAACGTTTGAGCCTTTGTGATTTTATTACCCTCTCAATCTAAATGTAAAGTATACTTATTGAACTTGTTAACTAAAGCTGAATTTTAGAAAATTCTAGCTGTGAATATACTTTAAGTGTCTTATGCATTTACAGGCATAGTGTCAGAATTTCATATTTCATATTTCAACTGCTTAATTTTTTACATGTTTTCTCACAGTGCTGCCCCCCAGTGGCTTAAAACACAGGCCGACTTTGTTTCAGTTTTCACCTGAATACCCACAGCATCTGTCAGTTCTTTGATGTGATAACGTTCATCTAGACTTAGATTCTGCTCAAGAAAAGTTAATTTTAATGACGAAATATGAAACTTTATGCAACCTTATATTTGAATATGAATGTAAATTAAGATTTAGAACATGTCTTGAGAAATTTTCCTTTATCTTCCGGGAAAAACCAAGGCTGCAGCTGTTCCTGCATAAAAAAACACCACCGCTCCTCTTCCATAATATATGAGTCACTAAAAGGCTTCTCAAGCTCTTCAAGCTGTTTACAAGATGCTAGCAACAAGATCTAACAAGTCCTTATGGTGTGGATTTGTGTGTGTGGGCTCGGGTTTGCATCAAATTCTGCTCTGTTGAAGACCAGGTGGGAGATAAGATAACAGAGTTACAGAAAAAAAAGCTTTTTGATGTTTCATCTCGTAGATTTTATTCTTAAAGGCGTGAGTGGGTCTTTCCATATTTCACCTTGTTTGTCTCCTGGGATGGTTTGAATATTTGGGCTGTGTGTGTGCAGCTTTATGCGAAAACTTGCACTTGGAAGTAAAGTCTTTTTGACTCCTGCACTGCAATGCTGGAACACTATTCAACCAATATGTAAATGAGTTCATTTTGTTGTCACATTGCGTGTGTCACAAAGGTTTCAGACTCTCTCTTAACATTAAGAGGGGAAACAGAGTATTTAATATCAAAACAAAAAATCCATCCATTAACATAAAATCCAGACACTATAATCATTTTTCTGGACTTGTCTCAGCATAAACATACTTTTTTCTGTTGAGTGTTTTAGCTGAGAAATGGCATCAAAGTGTTTTTTCTTCTCAGAAAGATGCTGCAGTTGCAGAATTACTCCTCTCCCTCTTCTTTTCCAGCTCACTCTCCTCCTTTTCTCTGTTTCCTCCTGCATGCAGCCATCGAACTAAAAATCAATAGGCCATAAAGAGAGTGGGGAAGCTTTTATTTACATCAGTCTGAGTGAAGATAGGTGGTTTGTCTCTCCTCATATCCGCTTTATACACTTCAGCCAGAAGCTTTCCGTTTGCCTCCAATAACACACTTGACAGGCTGTCCAGATAAGACGCTAAACTCTCCTTAAAACGCTGAGGCACAAAGGAGAGGAAGAGGCTGTGAGCTTAATGTGCATCCACTGCCGCAGGGGGAAAAAGTGGATGAAAATATTGGTTTGGAGGTAGACGTTTCCAAACTGTGTCCGGGTTTTCAGGCATGTGAATGCTGACACGCTGAAGCCCGTCAAGGTGAGGAGCAGGAGTGATTCATAAGGCCACAGGGGGGCCCCAGAGACAGGACATACAGAGCAGAAATTCATGATGACACAGGCTGTGGGACGTCATGCAGAATCCCTTCTCACTGTAAAACCACTCACTGCTCACTCTTTGGTGTTATTATTTCTGCTGTTTACTGCGTCTCATCTTATGAATCAGGGGAACATTTGAGGTAAACATTTTCTATTTCAGCATCTTTTACTGTAATCCTCTTATGGCTCCATGTTGAGAAGGGCTTCTACTTATTTCTAGTGACAGGAGCTCACAAAAAAGGGATGAGGTGACTGTTGCCTGAAGCAGTTTGCCTTTCTAAAGGCTTTTCCACAGTTTGAGCACAGTGACTTAGAGGATGCTGCATCGAGAATCTATAACCAGCCCAATTTCTCCTTTAACTACAAATATTTCCTTCCCTGTTTCATGATTTCTCCTTGTTTCAGTTTCCAACACCTAAGAATTTTCTAGGTATAAATATTCTGTCATAGGTCTAAACACTTGAAATCTATGAGTTAGTAAACAGGTATTTCCTTATAAGGCTGTAAATCACTTGTTTCATCACAATATGATTAGGGATGGGTACCGAATTAGGTACTGTTATAGGTACCGACCAAATTCTGTCAAAACTACTGGGTGAACATGAACACACCATTACAAGGTTTTGTATTGAAGAATAAACATGTTTAATTGAAAAACAACAACATTTTATCATAAAACAAATTTATGTTTTTTTTAACCGCATAAACACACAAAAGTACCAAAACTGATACCGTTGAATACCAATACCGATTGCCAGTTACCGGGCATTGGTACTGTATCGCTTCACATATGAAAGGTACCCATCCCTAAATATGATATTGATTCCTTCATTGATCAGTGATCAGATTTGCTTATCTCAAAAAACCTTACATAATTCCATTCTGATTTCAATTACCCCCCCCTCACCCCAAAAAATAAATAAATAAATAAATAAATAAATAAATAAATAAAAAAATAAAATAAAATAAAATAAAATAAATAAATAAGTAAATAAATAAATGAAATAAAATAAAATAAAATAAAACATTTTATCTACTCTGATGGTTTGATTCCCAAAATATAAAAGGCTGAAACAGAGATGATGAAGGGTGAAAAAGTTGGTCAGATTTGTTAAAACAGCAGCAGCATCTGTGGCCAGGTTTGTCGTGATCCTCGTGTACTTCAGTGATAACACAGTTTTAAATCGTGTTTTGTCCATTAACCCTTTTGATTTCCAAAATCTTAATATTTCTACACAGCTATTTTTTTTCCTGTGAGGAGAGTGAGTATCTCCTTCCCCCTCTTTGTATCAGCTGCTTGCTGCTTAGTGTTGTATGACAGTTCAGGAGGGTTTTGTGGAACAGGCATGGTGTTGGAATTTCAAAATAAAAGCACATCTCAACCCCCCATGTCCACCAAGCAGTCCAGTTTAGATTTGGGTTGGATCAGTAGAACCTGATCCTGTTTGTGTTTCCACGGCCAGACATGCCCCCTTGTGGTAGTCAGCGTGTAAGCTGGATTCTGATAGCTGCATTAGCTATGTAATAGAAAACGGATATCTTATCAAGTATTTTTTGTCTTAAGTAATTTTAAGTAAAAATTGTCTTGTTATACTTGATATGAGCCACATTCAACTGGCCAGTCCAGAATAATGTCTTGTTTTAAGTTATTAAAAGACAAAATGATGCTTGTAAAGAGTAAAGGGCAATTAAGACCTCATTTTTGTCTTAAAATAATTTGATACAAGACATTTTTCTGGACTGGTCAGGTAAATGTGGCTCATATTAAGTCTAGAAAGACATTTTCTACTGACTATAAGACAAAATCTAATAATGAATTTCAGTTTTTTCCAGTGCATAGCTGTGCGACACAGTGTACCCCACTAATAAATCCAATGAAGAAGAAAAACGTGACACAGTAAACAAAGACCAACAATAGAAGATATTCAATAATTTGTCTTCTTTGTGATTTCCATGTGGTTCTTTGTTACAAACATCAATCAAGCTTTGTTTCAGAGAAGACAGACAGCTGCTGCTGCACACAGTACATAATGATTCTTTCAACCAATCAACGGTCTGCAGTGATCTAACTCCACCTTCTTGGACTGGATCGGTTTAGTCTGGCAAAAAGTCCCAAAAAGTGGGACAGCTCGTCTTGGTTATTTGTAGATCTGACCCAGTTTTCGTAAATGGAAACACTACAAAATGCGTACTGCAATGAGACAAAGTGGTGGAGGGTGGAGATCATGTTTTGACTTTCCACAAATTTGATTGAACAATTGTCAAACCAAATGACTCGTAAAATGTTACTGTTATCTAGCATGTGCTGACTGAGAGGGGTTATTATGTTCTTCTATACTTTAATGCTGGATGTTCACATTAAATACCTGTAGATGTCCAAACCGCTACTTACTCATATGCTGTAGAAATCCCAATCATGTGTGTTGGTGTGTTATGCAGAAGACTAAGATTAAACCAGACTTTGCTGCCAAAACTAACACTGATTTACACTGAACATTTTTTTTTTTTTTTGCAGTAGTAGTGTTTTTTATTCAGTCACCATACAAACTTTTTTCTCTTGCAGCCTTGGTATCCAAAAAGACTTTCTCAATGCTTCTGGATTTGAATCTGTAACAACATAATCTGACAGCTAAATGCTTTTTTCCCTCATCTGTTGGACTTGGGGGTTTCCTTTAAATAGGTAAAAGCTGATTTCCATAGCACACCAAAATCAATATGGACTTGGTTTAATATAATTTCTTTTCACCAACTGCATATATTACTGCAGCTTCTTTCCTGTGGTGAGTTTCGCATTTCATCATGACACCAAGAGGTTTGAAAATGGAGCAGTGCCAACTCCAAACTTCAAGTCTAATAGGTCTGTTTTATCAAATCGTCTTTGATTCTGCAGACCAACCCGGATCAGTATCATGTATCTTTAGCAGGAAGTTAATAATACCACTCGGGACTAAGACTTTTGTCTCCTTTGACCTGTATGATTGGCAGCCTCTCTGCCACGATCAGTGCTGCGTTGACTACGACTCAATGCAGCAGCTAATGTGACATGCTGGGTGCCTCTTCCCCCAGGGAGCAGCACAGTGTTAAGACTAATTGGTCCCAACTGTCGGAGCGTCTTTCAGTCTCATGTAGATGACTTCTTTTTCTCTTCAGCTTCTTCAGGGTCACTTCTCTTCAGCTGCTATGAATACAGAGGGGACTGAAGTGACTCGTTTAGGAAAGAAAAAGAACAGTATGTCGACCAATTTAAGATCCAGTATGTTCCATACACAGACTCAGATTCATAGCTCTGTGAACTAGTAAAAAGTCTCTGATGAAATATTGATTGTTTGCTTGGGTGAGAAATTGTTATTCCGAGGAACATGAAAGTTTTACAGTTCTCTCAGTGAAGGCTTGCCTCTGAAATGCTTTTCTTTGTAAACCCACCAAATTCTTTCTCCATGACGCAGCAATTTCCAATAAAAAAAAATGCAGATTAAAAGATTTTTTTTAATGGAAATCTCTTCTGTTTTGGAATGCGTCATTGACAATGTCAGTAAAGTTGCAATCTGTTCTCAAAAGTTTTTTTTTTCTCCTCCCAGCCACCCCACACTGCCACACTCTGGTCCCAACATGCTCAGTAATATTGTTACGTATTTGTGCATTTCCGTGGAGCTTGTGTGCTTTGAGTACCAGATGCAGCAGCTGATATTGAGTGAATGTTACAAGCAGTAATGACTCATGATACGGTTGGGAGGGAGGGAGCGCTGAGATGGAATGTAGGGAAAGAAACAAGCAACCCCTCAGGGTTTGGAAAACAGACTCAACCTTAATCCTGAGCAGAGAGGTATACAGCTCACCCATCACCTTCCCCCAGTTTCTTCTCCTCAACCAAACCCACCACCAGCTCTGTAAAAGTCTTGGTCTTTGGGTTCATTCTCCTAAATTTATCTGGGGAAGTTGAATTTATAATCTAATTCTGTGCATAAAATGACCAGGTGGATATGAAAGGAGTTTATAGCTCTCCAACTTTTCTCTTTAACCGTATTCATACACCAGTGGTTGGCTCGTGTATGAATCCAACTTGCAGCACCTTTCCTGCATGTCATTCCCGACCCTTAAGCATGGTTCATGCTTGACGCTCTGCAAGTTCTGTGCGGCTTCTTGTGAACATATGATATCATTTTAGCAGCCTCACCTCCTTGCACTGTCCTTTTCATTTGGAAAAATTTTGCGCTGCACACCCCAGAAAATTTTTCTCCTGGTGTCCAAAGTACGAAAAATTCTGGCATTTATATGGTTAATCACACAGACATCACAATAATAACTTGTGTGAACAATGGTGCGTTCCATTTGTACTCGGAAGTCGGAATTTCCGACTTGTAAGTAGGAGCACCCACATCACCCCCAAGTTCCCAGTAGGAAATTCCCGAGTTCGGGGATATAAACAGTAATTGAGCACCTGTTATATTCTTTTTATTTTAGAATCTCTTACTAGTATTTGTGGCAATAAATCAGCCGTGTACATAGTATTATTTGATGTTTCTAAACAGAAATACTGCTTTTTGGCAAGCTTTTACGTCATGGCAACTGGAGCGCCAAACTTGGAGACGATGTCATTCCAACTCCTGACTTCCCAGTTCCGAGTACGAGTGGAAGGCAACACAATTCCTGGTGGGAAATAGTGGTCAAACTCAGTAGAGAAAGAGGGACTGGCGAAAAGAATGTTGTAAACGGTGTAAACAACTTCTTCTCCTCCAATTTAGTACAGTGGTATGCCTGTTTTTGTGATACATCGCCCCCTGCAGTTTGGGATGCAAACAGAGTGCTAAGAAGTATCAAAGCCACACGCGTTTTCACATGTTGATTCCACGTGTCTCATGTCCATGCATCATGTTTGTGCGAAAAAGCATAATACAGCCTTTATACTGTTACCAAGTCCTCCCAAAAGAAATTAAACAATGAAAAAAAAAGAAAAGGAAAAAAAAAAGACAACGGTAAATCAATAAACCCAGTCAAAAGTCAGGAAGGCTGTACTGAACGCAATATTGGACACTAATGTGGCTATCTTGTGTTTTTTTCCCCTTTTATTAAAATGTTTATTTTGCCACAACCAGGATTATTACTTCCACGACCTGAATCCTCTGAAACTGGAAAGTAAAGGAATCAATCCAGTGTGCTGTGAGGCTCATGCCTGAATTACACCAGATAGTTCTGAAGTGTGACTCTGTTGTGCTGCGTCTTGACTGCGTTTGTCGACTTAAACCGGCTGCGTGTTCAGCCTGACAAGCAGCATGACTGACAGACAGCTGGAGTCACGAGACCAAGGAGTTCCCGCACTTCCCGCTTCATTGATAAACTTCTCCTTATCCATGTTGGGCTGTAAAACCTCAAACCTGTTGACTCCTGGTCTTGCACCACTCCTTGTGTCCATTTATCATCGTATTTAAGCTAAATACAAACAGATTTTGACATGGCCTGTTTTATCTTCCCGACGCTGAATTTATGCGTCACAGCTCCACGTCTGTCAGAATTGGATGGCTGTGTATGACCTGCAACACGACAGACCAACCACGCAGACGTACCGCAACAGAACGGCTCCAGTGTGAGTTGACTCATTGATTTGAACGAAAACCTATCCGATCCGTTTGCAGAGACAGACTGCAGACGCATCCGGTGTATTTCAGCCGAGAGCAGAAACATGGGACTGCCATATTTTTTTTGCCTGACTTTACCCAGAATTTTTCCTGCGTGCCCTTTGAGCTGATACGAGAATGCAGCAGATGATGACCTTCAAATCATGCAACCTGTGTGAATCTGAGAAGTGACTCATTACAGGAAGAATAAAATAAAAGGAGAATCATTTTCAAAGCAAGAAGAGCAAAAATGTATGAACATCCTTCTGTTCAGACTTCATCGATATAAATGCAGAAACTTTCATTACAGCGAAGGCCTCTGCTACTTGATTCACCATCATGTACCTCCTGAGACTTATCCCTCAGCCAACAGGTTGGACTTCACAATTTGAAAGAAAAGTTTGGAAAATTTGGGGGCAGAACTTTTGAAACTTCAAGAAAATTTTAGGGACACAAATGTAAGAGGCTCTCATTTTCTTGAGTCTCCTCATCTTGAGCGTCTCCAAGCCTTAATGTGTGTTTTAGAGTACTGATATGGAAAAAAACTGCAGATTTTTCAGGAGCAGCTCTCACCTACACTGGCCTCAACATAGTTCACACAAAGGCTCTCACTTATAACTGTTCCCCCTTTTTAATAATTAACCTAAGACAGAGCATTTAATTAGAGAAATACCACAGAGGCACTCAGACAGCTCTTGCTGAGCCCACTAACCTCCTCACCCCCTCCCCCTTCGCACCTTTGAACCATGAGAGGCAAAAGCAGAAGTTACGGAATTTTTCTGCGCCATCATCTTTCCATAACCACCCATCCCACTGCTCCAAGGCTCAAACTTCTCAAACCTAAACCGCCTCCTCCCTGCCTGAAAAGTGAAACACTAGTCGCCTTCTTGGCGCTGCAAACCCTAGTGTTCGACAGCTGTGGTTGGGTGGCAGTTCTCTTGTTCGGGTCTTTTTTGTTGGCGCCAATTTGGACTTCACAGATAATCATCTTTCACAGTTTTTTTTGAAGTTGAAATTCGGTGGTTGCTTTTTTTTGCAGCTCTAGTTTGAAATGCAAATAGAATCCATGGCTGCATCGTGTGTCAACATTGGGGTTTGTTATTTGATACGTCGACGACTGTATGATCTATCACATTGCACAAAATCACAGGCTTAATTAGGAAACTCAAATTATATCCATCCATAAATGCTATGTTATTTAAAGCCTTTGAACCACAAGGGTTTTTTTTTTCTACTGCACAGTCAGAACTGGCTTCAAGCCTGGGAGTCCACACAGAGGGCTTTCATTTACTCCCAACACACACACACCAAAGCCTTGTAACCATAGCATGAGAAAGTTGCTATTAACTCTCTCAAAGCTCATTCAGACTGATGTATACGCAGCTTGTGTTTTCCATGGTCATCCTTTTTTTAGTTTCGATGTAATCCCAACCATGCTGTCGACATAACAACCAAACTGATGACGCACAAATATAATCTGATATGTAATCTTATGGAAATGTCTCTCTGCTCTTTCCCCCTTTCAAAAAATCCATCAGACACACGGCGGCTCCCATGAGGTTCTTAGCCCCACTGATTTTGTCAGCAAACTGTTCATCGGGAAAGTATGTAGGTCAATCTGCTTTGCTCTTTATCTAAAGCCATGCAGATACATAGGAATATGATAAATATTTCATATCCGTGCTATCAGCGATGGCCGTCTGGGGTGCTCTGAGAGGTTAGTAGGCAAAAAGGCAATCAGGAGAAGAGAGATGGGCTCAGTGTGGAGGAATTTGTCACGGCTTGAAGTGATATTCCACATGAAAGTGTTTTTTTTATCCTAAATCCCTGAGTAAACTTCTGACATGCGCATCATCACGCATCCAAACTCAGCAGTCAGTAAAATGAGCACTGAAGTCCATGTGGATTGTTGCTCTTTTGTAACATTTTGCCCGCCCCGGACACGGTTGATCCTTTAGCTCGTTGTAATCCATTTTCAGGCGTTGAGTTGGTGAGCACGCAACACAATCCCCACCCTGTGTATCACATGTCTGATTTGCATGCAGCGGCACATTACACAGATGTCACAAAGCAGAGTGGCCTGTGTGCACGATGATTACTTTCCAAACAGAGTCAGCAAAATGTGCTTTTCCCGCACAAGCAAAACTCTGAGCTCTTGTTTTTATAGCCCCTTCTCCCTCCGTCCCACCAACAATGATTCATGCTTTTATTGTGCTTGTCTGGCAAAGACGACTTTGTACTGTAAAAGAAATATCTCTGGGTTCCAACAAAGACAAATATTGGAAGTGCGATGTCAAAAAGAAGAAGAAGCGTTGTGAAAAGTTGTTTTTTTTAAAGGACAGAGGGTAAGAGGGAAAAAAAGGAAAGAAAAGCTCTGATCTTCTCTTCCACGCTGCGTCTCTCTCCGCCAACTCTGGCTGTATTTTTTTTCTTGTCACAGCTGATGCCTTCGGTGCAGGAGATCAGAACGGCTCCACTGTGTACACACACACACACACACACACACACACACACACACACACACACACACACACACATGCTGTAACACTCTCCTCCGCTGCGCTCTTTAATTCTCTGTAAATTCCAGCCGTGATTGTAGGGGCTTGGTGTTTTTTTGCGGTGTGTGTCCTTATTTTATTTGTAGTGCCTCTGGTAGCATGAACATCTTGTTGCATGTGAGGAGAGCAGGCTGTTTGAAGTAGTAGGACGAGAGACGGACAGAGGAGAAGATGAAAAAAGCGGAAAAGTAGGACGAGGTGAAGCCGGGGATTGTACCAAAGTGTGGCTTTGAGCATTTGGCGGATGACGTGAAGCGCTTCACACACACACACACACACATACACATCTGGAACGGCTTGAGCAGCTGCACCTGAAGACAAGGACTCCTCGGCAAAGCTTCTACCGGCACTTTCTCTTTCTTCGTGCCCTCTCTTTTTCTTTTTTTCTTGACTGTCCCTGAGTCTTCCTTTCTCTCTGGTCTCCGCCTGCCTGAGCGCTGGGATTGTTACCCGCTGAGCATCAGCAAAGAGGAGCGAGTGAACCGGAGCAAAAGGGAAGGGAAGAGGAGGAGAGAGGAGGCAAACGAGGACAGGAACATGGGAAAGAATTATAAGGCATGAGGCAGGAGAGGAGTTGACAACCATATTATGAGTGCAAGTGGCGAGGAGAGGGAGCAGGGGAAATTTACAAGAAATGACAAGGATGGAGAAGTAGAGAGTGTGAAATACGGGGAGGAGAGGCAGAGGAGGGATTAAGAAGCCGGAATGCGCTGACACCGGAGACCTGAGTTTCTGTTTGCTTTTGGCACAGCAAGTCCTGTCACTCTACAGGTTTATCTACACATACACCCACTTCACCAGCACACACACACGCACACACACTCACACACACTGTTTGCTTTGGAGGATGATCCCAGGAGGCCACGCCAGGAGAGGAGAACACCACCTTCCAAGGAGTTATTAACCCCCCACCACCCCTCACCCTCATCCTTCGCTTGCCTTCCCAAAAGTGCCCTCCCTCCTTCCCTCTGGCCTGCTCAGCCTACCTGCGCCGGTTACAACACGCTGGAGCTGCAGAGTCACACAGTCACTCAGTGAGAGCTCAGTAACCCTGGATCACCCACGGGGGGACACAGCTGCACTCACACTGGAGCTCTACTGACCCACAGGATGTCCAAACCGTCCAGGCTGGCGCGCCCGCCCTCTTTAGGGGCAGGATCCAAGCTGCCCTCGCCCAGGAAGGAATGCCCGGGCACGGTGGTTACGACGGGTCGAGCCCGGGTGGTGAGCGTGGGGGAGAAGCTGATGAGGGCTGGAAGTGATGGAGTACTGAGCAGACAAAAGTCTTTAACAGCTGCTGTGCCTCAGGAGAAACCACAGAAGGAAAGCCAGGCTGAGACTCAGGCCCTGGACCAGAGGCCAGGTGAGAAGGGCCAGAACATGGAGACGGTTCACCCTAAGAGCAAGATCAGCCCGCCTAAAGGCTCTCTGCACAGTAAGTCATCATCCAAACTTATCTTGCTTTGAAGCATTCGAGCAACTTTCAGATTCCCATTGTACAATCTTAATTCCATCTCCAAAAATGGGTTACCGGATGTCGTACCTCTTCCATCTTCTTATCCCATCATTTGTCGGTCAGTTCAGCATGAAGGGGGATTAGGCTCCCTCTGCTTGTTTGGGATCCCAATCATTGTGATGTGTACTGTATGGATTAGGTCCTCCCACGCTATCTTGGATCTCCTTTCTACGCTGGAGCGCAGGATTAGACGCAGGGGTTAAGCGATTGCAATTAACCAGCGTTTCACCCAAAATAACATTTTGTACAAAAAACAAAGGATCAGCTCATCGGTAGGCATCACGTACCAGGATGCCCGGTTTTAAGCGCCTTTGCTTGCTCCAAATTTTGCAAAATTAAATATTTCCCAAAGAGGTTGCAAAGACAAACAGCTGGCACATAGTTCTCTCTTTTACCTTGATGCTTCCAAAACCCTCCAACGTATTGGCCCCATTGCCTTGTTTGAGAAGAGAGGACTAACTCCTCATGGGATTTGTCACTTTCCCACTGCCTCTGTCTCTTCGGGGGGTAGATTAAGAAATGGGGGCAGAGGGGTTTAGGAAAGTGGTCTTATCATTCCCTTTTGGCCTTCTCGCCGCATTCCCAACTCCACAGGGCGCCATCTCCTGTGGCTTTGTCAGGTCACCGCACTCTCCCAAAGAAAACTTGACCAAGACTGTACTCGTACACTGTGCACACACTGTTCAGACTGTGATTGACACTTCAGACATCTCTCCCCCTATTTGTTGAAATGTTTCCTGTCAGCCACTCTTAAATCACACTTGACTGTTCAGCTTGTTCTCAAAGGCAGCAGAGTTAGAAGTTTAAGGGTGGGTTTAAGCGTGTAGATGTTGAGGCTGAGTCAAGTGGGAGAGTGACAGAAAGAGGTCAGGAATGTGAGCAGGGCATGATGGGAAATCAACAGGTCCTGAGCTGTGTCTGTGTGTGAATCCCTCCCTGCACTAAAGACAGGTTATGGGTTACAAGAGGGCAGGTTTGTACTGGAAACCAGATGTTCTTGTCTGTGTTGCATCCAGTCTCTTCTTTACACAAATAAGCGATAAAGGTTGAGGTCTGGGGTCAGTTTGCTTTCAGTTTGCTCGGTTATAAGAGTGGGCTGAAACAACACAGATCGAGTAAAGCAGACTTGACGTAGGGCTTTTATTGAAACAAACATTTCCTTTTTATGGACGTTCAAAGTGATCAAAGCCATCTATTTACTAAATTTCAGCCTTCTTTTGTCTCTTCTTCCTTTGTCCTCCCTTGCTCATCACTTTCTTGCTCGCTTCCTGTGCGCCGTTTGTTCTTCTTTCTCCTCTAAGTTTCTATTTTCTCCCTCTTTGACAGCACTCAAAACGGCTATCGAATGATGCCAGCGTCACCAGGCGATACACAATCGTGCGAACCCACAGACGAGCATCAAATGGAATAAATGATACGCGTGTATTCTTGGCTCTTCTCCTGGTGTGAGTTTGGAGGGAGCAGGAACAAGTTTGCGTCTTGTTATGGACAGTAGCTTTGAAGTTCTGCATTGAAAAAGGAGAGCTTCAGCGGATCAGTTTTTCTAGGAATCGCTATACGTTCTAGTTTCACAGCTCTTTGATATATTTCACTTCATTTTTACAAGCCACGCACGGCTCTCACTTACTTCCCACCTTGTGCTGCTGAGGTATTTTGAGCACCACCAAAAAGCCATTTTTGCAGGTTTAATATGCATTATGTTTTGTACACAATCAAGAGTGGGAGATGTCCGGGTTCAAACCAGGTGTCAGGTCTTTATCTTTCCCTGCTAACGCCAGTCACATGGCCATGACGGCAGCTAAAGCACAACCCCACGGGCTGGGACAGAGCTGATGCACACCGTGCTGGCAGACGATGAGAGCGTGTGACAGGTGACATTTCACTGTGTGAAAGCTTCAGAGCTGACTGCCGCTCGCCAAAGGGCCCAATTTCAGTGTTAAAGTGGCGGCTTCCACCTGAAAGTGAAATCTTTCAGACCATTTCCATCCACAGAAGATGTAACATGAGTCTCGAGTTGAGCTTTCTTTTGATACTATATAAAATAGCATCAAAACCACTATAAGCACTTTAGTACACTTTAAAATGTTAAATACACTCAAAAAGGGAAAAGCATGTGGCTACCCAAACATTACACCTTTGCTTGATTTTATCAGGCTCCAGCCTCTTAGAAAAGATTGTCAGCAAAGATTTAAATCCACACTGCAAAGTTTTCACCCATTTCCTGACCCAGAAACATAAGAAAACTCAGGCTCAGAAAATCTGTCTGGCAAAGTTTTTTCTTAAGGGTTGGTATGGTATAGAGTCATTTGTCTTATCCTATTAGATCACATTGTATCATCTTGCCGTCCTTCATAGAATGCCATATTATACAACCTCAGATTGTGTAGAGTTATGTCTTGTCCTGTCCTTTCATATTGGATCCATGGACTGTATAAAAATTGAGTCTCAGTGATGTCACCCATTTTTCCTAATACTGAGCTTTATTGCCCATAGTTGGCAGGGGGGCCATATTGGAATTGTTGAATTAAAACTAGCATTGATTTGAGTTTGGATGAGGTAAAGAGGAAAGTCTTTAGCCTTGATAATATCAAAAGTAACAAGTCATAAAAGAAAAAATCATCAGCCCTACAGTGTGTGAGCTGAAGGAGAAATTAAGTAATCAGACTTTTTTTTTTTGGACAAAGCTGTTACTTTTTTTTTTGTTTGCAGTAAAATAGTTTCTTTTGGCTCTGGCTTGACTGTGGTTTACAGTGTTTCTACAGCCAGCTTCTCTAAAAGTGGCAGTTTTAACACTTCCACAAAGGTCCAAATCTTTAGACCAGAGGTGTCTTTTTTGCCTCGTTTCGTATCATATCCTGTCACATTGTGACATATCATTTCAAGTTATATCATATCCCTTTGTGTCTCCCATTTCGTATTGTTGTCATGGTATTGTGTCGTGTCACATCATGTCTTATCTATGGCATATCCTGTTTTATATGGGCTGAGATTTGTGCCACAGGGAAAACCCAATAAAAATTGTTATGTTGAATTTGAAAAGCATTCTCTGAAATTAAATTATTTTTTAAAAACTGAATAATAATAATAATAACAATAATAATCATTATTATTATTATTATTATTATTGTTATTATTATTATTATTATTATCCCAATTGAAAATCCAACACTATACTCCTTAAATCTTTAAATGGAAAATTCAGTTTCAGTTTGCAGAATTCAGATTTGGTTTAGCGTGGGTTGACCAATCAATCACATCTGTGAAGACTAAGAATTGAGCCCAGATTCACAGAAATACACTCCATGACTGTGAAAACTCCAGATTCATACTAATTCTAACCTGATTATTTAGCCTCTGTTCTTCAAACATCATAGAAAAGGCGCTATCTCACCTGTCGTATTGTTTTGATATGTTTTGCATTGTATTGTGTCGTACCATATACAGCAGTAGTGGCCAACCAGTCAGAGACCAAGAGCCACAAAAATGACCGTGGTACTACAGAGAGCCACATCACACACTGGGTCTTTCAAACGCACTTCCTCTCACACGTAAACCAAAAAACGAAATAACAAAAAATGAAAACCAATACATTTTCAATTTTCAAAGTGAGATTTACCGTGTTTGTTAGTGTGTTTAAATTTGTACTAGAGAAGAGAAACTGAAACTTAAGTATCAATCCCAACTGATCCCAACGTTGGCATCCATATATATATAGTTAAGTTTGATTGGCACACCACTACTCCTAACTATATATATTTTTCTATGAATGGATCAAAGTGCCACTCACCGAAAGGCAAAGAGCCACATGCGGCTCGCAGGCCACAGGGTGGCTACCCCTGATATACAGTATCGATACTGTATCTTATTGATCGTACTTCATTGTATTGTATCGCATCATATTGTATCTTGATGTTAAACTTCTGATTCATATTAATTTAGGACTGGTGTGTTCTTCTACTTTTCATTACAGATGTTTTCTTTCTAAGATTCAAAACACATTTTCTAAAAAGTTACGCATACTAACTTTATGGATTTAATGATTTAACTTCGCCGAACTGAAAAACCAGATGTTTATACAAACATGAACAATAACATGTAACGAGGTTAAGTTCTTCACCTCTCCCTGCCTCTCCTATCAGTCGCTGGGATCTTCAGACTCTCTTTGTGTCTGGATCAACTTGAAAGTGTTTCACCTCTTGGGCAACCATATGAGCCCTTTGATCCCTCGCCCCATCGTGCAGGGATTTGTTTTCAAGATACTGTTGAGATAAGTCACTGCACAGTTTTTCAGATGACCTCAGCTTGCGGTGATTGAGGAGGTGAGTCAATAAAAGAAACAGAGAATGCTTCGAGGGTTCATTTTTCTCACTCTCGCCAAACACATGCTCGAACATTTCTGTTGTTCTTGCTTGATTTGATTTTGCAAGAATTGTTACCACATCAGTGTTTGCAGAGTTGCTTCAACTTGTTCTAGGTGTCGGAGGCAATTAGTGTTGCCTCTGGTGTGTAAGTGTACACGTGTACTTCAATCTGTTGACATCATTATGAACAGTGTATGGATATGAATCACTGGCGAGTGCAGACTTGCATACCTCTACTTGCTCATGCTATAGTACACAATGTTTCCCGCAAACACTTACAGTTGAATTGTGCGTCGTCTGATTGTATGACAGACTTTCTCACAGATGCTGCTTTAGTCCTTTTGGGGGAAAATGTTGAAGAAACAGCTTAGTGTGATTGGAATGAGTTGGCGGATTGGGATGTGATCACCCGTTTCTTTGACACTGAAGCCAAGAGTAGGGATTACGTTAATTGCAGCCTCTCATGACTCTTTAAACCCTCTGGTTGTCTCTGTTTTTTTTTTCCTTCTTCTGTGACAACTATTGGGCACAGAGCAACAGTTATTTAGATTACAAAATATTCTGCCTCCTCACCAGGAATGCACTTTGATAAGCTTTTTAGGTACATATCTGTGACAGGATTGGATGGTTTACAACTTTCTGACACATTGTGAAGTGTCTTGAATATGTGATTTTTTCCCTGCTGCCAAAACAGAATTTGAGAGATTTTCTTTGAAGTGATTTTTTTTGTTTGATCAGGCTCTGAGTTAACATCTGTGAAGTAGAGGGTTGATTTTTTTTCTCAGTTTTGCTTTGAATTAAGCAGAGTTTGACAACAAAGTGACAGTTTTTTTTAATATATTTATATAATATTAACAGTATTTTACTGTACTATCTACAGTGGTTTACTGAGAAAGGTCTTTTCAGTAAATAGTGATCCCTTGGCTACAAGTTTATTTCGTTCTTGGACATCAAATCAATTTTCCCCATTGAAATGAATTGAAATGTCATTTATCCATTCCAGACCCCCCAAAAAACATCCATATTTTTCTTACATGTTTCTAAATAAGAAAAAATGTACTTATAAATAATGATTGTTTTATGACAAAATAATGCAATACAATGTACTACAATAAACTGGTTTTATTGAATATAATGTACGGCATTTACCTTGGAAATCAAATGACTTGATAAAAGGGATGGAAATTGATACGTTTTTTTTCAATACAGATACCCATATCGATTCTGCTTTTCGATCTGATTTTTTATCGATTCCCTTATCAATTCCTGTTGAGAATTTTCTTGGTACAAAAAGTAGCTTTACAGGTTTTCTGTGTCAACAGAACAACATTTAATTGAGTTTATACTGTAAGTGAATAAAATGTAATTGGTCCCTGAGTCTGTATATTTCTGGGCATAATTATACAGAAACAGGTAAAAATCACACACAATGTGATGTTGACGTACTGTGTTGTAATATATAAATAATTCAAGTAGGCCATCTAGTGTCTAAAAGTGGTTATAGCAATGGTTTGAGTTGTTTGGAAGCTTTCCATTATGAAGTCAGAAATTCTCCGTATTTTTTACAAAGAGTTGATGTGATATGTTTCTGTGATGAAAGTTGAAATTCTGTTCTGAAGCTGAAGTTATACTGATGTATGCTAACTGTTAGCATATCAATGCAGTTTCCCATATATGTTAGCATCAAGCCTGCGCTATTTGTTATTTTTGTAAATAAGGTGATTTATACCATTTGAATGTACTGAATATGAATCTCCTGAGAGAGAGTAATGTACATTTCTTCAGTAAAACTTCAAGCTGAAAATCCTGAATCAGAGTTTTCTTGAGAAACGATAACTAACTGCTAAGCTAAGATAGCTGCAGCAGACTAGTTGACGTAAGGCCCAGCGGCTCCAGCACAATGTAAAAAATTGATAAGGGAATCATTAAACACAAAGGCGAACGATAAAGATGGATTGAAACATTTCTTATTGATTCTCAACAGGAACCAGTTTTCGATTCCCATCCCTGAAAAACGTATTATTTTGGACACTCATAAGTCAAGGTACCACTTTACTACTGTAAACAGCAAAGGATTTTGGGGGAAATGTATAGTACTGGTGCTGCAGATGAAGATGCATTAATGGCACTTTAAATTATTTTACAGTAAATTATTGTAAAATTTTACAGCAACTTTTTTCAGTCTACGTATGATTTCCTTACTGGCCATTCATGATTTCTCCCTCAGAGTAAAAATTGAAAACATAACACCTTCTTCCTGAAAAAAAGCAGATGTGTTCAGAAATCCAGACAGTATTCGAAATGTTTGTAGTCATTTTGTTCCTTTTCAAACTTTTTAAGAAAATTTTCCTCCACATAACTTAAGATAGAAGCAACAATGTGCTGATGTTTCCTCAGCTGTGGGAGACAACCCGCCTTTGTCTAATCACTAAGTGCCCGGTGACTGAGGAGAAGTCCACTGAGTCATTAAAAAAAGAGTAGGTGAGTTAATGGTGTGTTCACGGACCTGGGGCTCTGTGCTCACAAAATGAGTGGATGTGACTCATCCCTCAAACACAAACAGACGATAATCGGGCCACTGAGCAAGAAGAAAGAGCGTCAGTTTTGTGACTACTCATGGGTGCGTATTGTAAATCCCCCTGATGTGTGTTTTTCGGGGGGTTGTAGCTTAGGGCAATGTTGTTTCCTCCTGATTCCTAAAGGCTGCGTCGCTTCCTCGAAGAGATAGCAGAGGGGATTGGCATTGTCTGCATGTCAGATTAAGGATAAAACAAAAGCTTTAATCCCTTTAATGCCCACCCTGACTTCAAGTCCCAAAGGTTTTCACTTGTTGGAGTCAAGTGATGTCTAAGTCTGTGGCGTATTTATTTTACAGCGATGCCTGTTGGTTTGGCTTGATTTCACAGCATCATCTTCAAAGTTAATACTGCAAATGTGGCATGAAATTCCTTCAACCCCGACATCTCGCTTCCAGATTGTGTTTCATTTGAGTGGTATGCATGTGTGTTTTTTAGCCCAAAGCAGAAATGTGGTTAATTCACCCAACTGAGCGATGTGAGCGGATGCAAGGCCCCCCCTGAGGGTTTCCTCTTGGAGAGTTGACGGAAAAACAATATCTCCACCTCCTCTTTTACACCCTTCTGACCCCAAGGCAAACAATGGGATGTGGGTTGTTTGTGTGTGTTGGTTTGTTTTCTGTCTGTGTGGCCATGAATGATTGTACACAAAAATTGCAGTCTGCAAAAACTTTTAAACACTCACCAAATTTATCTCTGTTATTCAGGCAATATTTATCCGTTTGCGTCCAGCCATACTGACGAGAATATGTTTAACCAGGTCATACCAGAATAAAAGAATTAAAACAGAAATACTAATAAAAAAAAATCATAGAGAAGACACGATTGATATCATTCTCTTGTCTTTGTGCTAAATATGGAGCTGGAACCAGTAGTTGAATTGTGTAGTGAGCATAAAGGCCACCAGTGAGTAAAAATACACCTGTCACCTCAGCTAAAGCTCAAAACTGTTTCTCATTACTCCATCATGTCGTAAATACACCTGACACCAAGGTGTGCAAGGAAAACAAAAGACTACTCTGTCAATTCAAATTCAATGTTGTGATTTTTGTTTGCCTTGAAATTATATAAAACCTACCAGAAAATTCATCTCTCTTTATTCCTTAAATTTAAAAATACAAAATTCGGTTTCATTTTACAAAATTCAGATTCGATTTAATTTCAGTTCAGCATTATGCCATCTACATCTGTAAGGAGGAATAATCGAGCACAGATCCACAAAAATCTTCTCCACATCTGCTTCTAGCGGTTTTTCAATTTTTTTCTTACAAAATGGTCATTTTGTGTTTCAAGACCTCAGTACAGGACTAATAACTGTGGTAGTGGACATCTGTGCTGAGGCCACACCTCAGTCCATCATTAATTTCAAACAGAATGCGTAGATCAACTTTTCTGAAAGTTAGCATCTTTGTGGATAAATGAAGGGTCAATAGAGTTTTTTTTTGTTGTTGTTTGTTTTAGTTATTTTTTAAAATGATATAATTTTTGCTATCCCTGGTGCGAGAAGTTTTGCGAATTGAAATCAAACATTGTAACTTTGAATTTAAGGATTACAAAGTGTTGAAGATTCAAGAAGGTAAAAACAGTTTTGAAGTAACTATCTCAATTTCAAAACAGTCAAGATTCAAGGGTATTGATCGTCAATTTTCCACATAAACAAGGACATACAGAAAAATCAAATACAGTTCCTCTCTTCCAACAGTGTAGGAAAGAAAAATAAAGTATGAAAAATTAAGTAAAGGCTATATATATATATATATATATATATATATATATATATATATATATATATATATATATATATATATATATATATATATATATATATATATATATATACACACACACACACACACGCACATATAAGTAAAATAAATAAAAATTAACAAGAAGACAAGAAAAACAATGTATTTACACAGTGCAGATTAAGTAGATATAAAATGTGAAATGTGTTAATGGACAGTAGTGCAAATTTCAATTTCAGATCATGCTTTTTGAATTAAATATAATTCATCTTCAGTTTCTAGTGGCACAAATTTTGGCCTACATGTCCACAAGCTTAAGTTAAAAATTGTGATGTAGCCTAGCTATTTTTGAAGAGCTAGCGGCTAGGGTGACTCGTCAAAAACTTGTCTTTACAGAAAAGCAAGTTTTATTTGTCATTTGTCAGTTGGTAAACTTTATTGAAAAAATGATGTGCTTTATTGAGCGCTGTGCCTCTTGGTGAATTTACTTTTACGCTTTTGACAGATCTGGGCTAGATGTTCTCTTGCATGCTCAACTTAGCTCTGAACTTAGAGCACAGATATGACGGTGATGTTGTTTCAACACTAGCTAATGTTTCTCCTTTAAACAGCTGGTTTGGTAGTCATTTAATAGTTTAAACATTTCTATTACAGCACTGGAACCCCTGTTACCTGTGTCCTTTTCAATTAGTTGGTACTTGTAGAGTATTTAAACTTTCCATCTGTGATCTGATTTTTCTACCTTGTACTGTCAAACTCTGAGACAAAGCTGAGACAGTGTTTGCTTTACTACAAGCCACAGCAGGCATGAAAGTGAAGCTGTGAAATCCTGGGTTAGAAAAGTTCAGGACCTTTTGACCTCAGGCTGACTCTTTAAGGTTACATATCTTCATAAATCATATCACAGATAAGATGAGAAATCAGTCACAGGCCCAGAAATTTCTACAAGGTTTGAGATAAACCACATTCGCTTGTTAAAGGTGGTCCCATGTGGGTTCTTGTGTTCTTTGTATCGTTTGTTTGAAAACGAAGACAGACTGCAGCTTTTTTCCCATCCCTGGGAGAGCTAGGAAAAGCACAATCAGAGTTTTTAAACCTCCGACAGGGCATAAAGTTGAACTTTCAGGGGTGTTTCTCGAAAGAGCTGTGGTATACGGTCAGGAAAAGGAACCAAAAGAAACCCAAAACAGTCTTGTCTCTGTGTATTGTTAAAGACAGGAAACACCGACAGAGTGTATATCTTGGTTGATGCCTGGAATTTGTGAAAGAAAACAAATACATCATCTCCCCACTTTTCTGTAATACACGTTTCTGGACTTGATCTTGTTCTTTTGTTTGCTTCTCTACAGTAACAGAAGGTTTAAAGCCCTCGTCTGTCCCTGCGCCTAAAATCTCAGCAAGCAAATCTCATATTCTTCACTTTTGATCCAGCTATTAGACCCGACATGCATTTGTACAAATACCGCTAATATCTGATGCTTATCTTGAGGCCAATTTGTCTGAGAAAACCCACGTTGCCAAGCCTTATTCTTTCTCCAAGAGACAGGTTTCCAAGCCAGCATCCTGTTTTTAAGTATCATTTTTCAGCCAGAGAAGCCCATTAAATTCTCACTGGTCTTTTTAATGCTGTGATGCAATTACATGCAGAAAATAAAAGACAGGAAATAAGTTCCCAGACGCCAGGAACAGGACTTTGTGGTTCCAGCAGGAGCAACACATTACCCTTGTGTTTTCACCGAGGCACCAGCTCGTAAAGATTGATGATGTTCAGCACGTGATAGGAGGGCTGAGGAGGATTGGGCACTATTAAATCTCGCTGATGTATTGTTCTTTCTTTTTCTCGGTCTCTGTCTGACCAGGAAAAGAGAGACAGAGGAAGAAGAAGAGATAAAGTGAAGTTAAAATTGTTTCAGAAACACAGAATTCATCCTTACAGATTTCTCGTCTCCTTCTTCAGACTCACAATCACAAGTTTGAGTTTGCACCCAGACAGGTACAAGTATAAACGTGTATTTAATGAGGGTGCATGTGGAATGTACACGGGGGGAAGAAAAAGATGTTTACCTGCAGTTTATAGTTACCTGTGTGGTTGTTATGGATGTTCATAGACCCTTCTGACAGTTTCTGTTCTCCAGCAGCAGCTCAGCTTTTCACAGTAATGAGTGCTACATTATGTTTACCATTAACACTGCAATGCTTGGTTAATCAAAGAAACACTGTGAGCATCTCTTTTGGCAGGGCTGCTTCAGGTTTGCAAAACTCAAGCACAAAATGGATAAAGCAACAGCTGCTGTGAGGGCAAAAAGTCCCTCTCTTTCTCAATGTCTGTCTAAATATGAAACTGATAACTCAGGCTCTCCTCTGGGGGCGGAGCATGTCAACTGTAACAGCAGTTGCTCGGGATAAAGAAAGATATAGACACTCATTTGAAAGGGAACAGCTCTCAGTGGTCTTTTTTTTTTGTTTTTGCTTTTAAAAAGGGATAGAGTGCGTCTCCATCAGTAACAGGTGCCATTATGATGCATGGTGTTCAATTGGATTTACATAGAATGTTAACAGGTGATAATGCAAATTAGAACCCCTTCACATGGGTGCCCTGCTCACCCTGTCAGAATGAAATGAAAAATACTTTATTTATCCCAAAGGGAAATTCAAGAATTCTAATTTGCATAACCACACGCTCACTAAATATTATCCTTTTAGAAACTAGTTATAGAAAAACAATCCATGCACCTGGAAAAAAGAAAGGTTCATACCAGTGTCTTTGCGGAACAAATTAACATTAAATTTAACATTTTAATTCACTGTAAAGGTGAACCACTAGCAAGCTTTTATGTTAAATATAACATTAACTGGAGTGCCGTATGGATGTCCTTCCAGTGGATACAATGTGAACAAAAAAAGGTCTAGTGGATGCCCTTAATGTAAACAAATTTGCCTCTGGATGCCCTGTCAGTGGACAAAAAGTAGACAAAGTACACTTCCATTGGATGAAAGGTATAACTAGTGCCCTCTGGATGCCTTTCCAGTGGATAAAATGTGAACAAAGTTTTCTCTGGAAAACTGTATAAAAAGTGTTTTTTGGATAACCTTCCTGTGGATAAACCATAAGAGCCATCTGGATTCCCTCCCAGTTGACAAAATGAAAACAAAATATACTCTGGATCCCCTTACAGTAGATTATTTTTACAGTACATGCTCTCTAGATGCCCTTCCAGGGAGTACAATACATGGAGAAAGTACTCTCCAGAAAATCTTGCAGGTGAGAAATTACAATGAAAGTGCCCTCTGGATTCCTTTCCTGAATGTAAGCAAAGTGCACTCAGGATGCCCTTTCAGTGAATAAAAAAAGTACCCTCTGGATGCCCTACTAGTGTATAAAGTGTAAAAAAAAAAAGTGCTCTTTGGAAAACAGTCTTGGGGATAAAATGTTAGGGCCACCTGGATTCCTTTCCGCTGGGCAAATGAAACGAAAGTGCCCTCTAGACCCCCTTCAAGTGGATAAAATGCAAAGTAAGTGCTCTTGAGATGCACTTCTAGTTGATGAAACAAAAACTAAGTGCCCTCTGGATGCCTTACGAGACTATGAAATGTCAACAAAGTGTCCTCTAGACCCCCTTATGGAGGATGAAATAACAGTGCTTTTTAGATTACCTTCCTGTGGGTACGCTACAAACAAAGTACCCTCTGAATGCCCTCCCAGTGAATACGAAATAAGTAGAAAGTGCACCTTAGAAAACCTTCCAGGTGAAAAATACATAAATATATTTTTTGAAAAAAACGTGGCCTCTGGATGCTCTTCCAGTGGATAGAAATGTAAACAAAGTGCCTGATGAAAAACTCCTTATAGAGGCTTTACAGTTGAATTACTGTTTATTTACAGTGAGATCTGAATTGTTTGTATCTCAGCCCCATAAAGAGCCCAAAGCCATGTTAATACTATATAATTTCAGTTCATCATCACATAAACAGTAGGACTATACATTTAACGGTGAGCTGCAGCAGCCCCTAGAGCGCTTTTTGGTTGCAGAGTGCAGCGCTGCCACATCCCATTGCTCTATAACCACGTGTGCTCTCTAACTGTGTCTAAGCTAAAAAATAATTGAGTCAATTTAAATGTACCCCAGCAGAACAGGCTCACGTTGTGCGGTAATTGTTGTGTGCCTGGCAGAGCCTGCATGTCATAGTTAACGTAATGACAGTGAGATACAGAGAACAATCTGGCTCTGCTCCACAGCTATTAAGATCACCGTGACCCCTGTGCACCAGTTGTTTGTAAGAGAAAATCACAGGGCAGGTTCACAACACAAATACCTGACTGTCATTTTATCCTGAATTATTTGATGCGTTTCTTTTACCTTTAATTCAGCACTCAGTTGTATTGTTACATCCCTTTTAGGTCATTGTTTTTTAATTAAGCATTCTAAAAGGAAAGAAAGTGAGGATTCAGATTTTTAGTGTCTCATCCTTTAGACTGACATATAAAGTCCCTCATCTTAATTTTTTGAAAGTGAGCAGGTTTCCCATCACCTCACAACACTTAAGTTAGTGACTGAAAAAGCATCTTTCTTTTCTTTCTTTTCACACTAGAAAGTTCACTAGCTCCTAGCATGTAGCGCCCCCAGCTGTACAGCGGGCAGGATTTCAGTTTGAACTTGCCTCTGCCTGATAGAGTTCCAGTCCTCGTGAAGGTTTATGCCTCTCATGTGGTTTGTCAGAGTTTGATTTGACGTTTATTCATTTGATCCCTGCTAGCACGGCTTGTTCGATTACACTGTGACTGAAAAACTTCCTTCTTGGTTTTTTTTGCCAAGTTTCTTTCCTCTTAAACATGAAACACTGGGATGGGTTTGACAGCCGCCCTGTGCCTCTGAGCATCTTTGGTGCATTCTTACAGCATTATACACTATAAAAAAAATTTAACCAGGGATCAAACACACATTCCTCCCTCCACCCTCTTTCTCTCTCTTAAACCCAGGGATTTTTTCTAAAGAGGAATAATACGGTTAGGCTGTGTGATGAAGTCATTGGTAAGACATGCAAGCTTTCCAGCTGCAGCTGAAGCTATCAGGGGACTGACGCAGCGTTTTAGCTTTAGCTGCGGGGGGAGAATGAGGGGGATTTCTGCTAAACTGATGTTCACTGCTTCACAGAAAACTGATAATTTTGTGTGTGAAGATTTATCCAAACTCACTTTTTGAGTGGATCCTATCCCAGCACAGTTAGGACAATTCTATCCCTAGAATTGGATCAAAAAGAGTGGATTTCTTATCAGTTTTGGAGCAGTGGAAGCTGGATGGGAGCAAATTATTGCAGCATCCAGGATACAAAGATTTAATCCCTTTATTTCCGCACTTTTGATACTGCTCTGACAGAAACCAGACGTAGTGATAATACATTTTGAATCAGATTATTTTTATTGTGCAGGAGTCAATTGTTTGCATCTATTATTTGTTGAGTCTGTTCCTCTGCTGCGATTGTCTCCTTGAATTACACCCAGCCAAATAACCAGTCAGCCATGATCCGTTGCAGCCAATCCCTTTGCAAGACACCCAGCAGGGGAATGAAGATTGGTTGTGATAGGCATCAGAAAGTCTTATCTAACATCCTTGGTTATGCAATGTTTGATTTCTTATGACAAGGAGAAGACAATGTAAGGCAGAGCAGGCAGGACCCACTGTCGCGTTACACAACCGGAGGGGAAACAACGAGAGAAATCAAATATGATATGTGGAAACGGGGGCAGTGTGTATTTTTGGGGATGGAATGAAAGCCTTGTAGTACTCGGATTTGATATGTTTCATCTGTGTCCCAGCTTGGCAGCATCACGAGTTCACAAATACATCAGCACATGCACAGGTGTATTCTAACCAGGACAGATAATGCGCAGCGCTTCCTGAGTGATGCTGTTTACACTGTGTGGATGACGTGCGTCCGTCCCTGCAGGCTTGTTGTTTTAAGAGAACAGATGCTGTGCTGCTGCTCTGATGACCCCACACTGTCCAGCTTTATTCTGTCCTGGAGGGTCCAAAGAGCTGTCTTCTAGATGAGCCCTGCTACTGCCTAATAATGTGGTATAAGTAGCCGTGTGCCAGTTGATACACCATTTTAACACCATAACAAACAAGTCCTTAAGAGGCAAATAATTGTAGAGAAATCCAGCCATGACAGATGCTCTTAAGAACATTGCTTAGTAGATATTTTACAGAACATTGCACTGTATAATTTAGGTTGTTGACTAGTTAGAGCTGGGGTATAATGCCATTCTTAAGATAGCACAAGATCTTCATTTGATCTTTGCAAGACTTTATAAAATAAGGTCATTATATAAGGATCCTCCAACTGGGACCTGACATGACTGGAGGAGCAGGCCAATGTCTGCCCATAGCCCTGCCCCTGACAGGCCTCTAGAGGACTGGCCATTCAAAAGGACAGCGGCTTATGGAGTGGAATGCCTTAAAGAGACAGTAGCTAAAACTATGGTTGCAAAATTCCCCAAATTTTCAAAGTTGTAAACTTTCCAGGAGAATTTATGGGAGTGAACTGGGAATTTATAGTGAGTAACTTAAAGTTAGGGTCTGCAAGAATTTTTGTTACTCGTCAACACAACTTTCAAACTGGGCTCCTTCTCCTCGGCTCAGTGCCAGCAGCAGCGCACACCCACAGCTTCCAACCAAAGCTACATGAACTCATTGACTAGTCCAGTAACCATCGCGTTTGTATGTGGGAGAGACTTCGAGAGCTGTGCACCTGACTTGGCATGTTAGCACAAGCTAATCACAGGTATTTGGTTAGCAGAAAGCCAGCCCTCGTCACTCTTCATCCCATGCTGCTCTCCAAGTAACCGAAAGCGAATGTAAGTTGGGCCAAGCTTCACCTTTGTTTAGTTGAAAGCTTTATCTGTTTGACGTTTCGTTTCACTTTGGGTTTTTTTTTTTTCTTCCTCCGTGCTAATTACACTACCACAGCCGCTCAGGATAGCTTCTTCCACTCTTTATTGTCAACACCTAAAGTCACTGATGCACTGCGCTGTAATTGGCTAAGGTAACCATGCTAACTCTCTGCCAGAAAGTTCACAAAAAAAAACAACCAAAACAACAACATACAGGCAGAGGAGGGGGTTGAGGACAGAGACACTGACACGTGTATAGAGGCCTGTAGGAGATGATTTAGCCGGGTTATCCCTGTAAAAGTTGTCATTTCATTTTTTAAGAAAATCCTGCAGACTCAACTTTTAAATATACATATATTTCAGCATATTTTTTGTGAAAACAAACACATTTAATAAAAGTTAACTTGAATATCTATCTATTCCTTGATCACATAGCAGCACTTTGCTGTCTGCAGGTCTATTAAGGCCAAACTCTGTTTATATGCTGTGCATAACGCCCACAACACAAGATCATTGACGGCACCACCTGAGGACTACTTAAAGTCAGTAAGTTTTGATAAAACAATTGGAATATTTCCAGATTTTTGAAGCTTAACTTCCAATGAAAATTTTTTAAAAAAGGTTCTGGATATTTTTCACCTGGATTTGTTTGAGCCGTAAATCATGTGTCACAGTGTACCAGAAGGATTCCTTCCCTGTGATTGGCCAGCTTTTGAAGGCCTGTTAAGGGGAAGAGCTACTGGTAAACCTTGGTGTTTGAGGCCTGCTCCTCCAATTAGTCATGAACTAGTTGGGAGATTTTTATGCATTGATTTCTGCAAGATTTTGTGAAGATCTTGTGCTGTTTAGAGACAGTTTCAGGCATTTCTACAACATATGAATGAGTAGTGGTTTAAAAGTCTGCACACATTTAGTATAAATACCCAACATTTTTGTTTTATATTCATGTTTAAAATATGAGAAGCATGACACCCCCTCTTTAAGGGTAACACCATTGCTGCAGATGTATAAAAGTCTTCACTCTGACCATATGGACTCTCAGAAATGCTGTAAATGTTAAAACAAAGCAATCTGGAGTAATTTTCTTGTCTTCCTTTGTTCTCTTTATTCTCAAGGAGTCAGAATTTTAATTGTGATCTGGACCAAATGTTTCCTCACACTGCATATTTCATAGCACATTTGTTTCCTGTTATATGATCCCTTGAAATCCTTTGACAGGCAAACAAGGAGCGCCACTCTTATCAAGTCACGGAGGGTGTGCTAAGTCGCTGATTGAGGCCCACGGTTTTGCAAAGTGACAGCCGGCAGTTAATGTGATGTGCAACCAGCAAACATCAATTATTCAGCGTTGAAAACATTTTTCCAGAGTAGCAATAAAGGGCGCTTTTATCGATAGGCAAAATTACGTTTAACTTTAGGGCTGCTTTGTCTCTGAATTCCTCACAGGCATGTTTTGCATAATAAATATTTTGGAAAGCAGATGCAGACTCCAGCTAGCTATAAAACAGCTTCACATGGAGAAAGCATATTTGTTGATTTTTCTTTTGGATTGCATAAAGCAGCTGATAAATAATTTAGCTTCATTATTTTGGGCTTTTCTAAATGTATTTTAATAGCAATAATTCTTCTATTGCACCACAAAGCCCTCAAGTGCACTTATGGGTCAAATGCAATTAAGCTTAATCTTTTGTCATAGCAACGTTTCTATGACGACTAAAAACATGCATTTCCCATCATTGATTGTAGAGCTGCAGGTGGAATTGTTGAAAAATGAGACATGATGAATGGAGTGATGAGAGAAGAGTTCAACGGCTCCGGAGTGGTCAAGTCTGTTTTAGGTCTGTGTTGTGAAATTATCAGGATTGAGATCTTACAGGCAAAGTCAGGTGGATTTGAGGCTTGCTGATAAATTTTGAGACAAGACAAGACAAGATAAGATAAGTTAGGATAAGATGAGATAAGATAAGGTGAGATAGGATGTAGCTTTATTCATCCCCCAACAGGGAAATTCACGGAGTCACAGCAGCAAAACAAAGTGTATAGAGACTGTATATAGAGCTCCGCCATTTATCTTTGTACGGTTTTGAAGCCAAAATACCCCCATCATAGGCACAGCCATTGGAGCAGTTTTGCAGCCAGAGTCTGCGCAGTAGAGACTGTGAGGAATTCTGGGAGAATCTGAGTGGAGCTAGGTGACAAAAATGATAATTTTTATTTTTCCTTAGAGAGTCTTATCACTTCTTGACACTACCCCCTGACAAATTTTACAGGGGGCCGGTTTGAAATTGTATTTTGTTCATTTTCAAGGCATTTTTGAAACTTCCATTTTCAGTGACCAAAACCTCTGTTGACTTAAGCCAGGACCACTCCTGCCAAAAGAATGTATAATTGACAATACGTTAAATTTGGTGGTATAGCTCTGTTCTGGGAGCTCCTTGCCCTTCCATGTGCTCATGTGGAATGCCAAAGCCTGAGGTGGGGAGAGCACACCCCATGTTTCATGTTTATCAAACCTTTAGAGTGCATTCATTCATTACTTCCTGAATTTGCAGTCTTACAGTAAACACCTCTTAAGTAGAACTACACTATCTTCCTGATGTTGATTTCCTGTCTTTGAGATCCGTAAGGGAGTCTTTCTTGGGATATTTAAGTACTTAAAGACTGCAAAAATGTGAAAAGTCGACTATGCACAGATTAGACAGTTTGAACTGAATTGCGCAATACCTTGACATTATCTATCAAGCATTTCTTCTGCAGTTTGTATTCTTTTGTACCTCCTTCACATTACATTTAGCATAACCAGTGTCGTTACTCAAGTGCATCCTGAAAGCAGCCACAGTTTTTATCTAATTTTCTTCAGTAAAATATATTCATTGTCAATTTGTCAACACAAATCCTTTTTTTAATCCTCCATGTGCCTACAGCCTCTGGATCTGTCTCCCAGCCTCTGTTCCCATATTCTCTGGTACCTTTCCTGGACCTCTCCCCCAGCCTGTCACATCTCCTCCTGTACCTCCAAATAAGCCTGATATCAAACCTGATCCGCTCTGACCTCCCTTCACTACAGAGCCATGATGTCATCTGTCCAGACCCATCTCTGAGATGCTGCTGCTTGTATCTGGCTTGTTTGTGCGCCCACCCAGAGAGCAGCAGTCAGACAGAAACACAGTCATGTGACCCTCTGACCCTCTGTGCTGTGCTCTCTGCGAGTTATGTCTCATTGTTCCTTTTCTGTCAACGCAGCAGCCGACCTCATAGCGCCACACTCTCCTCTGGCCTGAGTCCTATCTCACACCTCTTCACAGCACATTCTCATTACCTCAGGCGGTTATTAATTTATTTAATCAATAGCTGTTTAACTCCTCATCATTAGAAACCCATAATGGCAGGCGGATAAGCCAAGCTGTTACATCACATTATGAGCAGGAGGTGACTCAGGTGTGTTTGCGATTGGTTAATCAATATTTGCATAATGTAAGCATGCTCAGAGTCATCTTTAGATCTTTTCATGCACTCTTCAAGTGTTGGATGCTGACTCATGGACCGCATCGGACTAGGAGCTCCACTAGGAGTGCCCTTTGGCTAAACTCTCCAGCCTCGCTGCTGAAGCGTATGAGTCTGGCTTTGAAATAAAGAGCAGCAGCTCACCAGGGCTTTGGATGATCTGGGGCTAAATAAATGTAAGAAGCAGTTTGGTACACGGGCTATAGGTGGATCTTTGTGAATGGTAACTGAAGCCTTGGGTGTGTTTTTATGACTAATACTTGCAAACCACATCCTGGCGTTGGCGAGACTCTGACTCTGCAAAACAAGTGTATACTTCACTATTTATACATGCAATCTCAGAGTGTCATAATTTGATTTTTCTCAGCTGTTTTGCAAACATAATATCACTATAGCATCAAAACTGAGAATATTCAAGGGGCTGTGACAAGTTTCTATGTGATCTTGAAAAAGTCTCCTTTCTTCGTATATGCCTGATCGCAATCCACACTTTAAAATGAGATTATCAGCGCGAATAAAGGTTATTTCAAATGCTTTGGAGCTCATTCTTCGTAGCTTCCCTTTCAGGTCAAGCAGGACCGGATTGATTTCCAGACCTGTCCATGGATATAAGGCAGTTTCATCTTTTAAATCCTTTCTAAAAACATGCCTTTACTGCCTTGATATTATGTGACGTTGTCTTCCCCTCACCTTTCTGATTAGTCACGTATACATGGACCCAAATATTCCTATTGCATTCGGTTTATTTGCTCAGACACAAACAGAATTTAACCTTTGCATACACCTCATTCTGAAAGAAAAGTGCCAATCCGAATGGACATTTAATTGGTTTCACAGGGGGTGGAATATTCCTTTCGCCAAAACCGATTGAGGTACAAGAGGTATCATGTATCCACTCAAATGGAAAGTTGTCAGGGTGCGTTCTTTCAGGGCATGCTCAGATATGACGTAAGACGCAACTAGAGACATTTCTCGATTTGTTTACGTTTGTTTAGGTTTGTTTGCACATGCCCCATTGACTATTCTGTTTGATTATAGTGGCACATGTAAACCAGAGATTGGAATACTCCTTTCCATGTATACTATTCTTTACGTAAAAGTCATTCAGAAGGATTCCATTCGGAAAGACGGAAAACTCCTCATGTAACCGTGGCTATTGTCTTCTTGACATCTATCTTCCTAACATCTGTTCATCATATTCACATCATAGTTTCATGGACTTCTAATCAACTTATCATCTTCTTACCATCTTCCAATCCTATTCTCATTGTCTTTGCATCATCTTTTATTGCATTTACATCAACTTCTTGTTGACTTCATTCCATTATCATCTTATTGTCTTCTCATCGTCTTCACTGCTACTACCGTAACTTTTATCTACTTTATTTACTTTATCATTTATGTTGTTTTTATCTTTCTTTCTTATCGTCTTCTCATCACCATCTTTCACTTACTTCTCTTTACCTTTGGTCCTTGTGGTCTTAGTTTATGTAGTTGTATTCCTGTGCTGCCTGGGCTTTCTTTTCCTGCTGTTGTGTTTTAATGTGTTGATCATACATTTTGAGGATGTGCCACTGATAAGGCAAGGTTTGTATCATCAAACAGTTTGTCGACTTTTATTTTTATTTTATATTGTAACATAACTCAAAAAGTTATGAACAGATCTTGATGAAATTTTCAGAAAATGTTCGAAATAAGATAAGGAAGAAGTGATAAAATTTTGGAGGTGATCTGGATCACCGTCTGGATCCAGGATTATTTTAAAGGATTCTCTATCATTGTGAGATAGGGCTGTTTTTACCTTATGTGCATATAACTCCACTTGGAGACAACATCTCTCTTCTCTTACGTGTACATGCATTAAAAACCAAAGCAGGGAGAGCATCAGCAAAGAATGAACAAAGCAAGCACCAGTGATGAAATATGTGACATTTGTAAAATCAGAGGCAGCGTCAAAGGAGGAGCTGGGTTGCAAAGTTTGTGGCAGGGGGAGCAGCAGGAGTAGGCAGGCTAAAGCCGTTAAAAAAGAGCACCAATTCCGTTATCCCAGGCCACCCCAGGTGAATAAGTCTGGCTCTGCCTCTGTGTCTTTAACTGAGTTTGATTTTGTGGATTTCAGCGACAGCCATTAGCTAAAGCTTTATCTCCCCATTTAGAGTTTTCAGCAACAATGCAACATGGGTGAAAAACTGTGAACTAGATGAGAAGATTTCATTAACAGATAAAAGAGGTTGTCAAAAGGCGGCTTGTGTTCTATGACTCATCCGTTTCCAATCTGGCATTTGTGCTCGGCGCTACTTTCCCCCTGTTAGGATTCTTTTAAAGCTGTCTTTGAAACCATGCAGACTCCTGAATCTTCGAGCTTTTGTGTCACAGAAAGCAAAGTGCCTGTCACTTACTCCTTCATAATCCACGTGCAGTCGGGTTCAGTCTCTTCCAAGACAAACAGGTGGCTCATTCAGCGTATGACTGCGGAGTTTCTCAGCAGCAGTCTGGCAGCTCAAGCTGAGGCTCCACGCTGAATAGCATCAGGTGTAATCCTCACCTGCTCCCTCGCTGTTAAATCCTGAATGTTTTGATTTATTTTGTCTCTCCTCTTCATTTGTTTGGGTCTCTTTTCAGCCGTGGAAGGATTTAGCACTAAGGGATTAGGAAAAGTGGGATCTGTTTAAACGGTTTGTTCAGACACAAAGTGATGTTGAGTCATTTTTTTCCTTTCGCGTTGAATCATGTTTTTAAAATGCATTCATGTGCACATGCCTGTACAGTTTCACATGGTCAAAAACTATTCCAAACCATTCAAATATTACATTGTGAGCACTTCACTGCACCTGCCTCCTGTTATCAGCTCCATAAAAGACCCTTTTCTCTGAGTCAACATCTCTTTCTCTTCCTTCATTGCGTGATTAAAGCAGCATAAGAAATGGATGCTGATGCACAAAGCCTCTGCTCTGACACACCTGAGTCACTGAGTGTGTTTTCTCTTTTCATGTTGCTACTGCTTTGTAGTAACTTCTGCTTTGAAGTGTTCACTGGTTTGTGCATCTGGGGCCCCCTGAACAACGAAGCACAGCAGCGAATGTCCGGGTCATGTCTGTCAGTGTTGGGATTTTCAGTGCTTGTGTGCATATGAGGAGGGGTCTGCGTGGGGAGAGTGGTCATGCCGGTCCAACACATGGTGCCCAGACTAAACAAGGGAAGATGAATGTTTCCTGAATCCAACCTGGCAGAGAGACTTTTCAATGTGCCGCAGTAGCTGGACTCAGTGAATGTATGCCATTCAGAAAAGAAGAAAAAGGAGAATTGAGCCGAGGAGAAAAGACGGCAGAAGATGGATTTTTGTAGAGGATTTAAAGGAGCACTACACTAGTTTCACACACCTGGCTCAGTTTGGTAAATGTGAGCAAAATTGCTTGTAAGTGGAAATAAGCTTTGGGAACCACACATTTTGTAACGAAAAGTTGTGTGCTGAGGACTTCAGATTTAGAATATGTCAAACTCTACAGCTTCAATGTCTAGAGTAGTTTTTAGATTATTTTCACCAAGTTCCTTTGAGTGCCATAACTTTTGGGCATCAGATATCCTGAAGTGTAGTGTTCTTTTAACAAAAATCACAACTATTATGTTTCAGAATACTCCCACTTTTGTTGAAGATAAGCCCAGCTTTTGCCACTACAGCTACATTTTTGTCACAATTCAGTTCGACTCTGGTCAAAAACGAGCACAACTTTTGTTACACACTTGCGAGAGTTTCATCACAGATTAGCCTAATATTTTTTGTCCAAGTTTGGCCCATTTTGTGTCACAGATAAGCCTCACTTTTTTCACAGGTTAGCCTTACTTTTGTCTCAAATCAACTCAACTTTTGTCACAGTTTGGCCTTAATTTTGTCAAAGTTAAGTCTAATTTGTTACAAGTTAGCCAAACTTTTGTTTTGGACAAACCTAAATTTTGTTGAATATGGGCTCAAATTTTGGGGAAGTTTACTTATGCTTTTGGTTTTGGATCAGTCCAATTTTAGATAAAGACTAGCCCAATTTTGTTGCATACTAGCCTGATTTTTGTCACAGATTAGCTGGATTTTTGTCACATATTGGCTTGACTTTCGAAAATTTTTGTTGAAGATAAGGCCATTTTTTTTGTCACAGATTAGCCCAGCTTCTGCTCTGGGAGACCTTAACTTTTGTTGGATACATTCTCAAATTTTGTTTGAGGTTACCTGTACTTTTAGTTTCAGATTAGCCCAATTTTTTTCACGGATCTCATATCTCTCATATTAGTGCCCCCTTTTTGATACAGTTGAGCCAAACTCGTGTTGAACCCAATGTTTGTCTCAGAACGGCCCAACTTTTGTCACAAATAAGCTCAACATTTTTTTTCTTTCTTACAGATGTGCTAAACTGTTACAGGAAGATGAAAACTGTTTTTTTTGTCTTTCCCTAAGCATGTTAAAAATTTTGAAAAGTTACCAGTTGACCTATATAACTAACTTGTTAGTGCAGTTTTTTTTGTGCATTTAGGAAATATCTATGACATTCTGGGGGTGGTACTTTTGGTGCTACCTACAGATTAAGTTGTCGTCTGAGGTAAAGACCTGTTGCTCTTTGCGTTACGTATAAACACTTCTTTAGCTTGATGTTATTAGTGGTGTTCTCAAGCAAATGATTTCTTCCTTACTGAAAAAAAATGTAAACAAGCAGAAAACATTCATATGTAAGCAAAATTTATCCAACACAGCTGAACATGGGAGAGTCCGCAGAGAAATCAAGACTAGTTAGCAAAGCGTGGCTAACATTAGCAGAGCCAGCAGCACTAGCCTTCAGCCTGCTGTGTTGGTAAGATGATAGTAGCCATTGACAGGAGCTTTAGCTCAGACACTGGACATCATTTTACTTGATCCCAGAAGAAGACTTCCTCTTCTGAGTAGACGTTTGAAAGTCAAACAGAAATTTCCGGTTAAACCACCCTGAACATTCCACATATTTAGGTGTTTGCTCTGAGCTCTCCCAGGGTGTTACAATCCTGTGATGACAGAGCTGTTATCACTTAGAAAAGCTCAGTGTGCTGCTGTCAACCTGTCTCCTCCCACATGTCAACCTTTACCTCTGCTAGTCTGCACCCCTTCTTCACACTTCTGTGCCTCTTACTTTGGAACTCCTGCAAAAGGAGCCGGTTTGGCAGAGTTTGGCTGGCTGTTGGTGAAATAGGGAATCGGAGGCTGGGACTGGGGTAAAAACCTTTTATCAGGGTATGGGAAAGCCGACAGAGCTCTCATTAGACTCTCTGGGGGCTATATGGGGACCGAGCCCCATTGCGGTTTGCAGTAACAAGCTGTTGGATTTAGAGAGAAAGTTCTAGACACACCCCCGACTCCTACTGGACTCCCCCTTTTTGCTTTTCCCTGAGAAAGCAGGAAGCCCCCATCCATGTGGTTTCCTTCAGCCTGCCAGACTTTCTCCCATCCTGGTTTGCGTCTTCTTCTTCTTCTTCTTCTTCTGCTCGAGGAGAGACACAGATTTCAGGCGGCAGCAGAGGGAACTCATATGCAGACGTCTACATGTGACGAGCCCCCCAAGCCAAACAATAGCTGCTGGCTGAGGGAAAGCAGAGGGTGGAGGGGCAACGGCAGCTCCTTGGATGGCCCGATTGGAGCATAAACAGCAGTCCAGGAAGTGCTGAAGTAAAAGAGGGAGGGAGAAAGAGAAGGAGGGGGAGTAAAGTAGAGAAAGTGTGCTGAACTGCCGGGAGAGCGCAAAAACTTTTTGGACCCTGACGGCGTAAGCTAGGGTGGTTTAGTGAGTTGTGTCATTCTGATTTTGGTGCCGCAAGTTTCTTCTACCAGGACTTGGTGTGTGTTGCAGAGAGGCGGACAGAGAGGTGAGTCATGACACACAAATGTAGAGTTTAAAATGCAAACAAACAAAAACAAAACAGCACAAACCCAGTCTTCAGGTTTATTTCAAAGCAATAATTCTGCATGACTTGTTATTAATGCTGCACGCAATGTCACTTTAAATTCCAGGGTCTGTATTGAATGGTATATTCAGTGTAGTGTTCTGAGTGTGTGTGCTGTTTGCTGATGGTTCCCCCCGCCTGGAAAAGCTGCTTGTTTTGCATAGCTGTGTTTTTGTGGTGCCTTGAACTGCAGCCAGCTATTCAGTGAGAGAAGTAAAAAAGAAGGGGGGGGGCTTCTAATGTGTGTGTGGCTGTGTCTAATTAAGCTAATGAGGAAGATGAGTGGTGCAGGTCAGACCACGAGAGGATTGAACTTGAAAACACCGGTCACAAAAAAAAAAAAAAAAAAAAAAACTAACTCTTAGACGTTTTCTAAGCTTTGTCTTGAAAATGGATTAATTCTACACGAGATCAGATTTACTGTATCTGCAACCATGTATGGTCCTCCTCACACTCTGGATCAAATGGATTTTTTTTATTTTCCCACCAGGGAGATGCTGCATTCCTCCTCTCAAAGTGATTATCAATGTCAGTTTGCAACTTCAAAGAGGCGCCGTACTCTCGTGTCACACAGTTTCACAGACAGAGCAGTAAACTGCAGCTCAGTGATCTCCTATTACCGGAGATATACGCCCGTAAGTGACTGACATGCCACTAGTTTGTCACCACACAGCAAATAAAGGAGCATTTCAAGTACTTTACTGTCTTAACAAGCCCATTTTCCTGTCTGGTTTCTGACACTGCTGGAAGTACTTCAGGTTTTTCCACTGTTGAGTAGATTTACATCTGGAAAACAGTGACCTGACCCTGCATGGAAAGATGGAAAAATTAGACCAGAAATAAACTTAATTCACGTAAATTTATACGTACGAGTGTGATTTGATTCCAAGTTTTAAGAACCTTTTCCTTCAAAAGAAAATACTTAAGTCTGGGGTCCTAAAAGCCTAAATGCCATTCGATAAAGCTCTTGTGAGAGAAGCGCAGAAATGTTTTAAAAAAGGAAAAAACCAAGGGCTTATGCTTCATCAAGATTTTACCACGGTAACTATAGTGACAATAAACTCTTTAGTACAGGGACAGTCTCTGTGAATTCACCTATCTGTTTCAGAAGCTGGGTTTTGAAGCCTTTTGTCATTGGGTGTCGCTGAACTCAACGTTACTTAAGTCAAACTACTATGAGGTGAAGAAGCGGAGCTCAGTCAGGTTAGCTGTGCCTCCTGTTCGGCTAAACCTGTCTTCTTAATATCCCCAAAACCTCTGACTTGCAGGAGAATTTGCCCCCTTGACTTCCTGTCCCCCAGCTTTTCAGACCGAAATTGCTTTGCTGTAAACATTTTTACTTTTCTTGTAAAGTGAAATGCTTTTTGAATTTGTTTGTAAGTAGTTTTCAGTGCTTCTGGAGTCAGCCTCCAGTGGACACTTGGAGAACCGCAGTTTTTATCACTTCCACATCAGTAATTCATTGTGTGGTTGAGTGTGCACACTGACTTTAATAAACCTCATGCATTATCTATGGTAGCCCTATTGTCAGTTGCTAGCCCCAGCAACTTGTCTGTGTGCTGGAAACACCTATGACTAAATTTAGTTGCTATCATACCACAATTGAGAAAAGCCAGAAGACATCAAAGGAGATCAACTGTGTTGATGCTAAATTAGTGTATGGAGGATTGGGGTCCAGGGATACCCTCTGGACTATTAACAAGACTTGCAGGCTTATTTGTTAAGACCAAGCAGCAACCTCCGGTCTAAGAATTTGAGACAATGCGGAAGTGCTAAAATCTGCTGTTTCTCAAGTGTCCGCTTAAAGCTGGCTTCGGGAGTACCTGAAGTCACATGCACACCAAGCCAAAAAAGCAGTTTTCAAAGTAGAAATTTACCTATTAACAGACTAGTTCAAAAAACATCTCCTGTCTGAATCACTAATTTTAATATCAGCACACACTGTACTGGGGGGGATTTTTTCCTAACTTGGCAGGTCAGAGGATATTAAGATCGCAAGCTCGCCCAATCAGAGGCACAGCTCAGGTCACGTGAATGACAGGTGCCCTATAACTGTACGCGAAGCCCTTGCCCCTTCCAATATGGCAGCAATAACTGATGTACTTTATTTTCCATTTCAGAAATAGACTGGTGACGTTGGGAAGACTACGTCCATGTTTCAAGACATGTTGTTACAATTAGTAACAAGTACACATCAGGCTGCATATTGTTTTTTTCATTGCCCGATTGTCTTACTTCAATGAACATGGGATAAATAATTAGAATATACTTTATATCTTATGGTAGTTTAAATAATCACAATAACCTTAAAATGTTGGGTTTCTTGTCTTATTTCTTTGAAAACCTTGAAACATAACTTAGGGGGTTATGTCACGAGGCTAACAATATGTAGCAATTTGAATCTGGCTTATTGCCTTTGCCACAGACTCTAAACCCCACATTGCAAGATTTTGATCAGAATCAGAAATCTTTTATTGATCTTTGAGGGGAAATTAAACGTCTTTGTCTTGAAATTTTAGATGTATTTTTGGGTCGCCGAAAATGCACATCTTGTGAAAAGACACTAGAAAAATGTTGGAGATGTCACTACACCTGTGTTACGCAACTTTTTCCAACCTCTGAGTTACTTACAATTGACGGAGTAATGAGGGTTAAAGTTTAAAGCTCCTGTGTGGAACTTACAGTTTGCATTCAGCTATGGCACCCCCTGCTGGCAAAGCTGTTTCATACATTTATTTTGCTGTTAAAAATGAAAAAAAAAAAAAACTGTTCTTAAGTTTGCTTTTAATTGTCTGCTCTGACACCTCCCTTGTCCTGGTTTTAGGTATTTAGATTAATAATACAGCAATTATGAATGGTCTTGTAAGTGAAAGAGGTGTTATTATCTATACAGTCCAGTTAAAAACTCTTCACAGGTTTTCGCAACATTAACTTTTACAGGCAGCCTCTGACTGGGCATACTTTCCATAGCCCAATGTTTTTACCAGCCAGGTGTCTAGAGATGGCTGAGATTTGTTAGGTCTCTTTCAGCAATAAGTATATCAACTTAAGCTCCCCCCGCAGGGAGGGAAAGTAAACAGGTCTGAGGGGGTGAGCTCCTCGTCAGAAAGACAAATGATCAAGCACCTTTGCTCCCCATCCAGAGCTCCTGAACCTCATCTTTCATCGCTCGTTTTCGGCACTTTGACAGCTCCAGACTGTCTCTCACAAGTTTTTTACTGCGCTCTGCTGATGTAGCAGGCCGTCAATTTGTCACGAGACCAAGGGAAACTGTTATTAACTGTTAGGCAGTGCTTTGGCTGCCAGTTTAATTCAGCCGGGCTATTCGTCTAAGTGCTAGCATATGAGGCCCTGGCAGAGTTTTTACACACAGTAGCTCCTACCCATATGCCTTCATTTGTTTGACATCATTAGAGGACGATAAGGCAACATTTTGACCCCTTGATTACCTGGCTGGATCTTTTTCTTGCGTCAGAATCCAGATGTTAAAGATCAAGATCGATACCTTACTGAGGCCACATGTATTAGCTGATAAAAATCTGCTGCTGTGCTGTTTGAGGGCTTCGACGGGGCTTTGAGCCTCAGTGGAAACACACCTGGACTGGTGGCATGTGGCCGAGCAGTGCAGAGGAGGGAAGGGGTGGAGATGGAGGGCTTGGATAGCGGTTTGGGGGGGGCGGGTGCAGGAGGTCTGACCAGGTGTTTCTCCAGCGAGCTGTCTGTGCTGTCACCCCTCATTGGGCCTCAAGCCAACTCACGCCACGTCTCATTGAGCTTCAGGGTTTTGATCAAACCTCATTACACGGCTTTCATTTCAGCTCTGATTTGTGGCTGAGTTATTGATATGATCGAGCATGCCCCCCTTAAGAAGCTCCATGAAGTTTGTTTGTTTGATACATGTTAAACAAATACAGAGAAAGAAAATAATAAGGGCATATTTACAGCAGGTTAAGTAAATAACCACAGGGAATCAGACTTTCTTAAGACATAACTTTATCATTATTTTGCTTTATGACTAGAAACAAAAAAGTAAGAAGATCTAGATGGAACAGTTTTGACCAGATTTGTTAAAGTCTTAAGTTAAACTCTTTGGATGCATCCAAGCAGTAGCATAATGATGTCTACATTCTTTCTTTCTTTCTTTCTTTCTTTCTTTCTTTCTTTCTTTCTTTCTTTCTTTCTTTCTTTCTTTCTTTCTTTCTTTCTTTCTTTCTTGCTTTCTTTTATCTTAATTTTTCTTTTTTTCTTTCCTTGATTGCTTTTCCCCATTTTCTCTTCTCTTTTTTCCTTCCTTGCTTTCTTTCTTTTGGGACAAATTTAAAATGCTAATTCATCCTCTCATTCCATGACAGTGTAAATACAAAACTACACATTTTTGCTCGGACTTCATGGACTAAATATAAGGGGTTGTTTACACAATAACGGTTGTAGGGTGAAACGCAAAAGTATTGTTGCATTTCGGTCTCATGTTTACACGGGAACGGCATTTTAGCTGACCTAAAACACAAACTTTTAAAAAACAGCCCCCAGAGTGGAATTTTTCTGAAACGCTGCCAACACCATTGCTGTGTAAACAGTAAGCTGGCCATTTCAGTGGAAGCGCATATAACTATACAACAGTACTGTTGTTACGATCGTCATGGCCTACCATGTTGTGCTTGTTTTGCTTAATCTGCTGAATCTGCTGACTGTCTTTATACAAAATGTGCATCTGTCGCTCCATTTCTGCTCTTAGTATTCGCCAATACACCAGAAAATCGGCCCAACTCTACTTTGGTGGAGTTCACCCAAAAGTGGCTTCTGGACAAGACAGTTACAGCGCAAACTACAGGTCTGGCATGCTTACTACAGCGTTTTCAGTCCCTTGGCATTTACGTTAAAACACAGATTTCTTTTTTACAGCATTTTAGTGTTCTCGGTTGAATTGTTGTGTAAATGGGGCCTAAATCTAAACCTATAGAGTGTGACCTCATTAGATGGACAGCTTTGGCTTAGTGTTTGATCCCTGGTCTCACTGTCCTAACGCTGAAGTATCCTTGGGCAGGACACTTCACCCCAGACTGTCCTTGCGACGATTATCATGAAAAGCGTTACATCTGTAGAGGAACAAACAGAAGGAATTCATTTTGTAGTATCTGTTTTAAAGATCAATAATTTGCACTAAATTGGATATCTTTAGCTTGATAAAATCCAGAATCACTTCCTGTTTCTTCAATCCTCCACCAGCACTCATCACAAATCACTTCTTGGTTTTGAGGTTGATGTAAATCCTGACTTCCTTCCTAGGGTCACCTCCCAGCTTTGAGCTCAGAAAAGTGTCCTCAGCTTGTATCATATCAAGTTTAAGAAGCTTTCAGAATTTTCCTAATTGTGTCCTCAGTTCACTGACTGATCTTGTCCTCTAGGAGGACTTTGAGCAGCTTAGATGTGGAGCTGTACTTTCGGATGAAACAGTTTGATTTGGACTGATGAGGAGGTGATTGCATGCTGTGATCAGACCACATCATTATCATGTTAATTACAGATTTCACTTTGTAAATTGACCTCTTTTTTATGCAAAATAAGCTTTCTTTGAAAAGCTGAAAGAACTTCCCAAAAAGTACACTAACTCTATCCAAATGTTGTTTCTTTTCTTGGATGTAGGTGAAATTACTTTGGTTTAGTGTCAGTTTCGTCACTTTTTCTTTTATCCCTTTCCCCTTCAACTAATAAAAGGAATCAAAAGAAGTGAGTCTTCAACCAAACGTCTTCAACATCCCTTTTAGAATAAAAATTTTCAGGGAGCGAGTGTTCAATGCTAACATTGGATCTTGTTGTTGTTGTTGTTGGCTTTCCTTATACAAGAATAATCCACAGAGGAAAATCGTCTTTCCTGTCATGATGTCAAACTCTCTGGGGGCAAGTTGAAAATTTGCCAAGACACCAAACTACATTGTTAGTTGGCCTCGCTGCAAAGAGTGAGCATGTCGGAGAAGTCATGGAAGGTCAACTTACAAATAAGCGTCTGAGAACAGCTGTAAAAGATCGGAATAAAGTGACTCAGGATATATTTCTTCTTCCTCTTCTTCTTCATGTGAAAATACTGTCCTACTTTCCTCTTTTTTCCTCTCCTCCCTCTTGATGTCTGTCAGTCTGACAGACTTCACGGACTCCGCCCATTCAGTGAAGTCATTTGTTTGACCATCTCGTCTTTGTCTGGCAGTAATGAGAAGAGGGGTTAGACAAATGTTCCCCACCCACGGTCTGAGACCAAGGCGGGAGACACTCTTAACAGACACTGCCCTGACACTCTTCTGTCCCCATTAAACCCCTCACACCCACCCGACTCTTTTCTCCCAGTGTAAACAACCCCCACCCCCACCCCGCCTCTCCCATCCGTCCACTCCATCAGGCATTCTGTGAGTCGTGGTGCCTCTTTCAAACGCTCAAACAACATACCAGGGCTGTTTTTTTGTGCTGTGACGGACGTGCTTTGTGTATCTTTGTCACGAGTCTCTGACCTGTGAGGAGGTTGATCAGTGAGAATAACAAGAATGAGGTCAAAGAGGAGGTGAGAAGTGATCATTTCTCCAGAAATACATAAATCCCCCTGCGTGCTGGGCTGTTAAACTAAATTTGCTTACATCACTTTCACTCCTTGAAAGCATGTAAAGCGCTCCAGGTTTTCTGTCCCCTGTTAAGCGTTGTTAATTAAGAAGTCTGAATTTAAGTACTAAAGCTGCTTAATCCCAATAAATATGGATGAGACTTCTGTCCTGAGTCCCGTTTAACAACCTGCTGTGTCATGGCCTTTTCTCTTAGATGTAAGCTTTTCCAGCGCTCTTTATCGACCCAGCTGACCATTTGCTAATGAGTCATTAACGTGGCATGAGTTCATAATTTCCACCTCTGTCTTATGAACTCAGTTCACTCTAATTTAGCCGCAGTCACAGTCCCATTTCTGAAAATACTCTGCAAAGCTGGTGACACAGGATGTTTTGCTTAAGCCGGGCTATTCCAGGAACTGCAGCTACACCTGAACTCTGGAGTTAGAAGTTTTTTCTACTTCTACACGGTGTGTTTGGGTCTGTTTAAAGAACTCCTTCCTGCTTCCCGCCTGATAACTGGACTCTGCCATGTAAATACTGGAAGAGGCCTTCTTCGGGTGCTTACGTGAGCATCAGACAGAACCATTTCAGGCTAAATGTAATGACACAGAGCTACAGAGGGAGTTTCTTTCTCCGCACTGTGTGAATCAGGTTTACTTCAAAGACTTTACATAAGCACTGGTGGGATTAAGAAACTGTGACACTTCTTGATTTTCAAATCCGCGCTTAGGTTGATGACAGATTTTGTCACACGTCACAGAAGCAGTTTGTTAGTTTAGTGTTCACGGGGAAAGTTTCTGACAACTTACCAAGCCTGTCTGCAGCTGTCAGCTACAGATCGTATTCACTCTAAAATCTGTAAAAACCCTCCATAAAACTCACCTTAGAGGAAGAATAATCTCAAACTGCTGGCCACGGACTCTTCTCAGTGAGGAGTGTGGTGCCAGCTGTAATCTATGGTGCTGCTCAAACTTAACTTCATTGCACACCTTTGTCTACTGTAGACATCTTTGATAGCTATATTCACACATTTTTAGTTTTAAACGTGTCACCCAACATTCAGGCATTCATGAGCTTTAGGCCCTGTTTGCACACAAATGTTTCAACTGAAAACGCTGAAACGCACTGTTGTACTGTATTACATACAAAGCGGAGCATGACGTCAGCGTTTCCACTTAAAACCCTGGTTTACTGTTGACACGGCAACAATGGGAGTGTTTAAGAAAAATTTCACTCTGGAGGCCGTTTTCTGGAGTTTGTGTTTTAGATCAGCTAAAACGCGGTTTCCGTGTAGATGCGCGGCTGAAACACAACAATACATTTGCATTTCATCGTTCATTGCATGCCTTTGGCCATTGCAGACATCTTGAGAAGTTATACTCACACGTTTTAAAATTTTAACCTGTCACCCAACATTAGCCACGTTTACATGGACTCAAATATTCCGCTTGCATTCGGTTTATTCGCTCAAACAGAAAGAATTTAACCTTTGTATACACCTCATTCTGAAAGAAAAGTGCCAATCCGAATGGACATTGAATCGGTTTCACAGTGGTGGAATATTCCTTTCCCCAAACCAATTGAGGTATCATGTATCCACTCAAACGGAAAGTTGTCAGGGTATGTTCTTTCAGCCCATGCTCAGATATGACGTAAGATGCAACTAGGGACGTTCCTCAACTTTAAAAATGGCGGCGAGCAGTCAGCACTGGATTGCTGCGGAAAGTTTTTTTTTTTGATCCAAACTTTGAATGAAATGAACATAATTTCAAGACTGGACGGACAACAAACTCGCAATACAGAGTATTGCAACACCATGATAAACAAACTGTCGTCCTCCAGCTTTGATAAATTCTCGTGATGTTTACGTTTTTCTGCGCATATAAAAAACTCCTCATGTAACCGTGACTAGTGAGGTGTTAATGAGCTTTAGACATAGATAAATAATATAATAAACAAGCAAATTCAAGAGGACTTTACACTCACCTGATGGTTAATGTTGTGAGATTTTTGATTTCAGTCAAGTCAAGGCTTTGTTATATTTAGATAATGCTACAGTTTTGTTTAGGTATCTTTTGAGGTGACTGATTTTCTCTTCCTTTAAACTAAACCTAAATTTGTAAGGCTGACTAATCAAAGAGGAGGAAAACGCTTGGTGAGAACAGAGCATAACTATTGAACATGATAAAAAAAGAGCATCAAAGAGTTCCCAGGTAAACTAAGGCTAACATAAGCAGAGCTAGCACCCCCCAGCCTCCAGTCCTCCTTGCAGGTTAACATCAACATGCCTCTGCTGGTTATGCATTGCTCTAGTGAAACTGTGATATATCAGTTTAACCAGCGTACACAAAACTGCCCCATAAGATGCCATCTGACATCTGTGTTTGTTTACATCTGGGTTGTACAGATGTAGCATTATTGCATAAACTGGAGCTACAGCCCCTTCAAGTGGCTGGTGGTTACACTGCAACTTAAACAACATGTGCCATATATATATTATTATAATGTTATGATTCTGGAGGGATAAGAAGCTGTGTCTCAAAATGCATGTTTCTGTACTTACACTCATATTTTTGAATGCATAAGTGCACTTCACACTGACAGTATGGAAAAGCGCAGCCCACTTTGGCGCACTCAAAATGGTCAAAAAGTGAAGAATGGTCTGCGCCTTGGTTAGGTAGAGGAAGAGCCGGGAACAGATCAAATGATGGATCACAGTTGAAGCTAATGAATAACAGAGGAACTCCTGTGAATAGTTGTGAAATGTGATTGTCATTTTCAGTGGGTGTGAAGCAGCAGTGTTTGATTTCAGACAACACTACCCTGGAAGATTTACACACTGCTCTTGTAAGTACAGAGTGTACGTGGTGTACTTTGTGAGGACTTCATGTGCACATCCCTGGTTCCACATGAAAAGATGAAGGGCCAATGCAGAAATGCTACAAACTGCCATTTTCAGAAACATAGGAAAACACATACACACAAAGCCAAATAAGCTGATTTTTTTTACAAACATTAACATTTTTTCATCATTGTTAAAAAAAGTGATAGGGTCTAAATAGTTCATTTCTCTATCTCTATCTACACTAAACTTTAATTATTTGCCCATATAAGGGCGTGGCTGACTTGACTGACAGGCTGGAACCCTGTACCTGTCTTTGAAGAGGCCAAAGTCCCACCTCTTTTCTTCATCTTAACTAGAACAAAGCTAGTTCAGTTTTAAAACTCATATTCAGACACTGTTGTTGTTTGCTTTTTTAGGTCATATGGAGGCATCAGGATTAGTTTCAGCCTATGCCAAAAATTCCTGCTGGGAGTTTAAAATGCATACGTAAATAAATGAATGAGCCGAGAGTTTTACTTTGGTGCAGCAATAACATTGTGATCCCCCTGAGGAAAAGATGTTTATACTCCCCATCCTTTCATAACCACTACCTTATAAGTAGACTTTCTTTCTCTTAAAAGGAGTTACCTCACAAAATTTTCCTCTATTGCATCTATGGGAACGATGATACTTGCTTGAAAGAGTTGGTAGCAAAGAGGCAGAATAACACATAAGGAACGGAAATACATTTTGACAACACACTAAATGAATTAAAACTTTGGCGTGACCTGATGAGACGATGCCTTTTCAGCCTCTTTGCTCCACATCTTCAGGCCCAGACTTCATCGCTGTGCTGATGAGTTATTCCGCCTCAGGCTCCTCTCACAGTAATGAAAGCCATCTTGTAAAATCTGACATTTTCGATCATGGGAGAAATCTTTTACCACGCTGCTAAACCTGAGTACTATGAATGGGCTGTGTGGTGATGCCAGTGTTAATAAAACCTTAACATGTTCCAAGTGTAGAAATATTCACGGTATATTTTAGCAGCCTCTCTGGCTGAAGATCATTACAAGTCTCAGGTATTTTCCATATTACTGGCCTGGAAGTGACGCGCTCTTGTTGGAGTTTTAACACATGTGGAGAAACTTTATATTTTAAAGCTTGTCTTCACAGATAATATCTGTATTAAGGGGCAGTCACATGGTTAAGCAGTCTATCATTACATGTTCCATAAATGGGGCAAAAGTATAGCCAGTAATTGGTTTGCCTAGATTTTCCATTCCTCCAAAGATCCCACTCTCCCCCAAAATTTAAGGCCGCAGAACATTCCATGAAGTTCTGAACATTTCCAGGATTTCTCATAATGGCAGGAAGAGAGGGAAACAGCCCCTTCTCATTCACCCACACACCCAGCACAGATCCGTCTCCTGTGTCCCTTTATCACCTTTTCTTAGCACTTTGTTTCAAAGTTTCCTTCCTGCCAGGTTTTCCTTTCACAACTGAGTGTATCCTCCCCGGCAGCACAACAACAATGCCCTGCTTCATTTCAGCTCTCCAAGATCTGAGACCGCTGGAGCCAATGAGCTGCCAGGCACATGCTAAAGCCATTAGGTGGTGGATGACGGTGGTTAGCCACAGAGGCATCACAAAATAACCTTCTCACTGCGTACATAATGAACCAGAGGGAAGGACTGGGGACTATGTGTGTGTATATGTGTGTGTGCGGACATGTTGCCTGTCTGACCAGTGGACTGCAGTCATAAAGTAAGGTGTTTAAAAGGATTAATGTGCCTCATATGCTTGGACACAAGGCTGTTAACACCTGAGTAATCGATAGACAAGTGGACAGCCAATACAGTAGTACAACAGTAAGCATGATGCACTGAGATCTGGTCCCTAAGGCCACATTTAAAGGTGGTTCAGGACAAATCTCCCCACATTCATATGGAAGTGTGTTCACACATTTGCTCTTGTTCATATTCTCTGTTTTTAAGACATCGATAAAATCTGATTTGAAGTTAAATCCTCTCTGATTTAGCGTTTAAGGTATTGGTCATAAGGTTGTGCTGGCTCTTCCCTAAATGGATGAATCGACTCATCCAGACTTAATCAAGACTTCTCCCACCTAGCCCCACTTGAAAAATATTTGTTTGTATCTGAGTCGGACCATGTGTGAACACAGCAGGTAGTAGTCCTAAACATTAACCGCAGGCTGTGAGTGGGTAGTGTGATGACGTCATTCGTACAGGGTGCAGTTTTGCTGCTTTGCAGGTTGCCTCTATTGATGTCCATGTAGAAGTACTCCTGTTCCTGCATGCCCTACCTTCCTTCTTAAGCTTAAAATGGTATATAATATTTTAGAGTGTTTTCATTACGAATGCTTTCCTGCTGTGAAGTACATGTGGGAACAGCATGTTCCTGAAAATTTGAATTCCATACCATTTTTTTTCTCTAACCTGGCTGTTATTAGGTATAGGTATTATTTCTGTTGTAAAAATGGGCATTTAAAATGGGACTGAATAGTGTTTCATGGCCCTTGTGGGCACCCTCAAGTGGATACGTGAAGAACTACAGTTGTTAGTGCTGTTAGCACTTACCCTAGAGTTCATTTTACAACTTGTTTTAAATGTGGTGTGGCGTGTGTACAATTTTCACTCTTTTTTTTTTTAACTCTGTTTTGGTCTCCACCAGTAAAAGACATTCTGTCCATCCATTCTTAGTTCTGAGATCTGAGATCCTTTGGATACAAGGCAAATGGTGGAATACTGTTGGTCAACTAATTTTGTTTACTATGTGCTTTGTAAGTGAAATCTTACTTTCAGTGTCTCTGTTGCTCTGTTTTGGTCTCCTCCACCTCCTGAGATAAGTAGTTTTTGGGTTAGCTGTTATATGCTCTGTATGTTTACTACCTGGTAGCTCAACCACAGTCTTTGGAATCCATGATAGTAAACTCGAGTCAAAATGTCAAAACAAGCTGAAAGACCCTTAATGAATTTTTCCTGTAGCTGATGGGAACTACTGAGTCTGATATAACTACAGGTGACCCTTTTCACTTTTTATTTAATCATTTGATCAGTTGTTGACATAAAAATATTGATTACAGGGGCTCTGAAGCAGTGAATATAGATGTCCCTGTAATAAGACGCCGCTATCTGTGTCATCCCCTCGTAAATCTCCATAATCCAGGCTGTTAAATGCCCTGAGATTATCTAGAAAATCTGTTATCTGTCTTTATCTCTGTTTAACACTCACATTTACTCACATATTGAAAGTCAAGAAATGTCTTTAACCTAAACTGAATGTCTTTGGTCTCTTGGAGGAAGACCACATAGTAAAACTCCAACAGGCCAGCAGATCAAATCCTCCAACCGTCTAGCTTTGAAGCACCACTGTACCGCCCACATATTAAGAAATCAGTTCATATCACTGTCTGTTCGAGCTTTCTGCAAATTTGGCTAAACGCTGCTCTGAATCTCCTCAGGCAGACAGATCTCAGCTATGGTTGAGGAGGCTTTTTATTATTAGACTCAGACACATCCCATTTGGTCTCTCAGTCAGCCTCAGACAGTTTGATGGAGGACTCTCGGCGGAGCTGGAGGATGACTTAATTACAGTCAGTATCTCCGGCTGAATTCACTGGGAGGGCATTCATAATGTATGTCTTACTTAGCATCAGTGTGCCCCAGTTTTGACCAGAAACCGTGACGGAGCTATGAGGTTGAGTTTCTGGAGATATGAAGCTTACAGGGTTTTTACAATTATTGATTGAAATCAGGTTGTTAGTTATGGACTAATACTGTCTCCTGTTTGCAGCACAAATTGGTATTTCCCAACATTCGATCGATGAATGTTGAATTTTTACTGTCTTTTTGCTCTGTTTTGGTCTCCTCCACTGGTGCCTAAATTACTGGGACCTAAATGTGTCCATCTTTTTTGTTGAATGTAATACAGATTTACCAGGTGAAAAACACTTCCTTTGGCAGCAATCCGGATAAGGGGGATAAGTGCAGTTTCAGGCCCCGAAAAACAAAACAATTAGCTTAAAGGTGCTAAAAAAAAAAAAAAAAAGAATTTGGGGGTCTGGGAAATCTCTCTTGAGCCCCATTTCCACCAAGCAGTCCAGTTTGCGTTTCCACAGCCAACTATGCCCCCTCATGGTAGGCAGTGTGTAAGGCTGATGCTGATAGCCGTGTCAGTTACGCAATAGTGTGACACCGTAGCTGCACGACACAGTGTAGCCCACTAATAAATCTAACGAAGAAGAAAAACACGGTACAGTCAACAAAGAGTAACAATCAAAGACATCCAGCAATTCTTCTTCTTTGTGATTGGCATGTGGCTCCTTGTTACGAAGCGCAATCAAGCTTTGTTTCATAGAAGGCTGTGTGCCACAAGGAGAAATACAGCTGCCGCCGCGTGTTAAGTGACAAATCTTTTGATCAATCAATGAACGAACTGCAGTGTTGTAGCTCCACCTTCTGGGATCAGATTGGTAGGTCTGGCACCCCAATGAAAGGGCACCAAAAAGCGGGTCAGTTCGTCTTGGCTCTGTGGGGATCTGTCCCAGGATTAATCAGTGGAAACCATAGACTGTATAAAACATGGACGTAGTCTCCCTGTTGCACCCGACTATTTCTAAAACGGAAAATGTGTATAGCTATTGGCTGCCCGTCAGTCATGTGTCCTGAGCTGTGCCTTTGTTTGGGCGAGCTCGCAATCTTAATACCCTCTGAACCGCCGAGTTAGAAAAAAATTAACCCCCCGTACAGTGTGTGTTGATAAAATTAGCGATTCAGACAGGAGACGTTGTTTGAACGAGGCAGTAAATAGGTCAATTTCTGCTTTAAAAAACAACTTTTTTTGTCTTGGTGTGTATGTGACTCCTGGTACTTCTGGAGCCAGCCTCAAGTGGACACTTGAGAAACAACAGATTTTAGCACCTCCACATTGTCTCATATTCTTAGACTAGGGGTTGCCGCTTGGTGGAAATGCCACAAAATACATGCCGTACCGAGACGGACTGCACTGAACCACTTGGTGGAAACGGGGCTTTGGATTCTTCTTAGCCATAGTCTGTATTTGAAAGTAAACCATCTGGTTTGTTTGGAAACGACCTTTCTAAAGCCTTTGAGGCTGTCGCCATCTTTTTTTGGAGCCGGAATAGTCTAAACTTAGAAAAGCTTCTTATTTTGTCCAACAAAAGTAGAACAATTTGCGTTTAGTGGAAAGGAGCTTAAGAGGAAGTGTGTTTTGTTCTGTAGACCCAGTAGAGCGATTGAATTCTTACTTCATTTTGCTGTGTTGAGCTTCAATTTGTTAGCATGTTGTCATGAGCCTGAGCCAGCAACTTGCATCTGCATCACCGAGGGGAAAATCTGTTCTTGGTTGCCTTCCAGAGACGACCCAAAGATTCTCTTTGCTCTGCAAAAAGAATAAATGAAAAGAGTTTCTATGAAGCAGCTGCACACTTCACTTCTGATGACTCTTCCTTCGACTGTCAGTTCTCTGACTCCCAGGAAGTGAAGGACACACAAGATTTTCCTAAATTCTCCGCTTTGAAGGGTCTTTACTGCACTGCAGCTGCTGGTCTGTGTGTTCCCAGCATGTACGCAGTTCAGTACAGTATCATTTCCATTGGGGTAATGTGTCACACAGTATGTCGCAGTAAGCTGGATTCTGTGCTGCTTTGATCAGGGTAGAGTCCCCCTCACTAATCCGCTTGAGCTCTGGATGTTTGCCCAGGACACATATGTACACACACAAACACACACACACACATACACACACTCACAATCTCTCTCTCTCAAATTGTGATTAAAAAACAGATGTAAAAGCCGAGCCAAAAAGATGAAATGGTCGAAATAAATCAGATGGGAGCAAACTGACATAACACTTGGATGTGGGGCTACATATTTGCGTATGCTTGTGTTTCCTGTGCCACTTTTTCTGGGTTAGCTATGTCATTACACTCGCTGGGTTTTATAAATCTACTTTTACAGAATTATGCTTTAATGACATCATCCCCACTTGGGCTTTTTACACCCTTTCTCACACCTTTCCTAATCACTGCTTTAAATTCTAATTACAGCTGCAGGACACAGACAGGATTAAAAAACATAAATGCTCTTCTTCTGTCATCTCTTCTCCACATCTCTCTAGGATTCTTTCATAAGCTCTTAACAGCTCTGGGCCTCAACCGCAAATCTTGCTAATAAACAGGTGTGAAAAAGATTTTTATCAGGATGTAGCTGATGAGCGGAAAAGGGAAGCAGAGAGGAAAGAAGACGGAGGGGAAAAGAGAAGACAGCATGGAAAGAGAGGGAAAAAGGGGGGGGCTACTTGAGTGTCTGTCACGGCCCTGCCTGCATTACATCACTGAGATGCTTCGGCACTGATGACATCGTCAGGTTTGGGAGGGAGACGGACCCAAGGGATGATGTCATTAATAACCAATCAGAGAACTCCTGGTTTGGTATAGTCTGGCCAGCTCCTGGAGCTGTAAGAGTAGGATCTCAGAAATTATCTTTTCCCTCCCCTTGAGGAGCTTTTGTGCTGGAGTTATTTTTAGACTAAAACAAATATCATTCAGACCTGCTCCTGCATCCGTCACAGAGCGGAGAGTAAGCCTTGCAATGTCAATATTAGACAGCTAACGTTTGGCTAACGCCATGACACATGAAGGAGCTGCTTCGTGTCAATCCACAAGAGCAGAACAGTACTTGACAGTGACTAAAAAGGTAGTTTAAAGCTTTGATGGTTTTATTTGAGGCTGGTGCATTTGTCTTTCCCAACTAAGATACGAGTGCTCTACACATTTATTTGAGTTGACAACATTTTTCTGCTTCTTTTTTAGCCCAAATTTGAAAAACTAAAGTATGAGGAGGCAGGTAGAGAGTCACTGTAGGTGCCACCTAGCTGTAAAAACTATAGACTGTAAAATAAAATGGATGTCATCTTGCTTGGCTCGAAGTGAGGTCGCCACACAAACTGCTGCCCCTAGTGGCTGGCTGCAGTATAGGTCAAAAAATCTTTCTCTCCAGTCATTCCATATGGGCTGTGGTCAAACTTTAAAGAATGAATACGCCTCGTAGAAATGTTTGTCACGTCCGATTGTTGTCTGAATTTGGTTGCCTTGTATTCAAGTTCTATTTTTTTCTGAAGAGATTACCGTAGTTATAAGAGGTTAAAAAACGAGGTCTTATGTCACGTTTAACGATGACTGGCAGCTGCCGTTCTTGTGTATTTTTTGGGGGGGACAGGAAAATATGTCAGAAGGTAGAGTCAAGAAGTGATTAGACTCTTTGAAGAAAAAGAAAAATTATTATTTTTGTCACCCGACTTCACTCAGATTCTCCCAGAATCCCTCACAGTATTAATTGCGCAGTCTCTGGCTGCACATCCGCTACCAATGGCTGCGCCTGTGACAGGGGTATTTTGGCTTCAAAACCATACAATGGTAAATGGTGGAGCCAGGCTGTCCATTATGGTAAATACACATATTGTCACATTTAAAGACATCTTACATGTGACCTTTCACGGACAAGGTAGCTAGCTGTTGTCAGTAGTTCTTGTTTGTCTTTTTATGGTAGTTTTATAACTTTTATTTCACACGTCAACAATATCTTAAATAGTACAAAAAACATATTGAACAGTTTTTCTTTTAAATACTTTCCTATTTTGCTTATCCTATGAAACAGAAAGAACATGGACCTGATGTCACACATCTGTTACCGAAGTGACATTTTCCCAAAAATACTGGAAATGCTAAATTAAGCCAGATTATGAACGACCTAGAAAGAAGGAATGGGGTAAAGCTGTAGTGAACAGTAACGACAAACCTTGCCAGGCAGTTCAACCCATATGTGAATGTGTACACTTTTGTATTAAATTCATCAAGAGTTTTTAAAGAAATCTTGTGGGGATGCATAAATAAAATAGGTACACACAGCCTAAACTTTCTTTCTCTAACCAGGCTGTAAAAATGATTCTTTCTGTTGTAATTGTCATTTTAAAATGGAACCTAATGGCATTTCCTTAACTTTTGCAGCCTGCCTCAAGTGGTCACTTAAGGAACTGCAGTTTTACATATTTTTGCTTAACCTTAAATTTTCAGCACTCGAGGCCTCTGACAACAGGTAACCTTAGTGTGTATTTTTTAAACCTGTTTTTTTTTTTTTTGCATGAGTGATCATTTTTCACTCTTTTTTAATCTCAGTTTTGGTCACCACCAATGAAACATTATACTATCCATACAATGTGCTACTTATCCTCTTTACAAAAGAAAAACAGACAAATACATAATCCGATTTTCTAGCTGCAATGCATATGGAAGCCTATTTTTATAGTCTTGCTGTTTTGGTCTCATCCGCCTCCTGACAGTGTCTCTGTTAAGCTGTTAAATGCTCCGCTATGTTTACCAGCTGGTTGCTTTAATTTTAAATGATGCTAAGGTATTGTGCGTTGCATTATCACAGAAAAAAAGTTGTTACCTGTAAGTAAACACCAACTGTAAGAATGTTAAGAATGTTCCGGTCAGGTCAAAACAACAAGCTGAAAGACCCTAAATTGTTTTCTCCTTTTAGCTCAGGGGAACTGCTGAGTATGAAATAACCACAGGTGACCCTTTTCATTTTTTTACGCAGCCATTTGATCAACTGTTAATATAAAAATATTGATTACAGAAGCTTCAACACTGTGACTTTAGGTGTCTCTGTAATAGGTTTCCACTGTCTGTTGCATCCCCTCTTAAATCTTCATAATCCAGGCTGTTAAATTACAGTACAGGGTCTAATAACACAAGGGGACAATATGATGCCGGGTTACTGTTTTATGTACAGTGTAATATCAATCACCGGCTCTATTGTGCAGTTCAAATTAAACTCCTCTGCTATCCATACACCCCGTGACCTGATCTCCACATGGCTGCCCATTACAGCCCCTCTGTGGTGAAACTATTAAACTTTGCAAACTCTAACTTTCCCTCCCTCCCTTTCTCTCTCATGGGAAAGCTGCAACATTTACGTCGCCGCAACCTCAGTGTAATAAAGCCAGTGTTGTTTCTTCTCCTGCGTCCCCTCGGGTTGATCACCTGAATTCTTATGATTGAATTCCCCTCTGAAACATTTACGTAAACCTGCTTTTGTGTGCGTCTTAAGTAACCTCAGAGTATTAAAATTCATATTTTACATACAGCCTTGAGGGGAGAGGATGCACTTAGCCTGCACTGTTATGCTTAATGCACATTTTTAGCTTTCCTCATCCCCTGCTTTGAGATGGTTTGTTCAAGCCGTAGCGCAATCTCAAACCTCCCAGCTCCCTTTGATACACTCCAGCCTCTGACCCACATATACACACATCTATAGGCACACGGCTAACACACACACACACACACACACATACAGGTCTCACAGATTAAGACCAGGACAGAGGCTTCACTGTTCAGCAATCCCCCCACTCGAGGAGGCCCATTTCACATCCCTCCACCACCTGCATCACTTATCACCTCTGCAAAGCTGCATGGAGCAGCTTCATCAGCCTCTCTGACACACAGATGTGCGTTTCACAATCACACATCTTTGTTTTCATTCCTCATGTCACACAATGAATCAACTGAGACTGCATTTTATATACCGCTCCACACTTTTATTTCATGGCACGCCTGAGCTGTATGGCATTAATAGCTTTTAAGTTTACACTGGTTCCACAGCGCGAGCATGCAGAGAGGAAGAGGATAGAGCAGGAGATGCACACTGCAGAGAAGGGAGGCAGTGAGGAACACATGATTGACTGGCTGGCAAAAAAAAAAAAAATAGAAGTGGGGCCATAAGCTGCTTATCGCTATGAAGAGAGTCAATTGCAGCGCAATCACTTTTTAATAAACTTGTGAGAGAGCACGCATATTCAAAGACATTTAAATGGAAGCCATGTGCAGGCTGAACGCGTAGTTAACCCGCTGCTGCACCAGAGTTGCTTCAATTTAGCTGCAATTTCTCTCCTTCATCTTTCTGTGCATCTGTTTAGAAATTCTCACGAAAGGCCTTTTTCAGTATTTTAAGCCTATTTGTGCACGCTAAGATGTATCAGTTTTCCTTCTTTTTGTTGCAGTCCCTCTTGTAACATCCTGCAGGCTGACGGACAGTCTGCAGCAGAACAGATGTCCACAGTGAAATTATGATCACATGGTCAGAGTTCAGCACTGAGATGATTGTGTCCTCTGCATGCACAGACTTTGAGGATCACTTCCCCCCTTAAGGAAGGAATGGCATATTAGGTCCACATTGCCAGAACTGCTGAAGTCTGCGCGAGGAACATTATGCTCTGTATTTTTGTTTGAAGACTTTTTAGAGAGGTGATGATTCAACTTTATGGCCCAGAGGCTGTAGTTTGTGGTGCTGCCGGTTTATATTGCGTGTTGCTGAGTGGTTGTTGTAGCATCATATATAAATATAAATATATATTATCTCTTTTACTGGTGAAGGTGCACTCAATAAAGTGAGGGAATAATCTTTGGAACAGAGAGAAATGGCAGCTTATTAAAACGTCGACTTTTGATGACTTTCATTCAGGGCAAACACAGTGAAACCAAGACAATAGGCCAAGATTATTGTTCAGTTCCATAAAACCTCTGAATAATTAAAATTACCTACATTAAAAGCATCCTCTGAATAATAACATTAATAAGACAATGAATTATAAATGCACATTTAAAAGTCAACAACATTAGCCCAATCACAACGTCCACCTTGAAGGTGAGGTCTGCTGGAATTTCTGTTACTTGTTGTAAACACAATATTCAAACTCCTTCTCCTTGGATCAGTGCCAACAGCAGTGCACACCAACAGCTCCCAGTCATGACTATGTGAACACATTTAACAGCCCAGCAACCACCTGTAGCATTACATTTCTAAGTAGGACCAGACTTGGCATGTTAGCACAAGCTAACCACGGGTGTTTCACACATACATGCTCAGCAGAAAGCCAACTCGTATCGCTCTTCATCCTGTGCTGTGCTCCAAGTTCCTCCCCTACACCGCTTGCTCTCTGTCCAGACACGTCCCAAAACAACCAAAACATCAACATACAGGCTGATGAGAGGGTTCGAGGCAGACACAGACACTGATGCACATGTATAGAGGCCCAGAAGTGACAACGGAATCTACCTTTAAAGCATTAAGGCTCAAAACTCTTGACTAATGAGTGCTCAATTTCATGCTTGCTTTGCGTGAATTTTGTGTTTTTTTCTTCAACCTCCATTGAATGCTTCTTTAATATACAGCATAATATTAAATGCATGGGGCTGGACAATCAGAATCTTGTCGTAACCATATTCTTAATGAACTTTGGGCAAGTCACACAGTTTAGACTGCAAAAAAATGCGTTAACTAGGATGAAGTCCACATTAAAGGCCTCACACAGTTAATTTGACTGTAGAACTCAGAGCACTACTAAAACTTAAGACTAAGCAAGTGCGTATGTTTCATTTCTATTACAAAATGTATAACAGATTTAAAATGAGCCTCATTTACCTGAGTGATCTGGAAAAGTGTTGTATTTCAAGACATTAAGGGACAAATGTAAGGCCTGAATTTTGTTAAAAGAGTGAAAAAACAATGGGTAAAAAATTACTTGTCTATTTTCCCAATTAGGACTCTTTCTTTACTTGAAAAAACATGACAAGCAAATTTGTGTTACTCCAGTGGAAGTTTCTTTTTTTTTTAACTTTATAAGTAATGTATGTGTCATTTTTGTCTTTTAATATCTTGATTTCAGACATTTGATTTTTTTTTGGACTTGTCAGATGAATGTGGATCTTATTGACTCTGAAAATGTGTTTCAATTAGAAATAAGGCAGAAACACTTGCTTGGATTTCAGTTTTTGTTGTGTATTTAGTGAGAATGTGCGTCAAAGTCTGTGAGTCTGTGAATGCAGAGGTCAGGAGCAGGGAGGTCAGTGTATCATGAAGCATGGAGGCCTGAGGTTTCAATACTATAACAGAAGAAAGTCATCCAAATTGATAAAGATGTAGGTTAGGTTCCTTAAAAATCATGTTCTTTGCAGTTATATATTTTTTATTTGAGAGGAAAGTTTGGTCTGGATCTCATCAGGAGGCCAATACAGTGTATCCGATTCCACTGTCAAAAATCTTCCTTTACAGGGGAAAAAAAAAGCTTGAAACTCCTCCTTTGTGGCTCCTGGGTGGATGTCCTCCACCCATTTGCAGCTGTCCTCACTGTATCGCCCTCCCTCCCCCTTAGGACACCACCGGCCCTCGATGTTGGCCTAGAGATTGTTGTCACGGGAGACCAGCAGACATGTGAGCCAGTGGCTGGGCTGACTTACACCTACTCTGGCTTCGGGTTAATGAAGTGTACACACTGCTGGGGCTTACTGGCAAACACATGTGGGTTTGTGTGCGCACACACACACACACACACACACACACACACACACATGATTGCACTTAGACACACTAACAAACACAGCGGCTCATTAAGCAGCACTTAGTGTCCCTGTTAATAAATGACGAGGGAAATATTCTCCAGCTTATTTCCTCGTGCAAGAAGAGGAGATGCACAAACTTCCTTTAGATTTTCTCTTTCACACTCTCACACTATATTAACCTTCTGATCATTGCACAACACGCCTGGAGCATGTTCAACAGCACCCCCTGGTGCGGCTTAAGTGTAGTGCAGCTCAAAAGGAGCATCAGCTCGTTTGGCAGGCAGTGGGAGGTGATGTGCTCGGGATTGATCGGGCGCTGTTGTGTGTGTCAGAGAGTGGAGAGCAGTCAGAGACACTGTGTTTGTGCTGATGAGTGCAGACAGCCAATAAACAGAGCTGTTTGTTTGAGTTGTCCTCAGGCTGTCTGAGAGGGGAGTACCAGAGCTAACAGGCCTCCGCTCTCACATCTTCTCTGCTTGTTTGTTTATTTTTTAGGAGGGATGAGAGAGAAGGAGGAGAGCAAATTTACTGATATGCTGAAAGTTTGATATGATTTGACGCAGTAACTCCACTTACAAAGACTCAGAGTTGTCCATTCGCTTAGAAGAGTATTACCTTTTCACTCAAGTTAAAGATCTACAAGTCGAACCCGCTGTGAATAAGCAATTCCACTCGGAGATAAAGCAGCAGTAAAATCAATTTGCCACACTTCATTGAGTGCAGCCGCAGTAAAGAGTCTTACTTAAATATGCCTGGAGTCTCCTGGCTGATTGTTATGTACAGTCTTTAACCTTTTATTTTGCAACAATAAGCTGTCAAATGATCTGCTGCTCCATAACTGTTTTGATATCACATCCGCTCACCCCCCAACACTGCTGCTATTCTCAGCGCCGACACCCACGCTCACACAGCACACCACATGTCTGTAACTCATATCTTTTGGCGTGCTGCCTGTCAGGTTGGCAGCCTTGTCTGTTTATAAGGTTTCACCCGAGCGGAGAGTCTGGACAGGCCTGTGAATCCATCTCCCACACACACACACACACACATACACATTCGCACACATTCATACTGTACTTACCGCTGTTACACACATGCATCTTAATTGTCAGGAGCATTGCAATCAGTGTGTGTACCGCAGAGCTGCTACGGGTGTCTGCACGTCTGAGCTGAGACAGATGTTGCAGTGGTCTAAGCTAACAGGGTGGAGACCGCTGGTCATTAACAGCAGCATGGCAGCTGGGGGATGTCTCATTAGGAGAGAATAGATAGAAGGAACAGTGAGGATGTAGAGAAAGCAAAAGATGTGAGGAAAAACAGGAAAATAGCTGATGGAGGCAATGACTCCCCAGAGTCTGGTTTTGTTCAAGGTTTCTGCCTGATATGAAAAAGATTTATCTCAGAATGGGGATGGGCATTTCAAGCAAAACTACTGTTGGAAAGGCAAAAATAAAATGTTGTAGTGAGTATTGATACGGGCAAGACATAGAATAACAACACCCTGACCTCACAACTCAAAAAATCATCCCTAGGAATAAAACAAAGCAGCTCTGATTCCTAACTATGGGAAGGATCACTTCAGGGCGTTTATTTGTAGAGGATTTCACATGTTGACAGTCGTCTTTGAATTTAGCCTAAGGCTAATTGAGAAAGGAATCTATTTTCTTCCCCTTTTAAGAAACCACTTTTACAAACTCTTTGTCTGATTGTGAGCCCAATTTAAAAAGTGTCGACATGATTGAATGTGTTTTTGTGACGCTGGCATGCAAAGCCTGAAACAAACCCCAGAGAGGTGGTCTGATATTCTGTGTATGTGAGAGTTAGCATATCTCTGTACATTTCTGTTTGAATGTTGTGTGGAAAAATGCTGCATTGTGGGGATTTATTCAAGAGCGGGTGTAGGTTACCAGCATGAAAAGACTGGAATCTATCAAATTAACAGCTGATCCGCTGCTCTTTTCCCTCACTGTGAGGGGGTCACCTACTTAGACTCACACTCACACTTTAGCCTGTTACTGTAGCCTGGCATGGTCAGTGTGCAGCCAGAGCTGGTTGTGGGCGGAAGAAAGTAACGTGATCGTGAAGGGCACAGAGTCAGGTGCTGGTCAGCCGGACTGGTGGGAAAACAAAGGTTCTTTAGCAGTGAGACACAGCAGGGTGGGAAAATATGTAGCCTGCACAGTTTTTAGACTCTTTTGAAGCCAAAATTCTGATTTAGGTCTTAAAAACATACCAAGGTTAAAAAAATCTTTTGTAGCTGTTTCATGCTATGCTATTAAGGATAAGCCTTCAGCAAGCATCTTTCCTCTTCACTGCAAAAGTGGCTTGCTCCATCAGTAAGTCTATGAAGCTAGGCAAACAAGCTAACAATCAGAGCGTTCAAAAATATTCACAACACGACCAATATGTACATATTTGGGCAAACTAGCAAGCATAGCAGTTAAAAAGCTTACAACACAAGTGTTAGCGTCCTACAATTTTCTATTGGTGCAGAAATGAAAGTTAGCTTAAGTGTCATACTAAACTGTTACTGCTTTAGAACAAAGACAAGCATCCCTCCCACTAGCAGATCATTTAAGGCTATGCTAACTTAGCATACTTACAAGCTTTCACCAAGAGTTTTCAAATAAATTCACAAAGTCTGTAAAACTAGTCTTAGCATATTACTGCTAGCTACTAATTTTGTTTATTTATAAAGAGACCAGTTACTATCCTGAAATGTTACTACGTGAATCATTGAACCAGGGTTAGTTTAAAGCTAGTTTATGTGAAGTGTTAGCTTACATTTGACAACATCCACAAGTCAAACATAACCTGAATGTTATAAAACATAGACCAAGAGTAGTGGTTGCTACTTATTTATATGGAATGCATTTTGAGCTAATGCTAGCTAGCCTCTGCTAATTCTGCATTAACTACTGCAATCCAGTTGTTATGATATTTCAAGAGAAATAGAACATGTTGATCCAGAAAGCAGAAAATCCAAGAATTATAAAGGATTTTTTTTGTTGACTCTTGAGTGACTTCCACAAATTCTAAATCTGAGTTTCTTTGGAGCCTAACATTAAGTTGCATGTTGCTAGCATAGATTGAGATCATGAAATGTCTCTCTCTTGTCAGCACACTGACAGCATTTCAAAACAGTTTCAGTCACAGTAATAGTCCACATTACTTGGACGTGAGTAGACATTACTGCAGTGTAATAGAAGCCTAATTCTTTCCTTGCATATTTAAATAAGATCCATTTGTTCGCTAGGCTCAGTTCCACATGGACGGATCATCTGATATCCAGACTCTGATAACTTCTACATAATGAAAATACTGTCACACACTCCACAGTGGTCCAGTGCTGTTATGTGTCCACATTATGCATGGCTTCCTGTGAGTCCTGCTTTTATCGCACACAACAGGGCTTTGTATCTGTCTGCATGCTTATGGGACAGTAATGGTAGAGGAGAGTGGGAGTGCGCTCAGGGATACATTCCTCCATAAATAAGTGACAACCAGAGTGTAACTGCACACAGCGGGAGGCCCTGCTCCTTGTAAGACCCTGGGTGTTCATGGGCAAGTGTTTCATGTCTTTCAGCTGAGAGGACCATCATTTACTCAACAGCGCTGGCAGCTGTGAAAGAGAGGGCGGCATTCTTAAGGGATTGGGGCGAAACACAATTCACTCGCAGGTCCCTTCTGGCACTTGAAGAAAGAGGTCAGTTTTTGGCCTGGATCGCTGACAGTAAAAGTGCAGCAAAGGCAGGTTGTTCAAACCACAGGATGTAATTGTTGGTTTGGAGGAGGTGCTTTAACTATGAGTTTGGGTTTGCAAAGGCTGACCCGGTGGTTGTGATGATGTGTGTCCTTGTCAAGAATTTTGACACCAGCTGCTGTGGTGAAGATAAAAAGTGAGAATTTTCACAGGCGTTTCGTCTTTTTCACTTTATTTGACAAACTTTGAAACAATTCAGGCGCTTAAAGAAAATTAGCTCCATCAGCTATGAATTCCGGTAAAATAAGTTTCCTTGCTTCTGTCCAGCAACTCCTAAGCAGAAATTGATCACAAGTGGATGAAATTGTTCTTCTTCCTGTTATGCTATAGCTGTTTCCCTCACCATCTGCTCATATAGCTGATGAGCTGAACACAACATGCTCAGTCCTGTTCTCAGGGGGTTATCACAGAGTTCTGGATAAAATATTGGAAACCATTTTATGCAGGAGCAGAGGGGGCAGTTGAGGTAAAGTTTTTCCAGCAAAAAATGCAACATTTCTTTTGAGATAATTCAAGTCCACCTTAACAGCCATCTTTGTTGGAGTTTTTTGGCAATAATGCTAGCTGTTACTTGGATTGTGTGATTTACAATTAAAAAACAATAAAATCTGGTAACAGACTGATCAGTCAATTATTGACGCTGGATAACAACTATGATGAGGATACAATAGGAAGAACTGATAAGGTAGGGTTACAGCAGCGGGCAAGAATCCAGAGCAACCTGTGAGATAAGGGAGCTCAAGATATCCCTAGAAGATGTTTAGTTGTGAATACTACTGAAGATGTGTAGATTCATATTTAGTGGCTTCAATGCACCAATGATGAGTCTCTCTTTGTTTATGTTGGACTGTAAAACCTCAAACCTGTTGATTCCTGGCCCAGCTCTGCTCATAATGTTGGTTTGTTGTTTTAGTCAAGCTAAATACGATCTGGTGTTGACATGGTTTATTATATTTTATTTTGAAGTCCCGAGATGTTTTAATGTGGCTTTCAGTGAACAGCTACCTGTCCCGCTTGATCTGCTTCTTACAAAATGATGCATCGTTGCTCTGTCATCTGGCAAATATAAAAGTCATGTAAACTGCTGTAGCTGAGATGCAGCTGGAATGCAACAAAGCAGTTACCGTTGGCCAATAGCAGCATGATAAAGCTCAGGTCCAAGCTTGAGCCAGCTCTAACAATCAGCTCTGTCAAAAAAGGAAACTTTTAAGCCTACTCCTAAAAGTAGATTGGGATTTTCTTGCACCTAAGCCCTGACTGGTACATAATTCCAAAGGAGAGAAGTCTGATAACTCAAAGCTCTACCTCCCATACTACCTTTGGGTACGGTAAGTGAACCTGAACTTTGGGAGTGTAATGTTCAGATGGTGACAGAGTGATTGAGAAGTTCAGCAGTCTCTATAGAAGCACAAGTCAAGTCTGCTCTAAGCTTGAGCCATTCCTAACCACATCATTATCAAGCAGGAATGTTCTAAGCCTATTCTATAAAGTAGAATGGCCTCCTCGTTTAGGGTCTGCCCCCCAGACCCTGACTGGGAAATGATCCCAAAAGGGAAGAGCCTGATCACTCAAGGCTCTACCTCCCATAATACCTTTTAGGTGCCACATGCAGGCCTGTATTTTGGTAGCGTAATGATCCAGCCTTGAGGCCTCAGTTTGACGGCACTTGATTATTTAGAGCTTTACAGATGATAAAAAGGATTTTATAACCTATTCTTGGTTTGATGGGGAGCTGGAGCAGAGAAGCTAACATGGTGGAGATAAGTTCTCCTTCCTTTGTTCCAGTCAGAGTAATTGAAAACATGACCCTGTCCATTGACCAGTTTACTGTCTGCCAATTGTGGCTAAGTGCCTGAGCATGTGAGCGGGTGAAAGCAGACAGAAAGTGGGTGGGGAGCAGACTTGTCTCCATATGTTAGGCATTATCTGTCAGCTGCTGCATTGTGTTTGTTCATGCGCACACCACCACCACTACCACCACTTTCAATTACATGGCTCACAAACTAGGCCATTGATCCCCTCACGTTTTCCTGCAAAGGGATGTCAATTTGTGCTTTTTCTTTGCACATTTAGATCAGGTCACTTACATCAGCAGCTGCAGGAAGAAAAGATCTAAAGCAGACTATGAGCTCGCACACCCCCCTCTTCTTTTCTATATACAGACGTATATCCGTTACAGACGTGTTCCCACTGACATGTTTGCACAGTACATGAGGCTGGAGAGTGTGTTTGTCGACTGTCAGGCAAACAGGGCCAGTGTTGCTTCTCGTAAAAACCCAGAGAGCAGAAGTGAACACAAAGACTGTGGTGTCTCCTGTGTGGTTCCTAATTGGAAACAACACTGTGCCCACAGGAATGGTGCTCGTCTTCGTGTGTGTCGTGTTGATCGGATAACTCGATCACATATTAGTGTGGCTCAGAGCCGTTTGGATGTGGCTCAGAAGTAGGTTATGACACATTTGGATGCGTGCGAGTGTGTTGCGGGCCTCTCAGCGGGGACACAGTTAAACAAGAGACAGATTGCAGAGAAGTCCTGATGGGGAGCACACTGTGTGGTGCATGTTTGTACGCCTGCAGTTTGATTGACACCTGTTGGTCTCAGGGTGCAGTTTTAAGAGAGATGCTTCCTTTGCAATCCCCAGCTTTCTCCCACACATTGACATTCAGTGTGGGACCCCTGCACGCTAGCAGCAGAGCTTTTAGCCCGAGGGTGAGGGGCTAGTCGCTCTGTGTCCTGGAATGCAGTTGACTTTCTAAATCCCCACCAGTCTATCCTGGGGCTGCGGGGCAGGGCCTATCTCAAGCCCCCTTTTTCTTTTTTCTTCCATGTGAAGCTACGTCTGGAATCTCTAAGCAAGCCGATTCCCCTGGCCTCGCACTCATTCACCGTCACTGTTTGTGTGTGAGCGCAATGGAGGAAGAAATAGCAGATGAAGACAAAGATTGCTCACCCAGGGAGGAAGGTAATGAGCTCTCTGACATGCCGCACACACGTGTGTTTGGATCCTTTTGGAGGTTTGTGTCTGTGTTCTGTCTGCTGAGTGTAATTTAGTTAGCAGTGGGGAAACTGTTTATGAGTTAAAAATAGGTTTGGAAGTACATGAGACTACTGGGGCGCTGAACTTGAGCAGGGTGGGGGATTGAACTAATGGTACTCAATCATGACGCCCAACTTGCGAGTACATTTTTGCAATTATATCAGAAAAAAGGAGTGAAAGAAAAAGCTTGAAGGAAGGAGCGATCAGGAGTTGAATCATCACAGCTACTTGGCTTGTTTTCCTCTCTCCCAAGTTGCTGCGCTAGTTAAATATGAAGCTACTGCCGCCTCGGTCCCAACATGTCTTTGAGAGGGAAACACGAAATTCCTTTTTCATCTCCACCTCACAGCGAGCTCTCAAGCTTTCAAAGTAAAAGAAAAAAGGGGGAAGCCGCAGTAAACCACCCACCAAATAATGAAAAATCACTTGAAATATCCTCCTTCAACTATCGAGGAGCTGAACTCTGCGAGAGGCCCTTTATTTCTGCCATTACCCTCTGAAAGGTGCACATTACAGCTCTACCTGCCTGTCTGAAAAACAAGGCAGCAGATCAGCTGGCTTTATTGCTTCTTTACCCTCTGTTTTCACACTCCAGCAGCTCTCTTTGCTCCTGTCTTCTCCTCTTCCTTGCAGGATCTCCTTGTATAGTTTTCAGACCGACAGATTTTAATTGTGTTTCCCAGGATGTGATTGATTTAAAACGAGCAAGCAGAGTGCAGAGACGTTCATCTGCTTGAGCAGGCTGTGTTTATCTTATCCCCAAATCATCCCTTAGATCTTTTCTTTTATCGTTGAGGAAAGTATTTCTTTAATGTGATTATAACATCTCAGGCTGTGCTCAGCTGTTTCAAACTGTCATCAGAAATAGAAAGAGATATTTCTTGCCTATGTTTGAAGAAAAAAAAAGAATTTTGCAAGGCTCTGCATGTCCGAACAGATGCTCTGGATATTGTTTCCATGTTTATCTGTTTGAATCAACGGAAACCTTTTATTTCTCTCAAAAGGAAAAGCCAAAACAGCTGTTTCAGCTCACTGTTTCCATCACCAATATAGTGTCTGTCACATTAAATTGTGCCTTTATTGCTCAAATGTAAAACAGTATAAATATGAAATGAACTTGTGTGGCTGTGAATCAGACAGTGTTTATTCCTGCGTGCTCCTGGAGAGGATTTACACATCCTTTGCATATGAAGTCAGGCAGATTCCTTTTTCTTTTCTTGCTCCCTCCCTTTGAGAATGCAACGGTATTTTTTTTTGCCGTTCTGGCGAAGTATCAGGTCTCAGATGGTTGAATTCACCCTGACATGCCCTCTGTGTGAACTATGGAGGAATAACATGCACTCACGCACTTGTTGTTGATGTCAAAACAATCAGCCCTGCACATGTTGACCCCTTGTCTCCGTGTCCCCTCTGTCCCCTCAGAACAAACAAAAAGCAACCTGAAGGTAACCTCCCCGGAGGACGCCGAGCACGTAGGCCGCAGACAGGCCTCCCCAAATGGGACGCCTCCTTCCAGAGGGGACGCCAAAGGCAGCCGCACCGTCCCTCGAAGACACACGTTAGGGGGCGCCCGCGGCTCCCGAGAGATCCTGGCTATGCAGCCGTCAGACATGGACAAGAAGAGGGAAGCCTTCCTGGAACATCTGAAGCAGAAATACCCCCATCATGCCTCAGCGATCATGGGCCATCAGGAGAGGCTGCGAGAGCAGGTCAGTGGGTTTGGAGAGTCGTGACTGTGGAATCTTGTTGCTTTTATCAGTCTCATTATTGACTTTATCTCAGTGATGAATTTTATAACCTTATCTGAAACATAATCAGTCATTTCTTTGTGTTTCTGACCTGAAAACTTTTCCTTTAAATCTGGTAGCTTCCCACTTTATCCTAAAGAGTTTATTCGCTTTGTTTAAACTTTTGTCCATCTGCCAAACACCGATGGATGGACAAATCTACCAAGTTGCTTTCTTAAAATAAAATAAAAAATACAGGAATACGAAAGAAAATATGGCAATGTCACCCTTTATTGGCTGTAAAAGTGATAATGTTTTGTTTTTAGCCGATCCTTCTGCCGCAGAATGGCAATCATAGGCCACAACTGGCAATTTCAAATAAGGAAACAAACTCTTAATTTATACAGGAAGTACCCATGTTACCACCAAGGAGCGACATCCAGTTTGAAAATATGAAGCCTATGTGGAAGGGCTAAAAGTTCCAGTTTGTTGACAGTCCATGTGAAGCTGGTTCAAAAAACGGCTTGGGTCTGGAAAGCTCATTTCTTTGTCGGCGACTCAGCTGTGTAGAAGATATTAAGGTCACAAGTTTGCCCAATCAGATGCACAGCTCAGCTGACTGACAGGTCGGGCACCCTGTAGCTTTTAGTGAAGCTATAAGCTCAAGCCCTCCTCTCAAGTTAGCAATTCTGAAGTGGCCTCTTCCGGCGACAGGCTTCATTACTCTGCATCAGAAACAGATGGGTGATGTCACGGAGACTACATCCATTTAATGTAGTTTATGGTGTGAATGGCTTGCAACCCCCGCTTACAATTTTATAAGTAAACACCATACTGATTGTTCAGACTGTTCGGATGAAAAAAAGCTAATTATGACTAATATAACTGTTATCATCAACAAAACATAAACATAGTTATGATCCCTGCTGACCACAGTAAGACAACAACAAAACACATATCAACCACGTTTAGACCTGAAAAAATGTTATAGCTACCAACCATACTCAGTAATACTAATACTACAAAGAGGCGGGGCTTTGCTAGTAGAGAAATTAGCCTTTTTTTAACCAGGCTGTAAACATGTTTACTTTTGCTGTAAAAATCTGCTTTTTTTGTCATCGTGGTACAAAATCCTGGTGGTGGTGGGACACAACTAGTGCTGTCTGTGTGACTTAGCTGGAAGAGTTAGCCAAGGTGTCTGTTAGCCAAATATGTAGCTATAGCCAGCAATTTAGCTTCCCTTGTTAGCCTTGAATCTGGCTCCAGCTGGATGCAGGATGTAACATATTCTCTCTGTGTGTCCTGATATATGAATTTTGCTATTATTTTGTTTTGCATACGGATTACTGTTTGTCAGTTTTTGTCTGTGGATACAAAAGTTGTCAGGTTGTATCAAGATACAAATCCATGATCAACAACTGCAACCAGAAACTTGGCAACATGATTCAAGGGGCGTGTGTACTGCTGCTCTCTCTTTGCAAGAAGTCATTTTATTGATTTAACCTGTCTAATGTTGGCAGGTATGATGTATAGCATGAAGCTAGCTGGGTCTCTGTGATTTGTTTGAAGCTAACAGGCTGTCAATTAGCTATGATTTTGCTCATACACGAAAGTGGTGTCAATCTTCTCTTCCACTTCTTTGTGGAAATCAAACCGGTGCATTTACAAAATGTTAAACTGCTGCTTTAACAGGACAATAACAGTAAAACACGTCTGACAGCAGCTAATAAATAACTTTCATAACAACAGAATAAAAAGTGACCCTGTGAGTGCTTTTGTGTCCACTCTTGGAGTTGGAGGTATTTTTATTGTCCCTCACAGACTGAGGCAACAGCGCTACTCCAAAACAATTTCCTCTTTTTTTTTTCCTTTTTGTTTGCCGCAGGTTAAATGTGAAGTCTATCCCATAAATCTGCCTGTCAGGTTTCCCTCCCACAACGGGTGAGGTACATTGAGGCTTGTGTGAGTAGGTAGATGAAAACATGCGAACCACAAAGTGCTTTAAATTGTCCATACAGTCTGAGGATTGTTTGGATCACTATGATTGCACTTTGCTTATACTTTCTGACAGTTTGTGTAGAATACAGCTCTGTGTTGTTTGGAGGAAGGAGACCCAGAGGGGGTCACTAGGTGGCTCACCTGGTCATTGTGTGTTTGTTTGCCCTGGGTCAGAGGAGACAAAAGGGAGGGGCAAGCTTGCTTTTGTAGCCAAAACAATTGAAGTAATGGTGAGACTGGCACCGAGCCACAGGGGAGCTCCAGGCATTCTGCAAGAGGGATTTTGTGTGCTTTTTTCAGACCAGCCCACACGGCTCTACCTGCATGCAAAGTTAACCCTTTCCATGAGGTTCTTAAACCCAGCTCTCTGATCATGAAGTGTGTGGATTTGCATAGGTAATCAGAAGTCATGGTGTTGTGTTACAACAATCTTTTCATTTGGGAGTGTGTTATTTGTGTGATTATGCAATATTTGCCTCACTAAGTTAGAGACAGAGAAAAAAAGTGCATGTGGTGTTATTTTTCCCCCGTAGAGAGGAGAGGAGGGAAGAGTTTGTTGTGAAATGAAGGCAGTCAGACAGGTAAGATCGGCTCCGGATTTTGGGGTGGAGTCAGCGTTGCTATAGCGACTCATGATGTCACCGCTGGAGGGGTTCAGTTTACGTGTAGGTGCCTGCTGGAGCGGACAGGCTGGGAGCTGTGAGAGTGCAGGGAAGCTGCGATGGATCTGAAGACTGTCTGGAGGCATGGCTCTCTGCACAAGGAGTCCGCGGAGGAATAGAAACTAACTTTTTCTAGAAAAGGCGGAATAAACCGGTCACATCTGCGCTTTTTGAGCGGGGAGAAAGAGGGAAAAGGTAGGAAACTATCGAAATTCACTGCTCTTCTTCGCACTGGGTGAACTCTTAGACTTTCGAAACAGCATTCAAAAGCCCACCGAGGCATGCACTTTTGCGCTTTTACGCAAAGTAGGTCGTTGGTGCTGCAGGAGACACGAGTGCACCGAGCAGGTTGCAAGGTGCTGCAAACTTAGCGGGGAGAAAAAATGGAAGATGAAGTATTTGAGCGCGGCTGTGTCTAGTCTCCGCTTCAGTTTGAGCCTTAAGGTTGTTTTGCAAAATCACCTTCAGCTATCAGTAGTCCTAAAAGGCAGCCAATTATAATATGGAGCCGTGATTACAGAGCAAATTATTCGATGAATGAACGGTGACGGAAACGTGCCCGAGCTTGCACGAAGATGGTGTTATGACAGGTTGAGATATGGAAAAAGAAAATAATATTGTTACGCTGCTATTAATGCAAGTTTGTTGCTACGTCATTACGTCAGAGATAATGTTTTCAAACCAAATCTTTAAGATCTTATTTATTTATTTTAATAATTTGAGTGTTTGTGATTTTTTTTACATACTTTTGTAACTTTATTTTCCTTTTTTATTTATTTATTTTCCGCTGATTTTATCAAGTTCTGTCTGTTTTTATGCTTAATTCGCCGTCTCCCTCCTGACATGCATTTAAGCTTCTTGTTTCTTGGGTTATAAGCTTCTGTTGTTGCTTTAACAATGTATCCAGGGTTGCTGCTAGTTGTTGAAGTATAAAAAATATATACACTTTCAAGGCCCACTCTCATACTTTTGCAAGGTAACTGCAAGATGAAGCCTTTTTTTTATTTCCTGTGTATAGAAAACAAAGTTTTGAGTCATTCCAAGGTCATGGAGAATTAAGTTTGGAACTTACAAACCTCAATAAATTGGATTATCTGACAGTGCTTTTTCTGTAACAATTATTTTGTTTAATCTCAAGTCATCTGCTTCTTTAACTCCCTGAAGTTCTCCCATCACTTCTTGAGATGCTAAAATAAACATAGACAGATGTGATCTATTGATGCTCATTGTCAGTTTGTTAAGACGTGGCACTTTTAGACCGAGTTTTAACTCCCTCATACGTTATTCAGATTTGTGGAATGAGATTTGAGCGGTGACGGCTCCTCTTGAATATATCATGTCAGGGAAAAAGATAGAAGATACTGTCAAAGAACAGACGCGTTTGGGCATGAATTTTCAAGCTAATAAATGAAGCGCTTGAAACAGGAAAAAAAGATGATTGAAAGCCTTATTTATCATGATTTAATATTGGATGTGATGTGTCCTAATTTAGTGCTAATTTAAGAGAAGCAAAACAAAACAAAAATTACGCATTTATTGAAGCGTTTGTCATTTTTGCATCCCATGGAGGTATAATTATTCTGCTGAGAGGATAAAAAGCAAGAAAACAAGTCAAGCAGTGGTGATATTTGTGGTAGAGAGTGTGGGAAAAAGCACTCTCACATCGTGGTGGAGCGCTGACCTTACAGGAAAGGCAACATCAGTGGCAACCGTGCATGCCTCAGAGGTGACAAAGACATGTCTCCGGAGGTTTGAGTTACAAAGGCGGAGATTAATCAAGGTCAGGTAGAGGTTGGGAAGATGATACCGTGATAGTTTCAAGTGTGTGATGGGATGACCCAGCTCTACCCACCCACACACACCCACACTGACACACATGCAGACTTAAACTTATAAAAGGTACCCCTTGATTCTTCAGTCTGTGATCCTTAAATCCTCGACAAAAGCGAGAGGTTTAATTTCCTCCTCTCCTCATCAGGCCCCCCAAAGACCTGAATCCCACCCAAGGGAGATGAGATAACATCCCATTGGTTTGACCGCCACCCCTCTCCGTCTCTCACCAGAACAAACTGAACTGCTTGACCGATCACAGAATCACATACGCACACTGACTGAGTTCCCTCCTTCCTCCTGTGAGTCAGTGTCTGTGTGTGATGAGCTGTGACCTGTGAGGCCGTCTGTTTCCCCGCAGAGGGGACGAGCAGCCATGTTAGGACAGCTGTCTGCAGCTGTGGACAGGAGACGGACACATGGAAAGAGAGACAGACAGGTCCACTGCCACAAGCTGTGATAATCCTCAGGCTGCTGAGTGCACAGGTTACGGTAATTGTGTCAGTGTCAGACAGGAAAACTTTTTTTTTGTCATGAAGCTTTTTGACAGGTGTTTAAAGTTGTGTTAGGGTTAGGGTTACTTTTTGCTCTAGTCATAGATCACTGTGCAGTGTGTAGCTCTATTATCCGAGACAAGCGGGGACGTAGTATTGGCGTATGTCTAATTTTAGTAATGGAATTTCATTTGGGGCCAAAAAAAGTTGACACTCCCACCAACCTCGCACGCTTGTTTCAGACATCAAATCATCCCCTGTTGATGAGCACTTCTGAGCTATTTAAGCATAACAAGAGACCTCCACATTCCTGACCCAGTATGGCTTGTTTACGTAAAATAACTGTTCTAGTTATGTGAGATGTTTAGACATTTGCGATGTACTATAAGCTTAAGCCTGGTTAATACTTAAACTTTAAATTGCACAGTATAAACACCGAAGCCAGCACACATAACCTGAAATGCACCTCCTCCAAAATGAACCTATCTGTTGAGATAACTCTGATCAAGCCCTATGAATATTACGCAATGCAGTGGTGTAGTTAGTGCGTTTATATTTCCAAAACCATTGAAGCTAGCATTCTACTTCTTCTATTGTATAACATGCTCAAAAACAGCGAAAAAAAAAAACAGTGGAAAATTGTAGTTTTATTTTTCATTTTTTCATCCTCTCTCCCGTTTCTCTTGAATTCCTGTTTTTGAAAATTGCTGTATGATCAACAGCAGCATGTGTCAACTCCATTATATGGAAAAGCAAGCATAGAAGTTTGCCTCCAAGTGTCTTGACAGAATGTTGCAGCACAATGTGGACACACTGACAAGAATTTAGTGCTTGTGATCACGCCGGTCACTACATTGTCAGGTCATTATACAAGTTTAAACCAGGCTCAACTGTCAAATGGGCTCCTCTTCCTTGGATCAGTGCCAGCGGCTGGGCACACCCACAGCCTCCAACCATGACTTTGCGAACACACGCACTAGCCCAGCAACCACCTGTAGCACAGCATTTCTATATGGGAGAGACTTGAGAGCTGTGCACCTGACTTGGCATGCTAGCACAAGCTAATTATGGATATTTGACACATACCTGGTTAGCAGAAAGCTACAGACGTCACTCTTCTTCCCAAGCTGCTTTCCAAGTGCCCTAAAAAACAAGTGACAGTCGAGCCAAGCCTCACCCTCATTTAGTAAAAAGCTTTCTCAATTTTGTTGTTTTGTTTCACATCGTAGCTGCTCTGAATAGCTTCTTCCACTTGCTATCATTAACACGCGAAGTCACTTGTGCACTGGTTGCACTGTGATTGGCTGAGGTTGCAATGTCCACTCTCTGCCCAGAAACATCCCGAAACAACCAAAACATCAACATGTATACAGGCTGAGGAGCAGGTTGGGGCAGACACAGACACTGATGCACAAAGGCCAGAAGTGACGATAGAGCAGGATTAATTTTGTGAAAGTTGTCTTTGTTTTAGGGAAAATAGATGCTGCAAACCCATGCTGCAGAACCTACCTTTGAAGAGTGAAAGGAACTTTGGATTAGTGTTGACTTTGGTGCCATTTGAGGTCAAAACAGTTGCTTTGGCTTCTTTACTGAACTTTTCATTCACATAAATTGTGTCTTCTGACAAATAATGTCATTTTACTCTGTTTTCCCCAGTCAGATCTCTTACCCAGTCACAAACTTTGCTTCAGCACAAAACAAAAAACAACAAAGGCTGTTTGAGCAGCATGTTTATATTGTCTCATCCACTGATCATCACTTTGGGGACCTTTCATAAATCCTGTTTTGGTATATGTTGGCAACAGATCAGAGCAGTTTTCTGCCTTACAAAGTCACAGTTTTAGACTCATTATTAGTCTGTAGTGTAACTCCATTTATTTTTAGCCCTATTTTGTGTTCAATCAGGCGTATTCGCTTTGATTTGCTTGCGCACAGTGTGTTTGTGATGGTCAGTGGAAATTTTTCTTTATAGCTGATGCTATCAGAAATTTCAAAATACCACTCTGCTGTGTCATGATGACCTTTATTGCATTATCCATCAAAGCCAGGCTTTGGCAACATTTCTTTCTAGCCAACTTGGGACTTAAACAAATTGTCAGAGTCAGTAGAGAAGAGGAAGTATCATGATATTTGTACTTTTTACGACATGTTTTTTTTTTAAAAGGGTTAATAGTGTACAGATATCACATGTAAGGACTTGACATCTTGGATAAATACATCTTTTGAAGACTGCACTGGAAAATGATCACACGAGAGGAAATCCGTCTTTAGGATTAATAGTTTGGCAGCAAGTCAAAGCAGATCAGCAGCATAAATAAAGCATGGAAAAAATGATGCATTTAAGAGCAACATCAATTAGACGGCTGGTTGCACAATATTTTCACCCTCCCATCAATTCCTGTCGAGCAGAGCCACATAAATAGTGCTGATGTGCTATGAAAGGCAGTAAATGTGCTGTAAACTCTCCCCCTGTGTCTTTTTGAGTCATTGCAACATTTTGGCCAGTCCCACACACACTCCTCCCTGTGGGCTTCTGGCCCTGCTACACGGCTGCTCCTCAGGACCAAGGTCAGATAGATAACACAGGCGCTGAGTATTCATCAGCTCCTTGCGAAAGATAAAATCATAATCAGGGAAAAGAAAAAAAAGAGTGAGTGTGGATTATTCTTCTCATTTCTTAAGAACTCTCAAAAAAGCTCCTCCTTTGATTTCAGTATCACAACAGATGATCTAGTAAGCACACGCAAACCTTTACACCCATTGAAGGTTTCTACAACACCTCTGTGTCTGAGGCTTTATGCACCTTGTGTGTGAAATCAGACAATCAAACAGTGTGCAGCAGGTCTGCAGTCACAAACATCTGTTTTTAATCATCACACCTCCTCCACTGACCATCCACTGCTTTTAATAGCATCTGCCACCTCTGCACCAACACGGTGACACAAACAAGAAGCACAGGGTTAATTGTGGGCATGCATTGACCTGCTGGTGAATGGAGGTTTTGTGAAGAGGGTTTTGTTTTTGGGGGGGCTGCAGAACCCCAATAGAGGGAACAAGTGGTTGGAGGAATTGGCGCCACGGCCGGTTTAATCCAGACTGTGTTGGGGGAAGAGGGAGGAAGAGGAGGAGGGGGGGTTAAGCCTCTCTGACAGAAGGCCCCGATGGACCTGCCTCAGATCACGGCTGATAATGAGTCAAGCCAGACAGAATTTTACACTCCGTCTCGAGTGCAGTGGCAGTGCGTTAATCAGACCAGCTAATCAGGTCTGAGCTCTTTTTACAGTGTTCTGTATTAAACGGGCTTAAGTAACAACAGAAGAAGTTTTATTGCAGCTCCTCTGGGTTTAGCAGGCAGGTAGTTATTGTGAGGATGCTAAAATGTCACATTTCTGATCAGATGTGCAGATAACGGAGGTGAAATGTCTCCAGCCTCTTTAACCTTTGCATTCTTTTAGGTATAATTAAAACCATTTGTTGCAGCAGTCACAGCCTGAGGAGCTTCGGCTGACGACCATCTCGTTAGCTAACAAACCAACTCTGCTAAAATGAAGTGAAAAGTCATTAAATTCTAGTCGTTTACTCAAGCTTATGTATTTTGTGCAGAAGACATGTTTGCAGTAGACTGAATTGGCATTTTTCTATCTGATTTAAAGACAAATATCCTATCTTTATTTTGTTGTTAGATATGCACAGACAGCTTTTCAAATCAAGACCCTTTTGCACCAGTAGTTTTACTGTTTTTGTTTTCACGATTGCAGAGCAACTTTCGAAGCATGTAAAAAAAAAAAAAAAACAGAGCTTGAAAGAAATGCAACCCACAACCCCCAAAATAAATAAATCTGGATGAATTAAGCAAATTTGAATCAGTTGCACTGTTTGGCATTGGCAGAGAAGATTTGGTCAGTTTTACATGGGTCCAACACACATACTCAGCTCTGCTAGTCATCCCAAAAAGAGACTATCTTGACAAATCTGGCACCGTATAATAGGGAAATAAAACACTTTCCAGTGATATAAAATTTATTACCAAATTTATGCCGAAGATATAACGCACCGAACATTTTTCCTTCCTTTTTATAATAAAGCAGGAGAGGAAAGTGTTGATCGGGGATGTAAACATACATCAACGAAAAGCTAAACAAACCTTAATGTTTAGGGTTGTTTTGTGCATAGTTTTTGTCTTACATAGATGCATGGCCAGTGTTGATCACACTCTGCCAACTGGATTAATCTTCCGAGAACGTAATTTCAACGTATTGCCATTACAGTCCCAACTGTTCATGATTTGATAGATTGGCAAAGACATTCCAAGCTTTATGACCAATAGAAATGCTGAGCAAGCAGGAACGCTGTTTTCCCCTCGCTGCCTCTCTCTGCACCTTTTGCTTTGCAAGTCTTTGCATGCAGCCAAACATCTGGACTCCACCTTGGGCAAAAGGTATGAACCTTACTTCAAAAGGCAGCACAGAGGCCAAGGCACACCAGGAGGATCTTACCACTGACAGGACCAGCTCCAAGCATCTGGTTCAGACCTGATTTTGATCTCCTGGATTTTATTTCCAGTTGGGCCTTCTCAGGTTGAGAATAGGGAGGAAAGTGGGTGTTGGGTGCAGGGTAGCCTGGCAGCAGCTTGGCTAGATGTCAGAAAAAGTCACTTTTCTATCTTTTGTGTAAATTTTGAACAGATAGAGGGAGTAGGCAGATTTTTTCATTGTAAACAACATGTCAGAGCTGATCTGGAACATCTGGACTTATTTCCTAGTACACAGTGGGAACGTATATACTGTGGCATCAGAAACTAATGGAATCAGTCATAAATTAGATGATTTGACAGAATAGGAGCATGAGCTGCAGTATATCATAGCACCTCCTTTCACTTTCACTGTGTATCCTAGAGCTGATCATGAGTAAGGATCTCATGATACGATACAAAACTGTTCCGTGTGAAGAAGTATGAAGTATGATACACAGTTGTGTCTGTGATGGCATATGTTTTATCTGACATGATAAAACAAATACCATATGACAATTGGACAAAAAGAATTAGAATACAGCCAGAAGGATCCAGACCAACACATTGGTTAAGATACAATATGATGTGATACCACAAATACACTACAATACAACATTAAGGATACTGAACTATAAGACAGTTCGATACAATATGGACGCGACAACCCATACTAATACGATCAGTAGGATACTTGACTTGATACAACAATTATAATAAAGCAGTTAGGATATGATGCACTAATTCATTCTAACTTTTATCTAGTCTCAAAAAAAGACATTGAGGTTTCCCTCGTTTTCGATGTTGTTGAGACCACAGACATTATATCAACAATGATAATAAACAACTCAAACCAGTTAATCGCAAAATAATTAAAACAGTTACAATAATAGGAACAGTGGTCAGTAATCAAGGTCTTGAACTCTGTAAGAGAGGGAAAGGCTGTTTTCTTTAGAGTAAGTTGGAGGGTATTCCACGAGTGATGGGCATCGAAGGACTTGATGGACTTTAAGGGTGGGATCTCACTGGCAAACCATACCGTACTTAAGCCGCTTTAACCTTAAAGTTCAGTTCATTTGGCCAGTATGACTGCAAGTATGCTGTGCTTGAGCCCAATTCACTTCTCTACTTCAACACACTTCAGAGGTGGGCTTCAGCGCATTACACTTAATGCACTAGCACAAGCTTGCGGACATGAGGTATGATCCATGGCGTATAATCGCTGCGATCGCTCCTCTCCACAATTGTTGTTAACAGTAGTGGGGTGTTAGGGGGCTGTGCTGGACCAAAACAACTTAACAAAAGCCAAAAAGTATCTGAGTTGCAGCAGTGTCCTCTGTGTCAAATTGTGCTTACTCTGATAAGATCGCGCTTCATGTAAACGAACGCTTCATGATGACATAGGCGGGCCATGTGTGTACCTTTAGTCCAGTTCATATTGGACTAGTGTGACCACAGGCTGTACTCTCCAGCGGGGTAATGGCAATCATGCTTGAGGGGCCGTTTACATGACAACGGTTTTATGGTGAAACGCAAAAGTTTTGAAATGATTACGTCACACTCTGCTTCATGCGAGCACATACAACAGGACAACAGTACAGTTGTTACGATCACTGTGAACTAACGTGTTGTGCTTGTGCTGCTCAATTTGCTGTAACTGCTGACTATCTTCATACAAAATGTGCATCTGTTACTCCTCTTCTGCACTTAGTATTCCCCAATACACCAGATGATTGGCTCAACTCTACTTCAGTGGAGATCTACCGAAAGCTGCTTCCAGACAAGACAGTTATAGCACCACGCAGATTTTTTTCACTGCCTTTCAGCGTTTTCAGATGAAATAGAGTCGTGTAAACAGGGCCTGAGTATGGCCAATGTGACTACGCCCTAAGAATGAGTAAGTCAGACGAACCAGCCCTGTAGGATCAATAATACAACTCCAACAGGTTTGAATAGTAGGGTGGTAGCTTAAGGGCTTTGAAAATATACATATACATATACATAATATATATATATACATATGCAAAATAACCAAACAACAACTACAATGCGGACTGATGAGACAATTCGACATGGTATGATACAACTACAAAACTGTGCTCTACAACAATCATGTGATATGACATCATATGAAAAAAACATTAGGATACTATTGGTATCAAGATACATAGGGTCAAGATATGATATAAGGCATAATGTGATACTTTGTGGTACTCTTTGTAATTTACAGAAACTTAAAAGTGGAATTAAAAAAATTATCACATGTGTATTTGACCCAAAAATGACTTGTTTTTAAGTTCATTGTGCGTTTTGATCCAAAGGGTGGAGGAATCAACACATTGTAAAAATAGATTTTTAAATATTTATGTGCAGCCATAGTATTGTCATGCAACCAAGCTCTTGCTATGTTTAGTCTAACCGGGGGGGTTACACTTTGCTGTTAGTGTTCACACGGTGGCTAACTTAACAAGTCCGCCAAAAGCCTGAAGGGGTTTAACACCTTAAACACCAACAGGCTCCGTTGTTTACTGACAGTGGGAGGTGGTGGAGTGTCACAACGTATCACATGTGGTTGACTGAGTCATGGCTGTGAGTGTGTGTGTGAGTACTATTCCTTATTTTGTGTCCAAGAGGTTAAAACCGGGTCAGTGTGGTCAGAAATGGATAACGAGGAAAATGCAGGAAGTGAGAGGGGGAAAAAAACAATGGAGGGTCAGAAAAACAAGCGCGAGTAAGAAGTGAAGAGGTCAAGTACAGAATAACTATCTGACAGTGTTTACATGACGTGATGGGTAGCAGATCATGTTTTCAGGAAACGCAGGAGCTTAATTAAACTTCATTTTATTAGACTCCTTTGTCCACAAACACACAGAGATATATAGAAGAGACACCATCCTCTGGGAGAGCGGGTATAATAAATCTTGGGCCCGGCAGAGGAGTGTATGTGGTCCTCTGTGACTTGCTAATTAGGCATGAATTGGATAGCCATTATCAGGCAAACAGGCAACCTGACACTTGACAAAACGCAGTGATTTAAAGCGTTGCATGCGAACGAAACTGCAGAATATAGCAGCAGCATTGTGCCCTTTTTAGTGACATAATATTACATGTGAGCTCATGAGTGTACAACATGATGCAGAGGATGCACCGCTCTTATTCCTCTGTAGAGAAGAAGGCCAGCTTTGTCTGGCTGACCACATGCTTGGAGCCACACACACACACACACAAACACACGTTCTCAGATATACACCCCAAGAGACTCAATTAGACCTGGAAGGCCTTTTATTTTACCTCATGACGGACGCTCTCTGGAGAACAACCAGGTTCATGTGAGGACGTGTCATATAAACGGGCGTCCTGAAACATGAGCACAGCTTTGTCCTACGATTTTACATTGATGGATGCTCCCTTTGTGTTTTGCCATGGTGACATCCTGTGTGTTTTTACGGATTAATCAAACACTTATTGAGATATTGTGGGAATCTGTAAGTGTTCCAGTTGCAAAATGCATCCCACTCTCTCTCAGTGAAGTGATACTAAAGAGCGTGTTTGGGCACATCACAGCTCTGCAGCACCGTCAGCAAATACTTTGCATGTGTTTGTTTGGAGAGAGACACAGTGAGCAGAATAGACTGTATGTGTGCACAAACTCCAGGGTGTGTGCAAATCATTGAATGCATGACTGGTGAATGATCTGCCAGCCTCGGTCAAGTTTGGACTCTTAATATTATGTAACACTTTGACTTGAAGGCATGACAACAACCACAGAGAATACTGTGTTAAGAAAACAGGGTTCATACCTGGCAAAACAAACTGAGCTTCTGTTAAGTTATATTTGCCTGAGAAACTTCACATCGGCCCCACCTTGGACTTGGGGTGTTCTGTTGGTAGCTATAGAGATAAGGAGAAAAAACTGGATCTGTAAAGGGCCCATTTGGCATTTTCAAAACCCCTTAAATCCATCACATCTGAGCTTACATATTTTGTAATGTTATCATATATGTGTGATGTGTTATTTCTTACTTCTAAAAAAAATGGGACGCTTTACAATCATCGCCCTGAAACTGTTGAGCTGTTTGCATGATCTCACAATGTTTTGCATCTCTTAGCATCTTTACTTCAGAGAGAAACAGCCTCTCTAGAAAAATCAACATGATGAGTTAGGAGTTATTCCATTGGGTGTTATTTTAAGTATTTTACAGCTTTTTAAGTGTTTTGTTGTCCCTATCCTGTCTTTTTCAATTAAGACTAAGGTCACGTACAAAAAGATGCTTGTTTTCCACTGGATACGTCATAAACTCAACTGCCCTTCCTCATGTAAGCAAACCACACTGCATTTCATGGGGGAATCTTTGGTGGTCAGGGTTAGACAATGTCTACGTGGGCCACAGGACTGAAAATAGGAACGGAGGGTCAGAGTGAAGACAGTTTAACACATTGCATTGCTTATATAAAGTTAGGACCTTCTGTCAGGAAACAGTGTTATTTGGTAAATATGTTGCCCATGCTCACTTGCTTTGCAGGATGGTGGGACATTGCATAACACACTGCTTGCGCAAAATTCAAAATTCACATACAATTTTTTCGAAACTATAAAAAAGAAACATTTTGTTTGTATTATTTTAACTTTTAGATAAGATTTAGATAACTCTCAAAGAAATTTTGTTAAAATTTAAGAAAGGGTCACAACTTTTTGGGAGTTGGTTTAGATTCAGTTGCTAGCCATCAAATTTTTAAATTAGGGATGGGTACCTTTGACATTTGAAACGATATGGTACCGATGCCCGGTACCTGGCAATCGGTACCGGTACTTAATGGTACATATTCATTCTTTAATATATAAACTTGCAATGCTGTGTTCATGTCCAGCAAGGAAAATTGCCTTCTTTTCCACTCCCTCACAGTCACAAGGATGTGTTAGGCACTTAAACATGGTACCTTTTGGTTTTACGTGAATCGGTACCAAGTACTTTTGACAGAATTTGGTCGGTACCTATAAAAGTACCTAATTTAGTATCCTTAGTTAAAATACACAATTACGAATTCTGGCTGTTTGTTACCTGCAGGGATGGCTGAGAGTGGCACAGTGTCTGGGGTTTGGCTCATTTCTACCAAAGGAAAACTTTTTATAGTATCGATGCCATTGAAAATGAATTTAGTTTTTTTTTTAATTATTTGAGCTCATCATTTGCTAATGTACAAAAGAAACATTCTGTTTAGTTTTGTAATTATTGTGGAATATTTGCTTATTTATTTCCTGCATTATGTACCTGTTTGTTGTCGTCCTTAGCCATCCTAATCATATAACTAAGCCCTTGGCTCAGAACTATATTGTATTAAAGTTTGCTTCTGTTGTTCTCAATAAATGAGTCTGGCTGATGGTCATGGTTGTTTTACTGCGTTCACGTACGCCACCAAGCCAACTCAATGCCTAAAACATTTTCATGACGTCACCGAAGAGTGGTTTTTAAAATAAATGTGTTCAGCAGTTAGGGAAGAAGATGATAGCCACTTCAATTAGAAAACAAAGTGCAACTTAATTTACAACTAGTTTTTTGCAAACTTCCATGGTCAAGCACATCAGCATTGTGCATCAAATCAAATCAAATCAAAATGCATCAACTTAAATTGTCTTTGAGGGTTAAGAAAACTCTGTCAACCTTTGCTCTGCTGCTGCAGAACTTAAAAACTGCAAGTCCCCTCGGTTAAAAGTAATGATCCAGTGTTGAAATCAGCAGAACTAAAGCAAGTTTGCTAACTAAACAAGGTGATTGAGGCTTCGTTGTAATGTGTCGAAGATTGCCTGAAGATAAAGTTAATAAAGCCTCATAATGACAAACTCAGTTGTAACGTCAAGAAGGTCAAGCAGGAAAAAGTTGTATGGAGGAAGACTTTGTTTTCCTGACTTTGAAGAATAGATATTAGCGGCAGTAAATAATAGAGAGGTATCGATTGTGTCATAAGGAGTCTCGATAGAGGTATTACTATTAATAAAAACTGACAATCCTAATTCTAGCTAGAAGGCCCTCTGTGCATGCCTTGCCTTGGTTTCAAAGATCCCTTAGGGTAAAGTTTAGTCTTATCTCCTTGAGACACAAGTGTCATCTGTCAGCCTTCAGCCTCAGCCTCAAGAAGAGGTTGAGATCCAAGCCAAGATTTCAAATGAGGATTAGCGGTGGAGCTGCTGTTTTAAGATAAAGTGAATTTTCCGGAAACTTTGAAAAGTTTTGAACTTAACTCAAGGGATCAGATTTTTCCACTCATGCTGCTGGAGCAGTGAGAAATATTTAAGCGCCACGAGTCGTGCAGTTACCCTTCACTCTCACACAATCTCTGTCTGGCACAATGATGCACAAAAAAGCACACATTACAGACAATGACTTTCCCTGGCTGTGGATTGTGTGTGTGTGTGGGTGTGTGTTTGTATTGTGCTGTTGGATAGTTTTAGATGTGGGGCGGTGTATATTGCATTGGATGGAAGAGCTGTGAGATAGAGCAGAAAGGAAGGCGAGTCGGGCGGCACGGCTGTTCAGAGCAAGTGCCACAGGGGCTGAAACAACAGAGGAGGAAAAGACCCTGTTTCCTTTAGAGCGGGGAGTTTCCAGTTTCACATGGAAGTCACTTCTGGGAGGAGAAAGCCACTTGTGTAACATGGTAAATACAACATGTGTATGTTTTTAAGATGATTGTGTTCGGACATGACTTCTGTACTCAAATGATTTCATTTCCTCCTTTTATAAATGTGGTGTAAGAAAACCAGCTCCCCACTCCCTGATTTATCTGATGGTTATGCAAAGTTGACTTTAGTAACCTCACTCATTCAAAGGAGGGGTTGATGTCTGCTGGCGATAACCGTGACCGACTCGTGTATGCGTGAGTGGATGAAATCAATTGGACGGCGTAGCTCATTTGTTGGAAATGTCACAAGTGGTGGAAGAGATAGTCATCTCGCCTCCTCTCTGCACCGGTCAACAGGCGCAGCATTGTGTCTTTTCTGATTATGCACTTCATTTGCGGTCTGAGTGACAGATCTGCTTGATTATATTTTACTTGCCGATGTCATATTCTATTAATGAGATGGCAGCAGTCCTGGTTCTACCCCCTCCCCGGTGATATCTGACTACATCTGTGTACAAAATGGGCTCTAACCATAACTTCTGCACACAGTTTCACCTTCGCTGTCAGCTCAGACTCTGTTGATGCTATAAAGTCATCCACTTTTAACACGCCAATTAACAGGCCAGACCCATCTCTGAAAGGTCATCTGGGGATTTGGATGAAGGGATTAGAAGAGGAATGCATCAGAGGAGGGGATGTGGTGGCGATGAATGGGAATGGATGAGTAGGGGGATTTTAGTATAATGTCATTAAGGCTGGGGGAGACAAAGGATGATGGTCCATCCACAGACGGCATACGGACCGAGCACTGACTGGTTGATTGATGGGGGCTTTATGCTTCAAAGATGAGCAGAACTGCTGTGACAGAGTTTTGGACTCCAACAGGTGTTTTTAATGAACTCGTTTACATTTGTACCATCCAGTTTGAACTTTTCATTTAAAAAACTTTGTCACATTTTAAGGGTGAGCAGTTCTCATTCAGTGCTTTGCTGATGAGCAGAGGTTGGTGTTGTTGCTGTGTACTTTTTTGGAAGTTTACATTGTAGTAAGGCTTGAGCTGGGCATTTTGGAAGGATAACCTTGAGGAGGGGGGTGTTTTCCCATATTTGAGCATAAAATAACAATGCTTAGAGTTTGAAAAAATGTGTGCCAATTTTCAAACAACTACATCTTCATATGTTGTAGAAACCCCTGAATCTGTCTTATAACTGTCAAAATGGTCAGTTCCGGAAATAGCACGAGATCTCAACAAGATCTTAACGAGATCTTCATGAGACTTGCTAAAATGATGAGGTCATCACATAAAGATCTCCATATTTGTTTGTGACAAGTGGGGGGGCCTTAAACACCAAGGTCGGCCTTTAGCTTTGCCCCTGACATGTCCTCAAAGGGCTGGCCAATCAGAGAGAAGGGGGTTTGTGGAGCAGGGAGCCTTAAAGAGACAGCAGCAGAAACAAAGTGTTTAGACAGAGGCTGAAATAAGACTTTTCTATCGCACCAGTGAGAAAAAAGGATTTTTCAACTCTATATCATGTAAAGCTGCTATAGGTACCAAAGGGTCAGTATAAATCCTTAAATGCACAGTGCCCCCTCTTTAGTTAAAAAAACAAATTGCTTAAGTTCAGGTAGTCTTTGGCCATCTTGTTTTCCTGAACCCATGGTGCTACTCTTGGACAATAGGTTGGACACATGTTGCTACATCTGCGGATGATAGGGGTTGACAGATACTAGCCAGTAGGTGAGAAAGGTTGGTGAGACAAAACAGACTTAGATGATGCCAAAACAAACTTTTGGGATCATCACTTTTTAATTTGTGAATTTTAGCAGCTATAAGAAACATGGCTTGCTAATCAAGTCAATGAAATGTCAAACATTGGATCTTCATTTTAATGTCTTATTTATGGCTCAGCTGTATCACCTGTTGTAGTCTAAATAGTCCTATAATTCACAAAATAAACAACATGTTATGTTGAACAAGTCTTGATGTTAGCGATTGACAGCATTACCTTGTTATATCAATGGAAAAGTAGGGTCCCTTTCTTATCTGTTTTCATACTATCATATGTTTTTGACCCCTGCTGGCTGCATCAGAAAATACAGATCTAATGTTTTTTGAATTGGTGTCACTGTTGAAAACCAAAATGCAACCTTCACTCTCTATAACAGTTTAAGAGTATGCTCAAGGCTGAAAATACTAAAAGCCTCTTAAGTTTGAAGTCTATCACATCAGCCTGTCAGACTGAGTGCTCTCAGAGGAACAACATGTCAAAAAAGACAAGTAAAGTGAAGGGTTAGCAGCCTGCAGAGCCACTGTTTGTTTCTGTGTTTCCCACTCAGATCAGCCCAGGTAATTACACTTAGCTCGATTTCCGCTTGCCAGACAGAGCCGGGGACAAATTAGCATCTTAAGTGGAAAGATGTGCTCAAGACACCGGAGTTTGTGATTAACGCCACACAATCTTCCACCCCCAGTCTCGTGTTGACATTCTTAGACGAGACAATAAGGAAGGAGTGAATGAAACTTGTTTATCTGGTTACTTGTGTACATAAGTAGTGATGCGTGAATGCAGGTGATTGTAGTCAAGCTGTTTTTGTAGGTAAATATGTCAACATCCATAAAAAGCTGTCTTAGGCTTTCATGGCAAGCCAGGCGGTGTTACAGCTATGTATGCTGATTTTATAACAACATAAGCACCAATCAGTTGCTTTTGTGATCGCAGGGGACACTAAATGAGGCTTTTACTACATTTAAAAATCAATCAGTGACACGCCAGGTTTCTGGTAAGCTGCTGTTATTCTTCATGATTATGATTTACCTGAATCGTCATATCTCTCCTCAGCGTGCTGACCTGTTACTGTGCTGAGATTGGTTGCAGGATATAACATAAAGACCTTGTTAAAATCATGCAGTGTTGTTCTTTTAGATGTTAAGCCCCCCCTGGCACAATAACTAAAAGTAGGCCAACAATGAAAAGGACTCATACTGTACATGCATGTTCAATAGGTGTGGATACAGTAGGAAGTAAATTTCTGCATCATGAGCGAGTGCAAATGACCCAGAAATTATATCAAAACAATTATAATTTTCTCTTTGAGCTCTTCTCTCCTTATTATTATTTTACTTTGTATTAGTTTGAATATGGACAGCATAAGCTTGCATTTTAAGGACAGGTATAGTTTGACAGACCTGTGGCAGAAGGTGCTCACTTAATAACCCTAGTGATTCATCATTAGGACAAAAGTATCCTACTTTTATTTAAAGGGGCCGTGTGGAGTTTGAAAGTGATCTTGAAAAAGTTTCCCTTGTAGATATACACCTGATCGTAATCCACACTTTAAAATGAGATTAATAGCGCTAATATTGCTTGTTACAGGCTATTTTAATTGCTACTTCTTAGCTTCTAGGTCAGTTCAACCAGGACCTTATTGATTTAAGGCATGGCTAGGTCTCTGACAACACCACACATGCTGACGAAGACTGTATCACTCACTCATTCTGTTTGCTCTGCTTAGTAGATGGATATAGATGGACATAGCGAACCAGGATTTACTATCGTAACACACTACGGACATGTCTTAGACTCTTAGAGCACCGGGCTGCCAGCTGTGCTAAATATAAACAGCTACTTAACTACTTACACACCAGCAGTGTTTACTTGTTGTCACATTAGCATACAGATGCGTCAGAGCGACAGGCTACCAATGTTGCTAACTTATAGCCCGCTACTACATGTGCTTGTTTTCATGTTTCAAATTGTAGCGCTACATAACTGTACTGTTAAATCTCTTACCTCGGTGCGTTGTATCCAGTAAAAAGTTGTCTTGATCAAAGGAAATCTGTTTCGATCCGATCTCTTTGCTTAATGTAGTTTGTGACAGTGTGCGGAGGCTCCAGGCCAAGAGGTGGCGAGGGAGTGGAGTTAAAACAGATCCTCCTTATAGCATCTTTAAATCCTAAAACTACCTTTAATCAACTGCCAAATAAATGCCAGTGAATAAAATTTAGTTTGAATTTCCCATTCCAACTTTTAATGCCATTTATCATAGAGAACAGGACAGTAGATGGAGCAGGAAACACTGTCAGAGAGGAAAGCCACATGCAGGAAACAGGCTGCAGCCTGGACTCAAACCTGGGTAGAAGACTTTAGAGCTAACTATAAGGGGCACAGAACTTAAATGCTTGGCTATAATGGCGCTCTAGACCTGAGCTTTCTGTTTGTGTTTCTTCTTCTGTTTGTCAGACCACTGTTGCAGAAATGGTTTCAGGATGTCCTGGGTCCGGGTCAGATTTTCTGGAACAATGGCCTGACTCATTCATGCACACACTCATGTCTCTCTTTGTATCACTCTTTCTGCCCCTTTCGAATACATGAATCACACACTTTCAAATGTCTTCCTTTTTGGTCCCGCAATGACAGGGTTGTTCACCCTGCCATTGCTCGAAAGAATCACATAACATATGACATCAATTAAATATATTTCTGACAATTAGAATTCTTAGGGGACATAATGGAGTGCCTTTGTTTTTGTTTGCTGCAACAGAGCACAGATGAAGCAAATAACATTATATTATTTAAAGCCCTGCTTTAATAAACTCAGATCACAGGGAGCCCTATGATAGCAAAATAATGTCATCAGAACTTATTTCTAGGCACAAATTCCTCACTCTCTTTTCACGACTTTATAACTTGTCATATTTCTGTGTATCAGCTAATGTCGATGTCTCACTTTCACATTCATCATAGCTGTCAAAGCAAATGTGGCGTTCAGAGGGAGCTGCTGCTGAAAAGGCAGAATTACAGGCTGCATGGTTTTGACCAAAGCCGGAGAAAACCACTGGTGAGGAATGTACTGTAGGTGTGAGCGGGTTAAGGCAGGTTTTATGGTGCTAATCAGCGGTTAGCCTGCGGTCCTCACATCTGGACCTCGAAGTGGGAAGTGGTTACCCAGGACAGGAAGTGACTTTTGATGCAAAGCATTTTGGCAGCATCACACTGTCATGAAATGATAATCCCTGCATACAGGTATGAGAAAGAGGGAGAGAGAAAGACTGTGGAGTTCATCTGAGCTAACTAACTGTCGACCTTTGGAGGGGACACCTCATTTGTCAGATGTGGGCTGGTGTGGTGTAGTTTAACTTAATTACCCCTTCCAACAGGGAGGCAGAAGGTCTCATTTGCAATTTCCTCTTCTTTTCATGTGACTGCTTCCACTATCTATCTTTTTTTCTGTTGGGTAATTCTTCTCATTGATGTCACATTGTGTCAATTTAAACTGCTTCCTGAAATTTGGCAAAAGTGGAAAGATTTTAATTAGCTTAGTTTAAGTAAAACTGACTTTTAGAAGAAGAAATACAGATACAGATTTGTAATTAGCTGTGTAGCTCATGGCGGCTAATGTTGGCAACCTTAAATTAGCCATTACTGTGTGCTCCTATCTGGTCTATTTAGCTAGCAATGTTTTAAATGATTTAGAGGCTAACTTTACCCTCATCCAAATAAGCATAACATTTTTGAGCAGGATTTTTTTAAATAAAATAAGTTTGCAAACATGAGCCCAGATAGTTAGCATCCCTAGTTAGCTTAGTACTGAATACTACATTTTTGTAAGGGCTAGACAGTGCTCAATGTTATTACTACTACTAACATCTCAATCTATCAGTCATATAAAATACTATTGCACATTATATGCTAGCAGCCTAGCCTATTGCAGCTAATTCTGGCTACTGCTTGCAAGTGTAAGTAAGCTATCAATGTGTATCCAACTGGTTCAGTTAGCTATCTATACTAGCCTCCCCAATATTTGACTAATTTTACCCCCCATTAAATTAGCAATTTTTTTCTGAGCAGTTTTATGATAAAAAAATAGAGGTTGATTAAATGGAGACCAGGCAGTCAGCGTCCTTTCTTGGCTTAGTTGTGAATACTGAATCAATTTGTAAGGGCTAGCCTGAGCTTAATAAGTGTACAATAACTTACATTGGAATCAAATCAGTTGTATTATAGTCAGTCATATTTTACTTTTTTTATCTTATTGGATTTAGAATTTTAGCATTTTAAACCACTTGAATTGCCCCTATGGGATGAATAATATGTATATGTTCTAATTAAATTGAATCAAATACTATTGTTATTCATATAAGCACATTATAAGAATGTGAATTTTTATGTCAGCATTAAAAACTACCACAACTACTTTTTTTAGCACCTCAAGTAAAACTTTTTTCATTAAGTATATACATACGTAATTAAATTCAATAAAGACACCTCTAAAACTTGATGGATGTTTTTGCTTTAATAAAACATAACATGTTTGAATGCAGTTTCTCCATCCTCCACTGTAGAAGTTCAGAAATATTGCAAGACACTTCTAAACTCACTCTGGCTTAATAACTACATACAGGTGATGGAGAAAACCAATATGATTCAACATTCCCGAGGGTGACTCAGTAGCATATGAGAAGAAAGAAGAGTAATGTAGGAGGCTTCTTGGACCACCAGTGATTATTTGCTCATAAATTATTCAGTGTCCAAGTTACATTACCTAACACATGTGTGGTTTCAGATGACATGTCAACTCCATGTGACCCCTTGTGTGAGGAAAGGTGACTATCACCATGTATTCACAGTAGAAGGGCACATTTCTTTTCATGTATTTTTAATCTGTAGGTGCTGCATGCTGAGCGTCTCTTAACGGTATTACAGGAGGTGAGTGATGGCTCAGCAGTTCTACCTGCTGTTAGGTCGTTGTGAAGGTGCATCACAAAGCCTGGGCTCAGAAAATGTCACATGGGTAGGATTAAAATTGCTGAGTAATATTAAAATGGCAAAAATTTATTTGTTGGAATAAAAAAGTTGAAGGGTTAACTTTAGACTATGAAGAAGCTTCTTTAAAGTTGGTTAAAAAAGAAAACTCAACACTCTTGGTTGGTTCTCATTTATTGTTGAGCTCTATTGTTCCCTTTGTTTTCTTCATGACTATTTTCTTTTCTCCTTTTTTTTTCCTGTGCTGGCATTTGTTTTTCTCCTCTTCTCCTTTTCTCCCATCAGTCTTTACAGGACATGCTCTCCTCCTTTCACTCTGAGCTTGACATTCAGAGGTACTTGATGAAAATCCAATTGCCCCACAGAGTTAGTCAGCCTTTTTTCTATTTTATCTGCATCATGCCATTGTGTGTTTGTGTGCCAGAGTGTGAAGCTATGTTTGCATCTTCACTAACATCTGCTGGGTGATTGTTTTCACAACCCTTGCACCCCTACGACTCTTAGCGTCTGCCCTGTGTGTGCCTGCCAAGAACTCTTGGCTCCAAGGATAAAGCAGCTCTGGCCTTTGAAAGTCTATTGCGTTAAGTTTTAAAAGCTTTATTTCTTTGTCTGTGTGTGAGAGTGGGAATTAAAAAAAAGTGTGCATGCGGGTGAGCTCAGGATAACCTGGTGGACCTGCTCTTGTGTCTCCAGCTGCACATTAAATGTCTGCCAGGGAAGAGCATTTCATAAAGGGCCCAGTGTTCACTGACCTCTCTGTTTTCCCCATGGAACAGATCAGCTTACAGCACTGCACAGGAGCTCAATGGGCTCTGTAGGCTTCTCACACATTGCCTTATTGTAGCTATGGCTCGTGGATGCCACGTCATGCTAGTCAGATTACAGATCAGCTCACTATTGTTAAATTTTTGATAACGCATCTTGATCCTTCATCACAGTTTTTTTAAGATATCTCTTCAACTGTTGCACTGAAACTTTAAATCTCTTTGGTGTGTCATTACTCCGCAGTGGAAATAGTTAAAACATGCAGTGCCCTTCTTGTATCATTGTCAAAACCCCTTCTTGGCTCCTGGTAGTGACGAGAGATGCTTTTGAGATGGTTGTGAAATGTATTCAAAGTGTGCGAGCACGTATCAGTGACTACTTCTGCATGACTGCAGTGTTTTGGTTTATTTATGAGCTGGAGTCAAGCTCAAAGTCAACATCAAAGGTGCGTTGTTTTTGTATGCTTGAGATTGAAATAGAGCGGTTTTTATTACTAAAGGTGTGGTGATAGCATGTTAGCTTGCTGTGAATATTGAACACCACTGAAAATAGAATAGAAACTGTCGTTTGAACAGTTAACTAATACTGAATGGATCTGATTTTTTTCATTGTTTGAGGCCTGGCTTAGTAAACTGAACAAGAAGAAACTGACCAAGCTAGCATTTGCATTCCTTGCTTATATGCTTAGTCACTGAATAGTGTCAGTGAACCACTAACCTTAAACATATATTATTATTTTAATCAAAATCAATTAAGATTCCCTTAAAATGAAAAATATAATGTGAAAAAAGTTTTGCCACCTTTGTCAAACCTTACATTACCTGCCAGCACTTCACTGTCTTTTGCTAGCATCACTTGATAAGCACCTTGAAGCGAGTATTTATTTAGTATTAGAAACAGTGATATTAACTAGCAGCCGTAATATATTGTAATCCTTTGTAGGCTGCTGTTTTGAGGAATAAAAAACAAACTAGCTGTTTTGTAGGCTAACTAAAAACAGTACAGAATTAGTGGGTTAAGTGAGGTGCTAATTTATAGCTTATCCAATGTTGTTTCAAGCAACAACAATGATGGAAATGGTTTCAAAACAACATTTTCTTAGTTTCCCAATGAACCTTGTCTTAAAGAGGATATTTCTCTTTCTTCAGAGAAATAGTCAGATTGTAGTTGAGGTTATGTCATTTTTTAGTGTATTACCCACAGGCGATCCTGGTTAGCTAAGCCTCTAGATGATTATGCTAAAACTAAACAAAGTAGGTTCAACACTCATTTATTTACTAATTTGTGTTCTCACCCGTAACTTGTTTCGTTTCTATTTGTCTCCCCCTCCAGAGCAGAAGCCCAAAGCACGGCCCCAGTCCACAGTCCAGCATCGGTGACCAGGTGGACCACCTATCCCTGGCCTCCCTGGAGTCTTTGGACACCATGTCTGAGGCAGACGCACCTTCCGCGTTCACCCGCGGCAGCCGGATTCGCGCAAGCTTGCCTGTGGTCCGATCAACCAACCAGACAAAGGACCGCTCTCTAGGTACGTTTTGATTCACATTTACAGCCTGGTTCAAAAAACTTCTCCCGTCTGAATCGCTAATTTTACTATCCGCACACACTGTACCGGGGTGAATTATTTGTTAACTCAGCAGTTCAGAGGATATTGAGACCACGAGCTCACCCAATCAGAAGCATAGCTCAGGTCACGTGACTGATGGGTGCCCTAAAGCTGTACCCAATAAGCCCTTGCCACTTCCAATATGGCTGTGATTCCCAATTTGCTTCATCTTTCCATTTCAGAAATAGATGGATGACGTCGGGGAGACTACGTCCACATTTAATACAGTCTATGGCAGTAACCAAGAAACAGGAGTGTGGACAAGTCCTAGAAAAGGACAAACTATCTATTCAGTTGTTGCATTTTTGTTTCTAGTTGTTGAGAGCTGAGAGAGAATAGGTGGAGATCGTACAGGCATCAAAGCAAGCCCACATAAGCAACTACACTTGAGAAAACAAGCCCAAAAAACACAGCACGCAACCGACAAGATTTGCAAGCGACTTTACAGAAAAACAAGTTATCAAACTTGATTAATGTTGTTAACTACTGAATATAGGCTGTCAGTCCAAATTGAGAAAGTTTCCACAGAGAAATTCTGGTACCTGCTTTATTCAGAACTCATTGAGAATAATGCTCTATCTCACATCTTTAATCGACTTTATGAACCGAGCTGAGGTGAAAGTGATTTGACATTAATCCTTTCCAATATCCGACATTTCCCGGCTCTTTTTGTACCATCTCTCCTTAACTTTAAAACCCTCGGAAATAACTCCAAACCAAACCACAATCTCACCATTTCACCTCGTCTAAGTCCTTCCTTCTCTGCTCCATCTATCTTCTCCCTTTTTTCCTTTCGCTCCCTTCCCTCTCCACCTCACTTACTGCTCTGTTTTAATTAGAATTAATTTCCTCTGAAGTGAAAGATTAGGGAACCCATCCACAATATGCCATCGTGTTATTGACAGGATTAGAAATGGGTCGTCTTATCAAACACACATGGCGCTTCATTTGCATCTGTACGCCAAACTGAAGGAAGTTGTGAAGAATTAGGCTGCGACGTTAGCGTGAGAGTGGTGGAAAAAGTTTGAGAACGCTCGAAAGTGAAGAGTCTGTATTTTTTCTTTTAAGGGGGATCGTCTTCAAAGGTAGCTCACAGCTCAGCGTGGCATCTGCTTCATGATAATAGCAAAGCGTCTTAGTGGCATGCCTTTTGACCAAAGTGGAAATGAGTGAAGCTGTGGGGTACAACTTTTTAAACTTTGCGATGCTAGAAACAAGAGCAGAAATGCAGAATCTGTAGAAAAACACATTTTTGTTAAAAAAATTACTTTACCAGGCATTTGTGCACACAAATGTGCTCTGCCTCTCTTTTCCTTTCTCTCAAAAACATCAGGACAAAGCGTTGTGACAGTGGGGGGTTATGGTGTGATGAAAGGGGGAGGAGAGAAAAAGGGGGCACCGCTGAACTACAGTGTCCCTCCCACTGACTCGCACACATGCAAACACCAAGGCACACACTTCGCTGGGTCCCAACGGACATTTGAGGCTTCTTTGTAGGGCTTAGTATCTTGTGTGTGTATGTGTGTGTGTATTGAAGGAGTTGCGCGGTCTTCCAGAGCCTCATAAGACTCAGCAGAAAACAGGAAATCCCTAAAACCTCAAAAGTGAGTATCAGATTGAATCTAGAAAGCGGGGATGAGGGGTATTAAGTTTCATTCATTGCATTTATTCTGTGGTTTAAACAGAGTGTGTTTCTGCTTTTTTTGCTGCAATGTAAACTTCCTTAGGATTCTCATGAATGCAGAAAGATATTTATGCTTATCTTAAACTTTAGCGTCTGGAAACTTTTGCTGTACCCATTTGGTCAGAAACTTGCCATTTGCTTCCAACCCCAAGAGAAAGCAGGCGCTCAGGAATGCAACACAGCTCTTTGTTCATGCCAAACTATTCAACTCTCGTGCAGCAAATAAAACTGGCGTTAAAAACTCAAATCCTCGCATAATCAATGGCGCTTTTGTCATCAAACCTTTCCTCTTTAATTGCTAACATCTGCATGAGAACTAGCCAACTGTTACACTAAGTGCTCTCAGGGGAAAAATGAAGTTATTCTGCAAATGGGCACTTTGTAAAGTTATTGCTACCTCCAAAGCCAGACAGACCAGAAAGCTATGATAGACTCAGCACTTTTATTTCCTGGATTTGCCCTCTGCCTGTCTCACTTGGTCTTGTGGAGCATGCAGGATCTTGTATACTGTTTCACTCAACATCTGGTAGCTTTTACTGCTTTAACTCAGTCCTTTTATGGGGTTACATTCACCAAAAGCATGCATCTTCCTCTTCGAACTACCTCTTTTTTTACTTTTGCAAACTTAAAGGGACTTAGACATGAAGGATTTATGTGTATGGCAACAAATCCTGTCCCCCAAGTGATGACATTCTCATTAAAACCTGATGAAATATGACAGAAAATCAGAGGAGGGACATAAATTTCAATCACTCCCTTGTTCTGTTTAATAAAGTTCTGTTGTTGCAACAGATGACCCCTATTAAAATCAGTGCTGTTTAAAGCAGTGAACCAGAGTTCAGAAATAGAAATGTTTTTTTTTTCTTTCCTGTGGCATTGTTTACACAAGTGCAGCGTGGGCGTGTCTATAAATTTAGTGTGGGAGACATCTGTTTTTCTAAAGCACAGTACAGAAGCCACACCCAGGGTTCAGAGGTTCAAGCTTTGGTGTGTTGGATGCACAACTTGTGCTGTTCCACCCCGGGCACACAGCCCTGCCTGTGGCGATATTCCTGTTCCAGCTCACTTTCCTGAGAGCCAGGTCGTGAATATAGAATATACAGCGTGCTGTTTCCAAACATGTGTGACAGGAGCAGGAGATGATTGGCAGGTTAATAACAAAACAACTTGTTTTGCAAGCTGGCCGCTGACAGTCAACCTGAAAACCACAACAAATAAAGTTCAGACGCTTTGGGAGTAAGGATCCACCGTGATGACGCACTCATAAGTAAAAATAACTTAAGATGATTCATGTCTAATTTGTTAGTGTAAATCAAATGCTGAGTTTGAGACACTTTTAGAGAAGACTAGTTCTTAAATTATCAAAGCAGTGGCCACTAGTGGCAGCTATTGAACTGACATGTTATGTTTTTATATACTACCATCAACAGTTTAGCTAATATAAATATATTTTTTTAATGTTGTGAGTTCAGTTAGCTCAAGTGTGGATCACTATCTGTTAAATTTGTATTTTCATCTATAAGATTAGAAAAAACAAACAAACAAACAAGGGAATTAGACGCCCCCTATTGGACAGAATATATCATTACACCATACAGTGTAATCATTATTCTTTTCATAATATCTTTAGCCTTACATGGTTTGCCTAAGTCACAAGGCTGGAACGATAAGCTATTCTCGTGGTTCCATTCCATTACGATTTTTGGGTGCCAATCCATCATGAAATTCGATTCTTTAATGTTTATGATTGATGGGCTGTATGATTTTTACAATTTTTCAGATTTCTCAGATTTTTTGTTTGCTTTTTGTACACCAGACCATGTGAAAAAGTTAAATGTCTACAGACACACATCACGTGAGTCAGAGAGAAACATTTCACCCTCTGCTGGAGAAAAGTGGTAACTTTTTTCCGATCCAGTTTGTAATCAAAGACTAAAATAAAGAATTTTAATTTGGGGAAAAAAGACAAAAGGATCCAGATTTTTATGTTGTCAAACACAAAATCCCAATATACAATTTTTTTTATTTTTTTCTCCCACCCCTACTAAGTCATATTTCAAAGTTTTCAGAAAAAAAAAATTTATATGTATATATGTTAATTTGCTATACTATTTATAATAATCACATTATCTACATTACTATTTTTGACTTATGTATTTCTATTTAAGTTTCTTTGACGCAGGCAATTATGCTACATTATATTTGTTTTAAGCTTTTGAGGATTAAACAACCCCTGTGCGAAGTAGAAAAAAAAAAGAAAAAATCAGTTCCACAAGTGTCCACTTGGGGCTCTTTTTGTATGAACACACTGTAAAAGAGTGCATTTGTTTTCATAGCTTATCTGTTTGATTTTAATGAATCTGAGTTAACCAGAGAATGATTCTGTCTCAGTTCCACCTTATTTCCCTCCTTCGACTGAAGGTTAGGTTTACAGCAGTTAAAATTGCTCATGAAAAGTTTGCAAGCAGGTTTTTGGGGTTATCACTTTCAGAAATGAGTTACCAACTCTGTTGGATGAATCCTCACAAGAAGCAGCAGGTAAAGACTAAACGCCTTCCTCCATTAATTGGCAGGTTTTGCTGCTTTAAGTGTTGTATTTGCATCAACAGTTCACCAAAGCAAAGGGAACTGAACGACTCAGATCACACTTTCATGTTGTTGTTATTAAATGTCACTGGGAACATTTTTCGTCAGCTGAAGTGAGCTGATGTCTTAGTTAATCACCTCCACGTCTCTTCTTTCCGTCTGTAGGTGTGCTGTATCTGCAGTACGGAGACGACACCAAACAGATCCGCATGCCTAATGAGATCACCAGCATCGACACTGTCAGAGCTCTGTTTGTTAGTGCCTTCCCGCAGCTGCTCACCATGAAGATGCTTGAGTCTCCCAGCGTCGCCGTGTACGTCAAAGACGACATGAGGAACATGTACTACGAACTCACTGATGTCAGGTAATTAAACATGTTTGTGAGATGAACTCAACTCTGAGTTTTTGTCTTTTCCTTATGTCTAAACACTTTCTGAACATGAAGGCCAGGATGTCTCCCCACCCTTTACCCTGATGTTTGTAGCACTAAGTTATACAGAGATGAAGCTTTATTGCAAAATCTCCTCAGTGTACCTCAACAAAGTCAAGAACTTCTGTGCGTGTTGCCCTCCCCCACTGTGGTGAAGGTTTGACTCAAGAAAGTTTCAGCAATGTCAGGTTGGACTTTTTGCACTTCCCGTGGTCCTTTTATGCTTTTAAGTGTAGTTTCAAAGGTGTCGTGTGCCATGCTGGGTGTAAGATTTACAAGCACGGAAACACATAGCTTCTTTTTCCTCATCTTTGCGCCTTCTTAGTTTGGTATTCACCAGGATATCTTATCAAAATACAGCAGATTCTTTGTTCTCAGCTAGTGTAAAGCCATTCATTCTTGTCTCAAACTGCAGCATTTCTCTTGAGGATATAAGCAACTTTGCCCTGTTGTCTCTGGAGTTCCTGCCCAAGTTCACTGTGTACTTTGTGACTAATTCTTTATCTGGGCTGTAAAAAGTTGTCTCGTGATGTTTTAAGGTTGGTGCAGGTAACCAAGGCGCAACACTAATGTGAGAGAGTGACGGCAGCAAAGTGAAAGAAGGATCTATCTGCGTTTATGTAGTCGAGCCACATTTCAGCACAGCATTAGTCGATGTTTTTATAGACTTAAGAGATTTAGAGGAAATGTCATATAGCAGAGGACACTCTGAGCCGCTGTCAGGGTACGTGCCCTTGGCAGGGCTGCTAAAGAGATCCAGGCTCAGGTGGGATAGGCCTCTGTCAGACGGTGATATGTGGGCTGCTTTTTTACCGTTGGACACCTCTTCCCCCTACAGGAGCATCACGGACCACTCCTGCCTAAAAGTCTACCACAAAGACCCAGCACAAGCGTTCAGCCACGGACCCAGACCTGCTAACGGCGATGCCAGGGTGAGTGCATAACTTCCACATGAATGATGTCAGCAGATAGATTATCCCAGCCTCCCAATTCATCTCACTCTCACATCCTGTTTGCACTTTAGGAAAGGAATGTCCCCCTGCCTCTTTTTAATCCATTCAAGGGGGTCTTGTATTGTTCTGAAAGGGACCTAACTTGCACACTCTGCTGCTGCTTCCTCAAGGAATCAGACTTGAATCTCAGGACTATTTTCCTTGCTCAGTCTTCCCCCCAGAATCAGCTCTAATCTCTCACACTCGTTCCGAATCCTTGCATGTTTGTTCCCTGCTGATGTAACAACGCTAACCCCCTCCTCCCCAAAGAGCCGTTTCCTCAAATGTTCTGCCTTAAATCCTTCGCTCTAATCCGTCTGACCCTTTATCTAACCTGCTGCTTCTCTCTGCTGGCTGCAGAGCCATTGTGATACCGCAAAAAACTTACATTAACCCCCACTCATAATCCCATTTTCATGGACTGTATGAGTCAGAAACGTAGAGTGAAACCGATAACGTTTAAATGATGACGGTGTAAGAGGTCTGTGTCCTGACTTGCAGGCCGTCATTGGCAGATGAGCTTCTGTGGCGGCTGGGGGTCCTTCAAGGCAAAGTGAACACAAGACATCTCAGAGATAAGATGGCAAAACAGATACAAATGAAAAAGTGAAATGAGGATTTAATAGTGCAAACACTACAAGAGGGAAAAGGTTACAAACCGGCTGCAACAGAAGAACAGAAATTGTGTTCAGGTGTATTTTCAGGCCAATTTTACCACCCTGGATCTTGCTGAATCAGCAGGACTGGAAGAAATATAAATTTTACCGGCTGAACTGAGACACACTGAGAAAGCAAGGCTACTTTACAAGAACTCTTGTGCAAACATTGAGGAATCTAGGTCTGAGGTAGAGATAGGCGGGGAAGATTGTTGACGTGAAAAGGTCAGGTCTGTCATTTTGTCACTGTTTAACCAGTTGGTAATTGACACAGACTGACTGGAGGTTGTCATGTGAAAAACAGCACAGACCCAAGAGTTTCAAGAGGGATTAGCAAAGAAAAGCAACTTTTTCCAAATTTTGTCAACATCAACTCCTGTTTAATCAGTGTCTCTGGAGTTAAAGTGTGTTTGATTTTCCTTCCCGAAAGACTTTGGGTTTTTTTTCCTCAGCAACCTCTTCAAATAATGACATAGATACCCCGGCACTGAAACAAAAAGAGCAAATACAACAACCTAATAATCTGTACACCTGTTCAAACTCTTTATCAGGAGGGGTATCCTCTGCAGCTGTTTGGGCTGTTCAGTATCCTCTGGCCTTGCAAGAAAACCAGGCCTCAGGATAACTGATTCGTCTTCTGTTATCAGTCAAAAGAGATGTCCCTGGCTTTATAAACATCTTATTCAGGGCAGGGACTGAATCATATCACACAAATCTACAAATTTACCCATGCGTGACTTGATAAGCAGAATATGCAGCTGACTATTGGAATAAAGAGGTACTCCCTAGAATTAAAATCCGCTTTTTCGTCGTGTTTCATTAAATGAAAAAAAAGAGAGACATTTCAAAATATTAATCCATTGTCAGGAAAGGGATTGTGGGAAAAGCAGTGCTTTGTATTTATAGCTTAGTAAATAGTATCTGTCAGATGTGATGTTATGTACACACTACTGGTGGAGGTATTTTGTACACACCGATTCATTTAGTCGACTTCTTAAGGATAACTTTGTTATTTATCCTGCAATTAAAGATGAAGTATTTGTTTTATTTTTGTTGAGGATTGTTGTTGAAATTCACCCTTTTTTGATCAGGTCCTGCAACGTCTCTATCTTTATTCCCTTCTTTAAAGCTCTAAAGTTCTACCTTCAGTATCCAACATAGGAAGAAATTCGGATGATTTTATGCACCCCTACCAGACATGCTGCCCTCATTATTGGAAGCTTAGGAGCACAAAGTCCGAGTCCATGAGTCAAATTCAAACCAAATGTTTCTTAACATAACCTCCCGTTAGCCTGGCATGCTCGCTCCTGTGTTCATTGTCTTGGCCAAACTCCTCTTTTTTGTCTCATTGCTGCACTTTATTACGCTCCTCACTTAAAAACAGAATGTCTATATAAAGTTAATGTATTTTAAGGTTATTTTGAGAATGGCTCACGTCCCAGTGGTGTAACGTCTGTAAGTGATTAGTACCACAATGCAAAAGAGCATGTTCTCTATTTGTGCGTCTGGGTACCTTGAGAAGAGAAAGTCATCAGAGTTTGAGGAGATTCAGCGGTAGCTCTCTGCGTCTTAGATTTCCTATCATGTGTTTTTGTTGCTGGTAAGACCAGTTGCTGCCATATTTATGGGTTGTGTGTGCTTTCACTGCCAGCCAGCTTCTTTTTCCCCCCTTTGTTATCACAGCCAAGCCTGAGCCCTTTGTTACTGTACACTTTGAGCAGTTTTTTTACCCTAGAAGCACACACACACCTTATTATTTCCTTCAGTCTATGGAAATCTGTTTCTGCACTGAAGGGGGAATATAAATAAAGGTAACACTGGTAAAAAGCACAGTGTCAAAACCTGTACCTGAAGTTTTTAGAAAAAACTCTGCATGAGGTTTTGACTTGTCTTCTTGTGTAGGTGTAACCTATGAGTCATACCTCAGAGGAACAATAGGTTGTTTGTCTGACAGGAGCAGAGAGTTGGACAAAAAGAAAGACGGATTGGAATCTGCTCTAAATGACACTCTATGGCTCACTACATATCACAGATCAGGCCATCTTGACACAGTTTATTAGATATGCTAGCTAACACATGCACAGAATTGTTTACTTAACCTGCTTTTGCCTCAAGCTCTTCCTATAGAGTACACATATTTGTAGATTCCGTTGTAGTAATGCAAACATTGTTGCCTTTGATTTTAGGCTGCTTAAGCTAGTGTAAGATGTGCTAAAGCAAGAGGAGCGACATTTTTCCCCCAAACAACAGCAACTGTTGTCAAGTGATAAAATGTTAAAATATAGGCAAATGTTAAAATAGTCACAGATAATGAGGAAATAGCTATCACAACTATAACAACTGTAACTGTTGAAAAATTGCAGCTAAGTTAAGCTAATGTTTGCTTAAGCTAGCAACCACCCCTGAGTCAACAGTGGAGCAAATATATGTGTGAAATTTAGAGTATGTTAGCTCTGCTGCATTCAAGTTTAACTTCCATCTACCAACTCTGAAGTTTTCTAATCTTCAGTATCACTTTGAACAAGTGTGTTGTAGCAAAGTACAGATATTAAAGTTTGTACAAAGCCAGGCCAGCTGCAAAGAAATTAATTAATGAGGCAGTTTATTTCCCCCAGGCAGTGTCTTGCATAATGATAGCTAATAAAATGTTAAAATAATGGTAAATGATTTAACAGTAACAGGTTTTGAGGATGTAACATATATACTGGACAACACACGTAACTGTAACAACTGATAGTTGAAACGATGCAGCTAAACTTAGCTGTTTGCTACAACTAGCAACCACCTGCTAGCCAATAGTGAAGCAAATGTATGTTTTGCATTAAGAAGATGTTTGTTTTGCTGCGTATCAGTTTAACTTTAAACTATTAAAGGTAGCGTCTCTGCTTAGCTAACTAAAGAAATTTGATTTGGCGGTTTTGATTGTAAACTCCACACTGTATCTAACTTAATGTAAGCTTATACAACCTAGGCACAGTATCAAAACATCAAAAGTAAAGAACTGGCTCTAGTTTTAGCAATATAGAATTCAGTATTGATGCAAAAGCTAGCTACAGTTAGCAACCAATGGCTGAGCTTCTAAATCTCTGTGATAAACTAAGAGCATGTTTGTTTTTCTTCCTATGACTCCAACTTTACATTTCTAACAGAGACTATTTTACTGAATTCTGTAAGTATTTGTCTAAACTAACTGTGAAAAATTAGATATAACAGCTGTTGTTTACGCAAAACTCAACTCAACAGGTGGCTTCCTTCTGCTATGAATGTACAAAACTTTAATCTTCTGAGTTTTTCACTTAAACACTGTTCACCTATGCCTCTTAAACAGGTCCATTACTCTTAAAGCTGCTTTAATGAGGTTTGATTTTGTACATCAGCACTCAATAGCCCCCTTGACGGGAGGTTAGGCTTAAAGACTGTGATTCAAATCCACATGCTGTTTCTATAGATCTTGTTGCATTGTTACCTTTTACCCCTGAAAGTGCAGGAGTTACTCTTTCCAAAGGGCTGTAACATCTAGGACTTTGCTGTTCTGCGTATAGAAGAATTGTGAGTAGCAATTTTCTGGCCCTGGAAAATTGCTGACAGTATTTCTCTTTTTTCTTGGAAAAACAGACATGCGAAGGGAGTTAGATGGATGTTTTTCTTTCAAGGGCAAGCAGACAAAATGGATATGTTGAAAATAAACAGAGGCTGGAAATCTCAAGCAGAGAGAGCATAATGCAGTCTGACTTATTAAGCATTCCTTTTGGACTTTTCGTTAATTTTTTCACTTCAAAACAAGCCTCTGAAATGTTTGACGCATGTCCGTTTTTGTGCTTTTCCAGATGCACAGTGAGATGGTAAATGCTGCTCGGGACGGCCCGCACCCTCTGAGACAGCCCCCCATGGGCCCCCCTCCACACCCCATGCAAGGAGCACTTCCCCCAAACTCCCACTCCATGCCTCCATCCCCCTCCAGAATCCCATTCGGCCCTCGGCAGGGCTCTCTACCTGGAAACTCCACTATCCCAAGGGAACGTCTCGCCAACGCCAACCCTCCAGCCCGCTCCATCTCCCCGTGTCCCAGTGCCATTCTCGAGAGACGGGATGTGAAGCCAGATGAGGACTTGAGGGGTAAAAGCCACAGTCTTTCCAGGGGAAATGAGGGCCTGTATGCAGACCCTTATTTACTCCAAGAGGGAAGAATGAACATGGCTGCCCACGGACCACACCCTGATGGTCCAGAACACATGGGGGGATTTCACCGTGCCTCCATTCGCTCCACAAGCTCTTACGGAGGCCCCAGCCCCACAGACAGTATGGATCACCCCTCACTGTACAGGCAGAAGTCGAGGAACAGCCAGTTGCCTACTTTGGGCTCCAAGACACCTCCGCCATCCCCTCACCGCATGGCTGAGGTTCGCATGATTGACATCCACGGCGGGCCTGCTCATGGACTTCCACCTCATGGCGTTACCATGGAGAGGAGCTCACCTGTGCGGGGATCCTTCAGGAAGGAGGACATGACAGGGGCCAAACCGAGGAGCAACATGGGATCCCCTGTGGTTGCTGACCTCCAGGGGCCCATACCACCTGCAGGTGACCATCAGACACGGTAAGACAAGCACCACGGGACCAATGCCGGAAATTTTGTTCAAATTGGGTTAGGATTTTTGCATGGGAGCATGGACTAACTCTGCATCCCAGTTTCACCCTAACAATGAATTGATGGGTTTTCAGTCCCTTGATCTGTTTCATCATCCATGACTGAAGGCAAGAAAATAACACCTGTCACTGTCCTGAGCATCAAAATCTGCACGTTCAAAACAGCTGAACAATTCAGAGTGTACGCGTTGGTTAGCTTTGTTTGACCAACCAGTCCTGTGCTTATCTACGCTTTATTTTCACAGTTAACTTCAGAGCTTACAGTGTTAGTTATTTCAGCGTGTTTAAACCCAGACACAGTCACAGAATAACACCCAGAGACCTTTAAACCTACATTATATTTTCCCATAAGTCTGTGACGGTTGTTTTAACATCATTCCTTATGTGGCGTCTATTCAGTTTGGATAATCCAGCAGATGTTTTGGTTCCTGGTTGAGGTTTTTCTAACTTTGCCTAAGATCAAATAAACATATAAGGAGATCTAGGCGCTGCTTAGATTGGCAGGAGTGCTTTTGTTGAAAAAGGAGGTTAAAGGGGACATAAGTGCACGACGGAATCAGGTGGACCACCTTGGCTGCTCAGAAACCCCCCTTAAAGAAATTCTCTGGGAATCTGGGAAAAGATGAATTTGACACAGGGAAGCACTGCACTTAACTTTGAAAGTAGACTTTATCCCACACACAGTACTCTCCTGCCATCAAAGGATTGATCCATGTGAAATGTGCTGTGTCACTGAGGTTCAGCGTTGTTGTTTGTTGTGTCTGTCCATTGTCTATAGAGTTAAAACCACAGCTGGCTCCACATCCGTCTTCAAGATAAATGATGACATCTGAGAACAAAAGTTGCTCTCTTTTCCCTCCCCTAGGCTCACCAAGATATCATATTGTTAAGGTCCACTATTCACCGTGTGGTGTTTGGCCTTCTTGCGGCAGTGTAATTTTGAGAATTGGCCTTTATTCTCCTTTAAGCGCTGACACACTTTTGTTTTAGTAAAAAAAGAGACAACTCAAACACCCTCTTTGTCGACTTTAGGGTTCTTTTCTTTGCTCGAGTCATCCATCTTGTTTACTCCATTGAGACTGGAGCTTTCTCTGTCTGTGAAAAGACTGAGTCAAGTGCTACAGCGCTGTTATAACTCAAAAGCAATTGATCCAAGTCAATATTTACACAGGACATAATTGCAGATCAATTACAAAACAATCCCTGGTGTGTAATCCCATAAAATAACAAAAAGATTTATGGTAAGGTAATTAAAAACAATCAATGATCCTGTCACAGCCCTCCACTTTTCATTCTGAGCTCATTTTTTGCTCAGCTTGAACATCCACCCGGCCTCAGTGATGAAAGCAGAATTTTCTGGTGTTTCTGCAGAGAGCGAATGAAGGCTATGGAGCAACAGATTGCCAGCTTGACTGGTCTTGTTCAGCATGCACTTTTAAAGGGGCCAAACACTAGTGGCAGCAAGGAGTCTCCAAGGTAAGCAATCACGGAGGAGGGCAGAGTGAGGCATTAGGGGAAATGGAGTTTTCTAATGAAAGCGAGAGCGAGGAAAGATAAAGTATCCCCTCTTTTGTTGCCTTATCAGACAGGTTAAATAGCATCTGATAAAGACGGATGTAGGTTTGATTGAATCTGATATTAAAGTAGATAAACGGCCTCTGTTTATGTTTTATCTGGCTGCATTCCAACTCTTTGCACTTTGATCCTCTCTGTGCAGACCTTATGTTAATGTTTGTTAGACGATAACCATATGTATCTGAAGCTTGTTAACTTCATTAACATCATCTTAACCTCTCTGGTTTGTCAGTCTTTCCCATCATACTTTGTTGTTTGTTGATACTAATACTAACATTTAAAGTGCTGCAAATACTGTTTTTCCACAACCTTAATCCTGCGCTTAACTATTTTTTTTCTGGCTGCAGCGAGAGACCACCGAAGACGTCATCTCCAGCCCACAGCACCCATAGCTCAGGTTAGTTTCACTGTAATCTTGTCCTCGTTTCATTACTTAGTCTTTCCTCCCGACAAGAGTCTTAGCGCCATAATGTCTTGTGCAGACAAGCCCACACATCAGTGTCAGTCAACAGTCTGCAATGAGCAGTGCTGGAGGGGGGGGAACGCAAAGTCAGGCTTCTGCGCTTGTCATCGGTTCGTATTTCCTGACAATCTTTTTTCCCCTGGCACATTCAGTTTAATCGGAGATAAGAGGCATGGGCCAGCAGAGTTAACACAAACAGCACTTCTTTTACTCCTCGAGCCTGCCAAGACTATTCAGCGATTCAATCTTTGTGGCCAGATCTTGATTTGATGAAATGATCTGCAACCTTACCAGGAGCAGAAAGAGAAAAAAACAACACTATTCATCCATCTCAAGAGCTAATCTCTTGATTTGTGACAGATTTCATGTGTAGCTTTCGGAGGGATTTACTTGTCATGTTATGCTTCAGTGAATCTTCACCACATCAGAAATGTAACAGCAACATCAAACATGAGAATTTTCAACCGTCCCTTAAAGGTGGCTCCTCTGTCATCACAGAGCCTGCACTTTTTTTTTTTGATGGACATTCTGTCCCCAGGGCTCAAAACACAAGCAGCCGTGTACACTCTAACCTGTACTTCAGGTCCAGGCAGCTGTCAGGTAGTGTGTGAGGACAAGAGTTTTGGGATTATAAAGACAAAAGTTTGCTCTTCTGCTGTCTCTAAGGAGGGAGAGTCTTTGTGTAAAGGAAGCTTAGAGGACAACATTCCCTGAAGTATTGTGCTACACATAGACACACTTCAGGTCTTTGACCAGATGTTTCTAAGGTGAAGGGACTGATTGACCAAAAATGCTGTGTGACATAGCTCCAGTCTTTCAAAAACCAATCATATTTCTATATGTTTTTTGTCCAACTTTAAAGATACTTGTCCTGAAGTGTCTTTTTTGGTGCTGCTTAAAAACGTACCACAAAAACACAAGGTTGCCCAATGTATTTTATCAGTCAACAATAACTAGTGGTATTTTTTCTCTTGATGGCTAATACAGATGTCCATACAGTGGTAAACATGTTGATCATGGAGATCACATTGTACAGCTACAAAGTAGCAGCAGCTTGTGGTACTCCTCCAAATTTGCTGTTTAGCAGGAGAAATCCTGGATATAGCTTTCTATCTTATGCTAGCTGCTGTTGCTGTTGCTTTAGAGTTTTTTTTTGGTTTCTTTTTTTCTTCTATTCTGGATTTCTATGCCTTTAATCAAAGAGGAAAGGACAGTCGACATAGCAGGAAACAGAGCGAGAGTGGAAAGTGACATGCAGGAAAGAGGCTGCTGGCAAAGCCAAATCTGGCCCACCTGTTAGAGGGCTGACATCATGAAGCGCACAATTAAAACCTCGAGGCCATGGTCACTGCGCCCCCTTTCATATTTTTTTTAAGTTATATTTTGGATTTTTATGCCTTTAATAAAATAGAGCAGGAAAGAGGGTGAGAGCGGGGAATGACATGCGGGAAAGAGGCCACCGGCCTGTGATAATGTTCATTCCAACCCACAGTCAGCAGTTATTCTGCAGTGGTCTGTTCAAACTTGAGGGTCTGTCAATTAAATGAAGAGTGAGGTTACGTTAGCTCTGCTTTGTAGATGATGGCAGGACATAGCTAACCAGGGTTCACGTTAAAACTAACGCTAAATATAGACAGCTACTAAATTACAAACTACATACAAAATGACAGCATTTCCTTGTTGTCATGTTAGCCTACAGATACGTCAGAGGAAAGGGCTGCTGATAGCGCTGCATTTAGCCGGCTACTACAACGTTTGCTTGTTTCAAACCGTGGCACTGTACTGACAAGTACCTTACAAAAAACACACGCCTCGCTAAAAGTCATTTTACATGAGACTCCAGACCGGAAGGTGGCGATGCAGTCCAATTAAAACAGATCCTCCTTATAGCATCTTTAAGGTGACTTATAGAATCTATTGTGTTAAAATCTGAGGCCTGTTTTCTTCCTTTTGGATTACATGCAACACATTATTTGCTATCCTGTTATTCTCTGAAACACTGGAAAAATTCCAAATCGCACAAGTGAGAGAAATTTCAGATAGACAAATTAATCAGTCAAGCCAATTATTTGGGCAGATTAAGTTAATTTTTAATCCTTTTTTATAGAAAGTATTGGATATGTAACACCCTTGCTCACGAAGCAGATTAAGAAATACACAATAGTAGGCCTGGGCCGACTGGTTAAGTCACACGCCTGTCTTGCTGTCAGCCAGGGTTCATTTACCAACCCTAATCCTCATGTTATTTCCCCACTCTCCCTTCTGTTTCCTGCTGTCCACTGTCCTCTTCTCTTGAATTCAAAGGTGTGAAAGCACAAAAAGAAACATCTAATTTAAGGATATAACGATAATTATGTAAAACAAAACAACCATGCCTGCACACACTGCAGGCAGTCTGGTAAGCATGGCAGTAGTTCAGAACTGCTAACACCCTCCTTAATGTCTACAGGTTTGTCCCATCCTGAATGACAGCAGATTGGTTTGGAAACAGTAACTGGCTGGAAAATAGTATAAATTCTGTCATGATGTAAAAAATAAAGGGGTTAAAAATTACTTCAGAAAATATAGAGATTGGCCAAACGACATCATAACATCACTGTGTTTTTCTCATTTTTAAAGATGTGTATTTTATGGAGTGTGGATGTTTTTTATTAAATTGTTTATTGATTAAATGAAAACAAAAAACTTAAAAACTACAATATAATTTTTGCTATTTGATATTTGCAATGAGATGTTAAAAGCCAATGGTTTTTAGTCTCTCGTTTGCATTTTGTAGCTGCACTTGTTCTTCTTTGCATGTTACTGTTGGACACGTGCTGCCACCTACTGTGTCAGGATGTATGGGTTTGATAGTAAGCAGCTTTTATGTGTTGTTTTTATTGGAAAAGTTGTTTCATCTGTATGATACATACTGACTGGAGAATCCCCACTGTTCCCAATATCAACATAAAATAAAATGTCCCTAATAAACACTTTTATAGCTTCTTCTGGTTAGCTGGAAAACCTGGAACTGTCCAAATCATAGCAGCCATAGACTGAATCAGTTGATTAAACTAACCTTTAATTGAGTCTGCTCTCCCTCAGGTGACCATCTGCTGTAATGTAATGTCTGGTCCTGGAGTTTTTTGAAGGGACTAAATTAGATTATTATTGCTCTCAGCCATTTAGGCACTCTGACCCAAGCAACGAACATAAGCTTGTTTAGTTTCCATGGTTTCTAGCACTTCTCCGTCTCCAGCAGTGACTAAAATGTCAAAACCAGTTGACAGACGTTTCAGAGGTGCAGCTAATATGAGTGCCAGTATATAAATGTGCTTTTAGTGCAGGTGAAATGACAGCCACAGGGAGTTCAACAATCACTGGTAGTCATTAGGAATATAAAGTCAGACCAGTGATGCTGAAAATATTTCAGCTGTCACATATAGATTAAGTTAATCCCAGTCGGGAAAGGTGATAGAGTTAGATTCTTGTTTTTTAAGCATGTGAAAACATTTTTAGTCTCTAACAAAAGCCAAAATGTATCTTATCTCTTATGAAGGTGGTTCCCCAGTGATGGCTCAAAAGAGGAGCGCACCACCATCAGATAAGGGCTCAGTTCCTCTAAAAGCCAACCTTCTGCAGTTCAGGAAGAACGTTTCCGACCTCAGGATGCAGCTCCATCAGATGAGACAGCAGCAGGCAAGACCTCATCTCCTTTTTATTATTATTATATTATATTATAGCTGAGTCAGATCCTTAAAGATCTTGTTTCCCACACTGTGCAGCTCCAGAACCAGGAGGCACTACAGATCCAGCTGAAGCGAGCTGAGCAGGAAATCAGCATGAAGCTTGCAGAGGCCATGCGCGGTCTGGAGGACCCCGTTCAGAAGCAGAGAGCTTTGGTGGAAGAGGAAAGGCACAAGTACTTGGGTCTGGAGGAGCGTGTTCTCACACAGCTTGGGTAAGCGCAATGAAATCCACTTTTTTTCCCCTAAAGTAGCATCAAGAGTTCTTCTCCTCTCATGGTAGCCTTTTCTTTTTGGACACACCCATGCAGCTTAAACCAAGCTGCTTCCATTCACTCAAAATCCCCCCAAAGATTTCATTTTTATCATCTCACCTGTGCTATTCAATCCCAAACTCTCTGACAAGCCAACGCCCTCCAAATTACAGCTCACAGGTTTATACAAGCTCTCAGAGACATTCAGCCTCCTATAGAGCTCAACTTCTCTCTACTTTGATTTTATTCTAATTTCCCTGTTTCCATTTCCAACAGGGAGCAGTAATTGAATCCTTTCATTTGGATGTTTACAAGGAAGGTCAAACAGCGTTGTCTCAATAAATACAAACCGTAGCAGCTCCTGGAGACTGGGTAATGAACACGCGGAAGGAAGTCTGTGGATTTAGATCTCTGTTACCCTTGGTTTCCAGCCAGTTGTGAGTCAGCAGAACGCGGCTGCCGGCACTTTAAATAAGTTTTTGTAATTAGGGCTGCTTGGCTTTAAGAGCGGTGGGAGAATTTGGTGTGAAAAAGCGCTGGCCTCTCAGGACGGGAACTAAATATATCACGGCCTGTTAGGGCATATTTCCGTTACAAACAGAGAGTCTGGGTACTTACCAGAATGAATGTGGGACTTTGTGTGGTAGTTTGTTTGTAATCCAAGGACAGAAGGGCTATAAATGCTTAGCTAAGAAGAAAAGCATTCAGGGAGGACTGATGATAGCTTCTAGAGAGCAGTTTGTCAGAGGAGTGTGTCACGAACTAACATACACATCTGCTATCTGCACAAGTGATGATATAAATGAAGAAAAACCTGACTGAAAGATTAGACTTAATGTTTCAGTTTTGTCCTGAAGAGGCACAACAAAACAACAAATCTCTTTCCTTTATCCTCAGCTGGACTTCACCGTCACTGTGATTTTCCAACAGGCCCTGATACAGCTGAGCATTTAACACACAGCCTCCTTATTGCCTTTGCTCACTCCCTTTAGGGGAGTTCTCCAAAAGGAGTGTTTCTCAAGGGTACCTGGCCACAATGAAACACCATTTTAGTCCCTCTCATGCAATCTAACACTGCACACAATGTTATCATTTGGCACATTTCCCCGCGGAGCTGCCATTTTCTTCAGCATTTGGATGGTTTCTTTCAATACAAGGAAGTGGGTTTTTGTTTCTCTTCACAAAGAAAGTATCAGTGAGTGTGGAAACGTTAGAGTGGACTCTGCAGTAGATGATGGAATGAAAAAGGACAAACATAGAGGAAAATTTTTATAAACTAATTCAAATATGATCTTAACAATCTGATCTCCCCTTTTCCCAAACCACAGTGCTCTGCAATCAGCGAGATATATAATAGTATTCTGCCCCCTGGTGTTTGTACTAAGGAAGGGTCTCAAACTCAAATTACCTGGGGCCTACTGGGTATCGATCTTGTTACAAGGGGGCCACTTCAGGTGTTTCACAAAAAACAGTTTGAGCAACTGTACCCCTCAACATGAACTACTTTTTACTAATGCTTGTTGCCAGACACCTTGGAGCTCTTTTTCTCCGACAGCTGAGTCACACTTGACCACAATGAAACCCTTAGGATGGTTTAAAGATGGACATCACTGAATCTGGAATCACTGAATCTCTTTGATTTTCCTCCTTTCTGGGATACATTTTGTTGCATTGACAGCTCCTTCTTTAGCTGTGCAGCTCGTTGTGTCCGCTCATCTCTTCGTACTTCGCCACGTTTGATTGAATAATGCGTGAGTTTGTACTCCCTGAAGATAGGGTCTGCAGGAAATTTCGTCTTAGTAGTAAACACAAATTCAAGCTGGGCCCCTCCTCCTTGGATCAGTGGAGGCAGCAATGAAACCCACTGCCTTCGACCACAACCAAGTGAACATACTCAATAGCCCAGCAACCTTACTTATTCTCTTCTATTTCTTTTCACTCTTTGTTTTTATGATGTAAAGCACTTTGTAACTCTTTTCTGAAAAGTGCTATATAAATAAAGTTAATTATTACTATCGCTCTTCAACCGGAGCTGTTCTCCAAATGCCCGAAAGTGAGTGAAAGTCAAGCCAAGCTTTACCCTCGTTTAGGAATAAGCTTTATTTGTTTCACTTTGGTTATGTTTTTCTTGCTCCATGCTACGTCCACTGTCGTAGCTGCTTAAGATAGCTTCCGCCCCTTGTTAATAAACACGCATATTCAATCTGGGCACTGGTCACCCTAAGATTGGCTGATGTAACCACGCTCACTCTCCACTAGGGATGGGTACCGAATTAGGTACTTTTTTAGGTACCGACTGAATTGTGTCAAAAGTACCGGGTATCGATTCGTGTTGAGTCAAAAGGTACCGTGTTTAGGTACCTAAATGCATCCTTGTGACTGTGAGGGAGTGGAAGAGCAGGCATATTTCCATGCTGAACATGAACACAGCATTTCAAGGTTATAAATTGAAGAATAAATATGTGAAATTGTAAAAAATATATATTTTATTGTTAAACAAATTAATATTTTTTACTACATAACCACAAAAAAGTACCGAAAATTGGTACCGTTGAGTACCGGTACCGATTGCTAGGTACCGGGCATCTGTACCGTATCATTTCAAATGTGTAAGGTACCCATCCCTACTCTCCACCCAGAAACATCCTGATACAACCAAAACGTCAACATACAGGCTGAGGAGAGATTTTGAGGCAGACACAGACACTGACACACATGTATAAAGGCCCAGAAGTCACAATTAAGCAAGATTATACCTGTGGGAGTTAACATGACATCTTTTTAAGAAAAATCATGTAGACCCTACCTTAAAGAAAGGCAACTTTCTTTTTGCATATGAGACATAATTCCCCTTAACCCTGTAAGGCACTTTATTGCCTTGGCTGGAGTGTTGTTAACGTAACCCTATCACCGTTTGATCAATGAGAAAAATCCAAATTGCATTCGAAACCTAAGAGCTTGTGCTTTCCAGTGATATATGGTTTATTATGGTTATCACAAGCATGTGACATAGACAAGACAGATGTTATTTTTTTCAGCTTGGATTCGTGTGGAAATTATGCTGCATTTACGGTCAATTTGGAAATCTGATATTTCTTCCTTGGTCCCAACAGCAGACAGGCCAAGCCCACAATGAGCCGGATTTCACTATAAAATAGATATCAAGTGGTAGCTGTAAGAGACCCCTGATGTGAACATCACATTAGAATAAAAAGAAATATTGTTCAATGTGTTATTTTCAGGAGCTACTGCAATCATTTGAACTATCTGATTATAACTGAAGTCTTGTCCTTCTTTCCGTTGCCCGTGCAGTGATCTGGAGCAGTATGTGGGCTCTCTGCAGAAAGACTCACACAGAGTAGTGACCCTGAAGGATGTGGAGGAGGGAGCGGTGACTCTGAGGAAGGTTGGAGAGTCTCTGGCAGGTCTCAAAGGTGAGTTTCTAAATAATGGTGTAGTTTAAACTGTATCTGGCAGGTTTCATTTTGTGGTAAATACTAGAAATAAAGCACTACAGAAGAAAAAAACATGATGAAAATCCTTTGTTCTGGATTCATTCCAGTGTCAGTTTTCATGTGTCAAAAATACTCAAAGCTCTTCCTTTAATTACCAGAGTTTCCTAAATTTTAATTTCACAGTTTCACAGGTAGATCATATCACACTGCTGCCGACCTGATAAATTTGATAAATGACCAAGTTAAATTATTTTTCCTCCTCTATCAGTCAGTCAGCTTATCTGAAATGTTAAATTTTCCTTCCCCTTCAGTGTGATGGGGCAGACTCTTCGACTCAAAACTAACCAGAAAACTGCACTTTTGTCTCAAAGACAAGATATATTTTGAGTTTTTGGATAAATGTGATTTTGGATAATTTTTTTAAAGGCATGTTGGAGAAACAGAAGAGCGAAATACTTGAATAGTTGTAACAGTTGTAAACATGCCCCATCTCTCATGGTATGATCATACATACTAGAATAAAATATATGATATCCAGTCTTGAAACATGAAGCCCATATAAAGTGCTTGAAGGCTAGCTGCAGAAAAAAGGCAGCTATCACATGATATTTCTAGAATCTTTATAAAAATGTAGAAATTGTTGATTAATTCTTTTTCCATATTTGCCTCCAGGAGAGTTCCCAGCCTTACAAACCCGGATGCGAGCCGTGCTCAGGGTGGAAGTGGAAGCGGTCAAGTTTTTAAAGGAGGAGCCTCATAAGTTGGACAGCATGCTGAAAAGGGTCAAGAGCCTGACGGACACACTCAGCAGCCTGAGAAGGTACGAGGGGAAAAGACGGTGAAAGAACGTCAGTGGAGATAAGAGTACAAAAATAGAGAGGAGGGCAGAGAGTCAGTGAGAGGGGGAATTGAAGATGGAAAACAAAAAGCGCCCTGCAGAGCTCCTCTCAAGGGTCTATGATGTGGGAGATTGTACTGTTTGATTATACTGGCAGGACTGAGTTCATCCCATCAAAGAGGCCATTCTGTGCAGACCGAGGAGTGTGTTGATGTACTTCCATTGCCTTCACTGAACCGATAAGTGAATTAATTTGGTGAACACTGCAGCGCCTCATTTCCATTTTAATATGTCACTGATACCGAAGTCTCGCTTGAGTTTGGCTCGCTAGCTCTCTGTGACAGGGAGTCAACCCTGTTACTAAACCAGTGACACTGAAGGCACGCTTCTCGTGAGCTTTCATCTTGTCATTGTAGACTTGTTGCACTAACATATAATATTTTGTAGTGATGGAGAATTGATCGCAAAATGTCAACAAATATTTTACACCAGAACATGTCACCGGTGAAGAGAGAAGCATGCATTCTTCTTTTTCAAAAGGTGATGCAAGATTTCTCATACAAGGTTATCAGTACAGGGTTAAAGGCATTTCTGTGGAGCAGTTTCCCACCCTTGTGGCCCAATTATTGAAAAAACATGCTCCAGTACCTTTTTGGGAGACAAAATGCGTGCTGAACTGTCCTCTTGGGAGCTCAAATGTGCTAAGGTGCTTTCTTGGAAGTCAGAGTGCTCTAAAGTGCCCTCTTGGGAGCCAAAATGTGCACTGAAGTGCTCTCTTTGCTGGGTAAACAGGAAAAACTGCCACTTTGGGCGGCAAAACACATACGCCGCATTACTGTCCTCTTTAGAGCCAAAACACACACTTCAACGCCCTCTTAAGAGCCAAAATATGCACTAATGTGCCCTCTTTTGAGGCAAAAACATGTGCCTAAGTTCCATGAAACACATGGAAGTTAGTGCCCCTTCTGTGCCTTTTCTTCCTTTTTGCCCCTGCCCTTCAAAAAGTCCGTGCAAGCCTCTGGCTCAAAGTGTCAAAAAATCTGTATATTGATACATCACAGTGCACAAGGAGTGTTATTTAGAATCAGTCAAAACAAAATTGTTCATTGGATTCAAAACCAGGTGAATGTGTTATTGTACATGTTTTTAATGAGATTAGAGGAAATTCAAGAGGACTATCAAGTCAAAATAAGTTACAGTTAACTTTTTTAAATAAAAAGTTAACTTTTAATGTGACCCTGAAACTAAGACTCCATTGGAAAGGATTCCTTTTTTTCTTTTTCCCCCTCTCTCTATATGTGGTTTTGAACACATACTGTTTCCCTCCCCTCTCCAGATGTGTCTCTGAGAGCTCTCAGAAAGCTCCTGATTCATCGGCTAATGTCCCAGTGGAAAACAGCCCCTCAGCAGCTGCAGCAGCAGCAGAAGCTCCCACATCCGCCAAGCCGGAGCCCCAGAGCTCCACCATCAAGTCAGAGGTGATGCCTTCCTCTCCGGTGGTCATCCACCATGTCCAGAGCTCCCCGGTCCACATGCAGCAGTCCCAGCAGTCTGCAGCCTTGACGGCTCAGCCCAGTCCTCCACTAACCCCGAGTCCTAACCCAGGGAAGAGTCAAGGACGGGAGTCTCCGAAGGCGGCAGCATCGGACCCACCAAGTCCTGCACGCCTCAAGAAGATGAATGGGAACCCAGCGACTAATGGGAACGGCCCTGTCAACCAGGGTCTTGTTATCGAGGAGCTGCAGAACAGCAAGGAAAAGAGCAAAAACAGAGCGATGTCCATAGAGGTAAGTTCAGATGCCAAGGAGCTGCCCTCTGGTCCTTTTTATTTATTTTTTATTTTTTTTACAAGACCCAACACTTTTTATGGAAGCCTGTTTCCCACCAGTAAAAAGAAAATGTTTATAAAAAAAGGTAGCTCATGATTATAAGACACTAGGTCATGATTATGAGATAGCACATCAAAATTATGAAATAGTAAGTCGTAGTAAGTAAGTAATTATGACTTGAGCCAACCACTAGTGGACTCTATGCATGCAACACTTCCGCATTGATGTGAGGATTTTTAGGCATTCCTGGTTACTGAAAGAAACTTCAGAAAGTGACAGCAGTTAGTGTTATGATGTCAAAGATAAAATAAATAAGGTGTTTGCTGGAGGTGCCTAAAGTGTCTGTCAATGACATCCGAAGAATTGTCCGGTTATCTAGTCGTGAAATTGTAAATGTCTTAATTTCTTTGCAAATTTTGAGGTAATTTGCTAACAATAGCTAGCCTGAGCTGGAAGCTTTGCTTTCGTGGTTTAAGTTATGGTCCCATCCTGCTTCAGGTTAATTATACCGTAAAATAAGTTTAATCATCTGTACATACCTTTCACTTCTTGTGTTTGTACTTTTATTAAAGTACAAGGTAAAACTGGGCTACAAATGAGTTATTGTATGTTATATTGTGTATTGTTGATTGGTATGAATGTATGAATGATTGAGTGAATGTGAGCAGCACTTATGTGCATGACAAATTTACCTTCAGGGACAAAAAAGTTTGTCTTATCTTATCTAATCTCTCCAAAAGCTCACTAACACATTACTCTCTCAAGAGACTCCTGTTCCATACATTTATCATGCTAGAAATCTCAAAATTGTTTTTTTATATAAACCGTAGCTTCAGGGCAACATACATAGAAGCCAATTTAGAACTATTAATTTTTATTAGGGCTGCACGATTATCGCAACCGCAATCGCAATCGCAATCGCAATGTCAGCACATGCAATTCAGATTTTTCTCCATGATAACCAAGCAAGCGTGTAGACTCATCATGACACAACTTTTTTTATTAAATCGCAAGCACAATCGCAATCGCAATATTGTCCACCTAATCGCAAATCGCACCTTTTCCCCAAATCGTGCAGCTCTACTTTTTATGAGTTAGTATCTTCCATAGTTCTCCTCTCACAGTCCTTTTTTGTCATTTGCTGCCAGGCCGCAGAAAAGGAATGGGAGGAGAGGAGGCAGAACATGGGTCATTACGATGGAAAGGAGTTTGAGACGATTCTGCAGGAGGCCCAGGCCAACATGATGAAAGGCATACCTAATCTAGAGGTGGAAGACAACCCTGCAGTGCCCCCTGTGGCCACCGGAGAGCAATCAGACATCAAAAACAACCCTGTGGAGCCACAGCCAGGTACAAATCCAACCAAATAAAATGAAGAAGACTAATTGTCCAATGTGCTGCCTACAGATATAAAAAACAATGTATTTACTTATCTTGACAGAAGAGACCCAGCCTGAGCCCCCCTCTGACAAAACAGTCAAGAAGGTTCCTGAGAAGCTCCCGAAGCCTGTGATGGAGAAACCTGCCAAACCTGCACTGGAGAGACCCTCCAAGACTGCCACTAAACCAGCTCCCATTGACAGTTTGACCAAGCAGGGGTCTGAGAAGGCCAGCAAGTCCCCACCACCTCCTCCTCCTCCCAGGAAGACCTTTAACAGCTCGAGCTCAGGCATGACCACCACGCGCTCCGGTGAGGTGGTCTACACAAACAGGAAGGAGTCTGTATCGGCTCAGGTTGGTCTGATAAGAGATGTTCATATACAGGGTTTTTTGTTTGTTTTTTTCATGTTCTAATTTGTTTACTTTTTTTTTCCTGTCTCATACATTTTACCAGGAGGTTGAGGAGGAAGCTCCGTCTCCCTCTCCCCAAAACAAGCCTGCCAAGATCCCCCCAGAAACCAAGCCGAAGCCAGCCACCCCTCCACCTGTCACTGCTTCTGTGACCAGAGAAGAGGAAGATGAAGGGGACAAAATCATGGCAGAGCTCCAGGTTAGATGCATACACACACTCACACACACACAGATTCTCTTCATGTCAACAAAAGCGTCTGCGTCTGCTCATTTCTGCATTTTTGGAGTGGGTGATCTATTACTTCTCCTCATGGTGATTCACTTTCTAGCTTTGGGGGAGTGGTTGGTGAAGTGGAGACACTCAAACTTCTTTCTTCCTCAAAATCCTTCTCCCCCACTTTCCCTTCACTTTCCCAACTCTTCAGGTTTTCCAGAAGTGCACAGTTAAGGATGTAGGGGTGAAAAATTTGGTAGAACCCCCTACTCGAATTGAACCACAAATCAGAGAACTCAGACCGGGGCCCTTATTGCCCCTCAAAGAGAAAAAGGTAAAATGTGCATCGCCGCGCAGCTCCACAGCTAACTGCCTGCCTCTGCCGACCCTCTGAAACAATCACTGGCTGTGTCTTAACCCTTAATCAACCTCTGCACCCTTGCTTTGGCCCCGAGAGAAACCTGTAACAGCTGCCTTCAAAAAGCTCCTTTCCTTGCTGCCTCAGTTTCCTTCACTCTTGTGATTCTGCTGGATATCACAACTTGATTATTTCAGGATTAAGTCTGCATAAAATGAAGCTTCTGAAAAGATGCTGTGTCTTTTGCGTGTCTGGACCAGACAGTGATGTGTTCTGCCACTGGTTTAACTTTTTCTTGTCCTCTTCTTCCAAATCAATAAAGACCTGGGTGCTGTATTCCACAGGCAATTCAATCGTCTTCTGTCTTTCTTTAATAACACGTCTTCATACAAAAATCAACACTTTTCCTTCAGACACCTGTTTTTGCAGACTTGGTTCACTAGAGGTCAGTCTGGCCACTTTGCATGCTACTCTACCCAACTTGTACTTTTCTTAAGAATCACTTTTCTGTTTCCTTTGTCTTTGCACAACTTTACTTCAGTTTGCTTCCCCAGCTTTACACCTAGATAACTGGCACAATCCCATTATTAATTTTCACACTCAAAGCTAATCAATGTACACATTTAATGTCATATATTTGTATAAATGTGATTAAATAAACTGCTTCATGGACAAGATGCTGAGACTTCAAATTAGTTTAGTCAGAGCTTGAAGTGAAAATAGTTGGCTGGTACAACCGCATTTCTTATAATGTTGGCACACTGTGTTTGCAGATTATTTAAACCCATTTTGAGATGAGGTTCACTAGTCTGTGAGAGACTGCATGAGCTTCACAGCAGACCTTTCCTAGGCAAATTTCACAAAGGATGTAAGGATTTCATTAGTGCTGCACGATTTTGGGAAAAGGTGCGATTTGCGATTAGGTGGACAATATTGCGATTGCGATTGCGATTGTGATTGGGATTGTGCTTGCGATTTAATAGAAAAAAGTTGTGTCATGATGAGTCTACAGACTTGCTTGGTTATCATGGAGAAAAATCTGAATTGCATGTGCTGACATTGCGATTGCTATTGCGATAATCGTGCAGCCCTAGATTTCATTACATACACTGGAGCTGAACTGTCAAAACGTTAAAGGACAGAAGAGCAGGAGAGTGACAGAGCGTAGGCTAAAGGCTAAAACTTGGGCTTAGATGTTTGTAATGATGTTTATGTCAGCACACATACGGCAGTTATTCTGCAGTGATCTGTTAAAACTTGAGAGTCTATCAATAAAATAGAGTTTAAAATGAAGGTGAGGTTAGCACTAGATATAGTTTACAAATTCAAAAGTTGCTTGATTTCTTGTTTCATGCAACAGCATAACATAACTGTTAATAAAAACATAACTTTGTTGCTTTTTATCCAGTAAGAAGTTGTTTTGAACAAAGAAAAGTAATGTTAAAAAGATCTGCTCTCCATTCATTTGCTTCAAAACACATAAACCCCTGGCAAGAATCATGTCCTCACAACAGTGTGTGCCAGTGCTCATGGGAAACTGAGTCCCTAGAAAACACTAGCTTTTGCAGACAGTCCGTACAGCCCCTTTAAGAAAGTTTTGTACACCAGATCATCGTTTTATGTGCCCATGCAATGGATAGCTTACACCAGTGATTCCCAAAGTGGGGGTCAGGGTGCCCTGGGTGGTTACGAAACACTCATTAAGGGGGTTAAGAAATGCCTTCCAGAGTTAAAAATTATAAATAGTTGCATATTTTGCACATTATTGTAAGAATATAAAAAAATAATAGGCCTAAAACTTTATATTAAACAATGCAAACAGAAAAGTTTAGTCTGCTAACTACATTTGGCAAACTAGCCAATATAATAACAGTGTCAGTGTAAGAAGGTTAATATGTGCACAGAGTTAGTCTTATTTTCTACATATCAGCCAAATGAAATATCTCAGGTGTTTTACTTTTTGTTCATTTCTGACATTTTTGATTGGTTTGTTTGTGTATTCACACAACAACAAACCAAATTCGGCATGTACTACTACAGCATGGCTCGGTAGTAGAAGGGGCCATGTGCTAAACTGGTCCTCTTGCATTTCTGACTTGTCCCTTATTATGAACAACTAGGGCATCCTGAAACAAACAAACAAACAAAATCACAACAAAGGAGGCCTCAAACTGCTGAGCAGCTAAGATCCTATATGAAGTGAGAATGGGACATATTTCACTTTTATAACTCCAGGAGCTGGTCTATCTGGTATCCAAATGTTTACAGAGTGTTGTTGAAAGAAGAAGTGATGCAGCATAGTGAGGACAGCAACATGCCCCCAACTGTATTAAAACATGACATTGAATTTAAAATGAGCACAAAGTTTTCATGCAGCAATAACATTTTGTAATTTCAACATTTGGAGGGTTATTTTGCATTATTTTAGCAAAATGAATGGTTAAAATGATCTGCAAACATCAAAACATTCTGTTTTTAACACAGAATCTGTTTTTTTTAATTAAGTTTGTGGCTATTATAAATGATAAAAAATTCTGCAATGGGTAATTTTCCCAGAATTGTAGCTCAAGTATTAAACTGATGAGTAAGCAGTGCAAGAAGTCGTTTGCACAGTGCCACCGGTATTTTATGAACAAAACAGGAAACAGGATGTGAAAGGTTAATAAAAAAATTACATCTGAAACCAGAAACAGTTTCTCAAAACACAGAGCAATTCTACTGTTGAAAAAAATAAAAATTTCACAGTGAATGCCCCAAAAAGAGACGAGAAAAAATTATACCTGGCTTATAATGCTGCAATTAAAGCTGCACTTTTAAAGTAGTCCTCCCTGCATGCATTTGTCAGCACAGTTTGAAATATCACAGCTGCATATAAAAATGATGTCATATACCAGGAGTCATTTGTGCAGCCCACACTGTATGCAGTTACACACCAGTTGCACAGTAATATTATTCCCTCACACACTGTCCTAGCAGAGCTCAGAACCCAGTCGTGAGGATAAAGATCCAGACACAGATGAAAACGGGAACACTACTCTGAGACAAAGCCAGGGGGTATGTATGACTTTACGCTTCTAATATCATTTTCAAGCATTTTGAATGTATGCACAAGAACTGGAAAGACTTTGATCAGCTGCTCCTTCCTTTCTCAGGTCATTTATTATGTAACCGGTCAGATCCCCAAAGAGCATCCACCCCCGCCTGGAACAGAGGAAACCCCCGAACACAGAGAACCTGCTCAGCCTCCATCACAGGTGTCAAATGTCAATGTTAATGACAATTCTTCAAGCCAGCAGCAGCCGCAGCAGCAGCAGCCACTGCCTCCACCACCTAAATCCCCAGTAACACCACCGCCGATCTCCCCCAAACCTGTGGGACTTAAAGCGTTCAAACTTCCAAGGAAGCAAGTAAAACGCTCTGAATCCTTGAAGACCAGTGCGGAAATGGAGAAGGGGAAAGCTCTGAACAAAATTAACACTGAAAAGAAAAGTAAAGTTGTCCAGCAAAATGTTTCTACTGTTAAGAAAACAATACCAGAGCCTGTGACGACCACAACCACTACGATTGTTAAGGAGGTGCAAAAAACTTCTGTTGCTCTAGTGAATCCATCTCCCATCGTGGAGAGTAAAACACCTAAAGATAACTGTGAGGATGATAATGAGGAAGCCAGTCTTAGTCCAGATCTACCAGGAGAAGAGCCCCCTCCACCCCCTGACAACATAGCATTCATGATCACGAACACAAAAGTTCAGGCACTGTCCTGTGGCGAATACCAGGAACTGGTCAATGCCAAGAGAGGGAGTGTCCAGACTGTGACTGTAGGGAACGCTGCCAATCGAGAGGATTCCACTGAACCACAGGACAACGGCTTCAACAAAAAGCCCGTCATCATCATTTTCGATGAACCCATGGACATCCGCTCTGCCTACAAGCGTCTCTCCACCATCTTTGAATGTGAGGAGGAACTGGATAGGATGCTGGCAGCAGAGCGCATCGACGAGGAAAGCGAAGAGTCAGACACGGACAGAAGCGGAGGGCAGAGTGTAACATCTGGAGGGGATGAGGTGGTTGATGGCAAAAAGGTCTCTTCACAGGGTAATGTGGACCGTGTTAGCCTGTCATCAACATCTTCTTCGTCAACCTCAGAGCTGACGGACAGTGGAGTCCAAGAGCCAGAGGGTGATGCCAAGCAGGATGGGAAGAAGAAGTTCAAGTTCAAGTTCCCAAAGAAACAGCTGGCGGCTCTGACCCAGGCTATCCGAACTGGCACCAAGTCTGGGAAGAAGACATTGCAGGTGGTTGTGTATGAAGACGAGGAGGAAAGTGATGGAACCATCAGGCAGCACAAAGAGGCAAAGAGATTTGAGATTGCGCGATCAAAGTCCGTAGCAGAGCCACCAACGGAAACAGGCTCAATTGTCTCGAAGAAGCCGAGCTCTGACTCCATGGGCAGGACGAATGAGATCCGTAAGAACACCTATAAGACGCTGGACAGCCTGGAGCAGACCATCAAGCAGCTGGAGACCACTATCAGTGAGATGGGACCGTGCTCCCCTGGGGAGGAGGTGAAAACGGGCAATGGGAAAAGCTCAGAAGGATTGGGGCTGAAGAGGTCATCCTCTCTCCCTACATCCAGAGCGTCAGGTCCTAAGGTACCAAGCAAAAATTCACTGCTGAAGAAGACTAAACCTCAGCTTCTTCCTCGCCCTGTAGTCGTCCCTACTACCACCACCACCATCACCACTATTCCCAGTGCCCCCAGCACCGAACAACAGGTCTCTCTTTAGCTCTTGTTGCTCCGGGAGGCTTTGGGTCCTTCTTTTTTTCAGTCTACCTTCACTTCAACCCTAACCACAGAATCACAAAATCATTAATCCTCTCCACAGGTGCTTGGAAATATCTGAAATGTCCCCTGTGGTCTTCTCCCTCTGTGAAATCATGGTGACATGATTGGGGGTGGCATTTTATTTTACTGGGCTCCTGGCTACCATGTTTCTCCTTCAGATCATTGCTAAAACTGAGGTTTTCAGCAAGGCAACTCATCAAAGACACACTCGTGATGTCTAAACTGATCTAACTTACCCTTGAATCAATCCTTGAATGCATGTACTACTGTGTATTGACGTAAAGGTTTTTTTTCACTGGGTGCATGATCTTTCACTGGTGTTAATGTTGAAGTTCTTTAATCTCTGTAAGTGCCTTGATTTTTCATACTTCCTATGTGGTGTGTTTTTTTTCTTTCTTTTGTTTTATTTCTTGTCCTGTTTTTTCGTTTGGATCCCCTTGCAGAACACCAGTGTCGCTTCCCCTACTAGTCGGATGCCCGTCCCTTTGTCTACGAAGTCCAGGCAGTCGCCGGGTACAACAGACAAAGCAGGAAAACAGCAAAAACTGCAGGACGCTCAGAGGCAGTTCCGACAGGTAGTTTTACTGTAGGGCCTTACCAGAGACTAGAGGTAACAAACGTATAGGGATGGAAACATGAGGCATGTGTTATTAGGGAGAAAAGACTACCAAAGCTGTGAAATGTCCAGTGTTTTAAAAAAAAGTAAAGCCACTGTAGTGACTGGATCTGTTAATGTTTCTCTCGAGTCTGCTCTGACGAGAAGGCATGCTTGACTCTTGACTGTTACCCCATAACATCACTGTACTGTATGCTTCTGCATGTCCACACTGCTCATGGTTTCACTGTGTTGGTGACTAAACAAAACAAAAAACAAAAGTGGGAAAAAAATGGCAAAGAAAAGTGGAATCCTATCCCGTCATCATCTGAGTTTGTCATCACATCTCCAGATCCCATCACAGCTGAGCTCCTTAAACAGTGTTGCCAAATCCCCAGGATGCTTACGGCTCTGTCCCAAACACAAACCTAACTGACAATTCGGGCTCGGCTCTTTCTCACAATGCACCTCTGCTCCAAAACCCAACATTACTGCACAGCTTCTTAACCACACGGTGATACATTTCCTTACCCTCAAGACCCTTGCCGCGACTCACTATCTTGCACCATCAGCGGAATACTGCCCCCACATTTTCCCTTTCTGCTCTCACTCTTCAAAGTCCTAACCCTGTCATCTAAACCTCTTCGTATGCATCTCTGCCTAATAACTCCGCCCCCTTTACAACCTCTACAAGAGGTCTAACAGTGTAAGAGATCTGAAAAGAGATGCCCCTCCTGCTTGTTGTTGTGCCGTCTAACCAATGTTGTTTCTTCGCCTCATTTGTCTCACTTTTTCACTTCACTTTGTTAAAAGCAGAGCTTCTTTATGTGTTTTTGTGTCTTTTTAGTCATTTCTTAGTAATATTAATGTTTGTGTAGTCATAGTATGCTTCTATGTGTGTAACTTGTAGTTTTTTTTAACATCGTCTCACCTTTTTTATGTTTTATTTGACCAGTTTTGACAACCAGTTTCTGTTTTGGCATCTCTGTTTGCAGGCTAACGGAAGTGCTAAAAGAGTGGGAGGGGATCATAAAACTACTCCCCCGACTATACCCATCTCTAAAATCCCTGCTTTTTATCCTAGCTCTACTAAAGGCAGCTCCCAGTGTGCACCAAACTCAGATGCTACTAATCCCATTAACCCCTCCTCCTCCTCCTCTCTCTCCTCCTCCTCTTCCTCTGTGACAAAGTCCTCCTCTCACAGTCCTCGTTCCGGTTCCCTCTCCTCCTCCTCCCACATCCCTTCCCTGTCTAACGGATCCCTCAAACTCCCCGCACCCTCACAGCACACAGGTAAAGCTCTCTCGTTCTCCTCGCAGACTACTCAGAATGGTCGAGTGCACTCCTCCTCCACCTCTTCATTCTCCTCCTCCTCCTCTTCCTCCTCTACCCCCTCCCCTCTGTCGCCCACACCTTTGGGCCCGGGCGGAAAGAGCATCCGCACTATACACACCCCCAGCTTCACCAGCTACAGGTCCCACAACGGCAGCAGCGGCAAATCCTGCATCCCAACAGCCACAGCAGCTAAGGACGCTACCTAGACCCAATACGGCCGCTCAGGCCTCACTCTGTAGCAGGTAGACCAGGTCATGTTCCATGTTGTATACTTTTGGCTTGTTGTTTTTTTTTATTTGTGTGTGTTTTTGTAAGTATTACATGCTGCACTCCTCCAAAACCATGTTTTCTTTGACACTGGCATCGTTTCTATCTCCTTTAAGTTGCATTTTCCCAACTTTGAAAACAACACACTCGGATTCTGCTTCTTTCGCGAAGGTGTTCCAGATATTTGTGATAAAATATTTTGTAATGGAACTAAAAAAAATATTTAGTTTGACCACTTTGTAGTTGAAGTGCTCTCATGGTGTTGAAAATCTATTTTTCTTGCTGTAACTATGAATATAGAGAATATATAGAGTCGATGTACAATCGCAACATACCTTGTAAAAAGTTTGTTTTATTTTTCAAACCAGATTGAATAACCATAGTATATTTAATCTTCTATATTTCTTATGTTGCCAGACATTAAACAAAGCCCTTGTAAATGCCTTTTATGAATGTATACATAATGTATACAGACATTTTAAAGTTAAACTCATTATTAACCTCTGTTTTCTAAGAGTATTTTCTCATTTTTTGACCATGTGAACTGCCAATTTCTTTTACAGATGTGGTGTTTCCATTTTAGTGTGACTATTTGCCAAAGTTGTTGTACAATGACCCACTTCCAGTCTAACCAAGTCACAGGGTGTAGGGGAATTTACATGCACTGTGAGCACAGTGTTGTGGCTGAAGTGTTGACCACTGTGTTCACACCGCTGGTCTCAATTTGTTTAAGTTAACACGTCTCGTTGTTTAAACAGAAATTGTACTAAAAGCAAAAGTGATGAATTCGTTCTACCATGTGTACATAGACGCTTCTACTAAGAAAATGAGTAGTTTTTTTAACATACCAAAGTTTATTTGTATGCATGCCTTTCGAATACTTTAGGAGAGTGGTGTAAAAGAATGACGTTTGCACAGATAGATTTTTGTAAATATCTGGTTTTCTCTCATTTTGTAAAGCTTTAAATCATACTATAACAGAGCAGTGTGCTAAAGACAAAACTGTGTTGGAGTAGCAAAAAATAAAGAACTTGCATGCTTGTAATGCACTGAGCTTTTATGTTTTTTTTTAATTGTTTGTGGTTTCCTGTGTGATTTATTTTTGAGGGAGTGTGTGTGTTCTTGCCTATACGTACTTCAGAGGACCAAGTATTCCTGTCTTAGGTGGACATTTTTAAAAGTCTGCACAAAAAAAATACTTCTCTGACTCTTATTTTGAAAGGGACATTTCACCCTTTACCTCCTTCTGATAGTGCATTTATTTTTGCACTATTCAAGCTACAAGGAAAGTGGTAGTCTGAAAAAGGAACTTACAGAGGTCCTCAAAGGATACTAAAAAAATGTGTGTGTGTGTGTGTGTGTGTGTGTGTGTGTGTGTGTGTGTGTGTGTGTGTGTGTGTGTGTGTGTGTGTGTGTGTGTGTGTGTGTGTGTGTGTGTGTAAATATGCAAATAGAGATGTAAAGCACAACAGAGCAGCTGTCAGTTCTCACTTCCACTTGAAGGTTTGCTGTCACTTTGTGTACCTATTAGTAGGGGTCTGTATTTTAACTACAATCACAGGTAAGAATTGACTTTAATATCTATGATAAAATTATTTTTGACAAATTCCATGCATAATGATTGATTCTTTCAGTTAATTTGGAAATTTTGATTCAATAACAGATATTGAAGATGTGCATTTCTCATACTGAAAAATTGTAATTTTAGACTACCCTAAAAAAATTGAAATTGTATGCAAGCTGAAATTTGTTCAATAATATATTTTCAGTGCTTAGTGACGTTAAATTAAACTTATATTTTCTTAATCAGCTTTAAAAAGGGATAAAGGCATGTTTCATTCAATTCAAACTTATCATTTATTTACACCTAATTTGAAGTCCCTGTTATGTATGTAAAAATGTAACTGTGATAAATTTAAGGGGTTTTTTTTAATCCCAGACAATTATTTATATATTTTACGTCTCACAACAACAGTTCCTCTTTCTTAATAAACCTACTTCCGTATGGTGTGCCACATGAGTGGGCATGGTCAAACACCCACTTGCCATATCTTTGTAATGCTTTTGGTTTTGCTATGATGGTAAAGAGTGTGACCAGGTGGATCGTTGGTGAAAAAAAAAATCACGCCACTTGAAGCTGACACTAAACCATCACTCGTAACAGGTTGTTTGTGTCTATGCTACCACAGGCTCTCCACAATAACAATGAACATCTCTGAGGCTCATATGCTGGTGTCCTACAACAGTAGCTCCCAACTTGAGGATGTTTTATTTGCTACATTTTACATCCTCATTTTCATCATCGCTGTGCCTGGGAACGCTCTGGCGCTGTGGGCTTTCTTCCGAAAGGACAGCACATCTCCATCTCAGGTCTTCCTGAGGAATCTGTCTTTTGCAGACATCTCTTATGTCCTCATCTTACCGATGAGAATTGTTTACCATCTGTCTAACAGCCACTGGCCTTTTGGACATGTCACCTGTCAAATAGCAGGCTTCCTGTTTTACCTAAACCTGTACTGCAGCATGTACATTATGAGTTTCATCAGCCTGGACAGATTTCTGGCTGTGGTTCTGCCTTTAAGATCACAAGCAATAAGGAAACCTTTGTATGCAAAGGTAGTCGCTGGCATACTTTGGGCAGTAATCATTGTATCTATGAGTCCAATACTGTTTTTAAAGAAGGATATGACCAATAACTCAACTGGCATCTGCAACAAACTGTACTTAGAAAAGACATCCCCCAAAGCTTTGGTGTCCACAGTTGTGGCATTTGTTCTTCCCCTCAGCACCATAGTGGTCTCCTACATCCTGATTCTACTGAAACTAAGAACAATGAAACAACAGGAAGAGCGGCCTGTGAAGAACAAAGCAGTAAAAATGATCATCCTCATCTTAGTGAACTTCCTGTTGGCTTTTGTGCCCTACCATGTGAGCAGGGTCATCTACATCGAAAAGCACAGTGGCGTCATTACTGCTGCAAGTCATGAGACTCTGAGGCAAGCCAACAGGATCACATCCGCACTGACCTGTGTGAGCGGTGTGCTGGATCCTGTGATGTATTTCTTCCTCAACCAGGCCTATAGAAACAAACTGTATCAGCTCTTCTGTAAAAACAGGGGTGATTGTTAATGAGTAAATATATTGTAATAAATATTATGTACAGCAAAGTTGCTATCTATTTCCATCCCTTTAGAAGAAACTCTCAAATTTTGGAACAGTATTATTATTTTGTAATGAAATTAAATGTGTGACTGCAAAGTAATATAACCATTCTTTTAGCTATTTAGGGAAACATTTTATTATTATTATTATTATTATTATTATTATTATTATTATTATTATTATTGTTATTATTATTATTATTATTATTATTTTATTTTATTTTATTTATATTAAGGGCATGATGTACAATAAGTTAAAAGTATCTACTTTACTTTCTGATCAGATGTCTGCCATATCTTTTTCAGCATGAAGGCACAGGTTTGACATTAAAATGACTTTTAAATCAAGATTTTTATTAACTGAATTCCTCCCCAAAGTTCACTGTTTTCTATTTGTTCATTTTGTACAAGGCTTCATTAAATATTACGAAATAGTACAATGGACATCTTTTACTTCTTAGATCCCGAGTATATATTTTCACAAGGTTCTTTTAATCTAATTTAAATATTTATGGGTATGTAAACAGCATTCTTTTAACATGTTTCTTTGGAAAAATTGACTGTAAAGTGTTTTTACATGATGTAATCAACTCGAGCTTGACCATGTTGAAGGCACTCTCAACAAACCGGAAGTGAGCTCGCTGGCATATAGGATTATTGTCAAAATGGTGAATTAATGCTGCCTTTTTTTGTTGCAGACCAAGTAAAAATATTCACATGCTTTTAACTACAAAAAATGATCACAGATCTGGGTGAGTGCACACAGTTGTACAGAGGAGAACATTGTGGCAGGCTAAACTCTATAAGGATTTACAAGGAACAATAACCTGTCATTAATCTCAACATTTGAGTCTCTTCACAGTATTCCCTCTCAGGTAGGTCATGTTCTCTGTCCATAGCATATTAACTGTCATTGAGCGGTAATTCACAGCAAATGAAAGAAAATAAAACAGTACCTTTTTGGGCATCTTTTTTTTAATATAATTTATTACGTAGATCCCCTCTCCCATGAAAAGTGTAACAGTAACATCTATGTTTTCATACCCTTGGGTTGATGATGATCAAGATAATAACTCCTTGTATGGGTCTCTCTCGCTTATAAGGCGTAATTTGTCTAAATATATCTCCTTTTACTGGCTGAGTCCTTCACTAAAAGTTTTGTTGTGCTCCGTGCGGTTTTACACATTTGTTGGTAGATAAGATATGCTAAAAACGATACTTTACCGCGCACTTCTATATCCGCCCCTTCAGTGTTTACGTTCTTGTGCCTCCAATGTGGCCGCACATCCGAAATCGTAACGTTAGCTCTGGTGCAAACACTATAGTATATGGTCGAAAGCAAACGTTTGAACACCAACTGTTGTGCCCTGAGTCGACATTTTCTACGGCAATGCAGCAAAGTGTAGTATGTAGTTTTTTTATGATTTAAATTTTTATTTTATTTTGAAAAACGAAGTTTCTGGCGTTAAGGTAAGAAGCAGTGTTGCTGTGACCGCATTAAGTCCTAGAACACGAGCACTGCAATACTTTCAGAACTCGACTTTTACCTAGTTTGACTTGCGCGGGCACCCGTACCATCGACTTGTTACCACGGCAGCCAGGAAGAAGCTGTGAAGGGAGCGGACTGTGAGTGTGTTTTTGTCTATTAATGCATTTATCTACGTTTTATTTGTTTATATAAAGACACGGGGCTGTAGCTATGGTTTTGTCGAAGACAAAATAGGTTCCTATGTCAGTTTTGTCGTATGTCAGGTCTGAAAATGTCGGGAGGAAGGTGTGAAACTGTTTTTTTTTCTGTTACGTTAGCTTACCCAGCTTTACCGTTATTTGTCGGCCTGATGGGAACATTAAAAAAAGAATATGTGCCGCTTCCCTTCGTGAAAAGTTGTTTTAATCTGTTATCATAGTAGGAACAGATTTAGCAGTGTTACAGTTTGCATCACGAGTGCTGACATAGGTTTCTCCCAGCTTTCTTGGTTTTATAAAACAAATGATGGATTAGGTATGATCCATATTGGTTATAGACCCAGGAATATGTAGTGGAGTATGTTACCTGAGGGTACTGAATGGTTTCTAAAGGCACAAATGTCTTTCAAGGGTCTTATTGGATTACTTTTATACCCAGAGATTCCCAGTTATCCTTCAAAGATTTTGCAAATGACATCTTTTCAGTTGTTGTTAATTTCCATCCCTTTCCTTCTGTTCTGACTCAGGGGAAGCGATGGGCCCCTGAAAAGGCTAAGCACATTACTGCAGCTTAGGCTGTCACTATGGGCACCGCATCTTCTTTGGTCAGCCCAGGAGAGGTGATCGAGGACGGATATGGAGGTGAAGGCGGGGAGGCCTGCGAGATCCCAGTCGAGGTGAAGCCCAAAGCCAGACTCCTGCGAAGCTCCTTCCGCAGAGCACCCAGAGTCATAGGAGCCAGTTTCAAATCCACAGGTTCTGTCGATCTGGAATATGCAGCCGAGTATGAAAGACTCCGCAAAGAGTATGAGATCTTCCGCGTCAGCAAGAATAATGAGATCTCATCCATGCAGAAGAAGGAAGCCAAGCTGGATGAAGAGAACAAGAGGCTCAGGGCTGAGCTACAGGTACTGATTCACCTAGATTGATTCATCTCATTGTGTACAACAGAATATTTTTAGATGTACAACAGTTATTATGACCATGTTATTCCCTACAGGCTCTGCAGAAAACCTATCAAAAGATTCTGCGAGAAAAAGAGAGCGCTCTTGAGGCAAAGTACCAAGCTATGGAGAGGGCCTCCACCTTCGAACATGACCGTGACAAAGTGAAACGACAATTTAAGGTAAACTCTGCAACACACGTACTGTGAGCATTCTCCTAATAAGTCATGATTGCAGTTGTAACCTCTTGGCTAACCCCCAGATTTTCCGGGAGACAAAAGAAAAGGAGATTCAGGACCTCCTGCGAGCCAAGAGAGATTTAGAGGCCAAATTGCAGCAGTTGCAGGCTCAGGGTATCCAGGTGTATGACCCTAATGAATCTGACTCAGATGACAACCAAACCACAGTTACTGGTAAGACACAGAAAGTAATCAATTCTAACATCTTAGTGTATTCTTTTTAATCAGAACATGAAATCTGGGGTCCTGTTTCGTGAAACTAGATTACAAAAAACTTCCTTTGTTCGCGGGATGTCTCAGCTGCAGGAACACAGTGTGAGTACTGGTCTGGTGGTGTTCTGGGAAGTGAGCCCTCTATGGGAAGTATGATGCAATTGCAGCAGACCTTCCGTGGACCGGAGTTTGCACACAGTTTGATAGATGTGGAGGGGCCATTTGCCAATGTGAGCAGAGGTGAGTAAACATCAGCACTAAAATCAAAACAAACAAAGTAAATAGATATGTTTGTACTTATTACTGCACAAGCGTGTCCCAAAACTCTCTTCATGTTTGTGTGTTTGTGTCAGATGACTGGGACGCTGCAGTGGCGAGCCTGCTTCAGGTCTCCCCTCATGTTCCTCAGGCCTTATGGAGTAACACAGTTCGCTGCTACCTGATCGTCACCCAGGAGACCAAAGCTGAGCTTGATATCTTTGTTAAGGTTGGTTAGATGCTTACTCTGTCTCTTCACAGGTCAGTGTTTTTTGTACATGACCATTACAAGTGTTTCTCAAACCGTTTTTCAGCAATTTAGCGATTTAGAGATAAATCTATTTTGATAGGACTAGTTTGACTGTCTGACAGAAGAAAAAGTTTTCAAAAAAACTTTCCTTGATGTGTTCGTTCTTACAGAAACACTCTCCTGTACTACGGAGGTTGTGCGAGGGTCTTGGCCATTTCTACCTTAATGTCTGCTTCCCTGAAGAAAATGCAGCCTCATACTCTGTGGAGCGAAAGCAGGAGATTGAAAGAAGCTCATTGTGTGTGTTGCTTCTTAAATCCACTGTCACAAGGTAGAGTATCTCTCAATTCCCTGTCTAGTTTAGATTTGATAGTCATATAGCTTAATAGATTAACAAAAGAAAAAATTCCTGTGTGCAGCTCTGCGGTTGAAGATTGCGAGGAGGCTTTTGTGAAGAATCCAGACGGCCATCCGCTGGTGCTCTACCTCAGGACTGAAGAGGGTCACAGTTTGAGTGGTCCCACCAGGCAACTATTAGAAAGAGTTAACGCTGCAGACAAAGCGGCAAAAGTTAAGGTTAGTAGACAATAACATACGAGGTAAAATGAGACTCGCAGACTATATCAAATAAATAAAAGCTTGTGTTTGCGATTTTTCACTCTTTTCCGATTCCTGAAATACAGGTTGTAGATCATAGTGGTTCTGCAGAGGAAGGGGCTGCGCTTATTTATGCTCAGCTGGAGAAAGTCATCAAACAGGTACACACTATCTCTCAGCTGTAACGGTGTTTACATTATTCACAACGTATGAACTGAAATCTAAGCAAGTGTTTGTGCCTTCTTTCTGGTTAAAACATCTTAACAGATTTAATATGAAGCACAGTCCCCTGATAAGCCCAGAAAACTGTCTCAATTCAAGATAATTAAATACAAAGAAATCACACTTGAATTACTTCAAGTAAATAAAAACAAAGTTTTGCCAGTGGGGTAAGAAAAGCTTTCTTGGCTTTTTCTTGAAACTTTTATTACCGTTTATTATTATTATTATTATTATTATTATTATTATTATTATTATTATTACATTTATTTATTTATTGTTATACACAATACAGGCCTATGTTTTCATCATTTGATTTCATAATTTTTCTGGACTTTTCAGGTAAATGTGGCTAACATTTAGTCTAATAAGACCTTTTTAATACTAACAGTACACAAATACTTTCGTAGCCTTAAGCTTTAGCCTGCAGAGTTTAACTCTGGCTTCTCCTCCACCATGAAGGAGTTGTTGGGTCTTGAAGGAGCAGATGTTGACTCGAAAGACTCTGGAATAGAAGATGGCCGTGAAGAAGACTCAGGAGACGTGCTGTGGGACCTGCACGATGAGCAGGAACAGATTGAGTCCTACCAGCAGGCGTGTAGCAGCACCAACACTCAGCTGGGCTTTCAGAAGGTTGGTTAGATACTGGCTCTTTTTACCCTTAACATTAATTTTCTTCAGCTCATCTAACTTTTGTTGTATGCAATGCTTCTTTCAGTACATAGATCGTTTGAATGACATGATTGCTGCTCCCCCTCCAACCCCTCCTCTGCTGGTGTCTGGGGGTCCAGGCTCAGGAAAGTCCCTGCTACTCTCTAAATGGTGAGTTATAAAACATTCAATGACCAGTGAGTTCTCAGAAGGTTAACCAAAAATGAAAGGAGAGCTGTGACCTTTCATTTGCAATTTGTGGCTTTTTTTCTTCGTTAGGATTGAGCAGCAGCAGAAGCAATCCCCCAACACCTTGTTCCTTTATCATTTTGTCGGTCGCCCGCTTTCAACAAGCGCGGAACCTGTTCTTATCATCAAACGCCTCACAGTCAAAGTGAGCCCTCCTTATCATCAGCTCTTTCAGACTTCTAGCTCAGATAATCAGTCCCTAAATCAGTCTGTAAATATGTTTTCTTTTTGATTAACTTTAGCTTCTGCAGCATTTCTGGTCCATCTCCGGCTTGTCCATGGAGCCCAGTAAGATCTTGGAGGAGTTTCCTCGCTGGCTTGAAAGACTTTCAGCACGGCATCAAGGAAACATCATCATCATTATCGACTCCATTGACCAAATACAGGTACTTCTTCCTTCTGTTTGACCCAAAGTAAGAAATATTCCCTTTCATTTACATTTCCTTCTGTTTTTCTAGCAAGCAGAACGACACATGAAGTGGCTGATTGATCCTCTCCCTGTCAACGTCAGAGTGGTGGTGTCTGTCAATGTAGAGACGTGTCCACAAGCTTGGAGGTGAGAGCACACCCAATCTGTTACTGACTTTTGGTTGTGTTGAAATGCTGCTTCTGAAGTTTCATACATTTCTTAATCCACATTTGTTGGATAAACATTTAAAACTTAATGATTGTATCTGTTCAGGTTGTGGCCCACGCTTCACTTAGACCCCCTCAGCCCCAGAGAGGTCAGGAGTGTCGTCAACGCAGAGTGTCAGAGCATGGATCTGAAATTTACAAAGGATCAGGTCAGAAAACATCCAGTCACACCTCTTTTGATATCTCTCCAAGGAATTGAAAAGTGAACCTGTAAGAAGAGGCTGATGCTTTGATGTTGTGTTTGTATTTCAGGAGAAGAAGCTGGAAAGGCATTGTCGCTCTGCATCTACCTGCAATGCTCTGTACGTCACACTCATGGCGAGGATGATCACCAGGTTAGCTTCTCTTACTCTTATCAATGCACTGTAATGTTCATAAACAGAGACAAAGGATTTAAAGTGTGTTTTTAAAGAGTCAGTATTTTATTAACCCTTTAAAGATTGATGTGCATAAGTTGGGATGTAAGGCTCCATGTTATCCTTTGCTCCTCTCCACCAGTACATCGTGTTGGTCGCTGGAGAAAAGCCTGGAGCAGTGTTTGCAGTGTCAGGACACAATGTCACTGTACCGCCTGGCGCTCAAGATGATGCTAACCTCTCTAAAAACAGACAGAGAGCGACACAACATGAGAGAGGTGACGTGTTCTGACACGGTGACAACTACTCCTTTTAAATTCAGTGTTTACTTCAGTATGTCCAGTAAACTCACTCTTCTCCATATCATATCACGCTTTCCACTAAAAGTTATGTTATTTATTTACACTCAGCGTTTTTGTTTGAATAAATTTTGAAGAAAAAAAAAACTGATGTTTAGAAATGTCTGAAATTTTCTGAAGAACATGGACACTTCAGAAAATTTCAGAATTAGAATCAGAAATACTTTATTGACTTAAGGGGAAATAACATTTGAAATTGAAAATGTTTTGAATTTTTCTGGATTTTTTTTTATTAATTTGACGCCACTTTGGCATCATCCAAAAATCTTTAAAAAAAAAAAACTTTTTCTATTTTTTTTTTCTTTACTTTGTACATAAACTTATATCAATGAAATTTAAATTAAATCTTGAAGAAGCTTTTAGAGATCTCTTAGACATTTTCAATGGAAACTCACTGAGCCACGAACTGAATGATTAGAAACATCTGAAATTTTAACAGAAATAATAATTTAAAATGGAAACTTTTGGGGTTTTGGGGGGGGATTTAAAAAGAAAATTTAAGTGACATTTGGGGATCATCTAAAAATTTTTAACATCTGCAAAGAGAATTTCTTGAAAATTTCAAGGATTTAAAAAAGAAAAACTTATGATTGAAACTTTGGGATTATCTGGACATTTTCAAAGAAAATTCTAGAAATTTAACAAACATTTTCTTACACTTTGTCCTTTTTTTTTACTTTCTCCAGATTCTGTGCCTGGTGTGTGCCAGCCATAATGGAATAAGTGAATCTGAGGTTCAGGATCTTTTCCCTGAAGTAGAGCTGCCTGTTCTGTCATCTCTGTTTCATTGTTTGAACAGACTCTGCATTGTTACCCTCCGATGTGGGCTTATTACATTTCAACACCTGCAGGCAAGCGGCTTTGACTGGAATATTAAAGTAAACAAAGTTAACAGAGAAACTCATTAAGATGTTATAATATTTATAAATCATGTGTGTTTTTCAGGCTTGGGAAGCTGTGAGGTTGGAGTTTCTTGGAGGAGGAAGCAGCTCAGCTGCATATAGAGAGAAACTCATTACTTACTTCAGTCAGCAACTCAGGTGCTTTGAGGAAGCTGAATTTAGCTCATAAAATACGACGTTATGTATATATAGTTTAACTCAAGCTTGTGTTTTTTGCTTATGTTCAGTCAGGACCGTGTGACTTGGCGCGTTGCAGATGAGCTGCCCTGGCTGCTCCAACAACAGGAGGATAAAACCAAACTACAGCTCAGTCTCCTGAACTTGTTTGTCTCCCAAAATCTCTACAAGAGGTATGAACATGCAAACAAACAAGTTTGGAAAACAAAGCTATATTATTCTGTCTCATATGGTTTTTCTTTCATTTTTGTTTCTAGGGGTCATTTCTCTGAGCTGCTAGCTTATTGGCAGTTTGTGGGCAAAGACAAAAGCTCAATGGCTAATGAGTATTTTGACTCTCTCAAACACTACGAGAAGAGCTGTGAGAGTGAGGACAGCATGACCAAGCTAGCAAACTTATACGAGACTTTGGGACGTTTCCTCAAAGATCTGGGCCTTCCGAGTCAGGTAGCATATTGTTTTAATAGTTTCACAAGTACTCGATTCAGATAGCTCAAAAACATCTTGTCTCTCGTCAAATATTTTTGCCTTATTTAAATTTATAGTTCCCTCATGTGTGCTTTGAAATCTGCCAAGAAAAGGCTCATTTTAACATCCGTCTCATTGTTCCTGTCTCTTTAGGCTGTTGCCCCTTTGCAAAGGTCTCTTGAGATCAGAGAGACAGCCTTGGACCCAGACCATCCCAGCGTGGCTCGCTCCCTGCACCAGCTGGCTGGAGTTTATGTTCAGTGGAAGAAGTATGGTAACGCTGAGCAGCTGTACAAGCAAGCCCTGGAGATAAGTGAGAATGCGTATGGAGCGGAGCACGCAAGCGTGGCACGAGAGCTGGAGTCACTGGCCATGCTCTATCAGAAACAAAACAAGTAAATGCTTCTCTCCTGGTGTTGACATGTTTTATGTTACAAATTGTTGTTCCTGTTAAAATTTATTGGTTAGGAAAGAGTTATCTAAGCCAGAATGATCTTATTAAGTCACTGACACTCTGTCGAAGACACATTTATTGGCTCACACCTGGCATTTTTACCATCAGGTACGAGCAAGCAGAGAAACTCAGGAAGACATCTGTGAAGATTCGTCAGAAAAATGCTCGCCAGAAAGGTCATATGGTGAGCATATTTCAAAGATTCCCACATGTTTAGTAATCCACACTTCATTCCGTCATATTGTTAAGATGTCCGTTGTCTTTTCTTTTTAGTATGGTTTCACTTTGCTGAGGCGCAGGGCCCTGCAGCTGGAGGAGCTGACTCTTGGAAAAGACTCTGCAGACTGTGCCAAGACGCTTAATGAGCTGGGCGTCCTATACTACCTCCAAAACAATCTGGAGTAAGGGCCACAAGTAAAAGATGGCACACACATTTAAAACATTTCTGAAAGGTGTTGTTAAAATTCTAAAAAAAATTCCATAAAGATGTCTGAACATTTGAGCCAAAATTTCCCAAAAAATCAGAAAATGACAGAAAAATCCTCTCCAAACTTCTGTTTGGAATCTATGAAAGATTCCTCCAAAAATCTTGATTTAGTTTAAAATTAACAAAAGAATCCCCGAATTCCCACAGACTTTTAAAAATTTCTAAAAATTCTAATTTTTCTTATATTTAGGAAATTTACATTCAAAATATATTTTTTAAATTCTAGAAAATACTGAAATTCTTAAAATTTCTGTTTAAAATTAACAAAAAAATATCTATATATTTTTTCTTTTGAGATGTACACAAAGAATCCACAAAATAATTATAAATAAAAAAGAATTATCCAAAATTATCCATGGAAAGTTTTGAAAAAAATCCTATTTTTTTTTCAGATGTTTGGCAAGTATCTTCTAAAAGTTTGGGAAAAAAAATCTTTAAAAATTTCCAAAATTTTCCATAGAATTTTTTTTTTTTAATATCTGCATTTTTTGTTAAAAATTTCCAAAGTTACTTACTGTCCTTAGCAAATTTAAAAAATTCTGGAAAACTTTAAGATACTTTAATTGAATATTTCTTAAACAAAAAAAAGAAAGAAAAAGACCCCAAATATCATAAAAAAAATCCCAGATGTCACTCAAGCTTCTACCCTTTTTTTATTTTAAAATTCTGTCATTTCCCAAAACTTGATAATAAAAGATACATTGTATGTTACATTAAAAATCTTAAAAAATATTTGAATTCACTGGAGATTTCAACATTTTCTAGAGATTCTGAAATTATGTTTGTATTACTCACATCTTTTTATGTGCTTGTGCTTTAAAGTTTACTTTCAATTTCATGTTTCATCTAATATTGCGTTTCTGCCCTCACTAGTGCAGCTAAGGTTTTCCTGACCCGCTCTCTGGAGATGCGTCAGCGTGTCCTAGGCCCAGATCACCCAGATTGTGCTCAGTCTCTCAACAACCTGGCTGCGCTGCACACAGAGAGGAGAGAGTATGAGACAGCTGAGGATATGTATGAGAGAGCTCTGGACATCCGAAAGAGAGCCTTGTCTCCTGATCACCCCTCTCTGGCTTACACACTCAAACACCTGGCCATGCTGTACAAACGCAGAGTGAGACATTAGTGCCTGGTCACGCTAAGACTTTTATTGTTATGCCTTTTGTAGTATTAGTGACTCTGTATTTGTTGATGGAGGATATGAACGTGTGTTTGTGTGTTGAATAGGGAAAGCTGGAAAAGGCGGTGCCGCTGTATGAGCTTTCTCTAGAAATCAGGGAGAAAAGTTTTGGACCCAAACACCCGAGTGTGGCCACAGCACTGGTCAACCTGGCTGTGATCTATTGCCAACTAGTAAGAAACTTTTGCCTTATCTATTCCACAAATTCCTGACTTTCATATTTAAGATAAATCAAAATATTCTGTATATTTGTTTTTCCTTGATAGAAGAAGCACAGCGATGCCTTGCCTCTTTATGAACGAGCACTCAAAGTTTACGAGGACAGTCTGGGGCGTTCACACCCACGAGTCGGAGAGACCCTGAAAAACTTGGCTGTTCTGAGGTAAAGTAGTTGAGATTACATCACAGCGAATCCTAGTTCCTGTCATTTTTTACATCGATTATCTGTTTTTTTCCTTTTTATAGCTACGAAGAAGGCGACTTTGAGAAAGCAGCAGAGCTCTACAAACGTGCAATGGAGATCAAGGAGGCGGAGCCATCGTTGGTGTGCGGGAACGCCCCATCTCGGCACTCCTCCAGCGGGGACACGTTCAGTTTAAAGGGCCCTGCTCCTCTCCCACATGCCTCAAGGTGACTCTTATCAGCCGTTTAATGCCAACCACGCATGAAGAAAAAGACTCTAATAGTGTTAAAATATTCAACCCAGTGGTGCTATCAAAAAGGGAACCATTGTGGTGCTTAAACTGTGATTGTTGTGTAGACTGGAGTTGTAGGTTGTTTGGCCAGATAAACCATGTGTTAGCAGTATTAGCCTACGAAATCTTCAAATGTCATAGAGTTCATCACAACATTTGAAAAGGGAAACTCGTTAAGTTCTTTTTATGGGCCTGGAACTCTGGTTTAAACTTTGGTTATTTAGCTTCCGTATACAGAGCCACACAGATTAATCATTAAATGTATTTTGCGCGGCTGATGTGCCGTAGAGGTTTTTGTAAACACTGTCAGTTCTCTCTCTGCGGTACAGCAGGTATATTTCATGCACTTTTCAAGACTTTAGATAGTTGTGAATTAGTCATACAATACTTTCACAGACATTAATTCCCCCCCCCAAAAATCAAGCCTTGTTAAGAATCACATCTTCACAACAGTTGTTAAGTTTACATGCAGTCAATAATCGGGTTAAGGTCAATATTCTGGTTTCTGGAACGTTCAGAATAACCTGTTTACATGCGTGAGCAAACATTTCGACGCATGAAAAACATCTTGCTGTATCCATAGCAACAACATCAACAGCTGCAGGTCAGCGAACTTCCTGCACTCAAAAGACCAAGATTCCTTGGGTACAGAAAATGCCCAGAACAAAAATTAGTGTTCCTTTTGATGGGGTATCCCAATAGGCGTTTACATGACCAAATATTCAGGTTAGAAAAGGAGTATCCAAGGTGTGTTTTAAAAACAGGAATATGAGCATATTCTGTTTTTTCAAAAGGGTTATTGGTGTCTACATGGCCCTTGCATAATAGGGTTATTGCTAGTATTCCAAATATGAAAGGGTTACTGACTGCATGTAAACACACTGTGTGTGAGCGGGACTCCGGGCTAAAAGTTGTCAGTTCAAAAAGAGTCTTCACAGTCTCTTAAAATTCATAAAAATAATCAAGGGGTTTCAAAAAAGTATTAACCTTGGAACACTCACACTAGTCAGATCGTTCTATTTTTTATGGTCCAAATGGGATATTTGCTACACCTATATTGTGATGTTCTGAATGTTTTGGAGCTTCTGTCTCTGAAATTAAATGTGCCTTTTTTATCATGTGCAATGAGATTTCATTTATGTTTACATGAAGTATGTTCTACCAGTGTAAGTATGTGATCCTAAAGGGAAAGGGAGAACCCAAAAATATCACCTATGGTACTGATGTATGTGCAAAAAAATAGCAAATTTTGAAAAAAAAAAAAAAAAAAAGGTTCAAATGGATTAGTTTTCATAGTGCCATCGAAGTGTTACAGATAAAGGACAATACATAGTTTGTTATCCTGACTGAATGTACATGAGCCCAAAAGGGACAAACCTAACCAAAACCAGTTCTCGTATTGCCAAAAAACAGCAGATTCAATGTATTCTAAATGTTCTTTTTTATTGTGTGTATTCATGTAAATGTAAAATATGTACAGGACAACAAAAATCACACCAATACATCAAGAAGATTGTATTCTGTCTAATAAATATTTTATTGAGACAACGTAAACATTGTGGAGCAGATTTTTTTTTTGCTTAAAGCTGAGTGAACTGCAGCTCATACATGAAAGACAGGGACACAGTCAATAACCAAGCTGTAGAACATTTACATTATACTACTTGTTAATACACTGAGTGTGATTGTATTCTAGGTTATCATATATCCTTAGAGGATGTACCAATCCCAAGTGCTTAACAAGCTCCCTGTACATCAGCAAATTACTCATTTGACTCTTTGCATTCCATCAGCAGCACTTTTAATGGATTTCCAGTCTTTGGATGTTAATTGGATTCATTCAGTGGTAGTTTGTTTGATGTTAATTCATGAGGATGCATGAAATTAAGCCATGAAAGTGAGAAAAAGCATATTTGTTAACCAACGGGCAGCTTTTTTTTTCTTTTCTTTTTTACAACTTTCTCATCTGGGCCATCAACTCCTCTAGGCTCTGTTCAGTCTCCCCGACGGTGTCGCCGCTCACTGCATTCTGGTAAAGACACAAGAAAACAAAGAGTTTAGTTAAATCAATACAGCATATGAAGTTGTATAAGCTTATTTGAGAAATTAATCTTTATATTCATGTGAGGATGGAATTAAAAATGTTGAATTAAGAATTTAAATGTGGAAAATGGGCAACAATAATCCAAATGTTACTGAACACCAACCTCAGCTGGAATTGTGTAAGCCACTGTGATGCCCTCTGGGAGATCTGGCATGGTGCCTGATGCGGCCTGTAACTCTGCATCCGTCACCTCTGATACTACTTCAATACCTGTGCAGCACAGTTGCACATTTTATTGGTGTTATAAAAAAGAAAATACAAGATTTGAGGCTGCTAGTTTTAATATTTGTTCATAGCTCACCCCACTCATTATCCTCATGTATCACTTCCTCCTCCTCTTCCTGTTCAACTTCAACTTTCGGCCTCTCTGCTTCTTTTTTCTGCCAGGGATATCAAAACAAACGCTGTTAGCTCTCTTGAATTGTACTAAAATGTACAAGATTCTGCATCGTATACGCCACACACCTTGTATTCCTCCTGTTGTCTCCTGCAGTAGCTGTCATTGCACTGAGGGTTTGCCTTCATCGCCATGCTGGGGAAGAAATCCTGCATCGCATTGTAGCCAAGATAATAACTGACTGTGCCAAACTTTAACAGGAACCTGAAAGGCAACAAAACTGTTACAGTAATGCATCAAAACGCCACACCTTTGGGTCTCAATGTGGCTGTGCATCAACACTTCTTACTTCAGGACGTTTTGCACCAGGATGCCTGCAACCACACCCATCGTAGTTGGTAAGCTGGCAGCACACACACCCTCTCTTTTCAGGGTCTTCTCATCAATATTGGCTGCTACAACTAGAGGAGGAGCACACTGACAGAGAAAAAAATACAGTTTAACAAAGATAAAGTTGAATTGGTGAACAAAAGATGTTGTGTGTGTGTGTGTGTGGACAATTACAGCAAAACATGCCGTCTCTCCAGGAATGATGAGCTGGATGTGTCCAGATACAGCGTTCTCACTCACACCAGACTCCATCCAGGTCTGACCCAGCTCATTACAGGCCTGAGGTAAAAAGTTACAAATTTTATATAGTCTTCAAGAATAACCCACAAACAGGAAACAGCTCTGATTTTGTCGCAGTGATGCACTTACTGTGTTAATCGCCATTCTTGCCTCAAAGTTGTCCACACAGCTCAGGACTAAATCCACTGGATTTCCTTCCTCCAGCCCTCCATGACTGAAAAAGTGCAGAATAATTTCCTTTAGAGGTTTGTACTGTTGATGAGAAAATTATCAGAAGCAGGAGAGTAGGAATGCTTACCTGATCCGATCCATGAAATGTGTGAAATTTTCCATTGTGGTGATGTTGTAATTGTGGACCTCAAATGACACATCTGGGTTGATGTTCCTGTAGAGGAAACAGATGAGTACATGAAACCTAATGTCTTTTATTTTGGAAGGTTGGTGGATTATTATTCCAAAAGTCTACCTGAGTGTGTGTTCTGCTGCTTCCACTTTACTGAGGCCTGCCTGGTGAGGCTGGAAGAACAGCCTGTTCATGTTAGCCAGCTCTACCTTGTCATAGTCAAAGAGGAGCAGCTGTGACGACAGAAGAATAATGTAAATTTGGGTCAGCTTGGACAGAAATAAACCATGTTGGTAAACTGAAATAAAGAAAAAAGGAAATGTTTTTATTACCTTACCAATGCCACATCTAGTGAGCATTTCAGCTGTCACACTGCCAACCCCTCCCACACCAACCACAGCAACCGTGAATGTCCGGATTTTCTGTCAAAACAGAAAGTAAAGGTTATTAATATGGGGACTGATTTAGTTTTCTTTTAATTAGGTATGAGGGCATTTCACATTCTAACACCTACAGCAAATTATCAGATAAAATACTTTAAAGACACCATGTGAAGATCTGATGCTTTTACTCGCGCTCAAGAAAATACATAAGTAAACAAAGAAAAAGCAGAGTAATTAAATAAAGACATGTTGAGCACATATCACCCCTTTTTTAAAATATTTTTTACACTGGCTGCCTGTTAGTATTCAAATTTATTTTAAAATCCTTTCATCGGTTTTGAAGGCACTACATGGCCTTGCACCAGATTACTTCTAAGATATGATTTCAATTTATGAACCAGAAAGGCCTCTCAGATTTTGTGGCTCTTCTCTTTATGCTGTTCCTCAAAGGAGAACTAAAACTTCTGGTGATGCAGCTTTCAGCCACTTCGCTTCAAGATGGTAAAATGGGGCAGGGTTTTAAAATATAATAACTTAAATATTATGTATCAATTTTACTATTTTCTTCTTTAATTTATTTATAATTCCCTTATAATTATTTTAGCATCTTAGTATTTATAGTTTTTTTTAATTTTATTATTATTATTATTATAATTATTATTATTTTGTTTTTACCAGGGAGCTGAGTCACAACTGTAAGAATATATATTTTTTAAATCTTTTACCATTCTTCTCTTTTGTATATATTTTATAAATTACTGTAGAGCAATTTAGGCAGCATTTTTGGAAAAAGTAAAATAAAATAAATAATAATAATAAAATAAAAATAGATAGATAGATATGAAAATAGATCTAAATAGGTATAAAGTTAACTAAGGGATGTCTAACGTCAGATTCTTCCATTTTTTAAAGAGTGTCAGATAAAAATGTATACTTTAATTTAAGCTTTTCTTTGCAAATGAAGCACAATAATCATCGTACCTCGTAATCATCCACGATACCCATCCTCTTTAGAGCCATGAGCCGGCTGCAATGAAAACACAGCTGAGATTAGCCTGTGGTCCGCGAGCATATGGGATGAGTGAGTCATAAGGCGTATCCATTTGGAGTAAAAAGAAGTCCAGGCAAAAATATCAAAAACAAAAATATTAAAACAGCATAAAGGATTACCTGTAAGGATTAGAATCCACAACTTCAGCGCTCATTTTGTCAATTTTCGGTCTGTGAAGTTCCTGATTTTGAGCATCCTCCGCGGCACACTGCTTTTGCTTACACTTTATTAATTCATTTTCCAGCTCCCTCACCCGCAGCTTCAGCTCCTCCACCGTCGCCATTCGGCTAACAATGCCACCAATCAGGCTACAAGAAATAGAAACTAAATGAAGCAAAAATAAACTCTCTAAATGTGTCCAAAACTGCTCTGAATGTACACGTCTTCACAACTAACATCAGCTGTCAGGATATGTGCTTCTGCATCTAATGTCCGTGTAGAAACAACTCGCTGAGTGTTCCGACGACATAAATAGTTTGTTCCAATTAAGTTGAGATAAAAAAAGCTAACTTCTGGGGTTTTGTTCAAAAAGGGGATCCAAACATCCTATACAGCCAAATTTGGTTGAATTTCTCAAATAATTTGTGATAATTTTTATAGGATGTAACGTCCATGTGCGCTCCTCGTAAACGGTCCGTCAGCTACACTACCAAACAGTGCGAAAGTCATCTCACCAATTACCTGAGAATGATTAACTCACTCCTGAACTGAGACATGGAAGAGCAAACAACTCCTGTACGACAGCAACATAAATTCAATGTTGACAGACTTCAAAGATATCTATCTCTCAGGTCGCTGGTGTCGAGTAATGACGCACTTAGCATCAGACAGTACAGGTAAGATAGTTTTTGCTAGTTGGCTGAGTACAGTTCACTGCAGCGTCGAAGGGGTGTTTGTGTAACTTTAATGAAAATGTCGCCTAACTAACTGTTTCATGGCGTCTATCTTTACAGTTGTGGTCAGTCAAACCCGACTTTTTTAATCCAGACACCTTCAAACAGCTATGTACTCAGGAAGAAACCCCCAGGTGAGCTGCTTCCAGGGGCGCATAAGGTGAGGCTCCACTATTACAGTAGAGTGTGTCGTCATGGCTTTTCTCCAGCAGGGGGGGAAGTGAAATGTAGGTCGATTGAATAATGATACCTTTAAATTTGGCTCAAACTACAGTTTGTTTACATTTGCATGCTCCATTTTTTCTTGACTTTGCGTTACTCAAGCAAATAAATAAATAAATTTGGATATCTTATAATGTATGGTTATTGTTCACTGTTGTATGGTTTAAATTACTGAAAAACTCTAGACAATTATTTGGAAATAATCAAGTTAATTTCGACAACTGCAATCTATTTTTGTTAAGGTTTTTCCCCATAAATATCAGCACTTTTTTCTTGTCTGTTCAATGACTTACAAACGTCACTACAACAGTACATACAACTGATTTTCAGTTAGAGCAGTGTACCTGTATTGGGTAACTATTTTATAATGCATTTAGAATAGTGAAGATTATTCCATGAAGCTTTCAATGATTTAACAGTCATATATCAGTATCAGTGTGTGGAAAGTTGAAGAATAGTATCCTAATGTTTTAATTGTTGGTTTGTTCATTTGACTTAAGTGATGGATCATGATGTTTTTATTTTTGAAGGTGGACAGGGAGTTCCGGGTGCAGAAGGCCCTGTTCTCTGCAGGCTTCCCCGTTCCTCAGCCTCTCTTGCACTGCAGTGACGCTGAAGTCATTGGGACAGAATTCTACATGATGGAACATGTGAAAGTAGGTCTGAGCTGAATGCATGTGACGCCCTTACATCTACAGTTTATTGCATTTCCACCTTTACTCCATATTGTAATCATAAAAGATGACATTTGTACTCTTGTGTTCCTGCTTGCTGATGCATAGGCTTCTCCACATGTAGTTACAATTAATGGTCACCCAGCATATTTTCAATCTATATAGTCATAGAAAAATGATTAGACCACCCTTGTTTTCTTCAATTTTTTCAATTTCTTATTAACTTCCTGTCTATCACGCATGCCAATTTACAGCAGTGCCAAGATGGCAACCTTTGTGGCTTCACATAATTCTTTAGTATCAGGCATTATGTGAGGGCTGACATCTTCTGAGATGTGCTACAGCTTGAATGTAAGCAGGAAACCACTCTTGGCCTTTGCATGTGCAGTGCTGCTTATGACGTAAAATGGCCTCTTATATACCCTGAGAATACAATAAAGCATAAGCATTTCAAATAGAACATAAAATATTATGTAATCAGCTGTATTTTTGTCAAATGGCCTTATGTCCTGATGAGATGCTTGCTTCTTGTGCAGGGGCGTGTGTTCAGGGACCTGCGTCTCCCTGGAGTGCATGCAGCAGAGAGAACAGCTCTGTACGTTGCTGCTGTAGAGGTCCTAGCAAAGCTGCACTCCCTGGATCTTGCATCCCTGAATCTTGAAAGTTATGGAAAAGGACCAGGCTACTGCAGGAGACAAGTAAGAGAACCCAATCAGTGGAAACTATTCAGACTGGAGAGTTGTGACATTCCAAAGCATCTCGTCTGCCTCTTCAGGTGTCCACCTGGACGAAACAGTACATTGCGGCCGCCCACAGAGACATTCCAGCCATGAACGAGCTCTCTGATTGGTTGAGGAATAATTTGCCGTCCAGTGATAACGAGGTCACACTTGTGCATGGAGACTTCAGATTGGACAACATGATATTCCATCCAACAGAGGTTGCAACTTATACAACAACTGTTTTTTACAGTTCTGCTTCAAGGTGCTGCACAGTGATATTTTACTGAGTGTGTTTGATGTCATTAGGCTCGTGTGCTGGCTGTGTTGGACTGGGAGCTTTCGACCACTGGGCAGCCCTTGGCTGATTTGGCCTACTTCCTGATGCCGAAATACCTGCCAGGAGGCTTTGATATTGTTGGCACAATTGGCAGTTTACAAGGAATAGAAGGTAATTATAAGTAAGGGATAATGTATGGTGAGCAGGTTGTTATAGCAGATTGGAACCCTGACAGGGTGAGGGTGGTCTTTGGTCAACCTGAAAGGGTTCCTCCTCAATAACAACTAGCTCACTATATATACAGTGACTTCATTTTTCCTGACAAAATCATCCTTTAAAGCCACTGAGGTGCTTCATATCAAGATACACAGTTGACACAGCTCCCTTCATTTGTTTGTGGTGTAAATGAACACAATTCATTTAAAGTCAAATTATCTGTATTTGTCCTTTTTACGGCAACCAAGAGCAACAACAGCAACAAATAGCTCCCACAAACAAATGGCAAAGAATACGGGAAAAAAAGACAGAAGTGAACGACATTGACGACAGTCAAAAACGGTGTGCTTCTCCTACTACAGAAACACCTGTAACTTATTAAATCTTCTTCTACTTATTTTAAACACAGAAGAATTCATGCCACCTGCTATGACACCAGGACGATTCCAAATAATACAGGTTTACAAACACACACACACACCCTAAAAAATTATATCAAATGGCTCAAACACTGTTGCCAAAAACACTGTTATCTCATTTGTTTAACTGCTGCTTACTTCATAATTCCCCAATCTTAGTGTGAATACAAATATGAATAGGATTTCGTGGTTTTAAAATGTCAGTCTTTCTTATAGATTCCTCCATGGTTACCAACAGTTTTTGTCTTAAACCATTCCTGATCTCTCTTTACTATTCCTTTCTCTTTTCTTAAGTCTAGTCCTATACTTAGCTGCTACTGGCTGATAGTGGGCGTAAAGCTAAGACATGTATGTAGTTTTTATAAAATTATTTTTGGGGCCTTTTTATGCCAGGAAACAGGGCAAGAGTGGGGAGTGACATGCAGGAAAGAGGCCACAGGCTGGATTCTAACCCGGGCCGCCTGCGCAAGGGCAAGTCTCATGGAGTGCGACCTAAACCTCTAGGCCATCTGCACTTTGGACTTGTATGTAGTTTAACATAACCAAAACAAACCTTTTGCTTCCAATAAAAAAATAGACGACTATAAAAAATACTTAAAGAAAAACTAGCACAGATGAAACTTACCTATAAAATGTAAAGCCATCTGGAGCCTGCACCAAATCACTGACCTCTGGTGGCTTGGAGGAAACAAACCTCAAAAAGAAGTGAATACATGGCTCTTACACCCACTGATAACATGCTGACTTAAAATAAACCAAGATTCTTTGACAGTTCGAAAGAGTTATGGTTAACCCGCCAGAAGCAGTGGTTATTGTTGCATCCGTAGCAACAGTCTGTTCTTCACAGCATTGGTCTGCAATATAAAAAATGCTATTTCTCTACCTGTTCCACTGATTGTTTGACCTTTCATCTCCTATACAGGAATTCCATCTGTGGATGATCTTGTTTCCATTTACTGCCAGTGCCGAGGGATCCCATCAGCTCTACCAGAGTTAAACTTCTACTTGGCTTTGTCTATCTTTAAAATGGCAGGAATCGCACAGGTCCGTCTTTATTCATCTACAGACTTCTACTGCAATTTTACAACACTGTTGGAATAATTAGCATACCTAGTTACCTAGTGGTGGGCGTGGGCTTGAAAGGCTGAATTAATATTTTGTTACTCATTTCTTTTTACAGGGGATCTATGCACGCCACCTCCTTGGCAATGCCAGTGCTCCCAATGCAGCCCAGTTCAGCCACTGTGTGGAGCCAATGGCTCAGTTTGCCCTGCAGCTCGCTCAGAGGTTGGTTACACTCGTGGTTCCTGCAGTTATGTAAGAAAATCTCTGTGGCTGTTAGTGCATTTTTGTCATCAGTGCAGTGACTCAACTGTTCCCACTTAAATCTACTCGTCGTTTGTTTTGGTCCGAGTCGTAAATGGGCTGACTCATCTTTATTGCTCATGTAATTGAATCAGGAAGTTACCACAGACACCCACTGTGGTTCATGAAAGTCAAACACTGATTTAAGTATTTATTTTGGTAATGAAGCTTTACAAGAATCTGATATATTAGCAGGATAGATTTTAGAGATTTGTTTTGAAGAATATCATATAATTTTGATTTTTAAAGCGGCGATTTAAGGGATTCATTCCATTCATTCATTCAACAGTTGGAATTTGGTTCCCTGCTGTGCTGCTTCTCTCTTACTCTCTGTTTTATTTTTCCTGCCAGATCCAACACAGGTCCTTCAGGAGACGCTCTGTTCCTGCAGACAGCTAACGGCCAGGCTGTTCTGCAGCAGGTCAAAGACTTCATGAGACGATACGTGCTTCCTGCTCAGCAGGTCAGTGACAGGAGCTGCCCACGACAGTCGAAATTTGTCGGCTTGGATGGGCCTTTAACTCGCACATGAAAGGATCTGACAGAGCACGTCAGGTCATTCACTCAGTCGGAACGCATTCATTTGAGCAGGAAAACAAGGAGTCAATTGAATTACTCGATTTGTGTTGCATGCAAAGAACAAAACTGTTGGCTCAGCATCATTTTAGTTTTAATTGAAGGCTGGACGAGATGGCAGTGCAAGTCTGGTTTGTTGTGTTTACTGGTAGGAGTGTTGAACTGCTTTTACAACGAAGAAACAGATTTATTCCTTCAGGAGAAATACTGCAGATAATGGAACATGAATTCACAGCAGATTTGTAATTTCAAAGAAAGAAACCATACTTACATTTGCAATCATTTATAACAAAAAAAAATCTTTTTACAGGAAGTTGCAGAGTACTACTCCAAACACGCTCAGTCTCCTCAAAGATGGCACACCCCTCAAATAATAGAAGATCTAAAGGTATGAATGAGCCGGTTTTGCCAAGTTTTTTATTTCTAGTGTTGTCGGCTACAATTCTTAGAAAAACGTGATAAAAGAAAAAAAAAAATCTCATTCCAAGGGCCCTGTCTATTCACATCTTATCTAAATAGGAGCACCTCCCTTATGACTCAACCACACACCACTTCTGTCTTCTTAGACCCTGCTTGAACTCACTTGTTTGCTCTTTTAATCATAGACGGTAAATAAATTGGACAACATGGCTCCGCCTTTTACCATTGTACGGTTTTAATGCCAAATTCTTCTAGCCTTAAGCGCTGCCGTCTTGTAAATTTGCAGCCAGAGTCTGCGCACAAAGCTCTGCCCATACCGCGTATCATCCTGCAGCCTTAAGCAGCCCCTCTACGCCCTGGGAACAAATTTATTGCCTCATCATAGCAAAATATCTCAATTAACTGAATTTAGAACTGGAAAAATCAAGGTATCTTAATTATGATAATGATAACCTCTTGGCTCTCCTTCCTACCCTATTTTACTTTTCCTTTTTAATTATTGAGGAATTTTATATAACCCTGTTTTTGACGTCCGGTAACTAATGAAAAAGAAACTTTTCATAAGCCATACAGATGTGAGAAACATTTTTATGCCGTGTATTTATTTTTCAAAGTTTGACCACAGCCCCATTCAAACAAATGGGGAAACTGAGTTTTTGACCTATACTGCTGTCAGTTACCAGGATGAGCAGTTTTTGTGTCAGCTTCACTTAGAGCCAAGTGAGATTTTGTTTATTTATTTACAGTCTATGCTTTAAATCTGCACATGCATGTGCTGTACACTCTGCTCTGTATGTGTCCAGGTGAGGGCCAGGGAGGCGGGGCTGTGGAACCTCTTCCTGCCCGCGGTCAGCGGTCTCAGTCAGCTAGACTACGCCTACATCGCAGAGGAGACCGGACGCTGCCTCTTTGCTCCTGATGTCTTTAACTGCCAAGCTCCTGGTAAAAATAAAAATCCCACATTTTGCCAGAGTAGTAGATGATCAGCAGCTGTTATTATAATTTTATCAGAACAAATCTTCATTCCTGAGTTAAGACACTTTATTAAAAGCTTAAAAATCCCCTTAACATGCCTTGTGAGATATTTGTTTATAATTTGAAGCATGATTGAAGTTCTGCAGGGCAGATTGTTTTCCAAATTTAGCTCATCCTGGAAGTCATCGTGTTTCTCCGCAGACACAGGAAACATGGAGGTGTTGCACATGTTTGGCAGCGAGGAGCAGAAGAAGAAATGGCTGGAGCCGCTGCTTAAAGGAGAGATCCGCTCCTGCTTCTGCATGACAGGTAGTCATGTGACTATATCCACATGTTATGTACGCAGAAAAAAATAAATCTGTGCTACAAATGAAAGTGTAAGGGATGAAAACTGTTTGTTGTGGTTTCCCGTCAAACCTTCCAGTGACGCTAAACAATCTTAAATAAGCTCTGTTTCACATTTAACGGCTGCTGCCGACTCCGTAAAAGGGTTGTTTGGAAAATCTTAATGCCAACAGTTAACACGAGTTCACTATGAGTAATTCCTCCCTGTTCTGTCCCATTCGCTTTCCACACTGCTTGGAAACGACTAGCTGCTGTTGCCAGAGGTGATTACCGTGGGTGTCGACCTCCCTGCGGGTTTTGGAAAACACAGATGGAGATTTTTTTGTCTCCGGTTGATTTATTCGTGATGATGTACAACAGGAACCTCCATGTTGTGCTGATTAGGAGTTGCGTGTCCTGGTTTTGTTAAAGATGTGTGGTGTTGGGATTTTATTTTGAAAACAATGCAACTACTCTACTTTGGGTTTGAGCTGGAATCCATAAAAGAATGTGAACTCTGTAGTCTTATACTTAAAGTCTTATACTTCATAATCTATCATTAAGTCTAAAATGCACATGTGTAACTTCCAATCTCACTCCTGTAGAGCCTGATGTGGCCTCCAGCGATGCAACCAACATGGAGTGCAGTCTTCACAGGGATGAGGATGACTATGTCATTCATGGCAAGAAGTGGTGGAGCAGTGGTAAGTCCATTTCTACCCCTATTGGCCATAACAGCAATAACAGTATCGGCCAAAATTTTCATATCGGTGCATCCCTAATATCTATGATATTAGTTGTGGCCTGCCAGACCAGCCACGCAGTTGGACCACAACAGAGCGGATCCAGTGTGAGATGACACATTAACTTGAATGGAAACCTGTCTGATCAAGTGCACAACAGAAGCCAAAAGGGAAGTGAGGCACCTAGGGATGGGTACTGAATTAGGTACTTTTATAGGTACTGACTGAAATTCTGTCAAAAGTACTGGGTACCGATTTATGTAGAATCAAAACGTACCATGTTTAGGTACCTAAATGCATCCTTGTGACTGTTAGGGAGTGGAAGAGTAGGCGATTTTCCAAGCTGGACATGAATACAGTATTGCAAGATTACATATTGAAGATTAAATAAATTATTAATTAAAAAAATATTTTGTTATTAAACAAATTGATATTTTTTTACCACATACACACAAAAAAGTACTGAAAATTGGTACCGCAGAGTACCAGTACCGATTGCCAAGTACTGGGTATGGGTACTGTATCATTTTAAATGTGAAAGGTACCCATCCCCGGGCACCACCAAGTGGTACTAAACGGTACTGCATAGTATCACGCCTCTAGACTCTGTTACACACACTAACAAAAATAAAAAACATAGCGTAAGACGGTAACATGTCTGTAAACACTTGTAAATGACCATTTCAAGTGCTGAATTGATTTTCTGGAGCTAACATTAACAACATACTGTCATGTGAATAAAATAAATAAGGATATTTATATTTAGAACAAGAACAAGGCATAGACCTGTTCTATAGAAAAGGTAACCTTATAAATGACCTTAGTTGTAATTTGGTGCTACTTAGAAAATCAGATGACATAAAATTGGCTTGGACTAATATAATAATATAATATAACAGCAGGGGAAACACTGATACTTCTCAAAGAGCCTCAGTTTTTTTGCGTTTTCTGCTGCTTTTAAACAACACACAAACTCATCATCCCTTGTCTGCCTAGTTTAACACGAGTTTAACAGCCACGTGCAGCAACTCCCTTTCACTAAAAAAATGCTTTTCAATGACTAAAGCAGAAAAGGTTACGAGCTAAAGAGCTTCTCTCTGGAACAGGAAAGTTTATATGTGATCCAAATGTTGCTAAGAGGAAGAACAACAGACACAAACACTCATCCAGACTGCTATTATATGGAGCAGATGACTCACACAATAAGTATTGTGATTTAAAAAAATACATAAAAGACACATTAATGCTTTTTTTAATGACTTTGAATATTCTTGAACCATTTTCATTCAGAAAAATACCATTGTGAGTGATTTATGATAACAAAGACGTCTTCATCTAAATGTTTATGCAACAGTTGATGTAAACACTCCTGAAACAACCTCGCTGTTGATTTTATTCTGTATGCTGACATTTTATGTGTTGATTTTCTGAGCGCTGGTCTGTGAGTCACCATGCGTGAGTTTCCAGTTCTATGGCTCAATCTCCTTCATCATCTCTTTGAATTAACATGTTTTGTATTATTCTGTTTATTTAACTAAACAAGGTAATTTGACAAAGAGAAGTACTGCGATTAAAGCCACAAACCTCTTAAAGAAAGCCTTTAAAGTTGAGGGTTTTAAAGGCTCTAATCAATTAACCCTCAGAATCTCGCAGATGTTTTTTAGACGCTTATCTTGCAGCTCCTAAATCTCTGTGAGCTGAGAAGCGCTCCAGATGTTTTCTCAGAGACAGATGTGGTCTGAGGTTTTGACTTCCAGTTTAAAGGGAAACACTGGTCTCTTGTGCTGGATGTTTTTTTTGGATCCGCACGGTATTCCTTCCTGTTGTTGTAAAGTCAGAGCTCTTTTGAGTTACCAGAAGAAGAAGACAGAATTTCCACTTAAATGGTGTGTCTATCACATGTGTCTGCAGTTTCTCTCTTCTCTTTGGAAGTGAAATTTCCATCAATGGGAAAAAAAAGCTCTGTTGTGACAATACCTGCCGCCAGCATGGATATGTCTCTGTAGGAAAGAATCTCTGACATTTGATCACACTCGCTGTGACCTCTGGTTGCTTTTGTTGCAGAGTTACGTCTTAAAATTGAACCTGGAGGGTTTTTCCAGCAGTGACTCGTAGTTTCTGGAGAAGTTCAACCCAAATTTTAATTAGCCACAAAAATAAATCCTTATTTAATTGTCCAAACATCAAATGGGATGTAAAAAAGAACAGCTGTGGGTGTTCCCCTTGGTCCTCCACCAAAGGATGGTCTTTTTTTTTGTAACTGACACGCACAGGATGGTTTTGGGGGGAATTGAAAGTAGACACTCCCTGTCTTTGGTATTAATGCCGTATTTTACAACACAGAATTTCCTAGATCAGGCTTCGACCGCTTCTTTTCAATGAATTGACCACAACTTCAAATAGAACAACCCAAAGTAAGTGAAACTTACTAGTACACCTCAAGCTAAAAATGCCCCGAGGATTGCTTCTTTTAAGTTTGGTTGCTACAGTAGAAAGGAGGCTGTTGAGATGTTGCCAGCTCACCTCTGCAATGTGGGAGTCATATTAGACCACCCAATGGGTATGATAATAGACTAAAATCACTCCCAGATCTGCAATTTGTTACCTTTGAGGCATGGGTTTGTGTATTTAAATACACACTCACGCTAACTCAGATGACACAACCTGTGTTTTAGGTTATAAATGGCTGCTAGTGGAGTAGAAACCTTATCAAAGTTGAATTTCTGGATCAGTCATTCCTCTTTGTTGAGACTGTTGGAACTGCAGCCTAAACTTATGCCTCTATTTTACCTTTCTTTCATGCACGCTGTGAGACATTACCCTGAAAGTAGATGACTGCAGCAAATGGAAAGAATCATAAACAATGACATGGTTTTGCTCTCTGAGCTGTTGCAGATCTGCTCAGGAAGATTTCCCTGATTGGCCGATCTTCAAGAGTTTACAGATGGATTTAAAAAAAAGGTTTGAGACGGCACTTAAAATTAAGGCTCCAGACTGTTCGCTTCTCTTGTTTGTTTGAGAAATCTGTTTCGACGCAGTGGGTCACCCCCTGTGCAATCGAATCATTCCTCATTTTGTGCCACAGCCACAGGATGGAGTGAAATAGGATGCAGATGATGTAGTGGGAGGTCGTACAGACTGTAAGACAACAGAAGTACAGAGCATCTGCAGCATGATGGTTTGATTTTTTTATTTTTTTATTGAACAAAATGCATAAATTCTATCAAATACTGTGCTTATAAGGTGCGTAAAACTAACTTTACGTACATATATATAACACTGACATCAATATTCAGGGATATAAATGTCTATTCTATGTATTAAGCCCCATTTCCGCCAAGTGGTTCAGTTCGATTCGTCTCAGTACGGCACACATTTTGTGGTGTTTCCATTGACTAATCACAGGACAGATCCCCAAATAACTGAACCGTACTGTCCCACTTTTTGGGACCCTTCCGTATGTGTGCCAGACCAAACCAATCCAATCCCAGAAGGTGGAGTTACAACACTGCAGACCTTTGATTGGTCGAAAGGATCATCACTTGCCGTGCGACAGCGGCTGTGTTTCTCCTTGCGGCAAACAGCCTTCCCTGAAACAAAGCTCGAGTGTGCTTTGTAACAAAGAGCCACCAGCCAATCACAAAGCAGACAAATTGCTGAATGTCTTCCATCGTTGCTCTTTGTTTACTGTTGCGTTATTCCTCTACGTTGGATCTATTTGCGGTGTAAACTATGTCTTGCTGCTATGGTGACATGCTATTATGTAACTTCAGCTATTATGAGAATCCGGCTTTACTGATCCAACCTGTACCAAAATACTGATCTAGACCCGACTGCTTAGTGGAAACGGGGCTGTAGTCTTTAAAGGTGCAATGATCCAACTTTTAAGGTCTCAACACCGATACCTTGGCTACCTTGGCCAAATACAATGTATCAGTATTAATTTAACATCTCTATTCCTTGATACGAGGATGAGAATTTTGTTTTGGCAATTTGAGTTCAAAAGATTTACCAACTGGATCTTTCAGCTGTTACCAATATCCAGTCTATCTTTTTGTGTTGCCATTAGACCAAAACCCGATGTAATGATTGGATCGGTTGATCCCTGAAATTCTGTAAAATACAAACTTATGTGCATATGTAAACATATATTTTATTGCAGGTGCTGAGTAAAACTGATACATGACTTGAGTCTTAGATGGTAAAGGTACTGGTGTCCTGGTCTTCAGAGCCAGACTGCGAATGTGTGGGATTTTGCGTGTGAAGCGCAATCTCCACCGCCGGCTCCTCCTTGAGGTGTCTCGGGTGTTTCCCGATTCGCTGTCCAACATGCTTGACGACTTTGAGCACATGTCCCCTGAAGGAGGATCCGATGAAGGCGTAGAGAAGCGGGTTGATGCAGGCGTGTGCCAGCGCCAGGCTTTCCGTGATCTGAAGGGCCCGATCCAGACCTTTGCTGACCTCACAGTCGGTCACCAGGGTGTAGATGATGTCCATCGCGCGGCACAGCTTTACCACATTGTACGGCAGCTGTGTGAGTAGGAACACAGCCACCACAGCCAGAAGGACCCGCAGCGCACGCCACTTCCTGTCCCTGCGCACCCCAACCGCCTGGCTCAGCGCCCGTCCCACCAGGCTGTAGCACACCACCATGACCAAGAAAGGGAGCAGGAACCTCAGGGTGACCTCCAGTAACTCTAGGGCAGCTTTCGCAGGTCGCGCCATGCTGGGTGGATAGATCGCTGTGCACGCCAACCTGTGATGCGAGTGCTTAACTGTGGAGAAGACGAGTTCAGGAAGGCCGAGGAAGCAGGCAACAGCCCACAACACCACACACACCAGGAGCCACTGCCACCTTGCTTTGGGCCCAGTTCCTGTCCTGCCCGTTGGATTATGCGCCACAGCACGATAGCGATCCACGCTGATGCACGCCAGCAGCAGCATCCCACAGCTGAAGTTGGTGCTGTAGAGGAAGGAGGTGATCTTACAGGCAGCTGAGCCCAGCCTCCATCCATGAATGGCATCAGCCGCCCAGAAAGGCAGCGTGAAGAGCAGCAGCAGGTCGGACACGGCTAGGTTGAGGATGCACACATCCGTTAGGGTGCGTAGTCGCACTTTTGATGCGTAGACCACAATCACGAGGGCGTTCCCAGCCAGGCCTACGACCAGTGCGATGGTGTAGATGATTGGGAGGAAGACACTTCCAAAGGACCGCACCGCCTCTTTATCACACACGCTGTGCTCATAATCATAACTGTAATTTGCTCCGGAGTCCTCGTCATCGTAATCGAAATCTTCCATTTCTGCCTGTTGGAGAAAACAGAACACAAGCAAGAGAAGGGCTTTAGTACAAAAATGTGGAAAACATATTTCTGTTTGGTTGGTCATGCTGTGATAAGTGGAATTTATGTGTGTATTTTTTTAACACGATAAGAGAGGACACATTTGGAAATGATTAGCTGCTTTCATGCTAAACAGGAAAAAAAAGGAGTTCTGTATGTGTCGTTGCATGAAAGGAATCTCTCCTGCATGGTTTCCCTAATGGCACAAGCCCCGTCTGTCTGTCTGTCTGAACTGTGTGTAGGCATGAATAACCACAGCCAACACAGCCCCCACTGAAAACAGGAGACACAAGACCTGCATAAAAATTTAACACCCTCAGAATTCAGCTCGTTGGTATTCCACTGGATTAAAGCGGACATGACATCAGGCTATTTATCAGCACTAAAGCAAAGGACCGGTAGCGGATGGCCTGAGTGAAAGAGGACAGGAAGTGAGGGATGGGGATAACTGGAAAGTGCATCCAAGGTCTTTTCCCAGACTCACATCCAGGATGTTTCTGTTACTCTGTACAGTGTGTTTGTGTTCAGGACTTCCCATTGAAGTAAGACTGTCATCCACTCTTCCCTTATTGTTGTTAACATCCCCTCCTCTGCTGCTCCCTGCAGATGATGTTTTGTCTCCCGAGGATGAGTAAACACTTAGCACTGCGTGCGCATGAGGGTGTACATAGAAACCGTCACTGATTAGATCATTCCTGCTGCTCAGGATAAAACATCGGAGAATATCATGATTAAACTGAGCTGGAACTTTGCAGCTGGAACTTTGCAGCTGGGAGTTTCCTTGGATATCAAAGTCGTTTATCTCTATTCTGTTGAACTAACCGAGAGCGACAGAATCCTTGATCCCTGAGCAGCACAACACGTTACGTGATGTGATGATTCAATTCCTGGCTGAGGACACAAAGTTTGTGCTTGGATTATTTTGGTTTCTTTTGGATTGGCAAATCCCATCCCTGTAATAATAACAACAGTAGTTTGATGAAAAGTGTCCAGGCTTGTTATATAATAAGTCAAAACAAGGAGCAGAGGAGAGAGCAGGAGGAGAAGGAAGCACTGAAGCAGATGGTTTGTGGAACGGGCAGAAAAATGTTAAATATTCCACAGCTGTCAACACATGGGCTTCATATGTAAGGGGAGCATGATAGATGGATGTTTTTATGTTTTTAAAGTATCCACTTCACATGGTCCTCCCAGGCTAAATACAGAGATATACTGAAGTCAGGTTCATGTGCATCTTACATGCCCCTGTACAAAAAATGTAACAGTCTCATGTTTAAAGCACCTATAGAGAGCTCTCTGTTGATAATGGTTTTGACGCCTCCTGTGGACAAAGATGAACATCTGATCTCATCTCTGGTTTTATCCAAGCGGCAACCTCCAATCTGAAAGAGGCAATGCAGAAGTGCTAAAATCTGCACTTTGTCAAGTGTCTGCTCATACACACCAAGCCATGAAAAGTCCTTTTCACAGCAGAAATAAACACGTTTACAGCCTGGTTCAAAATGAATTCTGCCTGAAAAGATACTTTCTCTAACAGTTCACACTGTACAGGAGAGGGGAAAACTTTTACTCTGCACTTTAGAAGATGTTACGATGATGGGTTTATCCAATCAGAGGCACAGCTCAGCTGACTAACTGGACAGCAGCCTTTAGCTGTTAGTGCAGAGGTTCAAAACCTGCTACATTTTTAACAGGCAGAGCAGTGGGGTTTTTTCTGTTCTCCCCCAAGCGGTTCCAAGCCTCAAAAAAAAATTAAAAAACATTTTCAACTAAGTTGCAAATATTCTTTTTTGCTGTTTGAGACTCATTTCAATCTGTTTCACAAACAGCTGAAAACTCCTTACAGCGGCTTTAAATTTGTTGATCCCAGTGAATATTTGCTTTGAAAAAGTCAAAGAAGCTTTTATCTCCCGTGTGCTGTTCATCATACGATAACACAGAAACCTCCCTTGCAGCAGTTACACACGTTAAAAATGATAAAATAAGTCTGGATAGTGATGAGCATGTGAGTCTATGTGGATCAAAAAGTGGATTCAACTTAAAATTCAGTTTGTTTCATAACCAGTCAGACACTTTGTGCTTTAACTTTATGTAATCCACATTCACACGACAAGAGAAAATCTTCTATTAACATATTACAAGCATTAAAAAAGTGACCTGAACTGCTTAAAAATATTTAGTGTTTTGTTTGTAAATGTGTCAGATAAAAAGTAATTTTTTAAAACTGTACATAACACAAAAACATACGCTTTGTTTGGAGTTTTTGCAGGGTAAAAAAACTCCCCACAGGTACTTTGATTAATATTTAATAGATTATATATTACTGTCCATGGTCACAGAATGAAGCCTTTATGCTGCTTATTGATCTTTAAAGATGTAAAAACCTTTTTAAGTCCATCAGAAATCCAACTTTTTTCAACATTTGATTTGTGTTTTTGTCTTAACACAAATGTACATAACAGACACAGGAAACTATGCGACCTGAAGAATAGCACTAATACCAGAGCTGTTTATTTATAAGACCTGAAAGTAGCTCTAGCTTTTATTTTAGTTGCATGGTGAAACTTTCATCTCTATTTGCACCACACATCGTGCATTAGATTAAATTAATGTGAAGCAGAATCACCGAGATACACTGCAAAACATTTACCTGACAAGTCCAGAAAAATGTAGAGTAAGAAAAATTGACTTGACGATCAAGTTTTTCTCCCCAAACATTGGCAGATTTTCTTAAGTGATTCAGGCGTCAGAAAAATGCCCTTAGAGCTCATGAAATGGGACATTTTTCTGCATTTATCAGTTGAAAGTAGCTTTAATAAAAGTCTGATTAGACACTTTTATGAAAGAAAAAGACAGATTTTGCTGTGCATGAGTCCAGTTTCTCATCCTGACGTCACACAAACTGAATCATAGATTTCATTGCATGAGTCTGACAAACCAAATATACATTAAGGAGAAGAATAAAAGTCTAAACATAACGTGTTATCATTACTTCAGTGCTGTTTTAATAATGCCATAAAGCATCTTAAGCAGGACTTTGACTCTGCCGTTACTATGAACCTTTGACTAACGGTCACTGGATGGAATTGGGTCTTGTTTGCACATGAAAACCCAGATTGAGCTCAGTTTATTCATTAACTTTAAAGTTACTGAAAATGCTTCAGAAATAGCCAAAAGTAACACTGCACGCATCTCATCTCATCTCATGTGTTAAAGAAGGTCAGAAATGCTCCTCTCAGCTGTGATGGGTTATTTCAATTCATCACAAATGTTAGAAAAATTCTCTAAGAGGTATTTTGTTGTCTTACCGTGTGTGTGTTCCTTTAGTTTGAATGATAAAGTCGGTGATGTGACGCTCCCTCCGTTCCTGATCACAAAGTGTGTCTGTGGCTCCAGAGCAGGCGAGCTGAGTGCAGTGCAGAGCTGGTGTGACTGTGTTTCTCCCTCCACCCGTCGCTCCTTCCCTCCCTCCCTCTGTGTAGTCAGTAGAAACACCTCTCTGAACACGTAGCTCTCTGAACACGTGTGTGTGAGGTTGTGTGTTTGTGTGTGTGTACTCCTTACTTTACAGCAGAAAAGAATCCCTCTCCAGCTAAACGTGGTTATTAGCTTTAAAGACTCAGACAAAGATCTGAACTTTATCCTCTGCTCTCTTTATTCTGCACAGGGAGTGATCTCAAGTTCTCCACCCATAACATTAAAGGATGAAGAGAGAGTATAAATGAACATCCCATAATACTCTGTTTCCAGTGCTTACCGTTTCTTGTGGTTTGCTGGAATGCAGCCGTTTCTGTTTCTTGTGTGTGTGATGTTTTCAGCAGCTTCGCCCACAGTGTATGTTTTACATCCTTTGGACTTTGTTTACAGATTGATTGACGACTTTTGGTTTCCTCTTTATTTTTTTTCTGAAGAATATCGTGAGCTTGTGTTTTCTTGAAAATCCTCCACCCTCTGATACTCTTTTTTTTTCATTTTCCCTTTCGTTTTTGTGTCTGAATAAATAAAAAGAAATTTCTGTTTTCTCATTCAGACAGAAAAAAAGAGAAATTTATTCTGACATGTCAGGTTTTTCTTTTGCTTTGTTTTGGAAGACACACGCCTGCAGAGCTTTGTTGTCATTCCTGCAGCGATTGGACATGTCTAGGCACCACAAGCACGGCTCACCTCATGCCACAGACCTGGAGACTTTTGTGAGGGTTCACAGGGAAACCCAACCTGCCCCACAGCCAAACAGACGCTCAGAGATGTGTTTGGGGCCGAGGCGGGTGTCACCCTTGCGTGCCTTCACAGCATAATCACTGATTGTTTGCTTGAATTTCTACAATCAGAACAACTCAAAGGCTTCATATCTGTCAGATTGTGTTTGTGCATGTTTGTTTTCATGCATCCATGCTGTGATTCTCTTAGCTGTGAACGCTGACGGTCACATCTGTTGCTGTCTGGGTGCCATATGTGCTGCTCAGGGGACAATTTGGCCACTTGGACGGGCGTGCAAACAGGAAGCAGGACCATTGGTCACTCTCTCTTGGCCTTGGGGAATCAAGGATGCATGGGAGACTGTCTGAAAGTGACTCAGCTCTGGAAAATTCCACAGCACCTTGAAACTTTCTCTTCTAAATGCTACCGTATAATCCTGATGTGAGATCTTCTAAAATGATGTATAATTTTCTCACTAGTGGCTGTTTTCACAGACTTATGAGTCAAATTATTCCTAATGTTCACCTTTTGTACCCGATCATGAGGTTATGGTAGAATCCAAAAAACGGAAATATCAGGAAAGTTGAGCTGCAACCAATAGGTCACCAGATCCACGCACTTCCTTGCAGGAAATATACCTCTGCACAGAGTGGGTTAAGAAACAGTCACGGCCAGAGTCAGACTGGAAACATTTGTCCTGTTGACAGAGTTCATGCGGTCATGAAAAATCTGGAGGAGTTATGGAATTTGAAACAATCAGTTTGTAGCTCAGAGGAGGCTTGGGAAAGATAGAAGTTTTGGTGAAGTCGTGGAAACCTTATCCAAAGTTTGAGTAAATACTGCCTTAACTATTTTCCAAACATGCCTCGAGTCCCTAATGTTAATGTGGACTCCACAATGACGTTCTCATCTGTTTCTTTAAACAATGACAGCATGGCTCTAATAAATGCTCAGTTTGTTTCAAACTACAAAGCCAGTCAGACATCTGAGTTATTCCAATGGTTTTCATATTCATCTTCAAACACAGATGTTTTAGGAAGTGAATGGTCATGATGAAAGACTTGTGACAGCCAAAACTAGCGAGGTGACAAATCAGACGTCAACAGATACGAGTTTTCCAGGATGTATACTGATACAAATAAGTAAAAAGAGTAAGACTGATAATTTTGGAAGCAATACGCATTTATAGTACGGACTCAAATTTTCTTTCAAAATTTGGAAGTAAGGCTAAAATTTCTCTTGTTTTCAGTAAAAATTGTCTTAAAAGACTTCAGATGAGAGAAAATATTATGCCTTATTCAGCCCACAATGAGAAATGGACGTAACTTAAATAAAAGAAATAAACTAAGTGGTAAGAATATTTCGTATGAGCCATATTTACCAGAAAAATCTAGAAAAAAATGTCTTTTTTCAAAGTGTAGAAAGATAAAAATGGTGCCTGAATTTCTTCAAGAGAAAAGAAATCTGCCATTGGGGTAAAAAAAAAAAAGTGCTAGTTCAGTTTCTGATATTAAGAAAATTTTCAATTTAAGAAACTTGACAAGCAAATTTTTCTGGCCATTATTTTTCCCCCTTTTTAATATATATACAAAATATTTTTTTCTGGGCTTTTTAGGAGATTTTGGATCATTTTAAGTCTTATAAAACATTTTTTTAAATTTGAAATCAAACTCATGCTTTGATTTTAGTTTTTGTAGTACGTCTTTGATTGACGAGGGATCACACAACTCTCTGCCATAGCTGTAATTTTTTTTTTTTTAATTTATGTATGTATTTATTTTTATTTTGTATGTGTAAATATATATATATATATATATATATATATATATATATATATATATATATATATATATATATATATATATATATATATATATATATATATATATATATATATATAATTTTATTTTATTTTATTTTATTTTATTTTATTTTATTTTTTGGGGGGGGGGGTTTAAAGACAAAAAAGACTATTTTTTTTAATTTTGGACAAGTACAAGAAAAAAACTACAAACATACACATTTAAAAATTGAATAAAGAAAGTAAAAACGAGGATAATGGGACAAAAGGGACAAAAATAAACAAAATAAAAAAATAAAAAAACAATAGACCAAAAAACAAAGAAACATTTAAAATAAAACAGATGCATCGGTTTGTTACAATGTGGGTTTGTTACATTTCTCTGAACATAAATGTCATCTTTTATAGGCACATTTTATCATCAGTTAATTTTGTCGATGATCAGGAAAATCAAACACTGATTTAGATAAATATTCAAGTGCCGGATATTGATAAATGGCATGATAATTGACCAAGCTAATCATCAACATTGTTGTCTTTTCTTGCTGTTTTTTGCAGGTGCTGGAAATCCCAAATGCAAAGTGGCCATTGTGATGTGCAGGAGTGGCTCCCCAGATGTGAGCAGCAGGTCAGTAGAAGACGTTTCGTGCTTCAGGAAGCTGGAATACAATCTGTATTTGAGCATGCTTTGTGTCACATATGTAATCCAAGGTATCAAGTTTGTACTTTTCTGTGAGCACAGTCAGAGTGCCACTCTCAGAGCGAGGAGCAGGCTGTGCTTCCCAGCAGTTATAAGCAATTCAACACCTGCACCTATTTTTGGGTTTTGCCCAAAGGTTTCTGACTAACCGTTGTGTCTGGCGTTACAAGGAAACTGGCACTGATTTGTTGATCTCAGGCGCATCAGTTACAGCATACAAGAAGTTTGTGAAAAGAACTGGAGAGGGAACCGCACCCATGATATGTGATACAGTTTCTACTTGTTTTGCTAGCAGAGCACACACCCTGCCCTGTCAACAGAAAGGGCGGCAAAAACAGATCAACAGATTCTCACCATCAGAGTGAAAATATAAAAGATTTAAACAAAAAGAAAGAAAAAGTGTTTTAAATTTGTTCCCCAGGCACGGCCAGCACAGTATGATCCTCGTCCCCATGGACACAGCCGGTGTAAAGCTCGTCAGGCCACTCACTGTGTTTGGACAGGATGGTAGGAGTGTTTCCTCACACTTTCACTTTCCTTTCCCATCCTCTCTGAGCTGTTAAAAACCTTACTGTCTTTCTTTATTTCTGATCAGATGCCATCCACGGTGGCCACTTTGAGGTGCACTTTGAAAACGTACGCGTCCCATCTTCCAACATCATTCTAGGTAAGACCGTACAGTGTGTTTTTCCTGCATCAGCTGACTCTTTCCCCCATAAACAGCATGCTGTGCCAGTAAGGCCATAAAATCTATTCTTATCGTTCCTTTATTGTGTTTGGACATAAAATAATTTAGACTGTTTAGGGCCAGTAGGTCAGAGATGTAACGTCCCTCTTCTTGTTGTGTTCCCAGGAGAGGGAAGGGGGTTTGAAATCGCTCAGGGACGTCTTGGGCCGGGTCGCCTGCACCACTGCATGAGAGCTGTGGGTGCTGCAGAGTTAGCTCTAGAGCTGCTCTGTCAGAGAGCTGCATCCAGGAGCACGTTTGGAAAGAAACTGTACCAACATGTGAGTTGACAGAAGCCTGAAGAGAAGCCTATCCTGCTGTGGACACCTAGTGGACGGAGTTTTAAATGCAGCTGGACTAAATTTGTGTTTTTGATGTGTGCGTGTATGCAGGAAGTTGTCGCTCACTGGATTGCAGAGTGTCGACTCATGATCGAACAGACTCGCCTGCTGACTCTTCAGGCTGCTCATGCTCTGGATACAGTCGGCAGTCGTGCTGCTCGCAAACAGGTAACAGCTCCCACAGAAATATCTGAGTTCATACTTAAAATAGAGAGTAAAAGATGTATAAACCAGCCTTTAACCTTAACTTTTCTACAGCTTTCATCAAACCTTTACATTTTCTGTCAAGTGCACAAACAAAACTGAAATATTTCTCGTAACATAAGCTCAGTACAGTATGCAAAAACTGATGAACTCCTACGGTGGACATCTTTTAAGTATTTATCATGATGTGAAAATGTGCTTGAGTCCATAAACACATCAGGAGACAAAAGATGAGATTAACCCTTGTAACACCAACTGAATTTGAACTGTTATTTTAACAGAGTTAAAATAGAATAGTATATTACTCTAAAAATACCCTGTTATACCCTGTTTTTTAAGGTAAAATATTTCATTTGGGGTCAAAAAAGGGAAAAAAAGAGTTAAAGTTAAGAAATGGTGCAGAAAATGCACAAAAAATTGTGCAGAAAATTGATTAATTGCAGAATAAAACTATAATTTGGCTTTGCAGGCCAAACTGGTCTTAAAACAATCCTGATAAAATCCAGAGCCTGATCTGGCCTTAAAAAAATCCTGATATATTTACTTCATATCGCCCCCTAATGGAGAGCATTATGCTTTAGGGGAAGCAGAGTTTGCTGATGTTTACGCTGCACAAAACTGACCACCTATTATCTGGTATCAACAGATGATTTAAGGAGAAGTGAGGTTTAATTTCATAAGTCTGTAACAACAGCACAGGTATAGTTGGTGTCACAGTGAAGACTTGTCGGTAATAGCTGTTGATCCTTTGCCATTTTTACAAAATCTAATGTATCTTGGGAAAAAAAGCCAGCCTGCTGTAGGTGAAGAAAAAAAGTGAGGTTTTGTTTTTGTCTTGTGAAAAAGGTGATTTTTGAGCGTCATATTTTGGAATAAAATCACAGAACTTTTAACAGATTCTTAATTTGGTCAAACTGAATTTTGTCTCTTGATTCCTCAGATCGCCATGATCAAAGTAGCAGCAGCCAGAACGGCCTGTAACGTGGTTGACATCGCAATTCAAGTCCATGGAGGAGCAGGCGTCTCTGGAGACGTCCCACTTGCACAGTTGTAAGTTTTCTTTGAGTAACTTGCACACAAATGAAATGTACTATTAACTAGAGAAGTTGTATTTCCTTACAGCAAATGCATTGAAATGCCAAATGAAGCTGAAGGTGGAAAATGAAAAAATGTGAAATAAAATTGCTAGAAACTGTAATCACTGGAAATTTTGGTATGTGTGAAATTAAAGAGAAAATGAGAAAGAAAGAGGAAGTACTAGAAAAAGTAGCAGTAGTAGTACTCGATTAGTTAGTACAAGTTGCTCGGTTGTTTCCATGGTGATATAACATATCCATTCATTTTAATGGAAAAAAAATGGAAAATGTTGAATGCTTAAAAAATGTTAGAAAATGCAAAAACAAGCACACTTCTTCTGAATATGCTTTTTTGACTGGTGAAAATTTGATGGCTGTGAAAAGTACAAAAAATACACAAGTAGTTGTGGAATAAAGTTGAATGAGGATATGTTGAAAACTGAGCTCCTCATGCTAATAACCGTTTTGTTTCCTTTCAGGTATTCCTACGTGAGGACTCTCCGGCTCGCTGATGGACCTGATGAGGTTCATCTTTCTTCCATTGCAGGTTTAGAGCTGAGAGATCAGCTGAAAAAAGCACAGGCCAAACTGTAGAGAGATAAAATAATGTCACTGTGAGCTGCCTTAAATCAAGATGTGTTATCAGAAGCAAAATAATGAAGTGTTTATAACATTTTGTATAACTGCACTTGAAAATCTCATAAATGTAAATGATTGTATATATTCTTTTGCAGCTTCTCTTGTATGTGATGAATAATTCAATTAAAAATTATGATTTCTCACCCTGTAATTTAAAAATGAGGCTTGTTTATTAGGAACTTTTCTTTTAATGTGATCTACAAAAACAGAAAATGACAGCATGAATATGACTAAAGTCATCACACTCAGAACAGGTGTGTTCTTCTACCACATGGATGAATTCCATTGTGAGGTGACTGGAGGGGGAGACGGGTCAGGACACACAAGCACATTATTATTTTTTGTACAATATAAAACAGCAACGGCCCCATCCGTTTGATACACCAGATGGAAACCCATGCAGGACCCTTCAGAGGCTCGTCATTGTCTCTACATCAACAGGAGGGCAGAGATCTTCAAGCTGCCACATCAGTCCGTCAATCCTTTTTACAACACGGCGCAGAGGAGGTGAGACCAGGGCAGGGAGGGTGAGAGTAGGCTGGTTTGAGGTTGAAGGAAAGACGGGTCAGTGTTTACTCTTCTTTGATTTTTTGTGGGACCGGTGAGGAGATCTGGATTTGGAGCGAGACTTCTTTGTTGATTTCTTAGGCGTCCTGGAGCGCGATCTTCGGGATCTTTTGGGTGTGCGCGGTGAAGGAGACCTGGTGGAAAAAAAAACTCATTAATTCATTATAAAAACTTAAAACGTGAAGGTTTTTCAGGCTTACTCTTTACGGCAGTATCTTACCTCTTTGACGACTTCTTGTTGCTGGATCTCGGGGAGTCTTTGTGTGACGAGCGGGATGATGTGTCTTTAGAGTACGAGCGGTCAGAGCGTTCCGATCTCTCCGAGCGCTCTGAACGAGGCGACGACGACCGGCCTCGTCTGCTGCTACTCCGAGTGGGACTGGGTGACCCGCTGTGGCGCCGCTTCCTGTCAACCAAAGACGGAGACACTGGTTTCAAAAGGAGAAACTTCAACAAAACAACCTCAGGAAACAGCTGGAAATTGGTGATCTTACCTTTCTTTCCTGGTCGGCGTGCCCTCCTCTTTCTCCTTCTTCAGGTCTTTCAACCGTGCCTCAGCTTTCTCCTTCTCTTTCTTCTCCCTCTCTTTCTCCCGCTCAAGTTTCTCCTTTTCTTTCTCCTGCGGTGACAGGAACACGATGAATGACCCAGTTTTTGAAATCTGTATTTAACGTCCCTTAACGTGACGAACACATTTCTCTACCTTTTGTAGAAGTTTGTCTCTGTAGTGCTCCACCTGCTCCTGGAGACTCTGTCCCGGCTTTTTCGGCCTCTTTCCAGACTCCAGCTCATCCTGGAACTTCATGACTTTAACCTGAGTGAACATAAATAAATGGTTAAAAAGATCTGCACAAAAAACACCAGACGTGATGAACACATGCCGGGGGTTAAGCACCTCTATCTCCCTGAGCTTGGTGCGTTTCTCCTCGTTCATTTCGGACAGCTTGGACTTGAAATCGTCGTCTCTGACAGGGTTGGAGTAGCTTTGATCGTCTGAATGAGGGCTCCTGTCGTCATAGTCGCTGTCATCATCATCCCTGCAGAATAAAACATGTTAAAAACAGCGTAACGGAAGAGGAGAACTAAACATTATCTTAAAAAAGTCAAATCAAACTCACTTTTTGGTTTCCTCTGGCTGCTCAAACATCTCCCACTTTGACGTTGTGACAGCTGAAAAGCAAAGGACAAAGCTAGTGAGTATTTTGTCCTTTATCATATATTACAGTAAGACAATTTATGTTACCAGAGGAGTTTTAAAACCTTATCATGTTTCAACTACAAACTTCCTGCAGTTTTCTTTGGAACAGTCACATGTTGTTACTTTTCTGAAAGACCTGACTCTTCTAAGGAAGCTTGCAGGAAGTCTGTAGTCAAAACGTCCAAGTTAAAAAAAGAAAAAAAAATCACACTGGTTTGGCTATAGGAATCGTCTGCTAACAGAGAACTTTGTGTGTTTTGTGGGAGTAGTTTGGTGTCTGACCTTGAGATTCCAGCTCTGCCTCATCCACTGCTTCCCATTTTGAGGGTGCTACTTTGAAGGTTGACTCCTTTGACGGATCCACTTCAAAAAAAAAGAAAAAAATTGGGAAAATGAGAAAGTGTTCAGTCAAAGTATCAGCTTTCAGTACAACCCTGATACCAAAGTTTTCGCCCAATGTCCCACTGACTGAAAACCTTCATTCAGCCACAGACGTAAGAGACAGAAAAGTGAAAGCCAGCTCGTGTGTCACTAAAATGCTGATTCATTTTTTTTTTTTTTTTTTATCTACGGATTTGAACCGTTCCTCATGTGACTGATAATTGATTGTCTTGTGTCTTTAACATCTCTAAGTACTGTTAACGTCAGTTTTATGTAAGTGTTTTGATTTGTGCATCTGGGGAAAGACCTTCATTCATGCTTTTATCTCCTGGTTTGAACTAATGCAACAGGCTCAAACCAACATCACTTGTAGAAGTTACCACTCGTCCAAAATCCAGCAGCTGGACTAATCAAAAGGAGAGAGCATGTTGCTCCTGTCTTACTTCCCCGTCACTGGCTCCAGATGCATTCTGGATTTGGTTTTAGGATTTTACTATTGGCTTTTGGACTCACAGCTAAGTACATTTCTGTTTCTTAAGTCCCAGCTGTAATTTGAGGTCCTCAACCAAGACTCCCAGAATAGAGGCTGATGACCAAAGGTGACCTTTGACCTTTCCTGTTAGAGCTCCAACCCTCTGAAACAGCCCCCCAGAGGAGCTCAGATTCTCCTCCTCGTTGATGGACAGGAGATGTTTCAATTCTCAAAATGCTGCTTTTATTCCTTCTCAGGGAGAATCACATTTTACCTTTTAATTCCAGTTTTAATCTTTTATCTTGTGTTGTTTTGATTCTTCTGATGCTTATTTCCTTTTATTCAATTGTGGGTGTTTTGTTTGATTCTCTTAATTTTATTTTTGTAGTTTTAATCTCTTCTCACATTTATTTTATTTTATAAAGCACTTTCCAACGCTGTTTAGAAAGGTAGGACATAAATAAGGTGTGTTATTATTATTATTATTACTGTGTCACTCACATGGTATTCCATCAATGTCTTCTTCCAAAGCTTTAATCGGAACGCCGTCTAAGTCATCCAGAGGGGCTCCATCAATGGGAGCGCCGTCAATCAGAGCGCCTGCATCGATCGGCATCCCATCCACGTCCTCCAGTGGGGTACCGTCCATGTACTCGCCTATTGGAGCGCCGTCAATGTCCTCTGAGAGATCAGACTGGAAGAAAGGAGGGAGACAAGACATCTAGTGAGACTGAACTGAAAGGATGGGTTTTCATATTCAAAAATAAAAAAAAGGACTTTGAGGAGTAAACACCTCTACAATGATCGGAGGAGGCTCCTTCTCTGAAGACAGATTAACTAGACCCAGGAAGATGTTCTGTAGTTTGATGAGGAAGGGGTCAGGGTACACCGCCCAGTCCTCCCAGGCTCGGAAACACGACATGACACGTTGCTGTGAGGGAGGAAAAAGACGAGGATGGTCAGAGAAGGAACTTTTATGATATCCTTACGGTGGGATTCTCATTTTTAATACGCAGGGAGTGGATGTTTGATACCTTGAAGTTTTCACTCTGAAGATGGCCCTGTATTGTTTTATATGTGGCGTTGAGGTCAGAGAAAATCTGGCAGAGCTTTGCTTCAAAACTATAAAAGAAAGAACACAGTGAAGACTGGATTACACCATTCATAAACTGATACTTCTGTGTAAAATCCCCCAAAACAACTTATTCAAACATACTATTTTCTGTAGTAAGACGCGTTGGAGACTTTGGCAGAAGAGTTGTACAGCACATCAGAAACTAGATATAACCGCGCAATCTGGAAGGTGAAAGAGAAAACATGAGTTCGATGAGTTTTCAGACGGTGTCGTGTTGATTTAAAGGCCGGTTTGAGTCGTAGTGGTCATTTTTCCTGCCTTCTTAGGAAGCGGGGTCTTCAGGATGGAGAGAGACTCTGTGACACACTCCACGATCTCTTCGGCTGCCTCTGCGTGACTCAGACAGAACAGCATGGCCTCTGCGATGTCTCCTCTCCGTGGCGTCAGACCCCGAAGCATCTCCTCCAGTTTGTCCCGCTCGCTGTGGAGACGACAGGGATCCATCAAACGGGAGCAGATTTAAAGACCCAAAGTGGAAGGAAACTTTAAAGACAATGTTCTTACTCTTCTTTTAGGCAGCCTTTCTTGCTGCCCTCTTCTTCTTCCTCCTCTTCTTCACCGTCATCATAAGGACCATGAAGGTACGGGTTGAGAGGAGGTGGGCGCCATAGAGAGCCATTTTTGAACATCCTAAAGTCATCTGTTCGCCATTTTGCTGGTGCTTCCCCCTAAAAAATGAGTCACTGACAGTGAACACAGGAATTCTTCAAAAAGCGCTCAACACTTAGGCTCTAAAAATAGACTCAGACCTGTAGTATGGAGTAGAGCTTCCACCGGTAGTACACATGAGCTGGACTCTGGTTCTCAAACAGAAACCTGGAGATGACACGATAACATTAACATCAGATAAACGAGCACAAACAAAACGTTTGTTTCCCTGTGCGGCTGAACTGACCTGTACATGGGATTGTTGATTTCTCTGTTCATGATCATGGCTTCAAACATTGGGCCTTCACGCACCACAAACTCGATCATTCGGTGGATGAGAGAGAGCAAATTCCTACAAGAAAAACACAGTTAAAGCAAACGGATTCAGACTGGCCGGATCCTTGGCCACTAAAAAAGACCGTTAGTTTGACTTATGCTGGGTTGTTTTAAACTCCAGACAGCTGTCTCTTCATGGACTCCACACATGTTTAACAATCAGAGCAGTCAAGCTCTGCTTCAGTTGGCATCCAAACTTTACTGTGAATTTGTGACAAACACATCATTTGTGGATTATATCAGGGCTGCAACTAATGAATATTTCTGATGTCGACTAATCTCTCAATAATTTTTTTTGTTGATTAATCACCATCATTTGGACTCTGTTTGACCTCAGTGGCGAAAGGTTGCACACCTGTAAAATTCAACCTGTGTAACTCAACTTATGGCGACGCATGTTACGTCATTTCTCCTTCCTTTTAACGCCAAATGATTAAAGTCAGGGCTTAGCAAATTACATCCAAAATAACATGACTGAAATAATGTTGTACTGATAAGCATTAATGATGATGGTCAAACAGGTTAACTTTCAGCAACAACAATTCACACATTTCAGTCAAAGTATGTTCACAGTATTTCCAGAGGGAATCATTTACATAGGGCCACAGACAGCGGTAATCATTGTGTATGAATTTAGTGAGGTCTTTCAATAAAAGTAACCAAAAAAACAGCATCTCATGCAGTGAACTGATGTTTGCAGGCTGTAACCTTTGGTCAAATGGTCAGATTCTGTTTGTGGTTCCTCGAACTCTCTCGGTCTTTAGTCAAAGAGCTTTAAGTGTTTTTACTCCTTTATCTTTGTTTGAGCTACAAGGCCATCTGAAACTGGACAATTGTATTTGCTTGGACTATTTTAAAACCAGGATCATCTGATAAGCCTGTATTCTATTGTCTCTGTCTTGTCACTTGTGTGAAACTTTCTTATGCTGCTGTCTTGGCCAGGACTTCCCTTGTAAAAGAGGCCTTGTATCTCAATGAGATTATTCCTGGTAAAATTAAGTTTAAATAAATAAAATAAACATGTTACAGATGAGCATTTACTGCCTGAAATTTGATTTCATTGTACGACAGCAACAATAAAAACGATACGAGCGACTATCAAAATTCTGCATTAATGAATTTTTAGTTGATTTTATGTTGTTGGTTTTTTTTATGATTTTATGTCGACTTATCGTTGCAGCCCGTTGATTGGATGTTGAAGTTTTAAGCAGAGACAGCTGACGAAGAGAATCATGTGACCAAGCATAAGTCAAACCTAACTGTGACTAAGCCTTTAATCCAATGTTTAACATCAAGCTGGCAAAAATCAAAACTTGAAATGACAACTGATGTTTCATTCAAACAATCTGATTCTTCAATTATTTACTCTTAAAAAGACATACGTCTTTTTTGTGCTTCAATTATCAATTACATGCCTGTACTCTTAAAAAATCAACAGGTTTGTATTAAATACAAAGCACCTGGACCCTTTCATTGAAATATTTCTAGATTCACAAAAGTGAAGCTTATGAAAGTGAGAGCAAGAAGCTGAAAAGACACTGCACTGACTGTAAAGTGGATCAGTACAGTGTCTTTTAATTCCCACTCATCTTTTGGCCAATGTGAAGTGAGGAAGAACCAAAGCAGTATAGGATTGTTGGCCCAAATAATCTAAACATCGACTGGTGGAGTCTGGAATGACTGAATACAGTGCATACGGGATCACTAATGTTCTTTTTTTCTGTGACAGTTTTTGGGGTAAACATGGTGCAGGCTGCATACAATTTGCCTCAAGTGGCCAACAAAGTCAAAGGATGTCTTTCATTTGACAACACAGATCACATTTACTTGTATTGGAGCCGATCGTACCAATGGCGGGGGTAAAATTCTGTATACTTTCCCAATCCATCCCATGAGGCTTTTCAGGTCCCTCGCTGCTGCAGACAGTTCAACTTGTGCTGCTCACCAAGGCCAATGTCAAAGGTCATATTAAGCTAATTCTGGCAGGTTTGGATTGGTTGGGAGGGGGGCCAGGTTTACTGAGCGCCCGACTGAGTGACAGAGGCCAAAGGGGGAAGACGGTGCGAGTGAGCAATGGTCAGAGAGCAGGGTCTCAACTACAGGTCTACGAGTAGCAGATTATGTATGTGTGTGGCTGATGTATGGGCTGTGATGCTCTAAAGCTCTAAAATGATGTTTGTTACACAGTTTAAAGAAACATGAGTGATGGTGGATTAAGGAACAAACCAGCAGTCAGTGAGTATTCGTCTATCCACTAATGTGATGAATCTGTCTCAACCATTGCTCAGCCACACTGACCAGCCCCCTGTAGCATGCAGTGATCAACAGATCAAACTTGTTTAGCTTCATTATGGGATGTTTAGTTTCTAAGTTTGTACACCAATTTTTAAAAAAGAAAAAACATGTACCTTTCTGTTGGGATAACCACTTTGACTATGGCTTGCGACAGAGTCTGTATATGAAGTCACATCAGATAATAAACATAGAATGTGAGTATTGTTAAAAGGCAACAGGTGAAAAATATAAAAAATGCATTTCAAAGTGCAAATAGACAACAACTTTCCTTTACTGCTGTCAGTTTTACTAAAAGGCCAAACACCCCTGAGCAATTCCCACACACTAACATTTCATTCAACAATACACCCACACTTTAACACAAAGCTACTTTAACTCTTCAGGATTAAGATAACACAAACTTGGATCATACTCTGTCCTAACTGCTGACATCTGATTTATCAAAACCCATGAGAACATCCTAAGCTGACAGGCTGAGTTACCTTCTCAAACTCCTCCTTGTTTTTAGGCGGAGGAAGCAGGGGAGCATTGGGGTTCTTTAGCCTCTCCCTGGGCTGTGCGTTGAAAGGCAGGCCTGAGGGAGGCGGTGGGAGTGTGTGCTCCATCATGGAAGGAGGGATGTAGATGGGGTGAGGCGGAATGGGCACACCTTTGCCCCATCCTAATTTCATCTCAAAGTTCATAATCATCTTTCCTGTAATGGAGGTAAAAACAGTAAACAAAAGGATGGGAAGAGAGCGATGTATTCATTTGATAAATGGAGTCAAAGATCTGTACCATTCAGGTTCTTTAGCGCTCGCTCAGCATCCCTCCTATTCATGAAGGCCACAAAGCCACAGTTCCTCTCCCGAGCCCTCTCCTCATCAGTCCTCGGCCACATGATCTTCACGCTGGCCAGCGGTCCATAGCGGCCAAACTCTTGACACAGCATCTCCTCGTTCATCTAGAAAATATTTCACAGAGACAGAAGAGCTCTTTAACCCTTCATCACCCAAGTTGTTTTGTTATTTTTGTCCTGCCTGTGATTAGATTTCTATGCAGTACTGTAATATCCCTTATAGCCCTCATAGACCCCAGCATAGCGCCAGCGCTACCATTTGCACATTAAGTTTCAATTGGTGGTAGATTAAAAATAGGTAAGGTAGACGGATCCTTCTTTTTGCATACACTGCAAAAGACAAAATAGAAATCTTATCAAGTGTTTTTGTCTTATTTTCAGCCGAAAATGTCTTTTAAGACTTCATATAAGCCATATTAACCTGACCAGTCAAGAAAAATGTCTTTTTTTAAGTTACTTAAAGGCAAAAATGAGGTCTGAATGGCTTGTAACAAGTTAAAAAAAAATTGCCAGTGGAACAAAAGAAAAGTTAATTGTAATAAGACATTATTCTAGGTCTAAGCAAACTTTCTTGCATATTTTTCTTGTTCCACAGGCTGATTTTTTTTCCACTTGTTACAAGCATTTCAGACCTCATTTTGTCTTTAACAACTTAACACAAGACATTTTTCTGGAATGATAAGTTGAATGTGACTCATATCAAGTGTAATAAGACAATTTTTACTTAAAATAAGACAAAACCATTGATAAGATTTCAGTATTTGCAGTGTATAAAATCTGGAGACTTGCACTTTGATGTTGCATTTTCTACATGTCCCAGAGTGCTGTTTCAATCCATTGATGTGTTTACAGAAACCAGGTGTAAAGCATAAACAACCCAAAAATTACTATTCAGACTGCAGTTGTTGATACATTTCCTGCTCTAGTCAGCAGATTTTTTTATATCTACATTTTCAAGGGATACAACCATGACATTTTTTTTATTTAGAAAAATATGTGTAAAATTTACAGCTTTTTATGGTTAATTGCACTTTTTAAGCAATTTAGTTAGTCTAGACATAAGTCTATACATGGTATCAAAATTTGAGATATTAAGGTTGTATATAGGTGTATAGATGTTGCGAAAGTTTGATGCAAAAATGAGACTACAGCATGTGAAAATGTAAAGATATGCTCTGGCAGACTTGGTATGGTTGGTCATAAAGTTACAGTAATTTAAAGAGCACTTTAAGAGCCCAAGCATGCCAGTGGGTTTTAAAGCATGAAGTCAAATACATGTAAACCACAACCCAATAAATGAAGGGCTCATCAAAATACAGCAACAGACTTAATCAGATGTCCTTTTCACAGTACAGCTCAAACAGCCACTGTCTCCCTTCTCCATGTCATATTTGTTGTGAAACAAACTCACCTGTGGGTTGATGTTTCCAAGATACAAGTTAGTAGTAGACGGATCTCCAACGTCATGGGACCCTGGTGCGCAGTCATCCAAAACTGCAGAGACAGAAAGGAGAGCAGAATTTTCTACTGCTGCCTGAAAGGATCACCTAGTTTCTTAGCAAGATGAAGATAAATCACAGCCACCATATTAAGTCAAAATTACCACTGGACGGACGGTTTCTTCTTGAAGAACCATCCGCTAAAAGAAGCAGAAAAGCAGTATAAATTTTGTTTCAGGGAAACAGTGGACAAAGGGGGGGAGGGAGTGGGATGAGGCGTGCAGGACGGGGCCATTTCTGGCCGTGTTAGTCCACAGATCACAGTTTGAAGAAGCTTAGAAACACTTACACGAACGTCGTCCGTCGCTGCCTGAGAGAGGTTCAAAACGGCTAACACGTCCTTTCATCCTGTGCCTTTCATCTCTTTCCTCCTGTATTCTGCAGGACACAGCACATGATACAAGGTTTCAGAAATACGCTATACACCATTAAAATAGATTACACTACATGAAACTATCACAATTTTGACCAAACGTACTGTTTCAGCTCTTCTTTAAACAGCTCCAAGTTGCTTTTCTTCTTTTCCTTCTCAGTACTTTTCTTCAAAGACTGAAAAACAGAAGAAGAATCTCATTAACCCAGTCAAAAACAAAAGAAACTGTACTTTATGAGTCAAAGGAGACGCCACTTATTGACTTGGATCGTGCTTACATGTCTCTTGTCTAAAGCTAAAAACTGAGGTGGGGTTTCCAAAGGCAAGATGCTTTTTGTTTGGTTCTCAAAACGGGACTTGGGTCTGTACAACTTTCCTCTCTTTTCATCAGCAGCTGCCTCTTCTGTAAGGAAAGAAACGATAATAAAATTGAGGAGCCATGTAGATAACTTTTTCTTTCTTCAAGGTCTGGATTTGTGATGTTGTGATATCTGCTTGTGCTACAATCTGTACCTTTTGTTGCATTTGCAATGCCGCCACGGACAAAAGCTTTCACTTTGCCCTCTCCTCCTTCAAAAGCAGCGAGAAACTCCTCATAAATCTCTGCAGCTGCCCGCTCATCCTCCTGTACAGTAAAAAAACATCATCATTGTAAATAAATTAATATTAGGTCTATAACAAAAATTGATATCATGTAAAAATGAATTTGATACTAACCTTTTTCTTTATTTCATCTTGCTCCTTCTTGCTTAGAGTCCTCTTTGCCACAGCCATCTTGCCAATGCTGAACGACTTCAGCTTGCTCTCAAGCAGCGCCTGTGCATGTAAACAAAACATAACTGGGTTTTAACAAGTACGACAAACGATGTGCAGTAACTCAACATGACCAAGCTCAACTAATCACACTTTCCACTACTCCCATACACGATATTAAATATTTTCAGATGACTGACTTTGACAAACAGTTGATGACAGCAGAGTTGAGTTGGGGTTCATTAATGTTCAAATGCACAACGTCACTCACGCGAAACTGAACGTCGTCTTGATTTGCAACTATCACCCTACCGTTGACGGTCACTATTCCCTCGGCTTGTATGCAAACTCTATACGTCATTGCTATCGGGCACTGAAAAGTAGCAAACACTGATGAAAATTAGCTAGAGGCCTCGCCGGGCTCGAATCCGCTGCAGCGCCACCACTTGAGTGCACGAAGTTGAGAGGCGGCTGCCTGTTACGGGCTGACATACTATCGGGCCCGTATCCACAGATAAAACATAAACACATTTGCATTTGAAACTTATATCAACTAAACCCCTAAATGAAGACTTCTGACATTGGTATTACACAAATAGCTCCCCGGATAACATTGCATTTTGGGTCAACAGTCCAGACAAGCCCGGCTTGCTAGCTTCGTTGAGCTAAATGAGCTAATGTGCTCGGTGAGCCAACGGTTAGCTTTAGCTCGTTGTTAAGCTAACACCGTTGCGCACATTCGTTACTTTTGCGAGCAACTGATATGCAAACAGTCAAGGCTGTTCGAGATTAGTCCCATTTAAATTGTTTGCACTACTACAGATGAAACAAAGCAAATGGAAATTCAAATTGTAAATTCACCTTAGCGCTAGCTTTCTGAGAGCCACCAGGCGTTCGGTCCGCCATCTTTTGTGGAACTATTATACAATCGATTATCGATTTGAAGATAGCGGTAAATGAGAGCATGAGGCTAACCAATCAATCACCGAATCAGCGATGGATAGTTTTCTTTAAACTTTTCTTTTTTCAACCTTCGATAAACATTGATGATAAACAATGATTTGCTCCAAAAAATGTCGAAATTATAAGATACTATACGAACCATAATAATATATATTATTATGTCTGTTTCCAACAGGTTAAAAAGGTGTAACATCCCCGAATAAAATAATTTGTTAAAATATTTTTAAGACTTGCCTCCAAAAATAGGGCAAGTCATTTGTTTAGTTCTTTAAGACACCAGTAAAAAATAACACCCCCAGTTTGTAACATACCAACACACCTCAGCCTCGAAAAAAAAAGATCAGATTTTTTTTTTTTTTTTTAATGCCAACTTCCAGTCCGAGCAGTATTATTTTGGTCACCCTTTTCCATAGCAGGGTCCCTGCATTGGCTGTCCCAATTTTCCTGAATCCACATATATAAAGCCAATATATTTTCAAATCCAATTAAATTTTGTCTTCTGTTTTTCAAAAGCAACCACTAACTTGGATTTTACAATATTTATTCTTACTCCAATGCCACATCTAAAATTAAACGCATTTTGTGTATTTTAGAAAATGCGTACAACACAAATAAATCCCTTTACCCTACTGCGTATAATCCAGCAGGTGGTGCTTTCGCTCTCCAGCGCTTTTTTGATACCTGTGCACATCATCCTGACAACCACCGCCTACGGCAGTTAAAAAAAAATCTAATGATATTTTAGCTGTCGGAAAAAAAATGAAATTGTCTTCTGCCAATCACTTTAGCTTGGCCTAAATATTACACTGCTGGTACTGAGCTGACATGTATGAAATCTCTATCATATGTAACCTTCAAAGTTTACACAGACCAGGAATGCCAAGGCCATTCATGCATGATTTCTTGGGTCTAGTTTATTCATGCCACCCCCTTCAAGGTTTTCAAGACCAGGTGCATTTTAAAACTAAAGCGAGATCTCCCACCCTTCCAGCGCTTTTTTAATCGTTTTTTTTCTTCCCTTCAGAGGTGTTTAGCAGCAGCCTGCGTGCACCGTCCCTCCCTCCACACAGCAGAACAAACGCTGTATTCATCTGCTCCGGTTTGCAGTTACTGAAACTCCCCACAGGAACTCCTGGCTACTTTTCCCCACCGTGTGTGCTGTTGGACACAATGCCATTCATGCCACGGGGCGAAAACAGGCGCAGCGCGTGCTCCGTTAACCTAACAATGTGGAGAACATGCGGTATTTTTGGCGCATGGAGTCTTCTCTTCTTGACTGATGTCTGTGCGCAGTCTCAGCGGAGGTACATGTATATTTTATTTATTTATTTATTTCTCCCTTTTCAGGTGATTTGGAAGCTGAAGGAGTGAGAGCAAGGTGTCGTGGATCTCATGCAGCCTGAGAAGGGGCAACGTCAGGAGTGGAGTTTATTCAGGGGGAATATCCTGCAGTCTGGAAAACCTCCAGCTAAGACATGTGTCGCATAGGAATAAATCTGTTAAATCAGCTGCAGAATTAACACTTTTCATGTGAACAGTTTGAAGACATCTTTGTATTTTGAAATTCTCAAGAGAAAACTATTCCTCCTCCTTCTAGACCAACCTTCACGTGCGGTGGAAACATTACAGGGGACTCTGGAGTCATCGGGAGCCAGGGATACCCAGGAGTTTACCCTCCAAATACCAAATGTGTGTGGAGAATCACAGTGAGTCACAGTTTTTATTCACATGTCTTGTTTCCTTACCAAATCTTAGATAATAACGACAATAAAATCTACAAACTGTTAATGAAAAACACATCTGTCAGCTGCACACAATGACTCTGTGCCAATGAAACCCTAATTCCCATCTAAAAACGTAACACTCAAACCACAGCAAGCTCAAGGCACGTTTTCATTGGCTCCATTGTTGCTCAAAGTTAAAAAAAAAAAAAAAAAGTCTGTGCAGTTTACTTTTTCTGTATGTCACAGAGGTGACAAACCAGAACCCATAAAAAAGTGTGACAACATGAAACACTAATTATACGGAACAGCCCTTTAATACCTCCTGTAAATCCCACCCAGGTCCCTGAAGGAAAGGTGGTGGTCCTGTCATTCCGCTTCATCGACTTGGAAAGTGACAACCTGTGCCGCTACGACTATGTGGATGTTTACAGCGGCCATGTGAGTGGACAGAGGCTCGGCCGCTTCTGCGGGACGTTCAAGCCCGGAGCTCTGGTCTCCACAGGCAACAAGATGCTCATGCAGATGGTATCTGATGCCAACACGGCTGGGAGTGGTTTCCTGGCTGTTTTCTCTGCTGCTCACCCACATGAGAGAGGTAAGATGACATGGGGAAAAGGGTGGTCCTGGCAGTAGATGTAGAAAAAAGATTGGAAGGGGATGTAGCTGTGTGTCAGCTCTCCAAGCATGGTAAACAGAGACACTTTGGGACTTGGTCTGTGCTGGGTTTCTCAAATGCATGCCTCTTTTATTGGTCATTTAGTGTGTCTGTTTGGGCAAAGGTCAGTGTTTAAAGAGCAAATTAACACAACTTTTTTTTTTACGCAAATTGCTGACACCACAGTGACAGAAAAGAGAATCGTGTTATTTAGATAATACTCTCAATGAAGTTCAGTGTATGCAGGTTTGTGATAATCTATTTCTTCTGTTTTTGTTTTTTTTTCTTTTTTTTAACTTGTGACCCTTGGGTGTTGAAATCTCTTAAGACAAGTCTTAAAGTTTAAGTCTCCAGCATATTGACAGAAAGAGAGAGATATCCTGACACTCCTCGCAGTGTGATGTGGAATTTCTCACAGGTCAGGAATATCATTTAGAGTTGAGAAAGCCTCTTCTTCTTCCCCGCAGGACTGCAGCATCTCATGTCCTGCTTTTGTGGAATTTTAAATGCTGGTTTCTCTGTTTCAAAGCAGGTGACAATGCCTGTTAACTTGCCTGTGTGGCTCTTTCACAGTGAACATCAGCAGATCGACTCTGTCTTTACCGTCTCTGAGGGTTGTCCTGGCATAACCTGTTTTTGTTTTGGTTGGTTTTCTATTTCTGTCACTGAACTAAATTGTACTTCTTTGTGGGAGAGGAAACATCAATCTGAGCGTCTGAAAAGAAAACGTGCCTCTCAGAGAATCAGTTCTTCACAGTCTCAGACAGCTTGTGTTTGTGTGTTATTGAACTGATGTTTCTCAGATGCCTGACAGAGCTTGAGGCATGGTGTCCTTTTTTTAAACTGCCTAATGAGTGACTTCCTTTTTAGGACACACATAATGACAAGAAGGCAATGAAGGCACTTATTACAGTAAATGGTTTGGCAGGATCATAAACTGTACTTCCTCTTCTACAATGATGGATTCAAACTGGATCATTCCCTTCGAACAATGTTTGCTGAATATTTGTAACAATTGGTGTTAAACCATCTCTCTACAGGAGACCAGTACTGTGGTGGCAGGTTGGACAAACCCTCTGGGACTTTTAAAACACCTAACTGGCCTGAGAAGGACTATCCAGCTGGTGTTACCTGCTCTTGGCACATAGTGGCACCAAAGAACCAGGTCAGAAAGTTTGGTATGGCTCTAACTGAAAAAAGTTAAAACAGCTTTGATTGGTTGTCTCTCATTGGAAACATTCAGCAGTCAACTTGATTGCCTCAAATTGCTCCTGAGTTGCAAAGTCGCATTAATACAAACAAATGGGTTTGTCTTTGACACTTTGTCAGCAAGTTGACTCTGTGTTTTGATTTGCAGGAGGGGTATCATGTCAGTCTTGTGGCTCTACTTGCCAGATTATCTTTGCATAAGTCTTGCAATATGTTGGTGCCGTTGGTGGTAGTGTTTTGGTTTTATTTTTGGTTTCTCAAACCTTTATTTGACAAAAAAATCAGCCTTAAAGAGGAACCAACTTAAAAGTTACAAAAACAACCCAAAATGGAGAAATCAGTCACCAGTTCTCGTTCTTGTCTGAATTTATGATAGACTCTAAGATCATCATCATATTAAGATGTCAAGTAATTATTTGGTAAGCAAAGCAGCATCATGCACACAACAAGTTAGTTCCAATGAAGAAAATCCGTAGAAAGTATATCACATAGACAAAGTCTCTGTGACATCTTCCATCCATTTCTGATACACAGTTTTGAAGAATGTTGTTGCGAGGGGCCATACTGAAAATGCTGACTCAACCTAACTTCAATTAAGCTAGTGGGAGTAAAAAGACAAAGTTGATACAAGTCGTCATTCAGATTACTTGTTTCTCTAATTCATAGTCATTATATCACTCCCCATTAAAAATGAGCTTGTCAGACTGAAATAATATTTTGTCCCATGATGTAAACATGTTTCTTAATGCTGTAAAAATCAGCTTTTTTGAACTGGTGTGTATGTGGTTTCAGGTCCTTACAGAGTAAGCCTCGAGTGGGCGCCTAATGAACTGCATTTTTGAGCACTTCCACATTGGTTTTAATTTCTAGTGGCTGGAAGTTGCTACTGGGGGAAAATGTAATTGAAGATGATCGCCGTAAGATGTTTGTTAAAGGTTATCAATTATAGTTTGTCAATGAAACTCGCAAAAAAGAAAACCCCCAATTTTTTAAGGAAGGTTTAATTTGTTGTTGAGACTAAAAGCCAAAAAATGTGTCGTGATCCCTAACGTAGAGTTGCTTTTTGGGAAATAAAGGCACCACTTTCACTCTAGATGGCATGAAAAGTGAAGACATTTTAGAATCGGACTCTGTTCTTGGAGTGTCATGCTAAATTAGTGTGGCGCTAACTCAAGATGGCTAATTGCGCAATGGGTTTGGAACACGACCACAACACCCTGCAGATTAGGAGAGTACCCTGTAATGAAACACCCTGCTCTGACAGTCCTTTTAGAAGCTTTTACTTGATTTAAGAGGACCCTCCTTGTCATTTGTTCTCTGCTGTAGATCATTGAGGTCAAGTTTGAGAAGTTTGATGTGGAGAGAGATAACTACTGCCGCTATGACCATGTCTCCATCTTCAACGGTGCAGAAATCAACGATGCCAGGAGGATTGGCAAATACTGTGGAGACAGTCCCCCAGCGTAGGTGATTCTGTCCTGAAGATTGAGGTTTCATTCAGTGTTCATGTTTTCACTTCCTCCAAATTTAAACTCAGTTTGCTTTGTGTGTTTCTTCGCAGGCCGGTGTTCTCAGATGGGAACCAGCTCCTGATTCAGTTCTTGTCGGATCTCAGTCTCACAGCAGATGGCTTCATCGGACATTACAAGTTCAGACCTAAGAAGTTCCCTACAACAACAATCCCACCTACCACGACTACACAGCCTGTCACCACTAGGCCCATACGTAGGTACCAACTTTAATCCAGTAAAACCCTCAAAAGACTCCTGCTATCTCGTTAGGGCCCAAGCTTGACTGCAGGGTTGGCCAAGGCCCTTTTGGAATTCTTTCTTTCTGTTTTCTTCTTTTCTTTCAACCCCAAATTGTGTGCCTTTAGCGGGCTGCAAGTCACACCAAATTTGGCGCATAGTGTAGTCATGGTGAAAAATTTATGAATGTTGTGTTTTTGTGCTGAAACGTGCTCCGTAGCACCTCCTAGCTGAGAAAAACACAGCCTCTCCGGCTTCTTAAAGCTACAGGCCTGAAATTTTTTGTGCGTAACTATCATGCCAAGACATTCAAAAAATTATCATATGGACATGGTAAAATTTAAACAGTAAATTTTACTTAAACATAACATTTTTGATAATTTAAAGCATACTGGTCTAATGAACTCATCCCACAGTTTTTTGGGGATCACTTTCAAATTTCTTTTATTTTTACTAGACCAACTGACGATTAAAAGTAATAAAATGATATTTTGTAACTCAATGGGCGTGGCCAGGGATGACAGCCAAAGCTGATGATTTTTCAGCAAAACGCTAACCTGAATAACTGTCACGTACAGTGTTGGATCTGAATCACAACACACACATATTCAGTGTCACAGCCTGTGTGCATCATATGCTTTTTGACCTGGATCAGGGACACGAGGGCCCATTCATTGCTGCTTGCAGCTTTAGCTGAGTTTATCTTTCCTTTAAAAAACAAGGGTCATCTCAAATCTGCTTGCAATAGCAACTTAATGATTTCAAGATTTGTCTTCAAACTGCTTCTGATTAAAATTCTGAATCATATTTGAAGGGTGAGTGGGATCAGCAGTGCTGAATATGTAGCCAAGAGTAGAACGTGTTCAAACACAGCGTAAGCTAAATCTGAATCTCAAGGCCACATTTGTCTCATGCAAACTATACATAGCATTTTTTCATGTACGTTGTGGTCAAGTGTGTGCAACCACACTTGCAGCTCACTTTCATATGCTAAACTCCCAATCCCACACACTGTTGCTTTTTCCCTCGGTCAGGCAAGGTTATTTTGGCACATCACCGCCATGATGTCAGACAGTCACAACGCTTTCTGGTTGGCTTATCTTTCCTCACTTCCCTTCTCCAGCAGGAATACTATTTTTACAGTCAACTTTTTTTGGAAAAGTCTTTCCTATACGGATTCTTTACGATGTCTGAGTCCTAAAGCAGATGTTTCCTTGAAACAATATCTGGGTATTTTACAGTGCACACATTGTCTAAGAGGCTGACAGCCTTTCGTTTTAAAGAGCTTCTTATGTTACTGGGGATAGTCTGTAAATAAACCACAGTAGAAACAGATGCAACCATAACTCACTGGGTTGAATCACTGGCAGGCAAAATTACAGAGATGGACTTTTCTTGTGTGTTTGTGTGTGTCTCCACAGCTCTCAAGTACTCCGTGGCTCTGTGCCGGCAGAAATGCAAAAGACAAGGAACACTTGAGAGCAATTACTGCTCCAGCAATTTCGGTAAGACTATCAGCAGTTCATTGAAACAACATGTCAAAGTCATTCAAGTGCTCCATCCTTTCTCATCTTATAACAGCATTAACCTCCTGTAATACACACATTAATCCTAAATGTCAAAACTAATGTTGTACAGATTCTTTGTAGGTGTTCGTTAGCCTATGTTAGCAAAGCAGTCCTCTTCACATCACTGTCCTCTGATTTCCCACTGTGCATCTCAAAGACTTCCTTGATAGCCTGTCAGGAAAGGAGGGGTACAGTAGGACACAGTTGGCCTAGTGTAAACACCCACTCACAAACACACTCTCAGCTCCTGACTGTGGGTAAACTGCCGCTAAATGAACATGTTGATTCAAGTGCGGCCTTTCGTTTGCGACTCTCCTGCTCTGTGATGTTTTCTCTCCCGGTGATGTTTGCCACATGTGGTCGATTGGCATTTCAAAGGGCTCGCTTGGATAAGCAGCAGGAACCGGGGGAAGGAAAGCGATGCGTCTGTGCGCGTGGAAAAAATCGACCCGTGTGATGTGGTGGCGGAGGTAGAAGAAGCTGTTACATCATACCTTAATGAAGCAGCGAGACGGAGCGAGGAAAAAGTCACTCTAGTTAACGCCTCAAGTTCTTTCTTCACTCGTGTAGCATCAGATGCAGTAACATATCAGAGGAGGTAGTCTTTGAGCTAATCTCGTCCCCGTCAGGAAATGAAATGGGCTCAACGTTAAGTCCAGACATATTGGTACCATCAGCGTAAGGAGTCCAAGTTGTGCAGAATGAGACCAGATTCCTGCTTTATACACTTGGCTAAATGTCACAGCTAAATACCAAGAGTTTTTATGGTGAGCTTAACCATCAGAACTACCACTTTCTAGGCACTCATTTATACCCAACAGGAAAACATTTGAAAGACACCTTCTTGATTCAGAGTGTTTTTTATAGAGATCTGCTGGACAATTGCAACATCACACATGTGGCCTGGTCTCTTCACAATACAGAGCCATATTCAGGAATTGCTTCCCAAGAAATCTAAAAATAACATTTAAAGCCTCCTTCATGTGTTTTCAGAGTTTTTTCAAGCGAGAGAGCTTATTAGCTCATAAAACAGGTCAAAGGGAGGATTGGGAAAAGCCTGAAAGGAAATTTCAAGTAGCCATGTTGTTACTCCACAGTGTCATCTTTACAGACCATCTGCACCTCACAAACAACAATTAAAGAGAGGAGGGAACATGTTGTTCACATTTCTCAAAGCAGTGGCAATAAAAAAGCAGATTGTCCTCGTGAATTTCAAACTGTGAAATTGAGGCTCTCTTGAAGTAATGATGAAGCATAGGGATGGGTGAGTGCCGATACCAGGGATCGGTATTGGGCCAATATCAGCCTTTTTTAAAGGTATCGATATTCGTGAAGGCTGCCAATTCCAGGAGCTAATACTCAAGGCAAAAAGTCTTTCGTCAAGCTAATCCTCCTCATCAGTAGTTGCTGCTACTTGCTGTGGTTTAACACTTTGGCAAATTTCTGTCAGGTCCTGTTAAGACAACATGAATCAACCAGGAAGAGGTAACAGTTAAACTGTTTTAATTTACAGTTTAGTTTACTTTAAAAAATACTGAAACTCTTACAGTTGTTAATTTTATTGCATACTTTTAATGTTATTTTTTATATTATTAAAAAAAAACACTGTAAACTCAGAGAGAGTTGTTTTTGTTTCATTTTGGACTTAATGGCAGAGGGGCTATTCTGTCCTTGATCAAAATGATGTGTCATTGTTAATTTAAATCTCATGTATTGAAAGTAGGGATGGGTACCAAATAAGGTACTTTTACAGGTACTGACTGAATTCTGTAATAAGTACTGGGTACCAATTTATGTAAAATCAAAAGGTACTATGTTTAGGTACCTAAATGCATCCTTGTGACCGTGAGGGAGTGGTAAAGTGGGCAATTATTCCTTGCTGGACATGAACACACCATTGCAAGTTTGTATATAGAAGAATAAATGTGTTTAATTAAAAAAAGGAAAAAGTTTTATTTTGAACAAATTGATATTTTTTACCACATAAACACAAAAAAGGTAACGAAAATTGGTACCATTGAGTACTGGCACCGATTGCCAGGTACTGGGCATCATATTGTTTCATATGTGAAAGGTACCCATCCCTAATTGAAAGTACTAGTAGTATTGGTACTTGATGAGCACTGAAGAGGGAGTACTCATATTGGTTTCGGTCTGACCTCTGTCTCTACTTTAACAACTATTAGTCAAGTGTTGTATGACATTATAGTCCTTTCTATAATACTGGTATAAAAATGTATATATGTAAATATGCATCTGCCAGATGTATAAAATTAAACTAATTTATCACCTACAAATAAGACATGTATGCCTGTATATAAACAGTAAGTTATGGTGAGTAGGCAACATTTCTTGTATAATTAATCAATTAATTGCCAGAATAATTTATAGATTAATCAATTACTAAAATTGCAACATTTCTCATTTGATTAATTGCCTCAATAATCCATAAATTACTTGATAACTAGAATGATCTGTTACTGCACCCCTAATCAGCATGTATGCACTTTTGTCATAAGCATATTACAGCTGATGCAAATAATGAGTTCACTGAGCAGCAGGGGCCAGGTGTAGCCTTGGATTTCCGCTAGCATGGACCCATTCCTCCTAAGTCTCATCATCATTCTTCACTGCTTACTGTCACTGGAGGACTTTTGTCTAATCACAGCTCACAAACAAAATTATCCAAAGCAGAGATAATTTGTTTATTGCAAATTCTAAAAGACAAAATTTGATATGTAATCAAGTTGTTGTCATTGTTTACGACTACAGTGCTGCCAGGTCATATTTGAATTTTAAGGACTCATCTTTTTCTGGTTATGGGCTAAAATTTGTCTGATTCTAGGATTTTATTTCTTGACCTGTGTACGTTTTTGTCTCTGACAGTGATAACTGGAACAGTCATTACAGCGGTGATGAAAGGGGGAAGTATGTACGCCACTGTTTCCATCATCAACGTGTACAGAGAGGGCAATCTGGCCATCCAACAGGCGGGGAAGACCATGAGCACCAAAATCATTATCCTGTGCAAGAAGTGTCCATTTGTCAGAAGAGGTAGGTGCTTCACAAATTCAACCCTAGTTTCATGACATATTGGAAATGATAATGTAAGGTTACAGGTTGTTTGTTTTGAATAACCTATGGCTCTGAGTTTGCCTCCTTTGCTGTGCTGCCACATGATTGAGCTCTCCTGTAAGTGTGAGGTGAGCGGCAGAACTCACTGTCCTAACAGTTAAACATGTTTATATGCAGACATATAAACATGTGAATACAGACCTGCCATGTGGAGTCTCTGATGCACCGCCTCCCTGAATGTCTCTGCCGTTCCGCCACTGCATTCAGGTTTCTTTTGTGTGACCTCATTAGGCTTGAACTACATCTTCATGGGGGAGGTGGATGAGGACGGCCGTGGGAAGATCGCCCCTCACCACTTCGTTCTGGCGTTTAAGACCAAGAACCAGAAAGTGCTCAATGTGCTGAAGAATAAACGGTGCTGAGCTCATGAAGCTCCTGAAGCTCCTGAAGCTTTGAGCGGACAGGTATGCCTGAGGCTTGTACAGGGATGGAAATGATTAAGCCAAAAAACACACAATCTCCAGCTCCAAAGTTTGTTGGATAAACAGAAGAGAATGAACTACTTCACCTCTGTGCTGCGTTTAAGACAAGTCACTTCATCTGTTTAGCTAATTTAGATGAATCAGTGTCAAAATCAGTTAAAATTTAGCCAAATTCCTGTGATGCAGAGACCAGAGTCGAGGGTATAGGTAGCAACGTGTAGAGACAAGCATTATAATTAAGGTTTACATTTTTGTGATTGCACTATTAAAATCAAAATTTTCAACATTGTGCATTTCAGCGAAACTATATAACTCAATTTGATCAGTTGGATTGATTGTTGTGTAGGGGATTTTTTAGCAGTTATTTTTCTCTTTAACTGTAAGGGGACAGGATGGGACAGTTAAAGTGGTGTAAAAAGTGCAATATTTAATACATACATGAATCTCTGTTAAAGATTTTTACTCTCTTGAATAAGGATCTTCCAAGCTTAAGCTCTTGTCTTTAGTTTGTTCACAAAATGCAAAGCGACATCAGCATCCATTGTCTCCATTTTTTAAAAGGCAGAGGTATGAAATGATAATTATTTTCATATGAAAAAGTCTGTGAATATTATTTATATTTTATTGTTTTCATTTGCAAAATTAAACTCATTTAACATTTTGCCTGTTGTTTGAATGAGTATTGTGATTGTCCCTGAACAGAGGTCAATGGAGCTCTGCTGTAAGCACAATGTTAATCTGGATAAATTGAGTTTACTTGAAAAATGCTTGTAAACCGGTTACCTTGAAAAAACTGAGTAATGAAATAATTTAATTCAACTAAACATCTTAAAAAATTATGATTATGATGGAAAATCATTCTATTAAATGTCTTTAATCAAATAAACCTAATGCTAATATATTACAAATTAAAATATTAAGTAATGTTAAAAAATGTTGCATATCACTGTAAAACAATAAGTTGACCTTATTTAAAACTGAAAGATGTGATAACAATAAATTTGCCTTATGAATTTAGTAAATGTAACGATAAATAATAATTATATAAAAGTGATTATAAAAATTTATATAAAAAATATGAATAAATAATTATAAAAAAGTAAAATCAAAGTCATAAAAAATTGAGGCATATCTTAACAACTAAATTAAATAACATTTTAAAGCACAGCTGGGTCTCATAGCCACAGCGTTCCCTCCTCATTCATGGTTACAAATGCCATCACAACAAAAATGAGCTGCAATTTCATAGCTTTGGTAACCGTGAGTGAGGAGGGAGGCAGTAGATATGAGACCATGCTGTACACTGAAATATTGTTCTTCACGGGGCACACGTTGTTTGAGCCCCACAGTTCTGATTGATGGTCTGTGCTCCATGGCACAGGGTCTTGTACCTATTGACTTTTGCAGTGTGTGCCTAATGGTTAATCTAATAATAAATTAAATTTAACTGGACTATGATGTAATTTAGGTCAATATTGAAATTAAGTGTAAAAAGACATATTTATTTTTCTGTATAGAGCATGGACAGCTGATCGATGCCACAAGGGGCACAGACAGCTGGTCCATGCTGTAACACACAGACAAACAGTCCGTGTAATGTGAAGCACAGACAACCTGTGCCTCTGCTGCACGTCTAGATGTACAGCAGGGTCTCATATCGACTGCATTGCCTCCTCACTCACGGTTGTCACAAACTAATGATTTTAAGTTGTGATAACTTAAACAGTAACAAAATATAAATCTCCTCAGAAATCATCATTTTCAACACTGAAAACTCAGACGTGTGAGTAAATTGTACTTACTGACAAATTTTAAGTTTTCATAGCTTAGTCTAACGGAATAATTTGAACTTTGTGGTTTACAGTGCATGAGGATGAATCAGGAGTGTGTAATGTGACTCCTAAATCCCTCAAAGCAAAACTGAAGAGCTGACAGATCTTTGGATTTAAAGCCTGAGTGACAAAAGATCAGATTCAAGAGGAAAACAAACCAATAATTAAGCAGCATTTGTATTCAGTTAAATCAGCTTTTATGGCGTTAAAGTTGAATTTTTCCATAAATCTTTATTTGGCTTTCTGTCGAAAACAATGGCTTTCTTTATTTACAAAAAGGTAAGACAGCTAAAGAATACATCGAGCGCCTGAGTCTGGAGGCTTTGGTGGAGAATAAATATTTTGTACTTAAGTTCCAGGTTTAAAATCTGCCTCTTTGACTCAAAAGAGCAGAGGTTTTTTTTTGCACATGCTCACTGCATCCCGGATAAATGAGAAGCAGAGGATTTGTCAAGAGAAGAAGGGTAAGAGGAGGAGAAATCAAGTCTTTTTTTTCTTAGCTCCTTGGGTAGAACATGGCGTATTTGGAGGTCCGGAAGCCCAGCAGGTCCCTCATCTCATTGCGGAATTTGGACAGGTCTTGGCGCAGGTCGTTGAGGTTTTCCACGGTGGCTTGATCTGTGCTCTGCATCTTCTGCCGTGTAGAGGTCAGGTAGCGGTGAACCAGGCAGCACATGATCTTTTGGTAGTTTTCATCACGTTTCTGCTTCAGGTTCTTCCACTCCTGGATGAAAAAAGAAAATGATTCAGATTAAGAAGACATTATCGCACATGCCAGATGTTGAGAGATTGAATGAAATAGTGCAGAAAATGGTCAAATCATGCCTTTCTTTTCTTTTACCTTAAGGCTGTTCTGTCTTTTCACCTTCCCCTTTGATGTGTGCGAACAGATCCACTTGCTCATGCTGGTCACCAGGTAGCAGACGGTCTTTGGGGAGGGGAGGATGTTAAACGGCGGAGGCAGGGTGCACTTGTCGTCAAAGTAGCTAAGCCACAGCTTGGCCCGAGCAAACTTCCACTCCTTATCCTCGTGATTCTACGAGTCGAAAAAAGGAGAGCACAAGAATGTGAGACTTAACTTTCACACACTGTGTCGCATTTAGAGATGGAATCCTGACAATGCAAGAAATTATGCAAATCCTTCAGTGGCCAGCTTTTTCTGGTCAATGAGTTGTTTATACTTAGCGTAATCAAAATCAAACTGTTGGTTCAAGAGAGAAGAAAATGTGCTGCAGAGTTCCAAAGAAATACTTTAAAGCATCTGGGAGACATTTCAGGGTGAGTTAGAGAAATCAGAAAAGTCTAATCTGAACAGTTAGTGAAAATGTTTTTAACTCTTGGTTCCAAGCTGAACTAAAATGACCCCTGACGAATCAGAGACTACATCTTTATACTCACGGCGATTTGTCTGAAGCTCTTATGGAGCATGGCCACCAGCAGCTTGGTCAGCACAATTACAACCACGATGTTGTAGGTGCCAATGATCATGGCGCCCACAAAGGAGCGCAGCTCCTCAGTGTAGTTGATGCGGGTGACGAAAAGTGCGACGTGTGCTAGGGAGAAGATGTACCAGAACAGAGCGTAACAGGTCCCCATGAATCTGAAACAGACATTCATCAGAAAGTCTTAAATCAGCTGTAAAAGACAAAGAAGTATCTAAAGCTTGACATGTTTTATGATAGAAAATGTCCAAAATTGGCAGACTAAGGTTGGCCCATACGTGTGGAAGGCATCGTTGCTCTGCTGCTCACAGAAAATGCCCGTGCAGTCCTTGGTTTGGTTCCTGCCTGGGTCTTTTTGGTCCTTTCCGTACAGCTGAGTGAGCCCAATGGTGAAGGAGAACAAAACCAACAGGAAGAGGCCCAAAAACTTTCCAAACTCCTGCAGCATCTGACCCATAGAGATCTGTGGAAACATAATTAGTTGTGTGTTAATCCTCTTCTGCTTGATCTGATCTAATCCAACAGACATGGGTGAGGGTTTTTCTGTTTGTCTGTCAGTTTCCTGCCAGGAAATCCTGATTATCAAAGAGGCGAGCTGGGGTCAGATCTTACACCAGACAGGCAGTTTGTCTGGCCCTGACTGAGTTTGACTCAATCCTTACCAACTGAGAGGTTGATGCTGTCAAAGCAGAACATTTGCTAACCACATTTTGAAAGCATTATTACTTTTATTCCTTGTGAAAAATTAGCGTCCTGCTTCATATACACAACCTTAATTCTACTTGTGTGTGACTCTTTGGTGTTCTTTCTTGTAGCTATTTTTCTGCGCTTATTTAGCACATTTACCTCTGAGAAAGTGGAAAAAGCAACACATCTCGACAGCTGTCACACTCCAGCCCTACCTGGGGGAAGCCAAACAAACACAGAAGAAGCCAAAACAGTTTTAGAAGACAGGGAAAGTCTTCTCGGACCATTGGAAACCAACTATTTATAGTCCTGAGTGGCTTATCTGTTTGCTCGGACCTTGAAATGCTCAAACAAGGTCAGGACATGCTTCGGTTTCACAAACACACACACGGTTTCCACTGTGAGGGATGACCACTCTCCCTGCACCTCAAGGTGAGCGGCGACAGGGCTGTTTACTCTGAAACCCAGGCAGCTTGTTTGGGGAGAAGGGTTAGTCTATTTGGGTGATTCATTATCTTGTCATGCCTAAATCCCTGCAGTGAGTTCACTTTGTAAATGTCTGATTTAGGGGCTTCCCTGCTCGCCCAGCGTGACGGGAAGCCTAACTTAGTTACAGGACAAACTGAGCTGGACTGAAGGAGGGCAGGAGCTCTCAATCTAGAGAAGTTTCTCATGGATTACAGGTACATTTATGCAGAAAAACACAACAAGAGAAAAATCAATGAAAACATGAAATAAATGTATTTGCTAGCATTGTATTCAATGCTGCATTTCATGCTAACATGCTTTGATTTCTTCACTTAGCAATGGTTGCTTCAGACCTTTTTAACAGCTTCAGTTAGTACGGAAGTCATCTGTTAGGCTTTCAGTTTGAGACGAGAAGCATGATCACATCACTCCTCAACGAGCTTCTCTACACTGGCTCCCAGTGTTTTACAACTGACTTTGATTATTTTCAAAGCTCCGCTTTCTCTGTGCAGACCTGTACAAGGTGAAATGCACCCTAAGACCCCCAGGCAGGGGTGTTCTGTACATTATAAAGGCCAACATGAAAACTAAAAATGAGAGGGGTCAGAGGCTTTCCTGATTTCGCTTTAATTCAAATTTGACCTTTTTCCCTTTTATTCGAAATTTATTCCAGTTAGATTTCTCTAAATTGAGAATTTTCCTTTTGAAATGTTTGTTTTTTTTTATTAATCTTTGCATTAGCTTATGTTTGTATGACTGTTCTGTTTTGTTTTTGAAAAGTGCTCTGTAAATAACATAATTATTATTATTGGTACTATTGTTAGATATTACTTATACTGGGGACTAATGGACATAAAGAAGCACGTACCCTCCAGATTTCTATCTAGATTTATCTTTATGTACTTCCATCCTGTAAAGGGAAGGGTATTGGATATTGTACTGTTATAGGTACCAACTGAATTCTGTCAAAAATACCGGGTACCGATTCATGTAAAAGTGAAAGGTACCATGTTTAGGGTACCTAAACGCATCCTTGTAACTGTGAGGGAGTGGGAGAGTAGGCGATTTTCCATGCTGGGCATGAACACAGCATTGCAAGGTTATATATTGAAGAATAAATATGTAAAATTAAAAAAAGAGATTTTGTTATTAAAAAAATGATATTTTTAACCACATAAACACAAAAAAGTACGGAAAATTGGTACTGTTGAGTACCAATACTGAATGCCAGGTACTAGGCATAAATACCATAGTTTCAAATGTAAAAGGAACCCATCCCTAATCCTGTATACTTACTACAAAAATTGCATTAATAGCTTTCTGTGTTGGTTTGCGGTTTTAGTCATATCATTTGATAAAACAGCATGTTCTCTGAATACTGTTACATTTTACTGTAAGGATGGGTATAGAAAATATTTGATTGATTCCAATGCTGTTATCAGTCAGATTCTTTATGGATGTCCTTATCAATTCCTCCTGTGAATTTTCTGTGTACAAAAAGTAGCATTACAGGTTTTCCATGTCAACATTTTATTGAGTAAATAAGTAAATAAATATGACATGACCCTTTCCTTGGGATTTACTGCCTTGCGTTGACAATTTTTTTAATGTGGGTGGTGTTGCCACCCTATTGTGATATTACAGTGTTGCACAATTTGTAATTTGGGTTGTCAGCCTCTTTTTTGGTAAAGTAAAGCCAAGCTTTTGATTTCTTCGCTCTCTCCACCATTGTCTAAGAAATTCTGCAGCTGACTGGTGAGAGTGAGTGATGTGTGGCGTGTCACTGGTTATCAATACCCATCCCTATTTGCTGTAACACTTATTGTTCACTCATAGTTATTTTATGGTTTTTCCACAGAAAAAATGACATTGCTCTGATCCCGGCATTGGGTAGCCCTATGACAGACTTTTGACTGATAGATTGGATATTGGTGTTGAAGGGTGATCTATAGAACAGGTTTGTTGATTAAGTTCTATGCTCTTTTGTGTTTACAGAAGCTACATGTGTGCTACATCATGCAAGCCGACTGACTGTGCATTTATGCTAGGCAGAGCTAAAATACCAGGAAGGAGGAAAACTACATCAGGTTGTAGGTCCTGCTTTACTCACTGCACATTGACACATTTATAATCCCCTAAAGTAATAATACAGACAGTTTAAATATATTTATATTTTATTTCAATTTACATAGTTAGAAAAGCATCAAGATGCCAGAACACAATTTTTAATTTCAAACTTGTGTTTAGAGAAGATTTTAAATTAAAACTGCTATTAGTATTGATGAGTACTTGAAAAATTTGATTTTTGTATCCTGAGAAAACTGACTTGATTTAAGAAAAAATAAATCAATGAATTTGGCAAGAGGCAAATGCATCTCCAATATTTTCAATATTAAGTTTTAACCAGGATGTTTCTGAAAAGTTTCTTGTGTCTAACTTATTTTGAGCTTCATCCATCTGAGTCTCTGTTTGTAATTCATTGCATAACAAAAGTATCCACCAACACCAGATGTAGAAAACTGATAAAATCTGCAATATTTTACAATTTTCAATGAGAGAGGGAAAAAAACTTAACAACCTGATTATAGTTTGTATGAAGTCCGAAACTGGGGCAAAACCTACATCTCCTTTCTCTCAAACACACTCATACATGCCTCCATAATTTATGTGGGAGATAAATACCGTTCCTGAGGTTAAGTCTGGGCCATGAGTGAGCTCACTGAACACTCCCTGGTGAAAGCAGACACACACAGGCACACACTCACACTCTCAGTCACTCTTTCCAACCTCAGCAGGGGGCACTACCCGGCAGAAACGTGAGCTGGCTCCTTAGGGACGTTGGAATCAGAGGAACTTTCATTACCGCAACCCACACAGCACTGCCTCACTGTCTCACTGTGTGAGCCGGAGCTGGTGGAAGTGCACACTCACAAGTGAGGGGAAATGCGTGGGCACGTGTGTATTAGAGGGGAGGTGTGTCTGACATGTGACATGAACACACTGCAGCATCTATTTCCAAAGCTAATAATTTTTCCATCCTGCCAAGCCAGACAGTGATGTCACAGAGTGATTGAGCAAACGAGAGAGGACAGAAAAGGGGAGAAAAGGAGGCAGAGAAACGTAGGAGATTAAAGCAGAAAGTGCTCATTAACAATCTACAGGGAACCCTCAGTGTTTTATAAGTCAACCGCAAATAGCACCCCAGCTTAATGACAGGAAGGCATCCCTGCTAGCAGACTGACCTCAGTGCATACCTTTATGTAATAAAGTCACACAAACAGGGGGAAAGTGAAGATCTGCCAAAACAAAGTTAGACGCTGGCTGGCTTTTCGGTCTCTTTCTTCCAGCTGGCTGAGCGATAAACAACACTATGTGGAAGGATTTTTCAAGAGTTCTGTCAGGTTATGGGTTTGATTTTTAAAATCTGATTCATATTCTGTTACGTAAGAGAAACAAAAGCAGGTTGGCGAAACTATTTGGCTAAATTTTTCCATACACTTTTGAAAGAAATGAAATGAGAGTTTGTAAAAACAGAATAAAGTTGAACTAAATCTGAAAGAGTAAAAGCTAATGCATTTTCAGTTTCTGGAAGCCAGTTGATTTTGCTCACTATTTTCTTCATTCTTTACTCCCCATGCAGCCAAAATATGCAGTTACCAACAGACTCGACTAACTGTATTTATCACATACTGTGCCAGGATGTGATGAAGATTAAAAATGTGTTGTTGTTGTATAGATACAGCTCTTTCAGCGTCAACCAAGCAACCTAAACACAAGTATTCTTGAGTAATCTATTTTGTTTACACCAAACTGTTCTCTTTAATGCAGATGATGGAAATTCTGGCGCATGTGGCGATAAAGCTAAAAAGCTCTTTGATGATGTTGTGTTCGGTTGATCATGTGCATATTATTACCCCGGAGCACTTTCATCTGCTGCATGGGTTCACTGTGCTTAACTTAATGCTCATGATGATGCTTATGATACTGCTGGGCACAGCTGGTGTGATGTTTAGTGTTGGCTTGTCCTTGAGTGTTCACACTTCACTGAGAGAGGGGGAGCGGATGAGTGGGTGGTGTATGTGTTTCTGTACTGAGTTAAGGGAGACTGATAGAAAATAAATCAGTTTTATAACAATTGCATACGATTTTTCTTTCTCATTACATGCTGTCAAAGGTCAACAGGGGTCACATCTGCTTTTGTAGGAGATCAAAAACATCTTTAATGTCATTAGTAGTTTCCTACCTGCAGTGGCCCCAGTATGGAGCTGGTGGTGTACATGAAGAAGAGTCGCAGATAGCTTAACACATTAGCAAAGGCAAACAGGCCCTCAGCCACCAGGATGGGGTGAAAGGCATCCCAGTTCTTCCTCTCTGTGTCCTCCACATTCTTGAACTGTGAATTAAACCAAAAATCACTGAGACACACAGCACTAAACAAGTCAAGTAAAGCTGCTGACCATAAGCAAAATAAAACACTCACGGCATTGAAACAGAAAAAAAGTCTATATTCAGAATAAAACTAGCTGCAATTGTGCTTCTGTGTTGAAAAATCCTGATAAGCTTAAGCAAACTTGCACGCTAGCTCTTGATTAGCTAGAAAAAATACCAGATTGATGGAAACAGAGCATAAGATGAAGCTAATAATGCTAAGTGCCCAAACGGAGTGTTATTTAAACATTATTTTATGGGACTAAATCTGTGAAGAAGTGAGTCACATAACCAAAAAATACACAGAAATATCAAGATGAAAAAAACAACATAAGAATGGGCGACTACTTCTACAGTTTAATACTTTTTTTTGACTTTCCTCTTAAAAAAAAAAAAAACTCAGAAAGTTATACAGACATTTTGCCATTGAAGCAAGAGCATAACCTTTGGGAAACACATTTACTCACTCTCTTGATAGCTGTATTTGAACAGTAGTCTTACTCTTTCCAGCCAACATATATTTAGGCTAACTTAGCATTTGAGCTAGCAAGCCTAGATGATATGTACCGCTTAAGAAACAGTGAAGCAACATGACGCCTGGTTTTGTGTCTATTAAAAACGTCTAAGCGAAATATGAGGGTTGCATTTTTGTTTCTGTTTTGCAAAATTCTGATTATCTTAGTCTTAGCTAAAGATACCTATGCTAAGTGCTCAGTTAGTCTGTTTAAACATATATTTATGGTATTAAATCAGTGAAGAAGCGATAAACATAAACAGTCACAAAACATAAAGAAAGAAATATTTAGAAGCTTAGCAGCTACATCAGGATGAGACTAGCTTGACCCTTTTTTTCCTACAAACTTTCATTAATAATACTAAAAGTCAATACAACATCATAGAGTTTAAGTATAAACTTTTGGGAAATAAATTCACCTTATTTCTTGATGGTTACATTTGAACAGAGGTGTCAATCCTTCCAGAAGCAGACACTTAGCTTAGTGTTGAGTCAAGCAAACCTGACTGTTCAGAGTAATATCAAGTCCTCACTAAGAAATACTCAAGCAACCAAACCTCTGGCTTTAAGTCTATTGTCTATTTAACTGGCTGAGCTTAATATGAGGTTTGCAGTTGCAAAATCTTTATAAGCTCCTTAGGGCGTGCTTGCTAGCTCTTTATAAGCTAAACATACAAGATTAGGGTAAGCTAAAGATGCGAAGTACCTAAATGGTATGTTTTATTATAACTGTATGTGACACAACCTGTAACGTGGTGATAATATGCATTAGTTAAAAAGTGAAGAAGAAGTGCTCGATCCAGGGTGGACTTAGTTTAACCGTGTAACATTACTTTTTTTCAAACCTCTTCACCATGAGTATCTGTAAAACATCTAAAATATCTATAAAAACGTATGTGCTAGCTTTGAAGCTGTCAAGCCCACCAAGAAACAGCAAAGCAACACAACTTCTGGATCAGATATGATTGATTTGCCAGTTAATGCATCAGAGTAAGTGCGTTTTTAATATTTAGCCTGAATCATGCTAGTTGTTTATCTCTGTTAATCTCTGTTTCCAGTATTTGCTCTTAGCTATGCTAACAATCTGTTTTGAGGATCTTTTTTTCTGCAGCTCACTGCCTGAATTGCACATGAAGAGTTTTCCATAAGTTTTATGTTTTTATTCTCCATGGTAAATGTTTTTTTTTTTTTTTAATTCAAAATATAGCCACAGGTTAAACTTTTGACATCATTTTGCTCTCTTCTCTTGAGGGTACCATGGGACTATTAGCTAAATTACTTGGAGGCTGCCGAAGATTTGGTTGGACTTACTTCCCAATTCGTCTCAAATTGTACACTTTCATTTAGTCTACACTCTGCACTCTTCAGGTGCTTCAATTTATTCTGCTAAAAATGTTCTTTTTCAAAATTTCTTGGAGGGATAAACTGTAAACTGTGCCTGATTGGCATCTCCTTCAATCCCTTCTGGTACCTGTTAAGGTGTGAAAAATAACACCTTAAGTTCAGTGACATCTCCCTTGGCTTCAAGATAAGCTGAGGCCTGATTACTCAGAATAAGTGAAACACCTGTGTGGGTGCTGGCTACTAATGAATATCTTTTTTATGATCATCTCATTTTTTTTATTTTATAAAAAGGAAATGCTTCTAAAGTAGGTTGCTCCTCAAAACAAGTGCTGAGCAGTCTTTCAATCCTTTCAAAAAGTATCAAAGAAAAAATTAGGGTTATCGTTTAAATCAATGACAGTAGGTGATGTGTGCGTACCTTGCTATGAGCAACTATCTTGAGGGCAAATGTAGCAAGATAAAGGGAGTTCATCACGAAGCTCAGCTGGTTTCGAGACTCTTCCAGGAAGTCTTCCAGCCCCTCGTACCACAGGCGCTTCACATCAGACCACACCATCCCTACAGAAGAGCAGGAGTCCAGATCAGCACACACAAACACAAATAAAACACACAAAATGGGGAAAAACACATTCTGATTTTATCATCTCTAATTCTTTTGAAACTTTTCCACATCCAGCCACAAGACATCCTGCTGAGGGAAAACAGGAATGTATGAAACTCGTAAAATGAAAGATTAATGTGCTGAAAATGTGTCATCTGTTCGATCCAGGGAGGTGTGGGGATTAAATTAAAAAGGGTGTTAGTGTCCACTTTGTGTCCAAAAAGAATTCCATCCATTCCTCTCACAGGGATGATAAAATTTCATGTTAAAGCTACAAACTCTGATCTGGATGAATCAGATTGAATGCTCCCATGGTTGCCATGGTTTGAAAATACAGTCAACAATTGAAAACCAGGCTTTGACGCAGACAAAAAGCAAATAAATATCCCCCCCCCCCTCAGTGAATTTGATACTTTTTATCTGGTTAGTAGAATCTTGAAATTTTCTTCACAATGTGAATTGAAATTGTAGTACAGAAATCCTTCAGTATAAACGTTTTTGTGTGTGTAGCCCAGAGTACAGACCCACTCCCAGTCGCAGCATTTGATTTCTCCATAATATGAGGCGTCTGGCTCAGGGGAGAAGTAGGATGGAGAGAACTGGAGAAAGATGAGATGAGGGGGGCAGCGCGGGAGACAGCGAGAACAATGGGTTCCCAAAGAAATGAGAAGCTGCTGTTTCACTTCTCTGTGCTGTTGTTTTTGACATTCTAGCTAAATAAAATCCCCTTTTCTTGTCTTGTAACTAACCCTGCGTGTATTTTTTATGATTTAAAGTCAAATACATGTGTTAAATCCATGTTTGCATCATGTTTTAAAGCAGCAGCAGCTCTAAAGGAAAAACAACTCAAGTTATCAAAATTGACATTCGATCCTCTCTTTTTGCACTCCTTAAGGAATCTTTCCCCCTCTAGTGGGCTATTCCAGCCTAAGAAAAAACCATTACACTTCTCTCTAATGGATCATCCACTGATCTCACTCAAGCAATATACGAAATAAATTGCAAATTACCCCACAACCATCTTTATAATGCTTAATAATGGAAGTCAATTGCTTCTACATCCATTTATAACCTGTCAGGTGAAGTTATTGGGCTGATTTATCAAAGCAATAGTGAAAAAGAGATGAAACCTGGACCAATGAGCAAAGACTGTGAGGCTTTTTGTGTCTACTGGTGACGAGTATGATACTGCAACCATGAGATAAATATCCGTGCTGAGGGAGGCAGGGCCATTAAAGCGATTGAATGATCATGCTAATGGTTTCTTGGCAGAAGGGGAGTGTAGAGAGTTCCTACCCCGGAGAGATGGAGTAAATTTCCGACTGTCACTATCAGGCCACGTGGTTCCTGCACATATATGTTTGAAAGTATGTGGACCAGCACTTAGATGTGCCACAGGGGAGAAAGAAGAAGCTGCAGTTTGTTTTCGGTGCAGCTAAGGAGGAGAACAGACAGATTTAATCCAGTCAGGCTGGGCTTTCTGCTGTTCTGCACAGAAACAGCTGTTTATCATGTCATGCCTGATAGAATTATGGATACAGGATATTGGACTTAGGCATGATCATATCAGAAATCTCTCATTTTCACTCTGCAAAGTGATTCTATTAAACTCTGATGTGATGATTAATTCTTAGATAACTTATTTTGTGACGATTAGAATATAATTTAAAAATCTGCCCGTAAAGCTAAAGCATATGCTAATCACAACACATGGGATAAATACAGTTGATTGGTACATTGTTCAAAGCGTGACAGCTAAGGTGAGTGAGTGAGTGAGTGAAGAAGCTGACCTATGATCCACAGGATGAGCAGGTAATCGATCATCTCCAGCGCAGGGCCCATGGTGTTTTTCTTGCCTTCATTGTAGACCAGAGAGTACAGGTTGAGCAGCAGCAGGAACGTGAAGTACGACGCACTGTGGATGATGAACTTGACGAAGGGGGTGTGGATAATCTGGCCCACGCGGGAGCGCGGCACGAGAAGGTAGCAGACGGACAGCAGAGGCCACAGCATGGCCACGCTCAGCACAGTGGCCATCTTCAGACAGGTGTGTTTGCGGCGGTAGCTGGCTGTCTCTCCGAACCAGACGGTGTTGAGGAACTGTTGACAGTTTGACTGAGCAACGAACTGTAAGAGAGGTGTCATAGTTAGCAAAATTCAGCCTGTTGGATTAAATCAAGATACTGTCTGTAATCTATTTGTCAATTATTCCACTACAGCCAGAGTTTGGGTCGCACAACACTTATTGCACACTGAGGCAGTTTTGACACACTGTCATCTTTAACTGCTTGGGTATGATTCGACCCTTGACCTCAAAAAATAAAATAATAGGAAACTGCTTGGTCACTGTAGCTCCAGGTAATGTTACACTCTCTGCTAGCACATTTACTCTGCTGCTGCTGCCACATGATAAATGACCAAAAGTCTGTTTTTCTGGTTGTCTTATGTGGCCATCATACACTATTTTTGTTCCTAAATTCAGGGCAACTTTACTTGTTAGCTTAGCTTAGCTTTAAATTTTAAAGCTGGGAAATACCTAACCTGGCTCTTCCCACAGTAAAATATGCTAACAAGTTCATCATGACACAGGTTTTCATCATAAATAATGCTTGTTTCAATATTACGTAGGTATGTCCTTCTTAATGTATTGTATTTCAATTGGTGCTTTTCAACTGCAGGAACTTACCCAAGAAACTAGGCTCTTCTTCAGGAATTATGTGCTTTTCAACCATAGGAATTAAGGGTCTAGATTTAATTGGCTCCACTCAGGGGGTAGTACTTTCCAGAGTTCCAGAAACTTTACACATTCCTTTGATTCTAGTGGGTTTATAACTCCTAAACAATCATTTTCTTTGAGCTTAATCGTGTGAATGTGTCTTTATAAGCTCATGTAGTTACAGTGTAAAAAAAAATCCCTGCAAACTGGAGACAATCAACTGAGCGTGGTGTCATCTGTTTTTAACAGCCTTTGTCATTTTCTTACTGCCCTCTACTGGTCTGGCGGTTTAGTGCAATTACTTTTATTTTCTCTCTACATCTAACTAGTCTGATTTCTATCATCTTCAAGGGACTTCTGGCCTCAAAAATAAAAACTACAGCAAGCCAGAGAGTAATTTTGTTCCTGGAAGAAAGGTTGCAGGAACTAAAAGTTCCTGATACTTTGGTTGGGAAGAAATGTTTATCTCTGATTAATACTTAATTTCCTGTTTTCCTGTCAATATCTCAGATAACAAAGCTGTTTTTCTCATTGCATAGCATTAATGAGTCTTATTATTTGCAGACCCTGCACCCTATAGTTCCTAGACTTCTGGGAAGTACTACCTTCTGGCAGGGCTGTTTCAAGAGCTAATTCAGTTGCCCAAGTACTACATTAAGAAAGTAGTTCCTTCAGTTAAAAAGTAAACAGTTTCTCAAAAAGTCCTTTGTTCTTAGAGAGAGTTTTTGCAGTTGAAAAGCAACTTATATGTAGGTATCCAAACTTGTACTGTCATGGTTGTTGGATGGTTTTTAACTGATCTAGAAAAACAAATATCAAAAAAAGCACTACAGGCCGTCACTGTAATAGGTCGCAGTAATCAGAACAGTGAAGCAGATTTCCATGCTTGTTTTGGATTTTTCCACTACAAAAATTATAATCAGTAAATTGAGATCTTAAAGAAACAATTTCAATGAGTTCACAATCAGGAGAAAGTAAATGTGAATGTGAAAAGATGCATGCCCAATTAAGGCTTCAACATCGGTGTATTTCTGATGTACGATCCTGCCACAAACCGTAAATAAGCCTCAGTAAAAGGGAGTAAGTCTTTTATGTTCAGGAATATTTACTGTGTTATTCCTCCAGCAGGAAACGATGATATTCCTCCAGCTCTCAGGTGATGTATGAGTTTAACACTTCTCACACTGAGCCTTCCAAGCTATAAAATGCCCCTCAGCCTCAAACTTCCAGCTTCAGTTTGTCTCTGACTGCTGTTGCCTGGAGGAACTACTTTATCCTGCCAACTCGTATTTCAAAGAGACAAGCACATGGTGTGCTGGGGCAGATGAGCTTGTCATATTGTAGAATAAAAAACAGAAAGTATTTGTAATTTCTATAAACAAAATATGTGGATCGCAAATGTTGTTTTTATTCCTTTTGTTTGTAGCTGTGTATCGTCTCTTCTGATGTGTCTGCTTTTGTTATCTCAACATTCTTGCAAATCAAAATCAACAACACTTATTTATCAAGCAAAGCATAACATATCCCTGCTCACCTCCTTTTGATTGTACTTAATGGCGAGCTTAAGTCGACTGAGATTCATGCGCTCCTCCAGTAAGCCTCTCTTGTCGACGTGATCCTCACTGGATGTGTGGTTGAGAATCACTTCTAGCTCTCGAGAGTTTCGAGCCTGAGCCAGCAGGTCCTTGGCAAACATCTTACACTGCTTTGCCAGCTCCTCATAGTCGTTCCTGGAACAAGGAAATTAGATATAATCGCACTACATAACAGATTTGGATTCATAATCACGACAGACAGAAAAGGAATAGGCCTTCAAATTTCACGGTCTCTACTTCAGTAGATGCATTTGAAGTCTTATCTTTGGGCATAAAAAAATTAAATAAAAGTGCACTGATGTGATTGATTGCAGCCGACGGCACCCATACCTGAACTCTACCTCAACCAGACTGAGCTCCTTGAGGTCTGTACTCAGCTCAAAGGCTCTGAGAATGGGGTCTTCTTCTGTCAGCATGATGAGAGAGGGGCTCGCAAGGCAGCGGTAGATGTCCAAACGAAACCTGATGCAGAAAAACCAACACACGTGAGAGGGTACACGGACACAGAGAAAAGTATAATGTAGCAAGGGGGAAATATGACAAAAAGACATGTGCACTGGTGAGAGGAATAAAGAGAAAACTAGAACATTCAGTCCTCTGTTTAGCTCTTTTATTTCTACCTGCTTTGACCTCTATGTTTTTCTGCCAGCCACTGATTCATTTAGCTCAGTGTGTGGGAAGCTTCTCTGCTCTGCAGAGAGGATAAAAATGCCCAGCTGAGGACATCAGCAAAAATCTCATCTACACTCAAAAAATAATCCACTGGATGAATAAGATGTCATTGTGGTACCTCTCAATTCCATCAAATAAAACAACCATGGACTGTCTCTTTGAACAGACTAAACATTAGTACATGGAACCCAGGTTTTAAATTTCATTAAGTTTCATTAATATGCTTACACTTTTAGTCTAGTCTACATTTTTGGCACATGTCAGTACAACAAAATTCTTTTTTTTTCCAAGGTCACCTGTCCCAGTTGTCATTGGGCGTAAAGCAGGGCTCACCCTAGACAGGTCACCCAGCCTACAATCAGTCACACACTTTCTCACACCTATGGGTAGCTTAAAAAGACTGATTAACCTGATAATTGTTTTTTTATTAATGAAGGACAGTGGATAGAATGGGAAACAAGGTTAGTGTGGAAAATGATATGCAGGAATGGTGCTACAGGTTGGATTCAAATCTGGGCTGCCTGCTCAAAGGCTTGCCTCATGGGGTATACTGGCACTCCACAAGGACCTATGTTAAAGGTAGAGTCTGCAGGATTTTCTTAAAAGAATAAAATGTCTACTTTAAAAGGAATTATCCTGCTTAATCGCCTCCTACGGGCCTCTATACATGTGTGTCAGTATCCGTGTCTGCTTCAGCACCCTCCTCAGCCTGGATGTTGATGCTTTTGTTGTATCGGGATGTTTCTGGGCGGAGAGTAAGCATCAGCGAATCCCAGAGCGCCCAGTGCGCAACTGACTTTGTATGCTGATGATCTTGAGTAGGAGCTAACCAGAGCAGTTACAATAGCGGATGTAGCATGGTGAAAGAAAGACACAACCAAAGTGAGATGAAACGCCAAACAGATAAAGCTTTTTTCCTAAAAGAGAGTGAAGCTTGGCTCGACTTTCAAGGAGGAAGAGCCCAGTTTGAATGTTGTGTTTACTAACAAGTAACGCAAATTCGAGCAGACCCCAACTTTAACATGAGGCAGTATCATTACTGTAGTTTGATTTACAGAGTTATTACTGTATTTTACTTTATAGCATCATTAATGTATTTTAATTTTGAGTGTCATAACCATGTTTTCTTTACGGTATCATTACTGTATCTTTCCCCCCACAATCCTTTTCTCTTTGCAGTGATATACCAAAAAGACATTTCCCAATATGCTACTGCAGATACTACAATGAAATAATGTTATTATTACAACAAAAAATCCTCAGTTAAAGTGCAAAGATGCCCGGATCTGTGTTCTACTAAGCTTGATCTCACTTTTAACTTGCACTGTGTTTATTTTTCCTTTTCAAGAATAATGTCTGTCTGCTTTTGTCTCATTAGGATCTGGTCAAGGATACAGAGCATGTGAATTAGTAGCTGCTGATTAGAGTCATTGCTTCAGTAAACCTAATTTTCGTTTGACTAACGTGTGTGGATTTAACTCACTGGAATTTTCTCAGAAGATGTTTGACGAACAAAAACAGATCATCTAAATGACATGAGCACAAGTAGTTCATGTTATTCAAGCACTTGTCTTATTGCTTCTCAAAGAAAAATCTGTTTAAATAAAAGCAGAAGCAAGCTTTTATTTAAAAAACACACTCAAAAAGAGTTGTGAATTAACCCACAATTTGAGACAACTTCAACAGTCCATAGTGGAATAACTTCAAAAACCAGGACAGAAACATGAACCTAGAGTAGGTCAGTACTAAATCATTTCTTTCAGGTGCTCAAGATGACTCAAAGGTTGATGTTATCATCAAAACAAGGCGCCACCATGTTTCACAAGTACCTTTAAGGGACTCTTTTCCTGACAGACCAGCTGATTCATGGCTCCAAAATTCCAGAGCAAAGCCAAAACAACGGTCCAGAAAATAACAGGCATCACGTGAAAAACAACACTTGGTCTTCCAAATTTAGCTCATGTCTGTGTGAACTTTTTGTTTTGTGTTGATGTTGGCTGAATAAAGCAGCACATCTCTTTGCTTATCGTGTTCTTGCAGTAAAACTCATCCTTAGTCGTATTAATCACTGTGAATCTGTGTAATGGAAAATATAGAAGTACGGCTGTTTCTGCCCCTGTGCTATAAATCTCATCGACTGTCACACACCCAGAGGGGAAGTTCTAGGAATCAAAAAATACTTCAGAAATAATCAAGGAAGCAGGCTATTAGGTAGATAATCAGCTAATGATCTTCTATACTTTTGTGAATCTAACAGTTATATTAGTATTTATTTCAATGTGTCAGGTACAAGCCAACTATAGTGGTACCTTGACTAACGAGTGTCTCTCCTAACAAGTTTTTTGAGATATGAGCTGTCTCTCTGCTGATTTCTTGCTTTAGGTTGAGAGCTAAAATTTGGGTTACGAGCCAGCTCCAGATACCCCATCGTTCACACCTGTGTTGTGCTCGCATTTGTGCTTTCAATTATTCTGCAGAGCTTTCAGACTTTATCCAACAGAAACACCCCAAAAAGTTGCAACTGGGCATGCAACAGCCTTATTTAATGACTCTGAGTATGTTTACATGCAGCTTAAAGGGGACATATCATGCTTGTTTCTCCTTTTCACTATGTCAGACTAGGATGCCTGTAAAGCATTTCTGCCCTCGGTACAAGTCATTTAGTTTCTTCATTGCCCCACAATAGCGTTCTCGATATCCTCATTTTAGGCCATTCTGAAGATCTCGTTGAAACGCTCCGTATCGAGAATGACCTCCAGTAAACTTGCAACGTCACAGCCCTTTGTGTTCTGATTGGTCAGTTCTATCAGAGGGGCAGAGGGGGTAGAGCCAGGGGAGCGGTTTTTGCAGCATGGCAGTATTTACAAAATCGCCACATTGAATATAGCAGACTGAGCGAGTTTGCTGTTTGCCAAAACTTCACCGTAAGGCATTGATAGCACTAATAAAATGGCAGAGTGTAGGATACTTCCTTTTGTATTGGACCCCGAGTCAGACCCGGACGGTTCTGCAGCTCAGGAGGAAGAAAATCCACCTCGACACAGATCATCTCAGGACGCTTCAGTGTGGTGAGTCAAACCGGTACTGTAACATGTATAGTTTATATGTTTATACTCGGCTCTTGGTGGGTGTATCCCTCGGTGGCGGTTGTGTGACTAACTGACATCACAGAGGAGGAGCTGCTTTATCAGATTACTCCAATAAAAAGAAAGGATCCTCGTGTCGTCATGAAGGTCGAAATCTCGAAGCCAAATGTCAATGACCTATTTTCAGAGGCATCAAATCTCATTCTGGGATATCAGAAAAAATAAAATATCTCATTTTTTGAAAATTCAGGGGGTGTAAGGTCTTGTTTTCAACTTCATCATTTTATATGTAAGTATTAAATCACGGATCAGCATGATATGTCCCCTTTAAGAAAACAGACTATGAGCTCAGTCAGCACAAGACTGGACTATTGGACTAAAGTGGGAAGGGGGGGTAAGGGCAATAAAATCAGTGAACAAGACTTAGTTATTCAGGTCAGCCTTTTATCTCCACTTCCATTAGCATCTTCAAGATGTGAGATGTCCATGGTAAATGCAGTTGCAGTTTATTGCAGTAAATTCTACTTTTTTTGTGGTTTTATACAATATTTATTTGTAAGTACATTTTTCTTATTTAAAAACTTGTAACAAAAAATGGCTGTGTTTTTTTCTGTATTTGGAACAGATTAGTGACATTTCAATTCATTTCAATGGGGAGAAAGTAATACCAGTTGCGAGCTTTGTCACTGAACAAATTAAACGAATCAAAGTCGGGGCACCACTCCATATCTGTAGCATCATGCTTTTCATCTGCGAGGTTTACCTGGAGTGGCGTAAGCTGTCCTTCTTGTTTTTAGCATTGCAGAGTGTGCACTCACAGCCCACAGCGTGCGGCCTGGGAAGTGAGATGTCCTGTTTCAGCAGCATGGTCAAGATTTCATAGTTGTTCCTGTGAGCTGCCAGTATGACTGGAGCTACATCCATAGTGGTGGAGTACTCCGGGTTCTGAATACGCTGCATGAGTTTCTGAAAGCAAAAAAGTGAAATAAAAAACCCAAATACTGCAAGAAATCGACAAAAATCAGGTTTTTATGCAGCACTGAGAGAGAAGACTTACAGCAATCGAGGGCTTTGAGGACCGCCTCGGTCTGTGATTGAGGAGGATGTCCACAGCTCCAACCACCTCAGAATCTATAGCAACCAACAAGGCATCTGTCGCCTGGAGAAACAGCATTTAGAAGCTATAAGACGGCAAACAACAAAGCAAGTATTGTGCAACCTTTGTTTTGTCTCCTGTGTGTTTGCGTGTTTACTACCTGGCAGCCATGCTCCAAGAGGAGCTGCAGGATGTCAAGGTTCTCGTTCTCAATAGCAATCGTGACAGCATCTCGTCCCAGAACGTCCACGCAGTTGATGTTGAGCTCGCCATGTCGGTTCTCCTCCAGCAGCTTCTTCACCATGTAGTAATCACCTGGGAAGCACAGTAAAGAAAAATAGCACATGAAGACATTGTCGCAGAAGTAGATGTGAGAAAAAAACGTGAATCATTATCTGTGGAAACTTCAGAGTTGCTGCAAAACACTCTGGCAGCTCCAGTGGGCCTCTTAACCTCTGTAACAATAACATCTCCCTCAAAGGATGGCGTGTGTTGCTGGGAGGCTTTATATGGTCACAGTGGCAGCTGCAGGTCTGTACAGTGTTCGCAACTTATCAATGAAACATTCTCCTTCCTTTGAGATGCCCCTTTGTGGTTTGAGCACTTTTGCAGTTTCTTTTTGAGCCATGAAAGGTCTGCAGAGCATGGTGAGAAACTTTCAAAAAAAGCAGACACGATTTCAAATAAATCTCAGTCCCTGTGGGCAAACTTCGACAGCAGCCAACATGTAGGCAGCTGTGAGAGGTATTCAGTGGAAAAAATGTGGTATGAGTGTACAGTGTACTCTCTGCAGCAGTGACCCTGAGATCTAACAAGCTGTTAGTCATGGTGTATTGTTCCCACAGGAAAGCTGATATCAGACATGATACTTTACTTTTTCTTCATTGATCATTGTTTTAAGCCTCACCCTCCCCTGATAACAAAATTTACATAAGCCATGACCCCAAAAATCGTCATTATGAAGGCAAAAACATGAGATAAAGAGACATCAGAGAGCAAACCTTTCTCGCATGCCAGCAAGAAGAGCTTCTCATCCAGTGTAGTTTCCTCCTTCACCTCCCTCACGTCTTTCAAGGCCAGAAATTTATCCGGAGAGGAGGCGTCCGTGCTCTGGTACAGAGCTGCCATTACGACGGAGAGCGAGTACGGCCAAACACTGATGTGCATCCCACTAGGAACCAGCGACCATTACTCAGGAAAGCCCGTCAAATACGTGACATTAGTGAAATCCTTTCTTTTTCGTCGTCGTTGTTTTTTTGTTTTTGGCGTGTGTCGCAGCTCAGCAGAGGCTTAAAAAGTGTCGTCATGGGACTAATTTCATCTAGTGTTGTTATTGACGTCGCATCTCTGCTGCGTCAGTTACATGCTCTCGCTCATGCTCGCTGAAAAACAAAAACAAAACACGTCCTTCTTTCGTCTGTTTTGTGTTAAATAACTACCAAACTTCGTCATGTGAAAGTAAACGACGACTGAACTACACCGTCACATCCTTCGCGGTGTTTACACGCACCATCTTCTCGCAACGCGGGCTTCTGAGGCTCATTCTGGTCCTGATGCTGCTGATGGGGCGCCTACTGCGCATGTCTCCTCCTCCATCTGCTCGTGCACTTCACAGGCGCAGAGCCGCTGTGAAGCTCGTGGTTACGTAACAAGGCATTAAGTGCAGCTTTGTTCTGACTGTGCGCGTGCAGCCTAAACAATGATACAGTGAATCGTCTAAAACCAAATAGTTTCACAGATATCTCACAAATGTATGAAGATTTAATTAATTAGCTGCACGTTGGCTCAGGATATTCACCTTCTGCTTACAATGTGAGCCAGTGTTACATTTATAGAATAGCAAGCAATGTCTGAAGCAATGTTTATGCCCCAGTTATGTTCAGGAAACAGATGTGCACGACTGAAATTCATTGCATACGATGAATAATGGAAAGAGATTAAGATAAATATCTTGGACTGTATGGTCAGCACTGTGCAGACTGTGAGAGAGAGCACATATGGGAGATATGCAAAGCTGTCCCCTTGGCACTGAGTCATATCCATGCATATAGGATCAGTATGTGAGACTCACTGAGACCAGTATATACAGTATCTTGTAGGAAAAACTCAAGAGAGACTTAAAAAATAGAGAAAGCACAGCTTGTTCAGCTTGTTCATGCTAAACAGTACACAGTCTACAGTATTCAATAGGGATGAAAGATACTGGATTTTATTTTAAATCCAATACCTTTAGACATTTTACAACTCATTTAGCTGATTACCGATACTGATACAGGTGTTATTTTGGTGTTCTCTACACATTTTAGTGTAGAGAACAACTCTCTTCTGTATTGGTGTGCACTCTTATCACACTTGTTATGTAGTATTCATACTTTGTGCAAAATAAGAAAAATATAGTACTTAAAACAGCAAATACATTATCTACAATTGCTTTCAAACAAAAAGGCATTTAATCAAGTGAGCAGCTGCCCATTATTTTATTGGTTTGTTATATCTGTGTTGACCTCTGTCCAATAGTTTGTATTTAAGCCAGTGTTGGTCAATACTGATAACATGCAACTAAAATAGTGCATCTGTAGTATTTATCATCTAAATTAAATATGAATGGGTGGTTCAAAAGGCCAAGAAATTAAACAACAAAATAGAATAACGCATCTATAAGGTTTATAAATCTTTTTGAAATGTAAGTAAAATTGAGCTCTTATAACAAAATAATCATTTTAAAAATCAAAAATGACATTTTCTAATAAAATGTAATAAAATGTCTTGTGTAAGACTTTTTTTTAACATCTGATAATTTACCATTATATGAAGTATGGACTTGTTCACTATAACGGGTGACAGAAAAGCAATGTAATAAAGCTTAAATTCAGTGTAGCACTAATAAGTTGCATTCTATAATACAGTAATACTCAAATGCTTTGGGTTTCTTACTCAGTGGTCACATGTCTTCTTTCTCTTTCTTCTCCTCCAACTGGAAAAGAAACACTGAAACCGAAAAATACAGTTTAAGAGAACACAGATCAAAAAAGACTCATGACAAGTTAGATGCAGCCTCTAAAGATTCACAGTGGCGCTGTAACATGCTATGAGAATTTTGGAAGACGCTTATCTCCATCTACTGTAGTTTTAAACCATTACACTTACGACTAAAGGAGGTGGTACTATTGCTGCACTTTATCATCCAGCGACAGCAACCCAAGGAAGGCCCCACAATGGGGAAAGTACAAGAAGTACAACATTGTTGGAATTAAAATAAATCATACAAAATGAGGTCACTATGAAACCTCAAAGAGATGATAAGTTTTAAGTCAGTTAATTACAGTTTCCTTATTTTTTATGTGTATTAGATCCACTAATACTTATGTATAAACTTGGACATAGAACACAAGCTGCTGCAGAAAAAAACTACAAAAAGTCTATTTTTTTCACTCAAATGTTTAGTCACTCCAATGAGCCTAGGAGGTATACTGAGGTCTAGTTGTGTCAAGAAAATCTGTTAATGTATTTCTTTGTCTAACCTGTTTGCACAACTATCCAGCAGGGGGCAGCATACACAAAGCCATTACACTTTAAACATCCGCATTGGAAGAGTACTATAAAATGAATGCTTGTGGGGTAGACAGATCACTGCTCAGACCTACACACCACAAATAGTAATTATTTATTGTACAGGCTAATACTCAAAGCCATCAGAGCTCATTTGGAGGCAGAAACGGCAGCTTTACTTGATCTGTAGCAGATGTCTGAAGAAACACAAAGCTGCACAATCAGAAATCAGGGGCAAAGACAAACACACCACTCATGTTTGTTTTTTTCAAATGTGATTTTGATGGTAAAATTTCATCATATAAAATCACATTAGTATTACCATATGGATCTGATCTGGATGCTATCAAGGGCCAATAGATTTCCCACCAAGGGTCAAAGGGCCCATTGCCTTTCACTCTGTCTTTTGTGCTATTGAGCCATACGAGGCTGTAATCCCGAACTGTCAAGCCTCTTAGAGATGATTTTCAATCTGCAGAGCATGTGGTCTCCCGTGTTCAAACACATGGCTGTACAGTGTCCTAGGACTTGTCATTTCCTGGGAAACAGCTGCCAGATGTCAGATTTCAGCTGATTCTGCCTGTGAAGAGTGCCAGTCACCAGTGCTGACTGGTTGCCAATAGATTCAGAGAGAAAAACACTGCAGTGTTCCTTTACAGTTGTAGATTTTTTCCTTTCCTACAATATTTTTTTTTTCTCACAAATAATATCCCTGTTGTACATTTAAAGTAACATAATCTTTAAAAAGGTGTGTATTAGAATTTGATTGTTAGTTTATTATTCTTATAGATCTGAGCTTCCCTCCTGAGGTCGTATCTGGTAAAAGAAATGATGCTGATTGGTCCCTTTTTGAAGTAATTTAACTTAGTGAATAAAAGATTATATTTTTTTCTTTTTTGAGATGCAGGTAGTTTTTCTTCTTTTCTTTCCCGTTGGAGGAACAGTTCAAGACAAAAGAGGAACCTATCCCATCACATCCTATAAAAGGCCCTCACCTGGGAAAGCACGCAGCTGTGTGTTTTAAAAAGAAGGGTGGAGCATAGTCACAGGGATGCAGACTTCTGTGAAACATAACAACAGCATCATTTCTCATAGTCTTCCATTGCTGTGATCTGTGGGAGCCAGACTAGAAGCCTTGTAGCAGGAACAGACGCGCACCGTGTCCAATGGCGTCTCAGTTTGACGCTCTACGCTACAGCGCGAGCCAATCCCGGATCCCGGTGGGTGGGACTTGATCCCTGTATTGTGATTGAATCGGTCCAGTTTGTTTTAGTTGGACGAGCAGAGAGGAGCAGGAAGAGAGGGGGTGAAATCTTTCACCATACGCGGTTACTGTGGATACCGGGTTATTTACTGCTCCGTTATGTCAGGAACGGGATTTATTTGAGCTGCAGCCCGGCGCGTCAAATCGTGACGAGTTTCATTGTCCGCCGTGCAGTCTTTGCAGGCTGCATTTGGAAGGATGCATCGGATGATAACTGCGCAGGGATGCCTCCGCTGATCATGAACAAACAGGGCGGTTGTTACAATGATGAGGGCTTCTTGCTTTTTGTTTTGAACACGGGCCACACGCAGAATCACTGCAGCGCTCGATGTGGGAAACATTAACGCTCCTCGCAGCCGTCGTTCCCATGAAGAACATTGCGCAGTGCAGTGAAAACGAAATATCGTGCTGTGGATTTCCAATTGGTGGTGAATATATTACCTTAGAAGCTGATTCAACTGGGCATCAATCCCCAGTATATTCATTCCACGCTCAGTCAATGTAAGCAGCTTGGTCAAGTGGTGAGAGCCACTTTCCTCCGGCACAGATGAGAGGCAAACAATATCATCAACCACTGAAGTTGACAGCGCCTTGGGAGAAGGATGCTGGCTTTGGGAGGAAGCTTAAAACCTACAGGAATCATACCAAGATAATAGCACAGCCGGGGATCGTGATGAAAGTCCTCCGGAGGAAGAGGATTGTGTTATTTATGGCCTATTTCTTGTTGCTGGTGCTTACTATGCTCAACTTAGCTAATTATAAATGGACTAAAGAGCCACAGCAGTGCAATCATCAGATGAGGAGCACCACTTATCAGAGCAGATCTGACATTCGCTTCCTGTACAGGCCCTCCCTGGCTAAAAAGAGACAGCTTATCTACGTCCTGACCACCTGGAGGTCAGGGTCGTCTTTCTTCGGGGAGCTTTTTAACCAAAATCCTGAAGTGTTCTTCTTGTATGAGCCGATGTGGCACATCTGGCAGAAACTGTACCCTGGTGATGCAGTGTCATTACAAGGAGCAGCCAGGGACATGCTTAGCTCCTTGTACCGCTGTGATCTGTCTGTTTTCCAACTTTACAACAGCCCTGGGGGGAAGAATTTCACCTCCTTGGGACTGTTTGGGGCCACCCTCAATAAAGTGGTGTGCTCCTATCCTCTGTGTTCTGCCTACAGGAAGGAGGTGGTGGGGATGGTGGATGATAAGGTGTGTAAAAAGTGCCCCCCTCAGAGCCTTAGACTGTTGGAGGAGGAGTGCCTCAAATATAACACTATAGTGATTAAAGGGGTTCGCATTTTGGACGTTAATGTGCTGGCCCCTCTTATGGAGGATCCTTCTTTGGACTTGAAGGTGATACACCTAGTCAGAGACCCACGGGCAGTGGCTAACTCAAGGATCAAATCCAGGCATGGTTTAATAAGGGAGAATTTACAGGTGGTTCGCAGTAGGGACCCAAAACTTCGCCGGATACCTTTCGTAGATCCAGGTCACAAAGCCAACAAGAAAGACGGCTCGGATTATCACTCCATAGGAGCCATGGAAGTGATCTGTGACCGCACCTCCAGGACTTTGAGGACTGCCTTAAACCCGCCCACCTGGCTGAAGGGGAAGTACATGGCTGTGCGGTATGAGGACCTGGTGGAAAGCCCGGTCAAGACCTTGCGGAACATCTACCGCTTTGCCAACCTCACCACCAACCACGATATTGAGTCATTTGCACTGAACATGACTAGCGGCTCCAGCTCCTCCTCAAAGCCATTCATTGTCTCCTCCAGGAATGCCACACAAGCTGCTAGTGCATGGAGAACAGTGCTCAGCATCCAGCAGATCAAACAAGTGGAGGACTACTGTCACCATGCCATGTCTGTGTTAGGGTACGAAAGAGTCAGAACAGCCGGGGAGGCAAAGGACTTAGGCAAATCACTACTGACGCACTCCAAACTGTGAAGTCAGCACCAAAGACCTTTTAATTTAATGTTCGTTTTGCATCGAGTGCCGTTTCCTCTTATTGTGGAATTAAAGCTTTACTTTAAATCAGTGTTGGAGGAGCTCGGCCAGCCACATTTGGAATGTATCATGTTTCCCTCAGTTGTTTGCAGTGATATTTGAAAGGACCACCTCTTTTATACTGGAATATCTGATGTGTTTGACAGTGCAAAGGCCTACAGATGATGACTAAAAAATGAAGCTGCAACCATGAAAAAGAGAACAACTGTATAATCCATGTATCTTGTTATGATGACACTTCAAAGTGGATGTTTTGGGGTTATTTTTGAATGTTAAAATCCTTACAAAAAATCTGTTATTTTTTCAGTCTCCATACTGTCTGTACAAGTGAAAATAGTGAATGAAAGAAAAACAAAAAACAAAGAACATATGATTTAAAAAAAAAACAAAAAAAGAATAATATGCTCATTGCTAATGTTATTTGTAAGATCTGGTCAAAGTCAAAGACAATCATTTGATGATGTGCCATAAGTAGAGGTGTGAGTAGGCTACATCAGAACAGCAGTAGTGCTTTTTTCTAGATTAAAAAAAACAAGATGTTTTGATTTTTGTCACCAAATCCTCGTAGGATGATGATTCATGCACTGTGGACAATGTCATGGCTCTGGAGCTTGGAACGTCTCCTCTCAGTGTCAGTGTAAGCAGTCTGTTCTACCATTTCCAATGTTTACAATTGCTTGCTCTTATAAAAAACACATGGTCTGGGAATATTGCATTGAGTAAAGTTCACAGTTTAAAAAAAAAAAATGAAGCTGATGCATTTGTGTTGATCAAACTGTGCTGCTTCACATGTGATCTTAAACAGAAATCTGGAGTATGAGACAGGGGACTGTATGAGACAGTCAAACATGGCAAAGCTCGGGAATTCAATTACTGGGGCTCCCACTTATATATTAATCTCAGGTGATGTCTTTCAAATATGAAAACTCTTTCACAGATAATCTAATGTATTAGTATTCCTTGGGGGAGATTTAGAAATGCAAGTAACTTAATATTTTCAGCTTCATACAGTACTCTCAGCACTGTCTGCAGGACACATTGCGACTAAGCAGACTTTGGTGTGCATTAGAGTCGGTTGATGTGAAAAATTCTTCAATTAAGTCATATTAGTGTGAGAGGACAGCTTTATGAGACCTTTAATGTGGTGTAATCAATACAAAAAGAGTTCAAGTCTTACTCAACTTCAAGCCAATGTAAGCAATCAGTGAATTATCATCTAAACATTAACTCAAAACTCAATCTCACATCTACTGCTTCCTCATTATTGGTACTCTCAGCATGTATAGCACACAGACAGCTAAGCAGAGGACGCTGTGCACTAGAATTAGTTGAAGTGTTACAACGTGACATATTTCTAAACAGAATTCTCAGCCTGAGGATTTTTGCATGGTCATATTGGTGCACAATCCTCAAAAAGTCATATCTATTATCAGTAAATTAATCCTGTAAATCAAGGGTCACCAACCTTTATGAGGCCGAGGGCTTCCTCAAGGGAAACCAGTGGTACAAAGGGCTACTTGTCTGATACAAAATCACAGGGATCACTTCATAACAACAATGATAGTAGTTGTAGTACTACTATTCCAAAATTATTATTAGTGATTTACACACCAATGATGGTAGGAAACATATATAAATTTCTGGGAGGAGCTTCATTATGACCAGTGCTGTTTTTAGAAACATGCCTCACAGGCACCTTAAGTGGTTCTTGTGGGCCCTGCGTTGGTGACCCCTACTCTAAACAGTTTACTTTATGACACCCAAAAATCATAAATCTGTTGCCCTTGTATTATTGGTATTACGGTAATAATTTCAGCGTTGTCTGCAACATCAAGAACAGACAGAAAACTGAGCAAAGAGTGGTGAGCATTATCTGAAATTTGATAAGGAAGATATTCATGTAAAAACTTTTGCTTTTACGGTTGCAAAATTGTGATAGAAGTAGTTTAGGTCTATGTCTGTAATACACTAACAAAACAACCAATCAGTGAGTGTCAATTAGTGTTAATATTAATTTGAGAAAAGGACATTGTTTTGTCATAAGAGTTTAATTCTGACTTTCAAATACACCTTGTTGGAATCCATAGCTGTTAGGCACTAGTATTATGATAATACTAACTGAGTGTTAGGATTGTGTGGTAAATAACTTTGGCATTTTCAAAATACTAAGCCGTGACCTCCTCCCATTTCCTGAAGAACCACTGTACGGAATAATGGCATACATTCTCTGCTGTTTTTCACTCCACTTACATGTCCCTAAGGAGTTTTTGGTTGTAAACAAAGTCAGAGTCAAAGCCCGGCTAGCTTTTTTGAATAGGACTTTCTTAAAGTGCATTGTTTACGCCTTTGCACACGTCTTGGAACTCTTCCACTTCCTTTAGCTGCCACACCAATGTGTCCGTGACGCTTTAAATGAGTGGAACAGAGCAAGTGTCCTCATTTACAAAACAAAAACAGGCCTTCATGTGGTGAAATCTTGTACTCATTAAGTCCCTGAATCACTAAAATCTCATTAGTTGGTGAAAGTAAGAAGTCACCTGGAACAGCAATTACGTGTGATCCGACAAGTATTTCATGCCTTGAAAAGAAGGTTAAAAATGAAATTACAGGCACCTGAGAAGCGCATGGAAACTACATGAAAGCAGACTGTCCTCTTATTCAATCACTTTGGATTCAGTTCACTTCAACTCTTGGTAATTTGGCTTGTGAGGCTCATAGTGTCCTAAAATGACCTGAGATGAGCTCACACAGCAGGATGTTTCCAAACAAAGCTTATGACTTTGTTGTGAGTAGCTTTTTGGTGTTTTGAGCACAACTGAAGAAATGCACCACATAGCATGTCGTTTCAAATCTAAGAGAATAGCATTTATACTTGTAGGATTTTACTATGAGTTACATCAAAGTCACATTAAAGACAGAACCAAAGGTTGAGCATCTCACTCTAAAGACTTGTCATGACAGGCTGTTCCCAGTATTGAGGTATTTTTTCTTTCTTCTGAGAAAAACATTGAATTCAAACACCAGCGCAAACAGAAAAACAAAAAAAAGAATACATCTTCTTCTGCAGCATCAATTGAGCGCATGCAACAGTGGAGCATTCCATAGATGCAGCCATGCAGTCACAGCATAAACTGCCTCACAGAAAGGCCTCACTCACTGCAAGGACAATGGCTTTATTAATGTGAGAAAAACAGTCTGCATGTTCACAAAGCCTAACCTTCACAGAGTGGGATTGTACAGCCTGCTGCTCGCTAGGGAAAAGAAAAAACGGGCCTTGAGATTTATAATGAGGCACTTGGAGAACAGCACAGAGCAATCCATAGAGGAGCCTCACATGCTGATTGTCCGTTTTCCCTAATGCTGTTAATATACCCGGGCATTAGGGAGTTTTCTTGCCGTCTACAGGATGATAAGCAAGACGTGGAGGGAAATGAAGGGGTAATAAATTCAGCAGAATACATTTTGAGTGAGTTAAAAGGATTGCGGTTGGAAAACACTGCAATAAAAGTTTAATAAGGAGTTGGGGACGAGCAGAGCACAGTTGGCATAAAAACACCATTTCAGCTGATTAGAGGGAATGATAAAGCTTTCAATCACAGCGGATGTTCCTGTGCAAATCTCCACAAATTTCAAACAACACCATTTTGCAACAAACTAAAAAAGAGCAACTACACGAAGGGCAAGTCTTTTTCATTTAGTCTTTCATTTTCACAAGAAATTGAGCCCCTTAATGTTGTTTGCTGTTTCAGAAGTGCAACAAAGGTCAGTTTTGAAGACTTTAAGAACATTTGTGTTGCCGCTATTAAATTCCTCAGCTCTTAAGCAAAACAAGCCAAGAATTATCATGTGCAGAGGAAAAGAAAGAGCAATGGCCTTTTGTAGCTGCTTTTTTTCTCCCTCTGTGAGTGTGTCTTTGCATGCATGTCAGCACAAAGGGGGGGTGGGTGACCTTTCCGTGAAGCTTTTGTAACTCTGACTCCCGGTCAGCTCCTCTCACATGCCTCAGCCAGTGACCCTTACTCGCCGTGGGAGGCAGGGTCTTCGCCTGGAGGCTGGATAAGCGAAGGGTTAGAAGTGAGTCTTGAAGCCTCAGCCCTCTCTGGGGAGCGCGGCTGCAGCAGTGCCCAGGCCCAGGTCTCCTTCCAGCAGGTCTTCACGAGGCTCGGATGCACCGGAATCACCACCGATTGATACAAGCTCTGATTTCTCCAAATCGCAGGTGGAGTCGTGTGGTGCGGCCTCGCACAGCTGCTCCTCATTCTGGAAAAATCCACACTGATTATTTCTCTGTTTTCTCTGAATTTACTTCATCATTTAGCACCACATGGGAAGTCTTACCTCCTCGATGTTCGCGCTGCTGAAGAATCTGGCGAACACCACACAGCAGCGGGGCAGTGAGTCACTCAGGGGAGGACCACGATGTGTCAGCAGAGGCTTTAGATATCTGTGACCTTGTTAAGGTGTTGTTGCAAAGGTGTGAGTGTCATCGGCTCAGGAGAGCAGAAAATAGTTTGTATTTAGCAGTTTACAAATCTGGCCTGAGGCGACCAAGTCATAACTGTGAAGATTTCAGCAAAGCCAAAACACTTCCCACAGGGGGGACACTCTGTGATTATGTTTCAAATAAGTAACTGCAGTAGTTTAAGGATATAAGAACTCATAAAGTTGCAAAATATGAGCGTGTTTAACTCTGCCTTGAAATGCTCAGTGGGGAACAATTATCATGAGTGGGACTGAAGGAATTTAAGGAGTGTTTATTGATTTAGCTACAGATGCAGTAGAATCGAGTGACTATGACAGAAAGTAGTGATTAAAGCGTTTCACTCTGGTCTGGGAAATAATGCGTAAAACCCTTTATCTTCATGTCTTCTCTCTCAAACATATGGCACCAAAACTTGAGGTAGTTTTTATCTCAAGAGGTTAAAATTAATAGCACATTTCAAGAAAAACCTGAGCAATGACACAGCAGATTTCACTGCTTGAATGATAAAGTATGCAGCACAGTGCTGTCCTCATAAGGCTATTGTCTGCCATCAAGCAACTGTGGAGTTAAAAGCAGTCATTGATGCTTCAATGCTATTTTTTGATACAGATTGCTAAGTTTTTAGCATATTTTTGAAGAAGTACCAGCCACTGATAAAAGCCTGAGCAACAACAAACAAGTTTTTGGAAAATGCTACAGGAGCAGAAATGCTTGATAGAGAGAGGGTATTTCATACTATTTTTGAAGGTTTGATATCCATAAAAAGATACTTCAAAAACCATCTAAATATAGTTAAAACCCCTTGTATCTCTCTCTGGGGCTCCTTCTTTACGGATCCAGATACATATATCGCTTGAGCAGTTTAATGCAAAGTGCTTCGGTGTACATGTTTTCATTATTTGGCTGCACAAATACATTACAGTTTTAGCTTTAAAGCCTACTTGTGATTAATAATTGCCCTCGAGCGTGTGTTGATACTTTGCTCCCCTTCGGAGAATGGCAAAACAATACTTCACCAGCACTATAATTTCTGCATGAAGCAACCTTTGTACCCCAGAGCCTATAATGAATAATGCGCAACACAGAGGAAGCAGACAAGTACACAATCTTCTGGCACGAGCACAAAAAATCACAAAGAGAAGAGGAAACTGATCTAATGTTGTACTCAGAGCCAAGTCTTGCATTCTGGTGCTGTTATCAGCAAAATGCAAGAGGTGGGAATTATGGGCACTTCTCTGCCAGCTAAAGGGATTTATTTATAAATGTCTAAAGTGAGTGAGAGGAAACACAGAGAGAAAGGGCAAGAGAAGAGGAGGTAAAAAACGCAGAAGTAGGGAATATTGTCATCCTTGGGACCTGCAAGCGTCTCTCTCTTCGATGCTGGCATGATGCTAGACGGCGGCAGTAATTATAAAGGCTGGGGCTGTTTTCAGCCCCACAATGGTGTCAGGTTGTTTGTGTATGTGTTTCTGTTTGTGTGTGTGTGTGTGTGTGTGTGTGTGTGTGTGTGTGTGTGTGTATGTGAGAAAAGGTGCTGAGTGCTGTGGCTGTGTGGGGGTAGAGACTCTACTGCTGCTTCAGCTATCTTGGCTGCGAGCTTATTGCCTTCCTACATGTCCCACACATCACCTTTTCCTGACCTCTCATCAGTAGAGGAGAGTTGAGTACACTGAAATTACTTCATGCTGTTGTGGGATATTTGCTCTTCAAAAGTTTTTTTTTTTTTTTTGTAAATGAACTGTATTGAAAGAGAGACAAATGACAACACAAAGTAACAGACAAAATAACCCATTGATATAGGTAAAAATATGTTGCTGTATCTGGAAATGCAGCAAGATTCTCTAGAAAACAACAATTTGCTGTCTTCTACTTTTAGTATTGTTGACACTTGTCGATATACAGTAAATAGGGCTGGCTGTGACATAGTTGCTACATTTAGAAAGTGGCTTTCTTTGCTTGCATCTTCTGTGTTTAGTCAATAAGTTTAGCTATCCTAGTATTCAATGGTGAGATAAAAGAGTTATGTCAATCTGCTTGATGAGCTCTTAAGTCAAAAGCTGAACTAAACTGAGCTCAACACATTTAACTTTTCATCTGTACTAAAAAAAACTAGCTAGCTTTGAACTTAGCTTAGTGCTACCTCATTGTATCTTTGTTTTCAGTGGGCAGAAAAGAGTCACATCAATTTGCTTATTTGGCTCTTGAAGAGAAAGGTTTCAATCTTTTAGTCAGGCAAAGCTTAACATATTTGAGCTCAGATTACCGCTTGCTACCTGTAAGTTTATTTTTGAGACATGTTAATGTCAAGATTTGGCTTAACTAGCCAAACTTAGGTAGCTTACTTTCTAGTTTTGAGCTTAACTTTCCAGCAACTAGCTGTATCCTTGTATCAAATGGTAAGGTTAACAGAAAGTCAAGAAGAAAGCTTTAAGTCTTTTAGCCAGGCAAAGCTAAACATATTTTAGCTAAGATAACTGCTCATTACCTTTGAGTTTTTATTTTATGGTCATACAGAAAATTTATGCTTTTAAAAAAGAGAGGTAGAAAACAAGGTCAAAAAAAGAGAGTCCCATTAGTCTTGATACGGTCTTGACAGGGAAGCTTTTAGACCATAAATTAAGCTGGGCTATGCTAAACTTAGCAAGGTAGAGGATACTGCCTAGCTGCAGTAGCTCTGTATTTATTGGTCAGATAGCAGAGTCCCGTTAAACCTTACAACATTTTGATGATTGAGCACCCAGTTTTTAAGCTAAGTTAGGCTATGGTACACTTCTTGTACGCTAATAGCTGTAGGTAATAGCTCGCTAGATTTAACTTCATATTTAATGGTCATGAGAAAGATTAGCCTTGACTAGCTATTAGCAAGAGCGCCAGTGAGCAACATCACAAAAATTTGAATACTTGGAGGCTACTTAAAACTATTTTTTTTTATTTTCAAAAGAGCAATGTTGTCTTGTTGTATCTGAATTGTTTGGATTTTACTTAAAAGGAATCATGAGATAATCCAAATTGTGAATTTAAGAAACAACATTACCAAAGCAAGAGTGATAAAATGAGCTTCACACTTTCCGCAAATGTCGAAGAATCCATTATTAAATCCAAAAACACCCTAGGAAGGACCACACTACTTAATTATAACATCTTCATATCTCTTACACACAATACAAAATGTTTAATTTACAGCTGAGGCCACCTCCATCTGTTATTTTTGCCTTTCCATATACAAACCCACAGATACCACTGAGACATTTACCTCCCAAGTGGCACCACAGGCTTCTCCAGAGGCAAGCAAACAGTACAACACTGCAACTCTAAGTGTTTTAAACATAGGTGGCCTTTGAAATACCAGAGTCAAAACAAAAACATGGGTTGCCAGCCCTGAAATCATGGTGCGCTAACTACTACAACAAGCAAAGCTTTGATGTTGGTCAAATCACTGGTTGGGAGTAAAACGTCTGTCCTAATGAGCTGCGAAGTCAGGCTGACGGAGAAACAGTTAGCGTAGCAGCAGTACGCCTGCAGGATAAGACACCAGCTACCAACATGAAGCTCAATTACCTGGCGGCAGAATCCAAGCTGGGGCTTCTCTCACCTGGTCCACATCAAAGCGTCTCTATAATGCGTTTTTTTTCCCATCAGTGGGAAACATTGGCTGGGCCTTTCATCTTGCCTAGGGCCTCTCTCATCCCTCTTCTCTCTCTACTTCACACATTTCCATGCAGATACACACATTATCTCAACCCAATGTGAAGACTTTTAACTACAGCCAGAGGGAAATGGTGATAATCTATGTAGTAACTATAGTTACACAGATTGCAATGTTCAGACGCAAGAAATGAATCTACTTTCGATTTCTGCAGTATGTAATGCTGGTTGTGTTGGGGGTGTTTGCTGTTAATCAGCTCTTTGGCTGTCTTGGTAGGGACCAGAACCTGACTCTTAGGACTCAACTTTACATACGGTATAAGATCAAGTCATTTTCTAAAGTAAGTTACCTGATTTCCCAGTTCTAGCAGTTATGCTAAGCTAAGATGACTTTCTGACAGCTGTAGCCTTAGGCAGTATTTATGAAACACACAAGGGAGGTCAGTCTTCTCATTTCACTCTTTGAAAAGCTAATTAGCCTATTTCTCAAAGGTTAGAAAAGGTCTACAATCAGAGTACTAATGCCAAAGTTACGCTTTTTTTTTTTTTTAAACAACTTTTCATCCCCATCTTAAAAGCTGCTCATTGTTAACTATTAAAGATTGGTGAATCCGTGTAAACACTTGTATATGCTTATTTTGTTTTGTGGCTGAGAAAGTGGTGCACAGGATAAAAATTTGTGCAACATAACACTCCAGGTATTTTCTACCTGGAGTATCAGGACCTTTTAGTTCCAGGAACTTCTTTTTAACTTCTCTCTGCAATAGCTCCTACGGCCCATTTTTGTCAGTATTTCACTATATCCTTTTTTTTTTTTTTTTTTTTTTTTCCAAACTTGTCCTGTCCAGCATCATGACAACAGAACTATGGTCTGGCTGCTGTATTGTGCAGAACACATTTACTTTTCCAAGGGGAGCCATTTGTGTAAAAGGCTCCCCTTGAGTTTTAAAATGATACTCTTTATTTGTGTTTTTTTTATATATATTTTTAAAAAGTTTTACTTCACTTTTTCCTAAAATCCTGTGAAGATTATGCAAATCTGTTCAATGATGTGTGGAGAAAAGAGAGTGAGAAAAAAGGATGCCATACAACAATGTTGACAGAGAGGCTAACGATGTCCTTTGTGACACTAAAGTTAGCCTGTTAGCATGGAGGAGGTTCAGCTTGTGCTATTTTTGATTGTGCTTTATTGTGTTGTTAATTGATTTGTTAAATCAACAATTGGATTGAGAGAAGTGCTGGTCACAAATTTGATTTAAAACTTGCTTGCTACAATACTCAACTTAAAGCAAGAAAATAAATTTTAAAGCAATGGTAGAAAAACTGCTTTGTGGGTGGGTGCATACTTCTCAAACCACTAAAGATTATTACTGAATACTTCTTTCATTAATATTTTGATATGGAATAAAAATCTGAACTAGGATGCATTCCTGAGGACTCCCTCTGTGTTTCAACTGCTCTTTTAATTTTGACATCCACTCAGCTGCAACATAACACCCGAAGCTGACAGGGGCACGATTTGGCTAGCAGGATACAAGGAGGTGATTGTTGAAGAGTTATTTAACAAAAAATATATAATGTGAATGGTGGGTTAAACAAAAATAAAAAGGCTACTATATCAGCAGTACAGGCCCTGCTCCATAAAGTTCCTGGAACTTTAGAATGAAGTACCATCTGAGCGACGTCTTTTCAGGTAGGGATTAACTCTCCTGGAACTAAATCTAGACCCTGATTCCTGTTGTCCAAATGCACATAGTTCCTTAAAAGGTCCTTACAGTTCCTTGGGAAAGTTCCTACTGTTGGAAAGTAACCTCCGTCTGACACTTACCCTCCAGTTGCAGATTCACACACTACAAATAACTATATGAAAACAATGAACGTAGTCAACAATGATCTCATTTGCTATTGTAGCTAATGATGAGGGGATAACATTAAAATTTTGGCTGGTTCCATAACCAACTGAAAACTCCTCACATGACCTTGCATTTTTTAAAAGGACTGAGGAAGCCAATTAAGTGATATCAAATACTGACCCTCAAATATTTTACAAAAAAAATCATGTTCACATTTCAGAACTTTGAGGTTTTAACAGCCAGAACTAAAATGGGTTTGATCAGAAACTTTCTCTCTGATACTTCATTATGTATCCTATTATAATAGATGCAACATAGAAGGCAAAAAGAGGGCAAAAAATCTGCAATGATTAGAGAAAATGAGATAAACTGCTTGTAATGTTAAGCACAATCTTTGCTGAAAACTTGTTAGATTTTTATCACTCATCCAACACCAGGCTGTGAAAAACGGAGGTGGCAGAATCATCGCGTTGCGGGGAGGCTTTTCAGCAGCAGGGTACATGACGACTTGCAAGGACACAAAGGAACAACACAGAGGAGACTTCTTGAAGGAGTGTGAGCCGTTTGAGGGAGGGAATGGTATCTGAAAGCATCCATTTAAATGTCTGAAAACTACTCGTAGACATGTTTACAGATGCTCCCAGGTCGATTTGATTAAGTCTGAGATCACATGAAACCTATAATCTCTGCCAAAGTTATCTCCATAAACTAATTACAGTGTTTCACATTCATCTTGTCTCTTCTGATTATATTAATTAAAGGTTTGATGATCATTTTAATGCACTATGCTCTATTTGTCTTGTAGAAATGGCAATACATCAAAGTAAGTGAATATTCTTTAAAGCATAATAACTACAGATGCCTTTATCTCATGATCTCTGCTTCCTAATCAGACTCATAATGGTATTATGTAAGAGAACTGGACAGCTTTATTATGATTCAGCAGGCTGAGTGTGATGCATTTTCCTCTGGAGAGGACTGTTGTGACTAACTCCAAACATAGACCACAAGATTATCACTTCTGCTTAATCTGCCTTTCGTCTGTAAGGTAATAGTTTACCACCATTGTCTAGTCATATATTCCCTTAGCTGTTTTTGACTTTACATGTCCTTCTCTATAAAAGCAGGAAAAAACCCTCAAATTAATATTAACGCACTCATGCATTAAATGAAATGAACACTAAATGAATGCACTGGTAGACCTGCATCTCATTGTTTTTGCTGCAGAGGCAGAGTCCATAAAGAAAAATGATGTGCTCGCCACCGAGCACCAGACCAGGTCATGAGGCCATTAAGTGGTAAAATTCGATTAGCGTAAACTTAATGCAGTCCTCATGAAACTCTGCTGCAGAGCATGGGGCCGTATTTTAACTGCTGGATGATTTAACTCCATTTTATGATTACAGGAATCCCGTTTACCCTGCAGTCAACAAATACATTAAGAAAAGTATTTTATATTGAGTGAAATACACTTGTCAACTCTTCAGTCACAAAGAAAATTACATAGACAGAAAAAAAATACTTTCATGACTGTGAAACATAAAGCTACCAAAAGCAATGTGTTAGATTAGTTTAGCTTGGAGCAATTAAAGGTAAATTAAGAAAATTCATTTCTTTTTCTGCTAAAATGAAACATTATTTAAATATTTTCAAGTCTATTTTTTAGTTAAAAGCTACCTAATTCAATTAGCTTAGCATAAGGACTGGTAATGAGGGAGGCAGACAATCTGTTTCTATTCCATGCTTAGGAAAAGACGCACATATTTGTAGCTTTTTGCAAAACAAGTTGTTGTTCCCAGTTAAAAAAAATAATACTAAAAAAATTCTGGTGTAGTTTTTTCTTTTTAAGGTATCATCAAGAAAAACAAGAATGATTCTGTGAAAACACACCAACACACTTGTAGTTTTACAACTAACTACAGAAAACTATCTCTTGAATTTACAGTTACTATACTTTTTTAGTAATAGAATGTTAGCCTAGCTCAGTTTTAGGAACAGTAACATTGAAGTCAGCGATATTACCAAGGAAAACTTCAACAACAACAGCAACAATAACCACAAAACATTATTCCTTTCATTTGCAGCTATGTCAAGCTATTTTTTAAGCCTTAACTGCTAGCTTAGCTTTATTAAGAATGAGAAAAAATGATACATAAATTACCTAGTCTGGTTCTGTCCAATGCTAACAAATGTAGTGATGGGCTACCTTCAACAACAAAACTATTCCTCATATTTGGAGCTACATCAAGCTATTTATTAGCCTTTGATTTTTGGTTTAGTTTAGTTTGGCATGAGAAATAGTTACTTAGAAGTCAGCTAATCTGTCCTATTCTGAATTAAAAAATTCAGCTTAGCAATGAGTTCCTTATAATGATGTAAACCATTCATGCTAGTTCTTCCCAACAAACTTATTTGCAAAATAAAATAACCAAAACCATTTTTTGCTGGTTCTGAAAATGTCAGCATGTTAATTCCACTTTAGCTTAGCAAAAACACTCTTTGTTGTTTAGTACTTTGGAATTTTATTTTATTTTTTAATGTTAAGATATCCCCTTACTCATGCTATATGAAGCTACTTGTTAGCTTAGTGAGCTCGGTCAAGCAGAACAATAAATGCCTTAACAGTTTTTGTATTTTTTAAACAGTTTCCTAAAATGTCTCTCCCATGCATCCACTCTTTTTTATTATTCTTCCTCATGTGATAGCATGTACACAAAGCAGTACCCAGTTTATTTCTTTTCGATTATATCAAGCGCTTCTTGTTTGTTCTACCATCACAGCAGATAAGAATCATTCTTCACATCCTCTGAACTGCAGAGCTCTGTTATTTTCCCTTCACTCACCCTATAATACTGCTCATCTCCACAGAACGGTGCATTAACTATTGTGAGTGTGAGCAGATGTGGGGGAGATTTAGAGAAGAAAGCAGTGAAAGGATACTTGGAGTCCAGGCGGTGCCACAGGCTCTGTCTTGTGTCTGGCCTCCTTGTAGCAGCCTGTGGGAGAAACACTATTACTCAAAGAAACACAAAGAGTCTCTGGGCTGGCTGTATTTGCTTCCTGATGGAAATGTTGGAAATCTGCACCCCTGGCTGGTCATGGGGGCCATATCGAATGACCTCGAGTCCAGAACCATCCCCAAAGATCAGTAAGAACACGCCCAAAGCTGCGCTGGTGCAGCTCTGAGTCTGAGCAAATTAACATTTATTCATTTCCATAAGAAAGAGTCCTGCAGCCTGGCCTCACATCACCAGTGGGACCCTTCTCCAAGCCTCCCCGGCCCCGCTGCCCATCCTGATCACCCCTTCAGCTGTACAGTGCCAGGGAGCTGCCTAAACCTTGTCCCATTCACAGCGTGCAGATAAGAGTCAAGTCAAATAAAAAGATGAAAGAAGGGAGATGGAGAGCTGCTGGGAGGAAGCAGGGATGGTAAGGTGGGATGATAGTGTGTGTGTCTGTGTGTGGGTGTGTGGAAGTGTCTGCACAACAAAATGGCACACTCACAGGGCCTGTGTGCATGCAGGGATGTGCTGCAGACTGTCATCTAGCAGGAAGCAAAAGTGTGTTTCCTCCTCGTGAACCTCTCCTCCGCTTTGATGTCATGCAGGGTCGAGATTAAAGAGTGGTAGCGTATTCTTTGTCTGTGGGCGAGGGCGGCAGCATGTACCTTAAATCTCTCTAATGTATACAGCATGTGCATAAAATCAGCCAACATCTTCCACCAGCAGTGACATGCAAGGCCTCGGAATGGGATGAAGTTTGCCCTGCAGCGCTTTTGTGGTGATTAAAAATAGCTCTTAAGCAAATGAAGTTTCATTGTCTTTGAATGTGATCGCCACTGCTGCTCTCTTACTTTCTCTCCAGAGGGGCAACTGAGCAGGAAAGGCAGCTTGGAGTCGCATATGTAAGCATATGTAGAATCTCATGCCAGAAAACGTGCAACTTACTCCACATTTGGTGAACGACAGATGCTGCTAGAAAGCAAATAAAACAGCATGGTTTATTTTTCAAATTATGCAGCACCTATAAGAATCTCACAGAGATCATTTCATTAGGTATTAAGGCTTTGTTGGCTTCTTCCTTCCAACATCTGCCATTTATCTCTTCATGTTTTGTAAATTAGCCCCTCATTTTAAAGTTTAATGCTTGCCGGAAGCCTCTTTCCATGAAATATTAATCCACCGAGTCCCTAAACTCAATCAATAGAACTACAAAAAGAATCATTAGAAAGACTGTTTGCAATGAAGCTAATAGTTGAAGCATTTAAAGTACACAAAACCAGCAGCAGACTGTCTGCAATACATCATCACAGAGAAGCACTTATGCAAAAGATTGTAAATGGGACTGATGAGTAATACAGGTATGATAGCACAGCTAAATGGAGGCAGCCAAGCGCATACAATGTTAGCCAACATGGTCCATAACGTTTAAGGGGCTTTTGTTGTAAGACTGAATAAGTAAAGGCAGAGTGGTGCTTTGCTGCACAGCATAAAAATGTTATACAAATACCTGAGATAATAGCTCTAACAGGTATTTCTGCATTTCTTTTTTTTTTCAAAAAGAGATCCTGTGGATGTCATTTTTTAGCGAGATGTGAATCATAATAGCTTTATATCGAAAAAAATATAAGGGCATTTACTCTTTTTTAAACTATGTTCTCTCTCTATATAGCATAATAAACTAACAGTAAAAATCACAACTTGTACAGAATTTAAGTAAGTAAAAACATTTGGTAAAAAATATATAAACATTTAAGTTAAATAGTGAAAAAAAGTGCAATGGGTTGCTAGAACAGCTTAAAGTGATACTCCGGGATGGAACAAGTTGGGTCCTATCACAAGGTTTAGGGCAGAAATTACCCCTACAGCAGTGTTTTTGTGCAGCAGAAGCCCAGAGCGCTCACACCAAAGACCCCCTCCCTGCTCCTCTGCCGGTTTCCTCTGCACTCAGACGGGGCCATATTTTACTTGACCATAAACACAAATAAACGGACTCCCACCAAAAAAATCTGATATCGGTCTGCATTCACGCTTTATTTAGAGAATTTTCAGCACGTTACTTTCACACAAAAACACCCCTAAATAAGGCTCTAGTTCTCAGCGTGTCTCTTCGTCCTGGCAGACTACCTGCGTTTGTTTATATCTGGCACGCCAATGCGCGGACTAATACACTAAGCGGCGAGCGCCTCGTAGCCAGCTGTGGCTCTGCAGCGAAGGTAGTGCCGTTTTACGACACGATGAGAACTAAAGCCTTATTTAGAGGTGTTTTTGTGTGAAAGTAACGTGCTGAAATTATTCTAAATAAAGTGTGAATGCAGACCGATATCAGATTTTTTCGGTGGGGGTCCGTTTATTTGTGTTTTCGGTCAAGTAAAAAAAGGCCCCGTCTGAGTGCAGAGGAAACCTGCAGACGAGCAGGGAGGGGGTCTTTGGTGCGAGCGCTCTGGGCTTCTGCTGCACAAAAACACTTGTGATAGGACCCAACTTGTTCCATCCCGGAGTATCACTTTAAAGAGAGGGTTTTTTTTTTTTTTTTTTCCTACTACTGTAGCAGCTTTAAATGATTTGCACCCCAAAAAATCATTTTTTTCCTCACTGTGATGTTTAAGAAACCCTTTATTTGTTAGTACAATAAGTGACTAGGAAGCTTCTTACAGCAGAAATCTTTAAAGAGGGGGTACTGTGTTTTTTTTTTTGAAGGATTTATACTGTTCTTCTGGTACCCCCGAAGTAGCTTTACATGATTCACAGCTAAAAAAATACCCCTAGTTTTCCTACTCTGAAAAACCCCTACTTCAACCTAGTATTAGCTTCTGTCTCTTTAAGGCTCCCTGCCTTTCAACCCCCCTTCCCTCTGATTGGCCAGCCCTCTAGATGCCTGAGGGGTAGGCCTTGGTGTTTCTCATGAAGTCTCATGAAGATCTCTTGCTGTTTTATTTTAAAGAATGAACCAGACAGTTTCAGGAATTTCTACAGCATATGAATATGTAGATGTCTAAAAATCTGCACGTTTAGCATGAAAATCCAGAATTGTTACTTTATAACCATGTGAAAAAAAAAAAGGGAAACCATGATACCTGTCTTTCAGTTTAATTCCACTTGGACTGAAAACAAAGTGTTAAAATATATAAATAAACAGATGCAAAAAGATGTTTTTGCTTTTTTTTGCCTATTTTCTATATTTTTTCTATTTCCTTTTTTTTTCTTTTTTTTTCTTTTTTTACCCCTTTTTTCTCAAAAAAAAAGAAGAAGATGTTTTTACCTCGTAGGACAAGTCCTCTGGATCTTCCTCTCTATCCCCCTGTGCTCTGTAGAGAATAAAATGAGAACAGTCAAAGCCTGATTCAGCACAAAGCAATGACAGAAAGATGGAGAGAGTGGACAAAGAGACAGGGACAAACCCCCAGGGTGTGATTTTCCACTTCATGTGAATTCACACCTGTTCAAACAGCCAGTCTATACCTGTGTGTGGATTTGCCTCTAAAGTAAGTAAGAAATCAACATTAAGCTCAGTTCGAATGTGACCTTTTAGACCACTCTGCTGAAAATCAGCCTCCTCTTCCACATCAAACCTCTGATAAATGACAAACAGCGGCGCAATTATGTTTGACATTCTATGTCGTTTCCATTGTTGGGGTGAAGACCTCGCTCACAAAACATGCATGACTCTGCTCTGAAATTAAGTGACTCACTTTCACTCGTAATGAATCCTTCACACCACAGTGTTTTGACACCATCATCCACCTTTAATCTAAATCCAATAATGTGATACATTTAGAGCTCTGCATGTGAGTTAAGCTCCCAACATGTTGTTGTGCCGGTCACCCAAAATCACACTCATTTCCACAGGAGCCAAAAAACCTGCACTCAAAGCACTGTGGGTGTCAAATGTAGCACCAAGCTCAGAGGGATGCTGGCTGTCGATGCTTGTTCCTACAGGTCAGCAGTTAGTGCTAATAGCCTAGCATTACTGCAGCAGGGCTCAGGACATTTTGAGATAGCTCTCCGGTACCACTGAGTGTGTGTGTGTGTGTGTGTGTGTGTGTGTGTTTGTGTGTGTGTGTTTCCAATGTGCTGACGCCAAACTTTTTCTCTTGGAGAGTTCTGCAACAACACAACAGAGAGGAGATCATCATTAGAGCATTAGAACGCTTCGACTACTTAAGGTCGAGCTGATTTCTGTCTTGGCTAGATTCACTTTACCATCCATCTTCCTGCTCTGGTGCATGCTGCAGCAGTTTCTCCCTCTGATTATTCCTTCGCTGTTTTTCGTGCTGTATATGGAAGATGCTGTGATGTAAAATCCTTTTTTTTGCTTTAATATCATGATTCTTATCTCTCACTATCTACCCCAGCCTCTTTCCTCATTTCCTTCTCTTATACTGTGTTATACATGGTACTGACATCAGTCCTAAGTGTTAGGCTTACAGTTGTACGGCCCTAACCACAGGTATGAACATACCCAGGATGCACAAGGACACAGTAAGATCCCATCACTCTGGTTTCTTCTTGTTTCCATGAAAACAATCTGAGTAACAAGCCACCCTCCTCTCGTAAATGATCCTTCAATATCTCCCTGCTAAGTCTTGTGAAACATTTTAATTTGTGCCTTTATTATACTTTTTTATTCATATGTTTCATTGCAAAGCAAACAATAGACTTGAATTGAAGTGAAGCAGAAAAAATGCTTTCCATTTATCGTTTACAGGAAATTGCAATCACATGTCCTCTTCTTGGGAAATTATGTTTCATTTCCAAGCGTGAGGACAAAAGAGAAGAAAAATACAGAATAAACAAATCAAAAGAGGCTTACAACACAAAAACACAGACTGCCAGAACAAAGAAAAGAAAAAAATGAGATGAAATGAGAAATATATTGACAGTAAGCCTGCTGTATGATGAGGAAAGTTCAAAACTGAAAAGCTGTTGTTTTATCCTTATAGTATTCTAACATGATTTGATTCATACGTTAAAATACTAATACGAAATACATCCTCCGGAGTTTTTTTTTTCAGTTTTAGGAATTGCTCTCTAACTGTAAAGCTGCAAAAAGTTAAAACTTAGTATTTTAGTACAAAAAAAAAAATCTTATTTGATTTAATATGAGCCACATTTACCAGACAAGTCCAGAAAAATGTCTTATTTCAAGATATTGAAAGACAAAGAACAAACACAAAAACAAAACAAAACAAAACACCAAAACAAGAATAACACCTGAACCGCTCGTTAAGAGTATAAAAAAATCTGTCAGTATATAAGTCTAATAAGAAAAAAATCAGAACCGCAAGCTGCTGTACATTTCATAAAAATGCTCAGTGAGGAGTTTTAAAGTTGGTATAGGCAAATGAAACACTGATCTGTTTGTTATACTCTGCTTTTTGACAAGTGCAATATCTCACACAGACTATTTGAGCCAGACTTTAGGCCCACCTCCGTCATCGCGAAGCACCTGTTCGACCCAGCCCTGTAACACCCACATTACTGTTTGAACTGATTGTCAAGAGTAGCAGTCGCAATGATCATGTCATGGCTCATACCTTGTGCCTATGTATTTTTGCTCGTGCCTGAAGTGTCTGCGCTAAAGCCCACCTCTCTAAAGCGTTGCCAAAGAAGTGAGAGGTGAATCGTGCTCAAGCATGGCATGCTTGCGGTAAGGGGTGGGAGAAAAAAAACGAAAATTGGAATCAGAATTTTTTGTATGCCACTTTCAAAATTTAGATATTTTGTCAAAAATCTTTTTTTTCAGATTCAAATTCTTCATTTCAGTTTTTGTTTATAAAGTGGATTGGAAAAAAGTTACCACTTTTCTCCAGCAGAGGATGAAATGTTTCTCTCTGACTTATGTGATGTGCATTTTAGAGGAAAATGTGGCTCCTGATATAGTCTGTAGACATTATTTACTTTCTCTTATGGTCTGGTGTTTATAAAGCAAACTAAAAAAAATCACAAATATCAAAGAATCGCAATTAAATCCAATCGTCACACCAAAAATCATACAAGAATCGTGTTGCAAGAAGAGCATATTGTTGCAGTCCTACTTGCAGTCACACTGGCCAAACGGACTGGGCTTTAGGGTTGAAGCATGCTTGAGCACAGTAACAATTGCCAGAGTGACCACCCCCTAAATGGAGTCCTCTTCACCAAAGGGACCGTTTACACGACAATGGTTTTAGGGTGTAACACCAAATTTTTTTTTGCGTTTCAGACGACCTAAAATGCAAACTTTTGAAAACAGACTTCAGAGTGGGATTTTTCTGAAACGCTGCCGCCACCATTGCCGTGTAAACAGTAAACCGGCATTTTTGGTGAAAATGGTAACTTCACACTCGGCTCAGTGCAAGCTCATTCAACAGTCCATTCTTACAATCATCATAGACTACTGTGTTGTGCATTTACTGCTGAATCTGCTGACTGTCTTTATACAAAATGTGCATCTGTTGCTCCACTTCTGCACTTATGTTTTACAAAAACACATAATCGGCTCAACTCTACTTCGGTGGAGATCTCCCAAAAGCGGTTTCTGGACGAGACAGTTATAGCACCACTCACAGGCCTGGCATGCTTACTACAGCGTTTTCAGTCCATCAGCGTTTCCATGTAAACACAGATTTTATTTTTAATGTATTTTAGCGTTTTTAGATTAAAAGTTGTCATGTAAACAGGGCCTAAATTTGAGTCTAGGTAGAGTTCCCAGTACCAGTTTAGTGTATAAAATATGATAAATACAGCCAAGAGTGAGCTCTGGATATGGAAATGTGCTGTGTGACTTCAGGTTATTGGCTGTGTAAACTGTGTTGGACAATACTGATGCGCAGAAAACACATTCTCGAGTACTACTACACTTCTGTGAGCATGGCATAAGAGAGATGGAGAGTAACTTCAAGAGAGGTGATGGAAAAAAAACCTCTGTTCTTCCAAGCACATCATAATAAAATGCATGATCAGTGTCTGCATGCTTTAATGACACAATCAGGAGATCTGACCCACAAGTGGTTCATCCTACTTTGTAATAATGCAGCGCTCCAAAGTCACTGATGGTTAATAAAGGAGAGCTGTAAATTAATCAGACACCAGTCAGCTGCAGAGTTATATTTCCCTTATGACTGGAGAGGAACATGAGGCGTCATCATCAAGCCAAGTGTTTATATGAATTAATTACTTCAGTCTGAAATCAGCCATGTATATATATGTGCTGCTTTCCTTCTTTCCACACTGTGAGTCAGCATCATGGTAAGCTGGTATCATTTTGTGTTTCAAAGTCTGATGACAGTGAGAGGGGCTTTTGTGTTGATTTGCATCTGAAGTGGGGGAGTGAGATCCAATCACACCTAGGTACCAGAGGTGCGTTTGCAGATGCATGAAAATGCAAAGTGTGAACGGTCACACTTAAAGCTGTCCACTGTGATCCCATCAGCCCTGAGAAATAACCTCTCAGCTGCTTTTGCCTGCCTTTTAGTCTGAAATCACATTAATTTCTCTACGCTTTCTTCAGCTCTCACCTTTTTTTTATCATCTCCCAATCTATTTCACTCCCCCAGATAACTCTTCCTGTCTTTATCACCTCCTACCTCCTCTTAATCCTGTTTCTTTGTCTCCTCCTCCCACCATCTCCCTGCTTCTGTCTTTATTTCCTGCCCACATAGATGTATTCCCTTTGTAAGAATAGTAGAAAGAGGTTGAGTAAAGTGCGCTGGAATCACAGAAGAAGGGTTGAGAATGTGCTGTATATCTTGTTTTAGTTATGTAAGGTCTTTCTGTGAAGTTGTTGTGGTTTGGTGGCTGTGACACATGACGCATCGCCTTCAGCGAGCAGGATGCGTTCCAACACGCCGGGCTCCATCACTGAGCTAAGCTGATAGAGAGAGGAAAGGGCAGATAAGGGTGTGAAGGAAAGAGCGGGTGGAGAGACACACGCTGAGGGGGAAAGCAGAACGGGAAGAATAAATGGAGGAGGGAGACATTAGTGAATTTGTTCTATACGGAGCTTGATGGAGACTGAGATAGTTTGCTGTGACATGAGTGTGACAGAATGAACGTTACTGGTGAGCGTGTGTAAAGAGGGTGAGTAAAAGATTGACTCGGAGACAGGACATGACAGAGAGAAGGGAAGGAGAGATAACAAAGCAGGGGGGTGGTGGTGGTGGAGGGCAGGGACGGATCTGCTTTATGTCTCAGGGAAAATATTTAGCTGTCAGCCTCTTTACAGTATTGTTCAATTGATGTGACCCCTGCGCCCTTTTCTTCAACACAACTGTATTCAATAAAGACAACTCAAGTCCACAGTAATGTAAACACAGTGGGCAGAAGTTTAGCGAAATAAATCCATAGACGAGTCAGAGGCATAGATTGGATAACGAAAGGCTGCAAACGTTTTAACAATTTTTGTAACTTTGTAAAGACTAAAAGGATAAAATGTTAATAGACTGTAGCATATTTCACAGTGTTTTGTTGTGTTTTCACTGCAGAGGTCATCGTGGCAACCTATATGGCTTATTTGTTTATTTTCTAAGTTATTTTCTTGGCCTTTTTATGCCTTTAATTAGATAGTAGAGAAGACAGTGGATAGAGCAGGAAACAGAGCAAGAGTAGGGAGCGACATGCACAAAATAGACCCCAGGCTGGATTCAAACCAAGCGGCAACCTCCGGTCTAAGAAAATGAGACAATGCTGAAGTGCTAAAATCTGCTGTTTCTTGAGTGTCCACTTGAGGCTGGCTCCAGAAATACTGGAAGCCACATACACACCAAGCCAAAAAAAGTTGTTTTCAAAGCAGGAGTTTAACCAATTTACAGCCTGGTTCAAAAAACGTCTCCTGTCTGAGTCGCTAGTTTTACTATCAGCACACACTGTACCGGGGTTGAATTTTTCTCTAACTCGACAGTGTAGAGGATATTAAGATTGCAAGCTCCCCCAATCAGAAGCACAGCTCAGGGTCATGTGACCAACAGGCTCCTTAAAGCTGCATGCAAAGCCCTTGCCACTACTAATATGGCTGCGATAGCCAATGTGCTTCATTTTCCGTTTCAGAAACAGATGGGTGATGTCAGGGAGAGTACATCCATGTTTTATACAGTCTATGATTCAGACCTGGGCCATTCTTTTGACTATTTCTTGTCATTTCTTAGTCCCTGTGAGGACTTCATAGTGATCTCGAAAAATGTTCTCTTCTAGATATACTCCTGATCATAAGCATTGATTTAAAATGAGATTCTCAGCACTAAAAAAGGTGAATTCTAAATGCTATTTCACAGTGTCCATGGTCGAGTCGTCCAGGAACACATTGATTTATGGGAATTAGAATTCCCTATGATAACACCATGGTTGTCAGACAGAGTCTAGCGGTGAGAAGAGAGATATGTGTTTTTCTCTGCTGAAAAGGATTTCTTTGATTTAGTTTCGTAGAAATGAAGGACGCTGGACAGAAGAGCAGAAGAAAGCTAAAAAAAAAAAAGTGATGGTGCAAGGGCTAAAGGCTAAAATGCTAAAACACAGGCTTGAGAGTCTGAGAAGAGTCAGGTTATGTTTGCTCTGATTGGTGAGGTTGGAGCTGGTAGTTGAGCAGCGGTAGTACACAACTCGGATTTACTCATGTCACATGTTACAGACGCGTCTCAGAGCACTGAGTAAGTAACACTCAATATGGCATGTTACTTAACTAAGGTAGCCTACAAACTGAGTTTTAAAAGTTTGCTTTCTGGTACATTTAAAATTGTAGAGCTACAGACCTGTTAATACATACATACCTTGTCTTGAACAAGTTAAAGTACTGTTATAAAGATCTGCTCTCCATTCATTTGTTACAAAAGAGACAGACACCTTGGTAAGAGTCATGTCCTCATGACAGTGGGTGCTAGTGCTCATGGAAAACACAGTCTTTATCCTTGGAAAACACCAGCTTTACTGGATAGCCCTCACTGCCCCTTTAAGAATAGCACTGATGTCAACTAAATATGTTGACTTGCGTTAATGCTAACACGTCAAATGTGTCAAAAACGTATTTAAGTTACATTCAGGTAAGGTAAAGTACCCTCATAGTAATCTTCACAGAGAATTAAGCTGTCTGTAAGGGAGAGCCCCTGCTTAGTCACAGGGGAAACCCTGTACCTGTGATAGGCTTTGTGGCCAAATTTAAGCTAGCTTTCAGCTAGGCAATATTTTTTAATTGTCTCAAAAAAACTGTACTTTTAAATCTTTACTTGGATTCATTTTTAAACAGACTGATGCTCAAAAGCATTGTCTATAGAGGTGTTTATTTTTGTTCAGGCTAAATCTCCCTGGTGTCGAGGTGTTGCATCACTTTCTTCTACTGCATCTTTGCTTAAGACACCTGCTAACATAAAATGAGATGAAAGATGAAAGGTGAAATTTTGAGCTATTTTAAGTGACATTTGGCAGACAACCCTGAATTATTTTTTTTAAAACCTTCAGGTTTTAAGAGACTGTGTGAAGTGCATGCTAAGAATTTTAACAGCGTTTGTAGCTAGGTTAAGGTTTCTAGCTTTTTTGCAAGAAAAAACATCAAACCTCCTTCGAATGAATTCACAACAGAAAAACTCAATCTGCACTAAATCTGACAAGATTGTAAAATTGAGCTGTAACGGTTTCCTTCCAACCTGTCGTCTGCTTCCTGGAAAAGCAACGGTTCTCTGTTAGTGGGCTCTTTGTGTGCTGATAGCATCTCAACAGTCTTGTGCTGAGCTTGACTGTGACTAAAATATCTCTGGACAAATTCCAGGATGACGACGCATTGTGCACAGGGCCTTCACAGACGACTCATCCATGCTTTTGGGGGAAAGTTGCTATTAATAAGAGCACGTTTTAAAGCTTCTCTGCTTCGGCCTTGAGAGAAAGTGGAGTAGTTGCTTCTGTACTACACCTTCTCCAGCAGTTTTAGAAGCAGAGAAAAAGAAGTTACACACAACAATGGCTGCAGAAAGCACCCACACACCCAGCGATAAACACCTCCGTAGAAGCTGATATTTCCACTTTACCTCTCAGAAAGAAGAAAATAACTTGTTCTGGTGAGATGCTGCAGCGCGTGTGAGTGAGAGAACATACATGTGAGCTCTCTGTGGTGTTGTTATCAGACAAGCTGACAGTAGTGGGATGATAACGCTGAGCTGGCTGTACTGCAGGCGAGCAAGGCCTCAAGAGAAGAAGACATTACAAACGTCCAGCGCAGCTCATTTATTTAACATCCTCTCACCTTGAAGAAAGTCCACAGGTAGTGGTTAACATGCAGGCCAAACATTTTCCTCACCATCGATTCCTCAGGAGGAGTAAATCTCCACAGAAGGTGATTAGCAGATGTAGTTAATAAACATTTGGATGAGTTTCTCCTTAAGATGAAGCTCTGCAGTAGTTAATACTCAACAGGCAGGGTAAATTAAGTCACAACAACCCCTCCTTTCTCTGCTGCGCTCGCTCTGTGCTATTTCCCTGACTCTCTTCTCTGGCAAGGAGGATGAGAGAGGAGTAGGGATTCTCACAGGGGCTGTGTTTGCTCTCTGCTGTGAGTTTGGACAAGACCGAACATCTAAGTCGTGTTTCCAGTTTCCTGTTTCCAAATCCCACTTGGCTGCTCACAAGGGACTTGCACAGATTCAACATTTTACAGCATATACTAGCATATACTCCCCTCCAAATGCAGACCTTAATTTGGGACTAGCATTTATAGAGACCTCATGTTGACAATTCTGAAGTGCTCTCATTGTCAAGTTCCCAAGTTTTTGCTGATTTGATACTTTTCTTTTTAAGCTTATGTTAGTCACTTTATGAAAAATACACCCACTGGCCACTTTATTAGGTACACCTTTCAAACTGCACATAAACTCAAATTTCTAATTAGCCAATCACAAAGCAGCAACTCAATGCATTTAGGCATGTAGACATGGTCAAGGCGATCTGCTGCAGTTCAAACCGAGCATCAGAATGAGGAAGAAAGGTGATTTAAGTGACTTTGAATGTGGCATGGTTGTTGGTGCCAGACGGGCTGGTCTGAGTATTTCAGAAACTGCTGATCTACTGGGATTTTCACACACAACCATCTCTAGGGTTTACAGAGAATGGTCCCAAAAAGAGAAAATATCCAGTGAGCAGCAGTTCTGTGGGACAGAATCCCTTGTTGATGCCAGAGGACAGAGGAGAATGGACAGACTGGTTGGAGCTGATAGAAAGGCAACAGTAACTCAAATAACCACTAGTTACAATCGAGGTCTGTAGAAGAGCATCTCTGAACGCACAACACGTCCAACCTTGAGGCAGATGGGCTACAGCAGCAGAAGACCGCACCTGGTGACCCTCCTGTCAGCTAAGAACAGGAAACTGAGGCTACAATTCACACAGGCTCACCAAAACTGGACAATAAAAGATTGGAAAAACGTTGCCTGGTCTGATGAGTCTGGATTTCTGCTGCGACATTTGGATAGTAGGGTCAGAATTTGGCGTCATCAACATTGGTGTAAAGGTATGGGGGATGTTTTCATGGCTCACTTTGGGCCCCTTAGTACCAACTGAGCATGGTTTAAAGTCCACAGCCTACCTGAGTATTATTGCTGACCATGTCCATCCCTTTATGAGCACAGTGTACCCATCTTCTGATGGCTACTTCCAGTAGGATAACGCTCCATGTCATGAAGCTGGAATCATCTCAGACTGGTTTCTTCAACATGACAATGAGTTCACTGTTCTCAAATGTCCTCCACAGTCCCCAGATCTCAATCCAATAGAGCACCTTTGGGATGTGGTGGAACGGGAGATTCTCATCATGGGTGTTGAGCCGACAAATCTGCAGCAACTGTGTGATGCTATCATGTCAATATGGACCAAACTCTCTGAGGAATGTTTCCAGGACCTTGTTGAATCTATGACACGAAGGATTAAAGCAGTTCTGAAGGCAAAAGTGGGTCCAACCCGGTACTAGCAAGGTGTACCTAATAAAGTGGCTGGTGAGTGTATACCAGATGGCGTAATTTGCAAATTTGCACTTTTTTAAAACCATTTCTTTTACCCTTTTTTGATGCATACACAAAAGATCAGGGATATAAAAGCTATGACAAGTGCAGACAGGAAGATACTGCATCATAAATTTGACAAGAGAACACCAAATCACACATTTGCATGATGAGGAAGTGCTTGAACCCACTATGGCAGGTGGTGTTCAGACCCAAATGCAGCACATGGGAGAAATAGAAAATGATAATGATCATCTCATCTTGCTGATGGCTTTGAACAAGCAGTAGAAACTGCACCCCGGGTCAGAAATCAGGCAGAAACCATTATGGTGGCTGGACTGGAGAGGGGATTTGCAGTGGAAAGTCAACAGAATGCACAAACAGTGATGAGTGTCGCGACGCAATGAGTTTCTCAGAGTCATCTACTGTGGTAAACTCACACTGTAGTGTCATACAAGGTAATGACACCATGTAAGCAGCCACTAGAAGAGGAAAACAGGAGTCAGAAGCACCAAGACAAAACTTGTGGCTGCTCAGAGGAGGCTGAGGTAATTTCCATGATTATGACACAGCTCGTTGGTCAAACAGAGGAAAACAGGTCCAGTTTAGGGCCACTTCCAAAGATCAAGGTGACATGACCTGATCCAGGGCTGGTCGTAACAGATTAGTTGTCCTAGTAATCCTCAAATTAGTGGTGTCAATGCAGCTATGTCACTACTCTGGACTGAGTCAAAGCCTCTGCCTCTGATGAAAAGCCCACAATCACTGAGAGCAGCAGACAGGGAAACATCACCTGCTGTACCTTTAGGTTAAAGAGGGGGTATTGTGCTTTTTATTTAGGCTTTATACTATCCCTCTGGTACCCCGCAGTAACTTAACATAAAATACAGCTCAAAAAAATCCTGATTTTTCTCATGCCGGTGTTTTAGAAAACCCATATTTCAGCCTCTGTATGAAACGCTTCGTTTTAGCTGCTGTCTCTTTAACCCTGTAGAGCCGGGCGTAGCACCTGTGCTACGATTTGCATATTAAGTTTCAATTAGTAGTACACCTGAAACCAGACAAGATAAACCTATCATTCTCTTTGTTTATAAGATCTGGGAAGTTACACTTTCATATTGCATTTTCAACATGACCCATAATGCTTCCTTTCACTAATGTGTTGCAGAAGTCCAGTCCAAAGAGTAAATAGCAAAGACATTAAGATCCAGAGATTTTCATTTCATGCAAAAAATGACACTGCAGCATGTAAAAAAGTAAAGATTTCTCTGGCAGTCTTGGTATGGAAAGTCATCAAGGGTTAAGCCCCCTTCGCTCTGATTGGCCAGCCCTCTGGAGGTCTGTCAGAGGCTGAGCTATAGGCAAATCCCAGGCCATGTCCACACGTAGCCGGGTATTTAGGAAACTGCATTTATTTTTATACATTTACATCCGTCATCCACAAGAAACCACAGCTTTATGTCACAAAAACATCCTGTTTCATGGTTTTGATTGGCTGGCACAGGTGTTACACCTGGCCTGCCTATTATGGGTTTGGCATGCTTTGAGCCACACTTACCAATGGATTTGCCCCCTGCATGTGGACAAAAGTACTTCTAAAAACAAACGAGAGGGGAGGGGGGTACTGGTTTTTGAAAATACCTGGCTACGTGTTGGCAAGGCCTTGGTGTTTGAGGTCCGCCCCTCCAACTTGTCATGAACCAGTTAGGAAATCCTCAAGTGATGACATCATCATTTCAGCAAGTCTTATGATGGCCTCATGCATGATACCCCCTATTTAAAGTCTATGTCAGCTGGGAAAAAAAGCAAGATATGTTGCACAAGTAAGATTTGGTTGTCTTTAATTTTCAAACCTTAACGGTGGGCACACATCCTTATGCAGGGGCAGATTAAGGATACAGCCAGTGTATCCCACTTGAAATCCAATTGATGCTATCCTAAAATGTAGCTATTGCAACAGATTGCTAATATCTTTCTTTATATTCTTATGTGGCCTCTTTTTATAGAGTTGAAAGAAAATGTAATGATAAGTTATTAAACTCTAATATTGTGACCAACCAAAGAAGTTTTTAACAAAAGTTGCTGGAATAAGTAACATCAGCAACACATTTTATGAACTGAAGAAGTAAACACAACACTGAGGACACAGAAAGTGTAAGAATAAGCTCAAGCATGAGTAACTCTAGCAGTCAACAGAAAAAAAATCACAAAACAAATAAATACACATAATGCAGAAATTAATGTCTGCAGTGACTCAACCACTGCTGTAGGATGTCAGGGTACTGACTGGAAGATTACAGCAGAAAGAAACAGAAGAGTGCAGAGATTTTTAGAATCAAGGAGCGCGCTTTTGAATAAAGATGGAACATTTACAAAACATGTTGATTTAAGTCAGAAATCTATTAGAATGAAAGTTGGATTTTTATTCTGCTTTGTTTACACCCTCCATAACGTTACCATCCCTATAACAGCATCAGAAAAGAAACCTTTAACTGCTGTGGATCAAACTGGTAAATGCTGCAGATTCTACAAGGTAGGGCACGACAAACTATCCTTCCAAAACAAAATCCTGACCATGTCATGAGAAACTGAAGAAAACTTGTTTCACACACAAAAATCAACACACTATCACATGCAATATCAGTTGTGTTACAGCTTTATATAAAGCACTAGATGTTGCTTTTAGATGATATGATAAATCTTATGAGGGTTCAGTGCTTCAGAGAGAAACAGAGAACTGTAAAAGAGAAGCATCCGTTCCTATCACTGCAGTGTTTCAAAAGAACAATCCATAAAAGGCAAACTCTCCAACTGCAGTATTTGGGTCAATCTTCTGAAACCTGAAGTGTGAATCCCTCTCACTTTGCAGCTTTAACCTGAAATTCACACCACTTGAGCTGGCTTGAAATCAAAATTGGCAGAGCTGTGTGGGTGTTTGTACACAAGTGTGTGGTATCTGATGCATGCTTGTTGACGATTTTGATCAAGATTCATTCTGTGCAATTTGAAGCCAGCTTTGCAAAGATTTGCTTGAGACTGGGTTTCATTTTCAATCATTTTATAACTACTCTTTTAACGATGTACATTTTTTGGTGATATAGCTTTATTTTGTAGATCATGAAATAGAGAGTATTGGATCAGTCTGTTCTTAAAGTAGCACGAGATCTTCATGAGCTCTTCACTAGATCTTTCCAAGACTTGCTGAAATGATAATGTCATGACATAAAAATCTCTGATATCATTACATGTTAAAAGGGCAGGCCTCAAACACCAAAGTCTGCCCATGGCTCTTCCGCAGACAGGTCTTCAGAGTGTTGGCCAATCAGAAGGAAGGGGGCTTGTATAGTGGGAACCTTAAAGAGACAGCAGCTAATATGAAGTGTTGGAATTTGGTGTCTTTCAAAACACCATTATGAGAAAAAAATATTATCATATTGTTGTGCTTGAGCTCTCGTATGAGTTGACTCCTTTGTCGGGATGTGCGTGGGTGGGAAATACTTAACACAACAAGGAAGGTCCGCTCATTAACTTTACTGAACGTCGCTTGGTAAGTACAGAGCATATAGTCATGTACATAAATCTGTATGGGTGGTTTAATGCCGGCTTCTGGCCTCTAGCTCGAGCACAGAACAGCAATCTAGCCTGTCCATGCAGTGAGCCACGAGCACCATACAACAACCGGAAAAACAGAGTACACACATAAGACCCTCTTGCACGTCCCAAGGCACGCTCCCGTTACTCACACGGACCAATCAACATGCAATTCAACAAACACATAACATAGCTCATTTAGGGAATAAAGGAGGGTCGCACTCGGCTATTGATAACTGTCTAACAATATTTTAATAATAATAGTTATTATATTTTTTTTGCTGAATTGCTACTTCCCACCCATCAAAGTAACTTTAGGCTGAGCTAAATAAATGTACTGTTAGCTAGCAGATGTCACAAGAAGGCGCTACACAGCTGCACATAAACTGGACATTGCAATGGAGACTGTTATGCAGGACACTTTTTTCTGCCATATTCCATGAAACAAAAAAAAAAAGACAAAACAAAACAAACAAATACAATATGATAAAACCTATCTAGATTTTAATAAGATTTCATAGTTACTTAAGCTCTTATGACATGTTTTTTCCTAAAGACCGCCTTTCAGACGGCATTAAACACATTAGCCCTTAAATGCTTAATGTCTACAGAAAGCTGATGTTTTGAAAATAACATTGATAAATTGGTATACACTCTTTTTTTTATTCAATTAGAATAAACTGGAAGATTTATTCCACTCCTACTTCAGATATAAGTCTACATCTGGCTTACTTAAGCTTAGCAAGCGGACTGAAACAGGTGAGTGGCTAGCACTGCCACAGCTAAAGATAACATAGCTAGCTTGCTGACACCTGGAAATGTTATTTTCCAACCTACCAAGAAAAAGAATTGTTGAATAGAAAGGACAAACTTCTACTCCTGTTTCTAGTCTTTGTGCTAAGCTAAAATCACTTATAGTGATGTTCATCCATTCATCTGGGTGCCAGCTAAGCTGCTAACACTTCTTTTACTCTTGCTGCTATCACGCTGCTCCCTGATCCAACTTCTCCACTCTTAAACTAGCAGTATCATATCTGTGGATTTATGTTTGTGCCTCTGCTATATATTTTCTGACTGTGCCAGGAGGGGATTTTTTTTTTTATCATTTCAGCCAGCTGGATCCCTGTGGATAACCAGGGACAGTCGGGGAGGAAAAAAGGCTGTGGGAGCCAAAGATATTATTATCACAGAGAATTTATTTCCCTCCTCACAACGCTCACCTGGATGTCTCAGCGTGACACTGGGAAGTGGCCTAAATTTAGCCCCGGCACAGTTAGCTGAATGTGGAGCGTGGCAGAATGTCAGGAAAACAGTCGCCTGCCTTTAGTGGTGAAATGAAACATCCAGATCACACATCAAACCAGCCTTTCATTTTTTAAGAGACATTTTTTAAGTAGGGTCATGGATTTAAAAAAAATCTGATTATTTCTTCAAAATATTGGTTTAAGTTGGAATGTTTGAAGGTTAATTCAGCTTTTAAAATGGAACAATGTGAAAAAAACACAACTCCATTTTGACATCAGCGCTGCTTTGCTCTTCCTCATTCCCCAGGTTTGAGAGCTATGTTATTACTTTTTGGAGTAAAAAAAAAGCTCCATCCGCCAGTTTTGGTGGTGCAGATTTAGTGCCCTTGAGGAACAATAACATTTCTTCTGACAGATATATTACCAGGCAGATATATTACTCTGTCTCAAGATCTGCCAGGAAAAACTTTCACTTTTTCCTGGACACTAAGCTATACAATACAAGTATGTAAAAGCTTTTTAAATGCCTTTTTTTGGTTACTCTACAACTGAGTAATATGCAACAAATCTGCATTATGGAAATTAAAGTCACTCCATGTTGTGTTTACCTCTGCTGATGTTGAGACTAAGCTGTCAGTAAAGTGATAGCGTGTTATATTTGGCATGCACAAATATGGACATTCACACCAAAGTCTGTCACTGGATGAGTTAAGACCGTGCAATAATGCTAAAACCTAATGGTTTTAAACGGCGAGCAAAGTGTCTGATGGAAGGCTATAAAAGCTTGTTGCATTACAGCTTGCTGGAGAGGAGATGTTGGGAATTTAAAAAACAATCCTGCAGATGAGGCGTTAAAAATCTGCAACAGTTCGAGGGCGATTCGCCTCAGGGGTCTATCTTTTTTTGCTGCCAGATCCATAATTACACAACTGAACAAAAAACCCCTCATAAGACTTTATTTCTCTTCACTCCCCTCTTCCTTCCTCTCATTCTTGCCACGAGGATGTGAGATCAAATGTCTCCATTTGATAACAAGGAGAAGCCGGCTGTCTCAGTGGAATGTCTCAAGCTGTGTTTGGTTGTCACATTTGGACAGTGTCATATTTTTATTTAAGAGGATGAAGACACAGGGCAGTTTCTGCTACCAGCTGCTAAATATATCCGTAGAATCTCAGAGAAAGCCTTTTATTGCGTGTTATATGTGCCACTGGGCTAATGGCTTATTGCTTTCTGCTGCAGAGCTCACTGGGAGGTTGTTCTTCAGAGACTCTGGCCTGCTTTTGGAATTCAGTGCAGGCTTTTTAAAGGCGAGAAAATTAAACCTGGATGGAAAAACTGAAAAAGAGACACTGAGCGAGGATTTTTTTGGACTCCAATAAAGTGAGTGTAGCATCAGCCAGCTGGTCTGGATGGACATTAGTTGGAAAAAAAAAACCTCATTTTCAAACTACTGTCTCACCCCTACTAGACACTGAGCTGGTAAACAGACAAGTCTACAGACACTCAAATGTTTCTCTGCAGCTGTGTGATCTCTTGATTACTGGCTCCTGGCCAACATCTCATAAACCCAGCAAAGGCTAAAACAAACAAAAATTCACAACAAACACAACCCTTGGATCAGAATTTGAAAATATGAGAGTACATGTGGGTAAAGCTGTATTTAAGAGATGATACAGATAAGTAATTACGTATGTCTATTTGTTGGTCATGGACACCAAACTTTTTGTAACTTCAGCTATATGTTTACTACTTTTTCTCGTGTGTTTGTCTGGAAGTCCTACATGTATCCAAGGCTGCATTGTTTACATGTGAAATCAGCTGTTAGCAGCCTGTAGCATGTCAATGCTAACTGGTGTAAGGCCTGATGTCTTCCCACAAGGTGAGGACCATGTGCTGGCTCTCAGGTGTGAGCTATGAAGTGACGACATGGACCTGTCCTTCCATCCTTCGTTATTGGGAACGTAAGATCCATCTCCAATAAGATGGACGAGCTAGCTGTGCAAACCCAGCAAGAGAGGGAATACCAGAGGGCAGAGTAGCATCATGCTCTTCACAGACATGGCTAACTGAGCTAACACCAGACACCAAGGCCACATTGGAGGAGCTTCACCTGCTGTGAGCAGACAGGATACAGGGGACAGAGATGGAACATGACTGAAGAAGCTCAGTCCTGGACCCTGTGGAGGTGGAGACTGGCTGAACTGGACAATGATGAACAAGCTGTCATCATCTATTTTCTTATGGACCTTTTTGCACTTTCTTTACACTTTCTTACTTTTGTTTTCTTGATTGCTGCTGTGACTTCAATTTACTTGTACTTGTTACAATGACAATTAAGTTCTATTCTATTCTAATTAGGTAGAGGTATTGGGTCTGTAAACTGCTCAAAACAGTCTGTCCAATACCCAGCATGAGATCTTCAAGAGATCTCTACAAGATCTTCACAAAACTTGCTGTAATGATGGCATTATCACATAAAGATCTCCAAAATGCTTCAAGACATGTTGGATGGGCCTCAAACACCAAGGTCCTCCCTATAGTTATGCTCCTTAGCCAGTCAGAGGGAAGGGGTTTTGTAGCGACAGACCCTCAAAGAGACAGAGGAGGATTATCACTTAGACTGCAACTAACAACTAATTTGGTTATAGACTAGTAATTTATTTCTGTACTATTGCTTGATCTGGGGTTGAAATGTGCATTTCCTTTGAATTGAAGCACAAGAAGCTCGACTAAAAAAGAATTTAGGTGCAGCTGTAGAAGAAAGTGATCTAGCTTTTTTATGTGTGAATTTGCTCAAAGCTGATTGTTTCCCTTTTTATGGTATCATGTTATATCCTGTTCCAACTGCTTAAAGGTCCCATGACTTTAAGAGGTGTAGTATATTTTCTATGTTTTGAACATTGATATAAAGTAGCAATGCTGGATGTTCATGTTTAACGTTCAGATTTTTAAACAGATACATGTTTGTCAGAAATCCCAGAATAGATGTGTAAATTTCTCTAAATCAGGGGTGGCCAACCAGTCACAGACCAAGAGCCACAAAAATTACCATGGTACCACAAAGAGCCACATTAAAAACACACTTCCTCTCGCACATAAAAGAAAGGAGATAAGATGAAAATCAAAACACTTCCAAATTATAAAGTTACATTTATTGCGTTTGTAAGCGTGTTCCAATTTGTACTTGGAGCCGTGTCTAAGACAAGTTTCTGTTTTTACTACAGAAGAGACAAAGTTCCATCCATCTATCTATCTAGATAGCTATGAGCACATGCAAGTCGAGAAAAGAAACTGAAACTTAAGTATCAATCTCATCACCCAAGTATTGTTCAATAGTGATCACAACATCAATATATCAAAAAATGTAGATTGATTGGTACACTACTACTCATAATATCAATAATAAATGGATCAAAGAGCCACACACCGAAAGACAAGGAGCCGCAGGTTGGCCACCCCTGCTATAAATGATACGTTCGACATGTTTGAAGTACAGACCTCAACCACTGAGGTCTGCCCTAAAGCTTTGCCCCTGATTAGCCTCCAGACGACTGGCCAATCAGAGGGAAGAGGGTTTGTGGTACAGGAAGCCTTAAAGAGACAGCAGCATTGACAGTATAAAATATGGACGTGGTCACCTGTCTGTTCCTGAAACAGTGAAATGAAGCCAATCCGCAGACACAGCCTCATGGTGTATGACACAGGCTTTGAGCTTCCTTTCTAACAGCTACAGGGCACTTGTCAGCTCACAAGAGCCCCTGTGTGCCGTAAGCAAATTAGGTGTTTCAGATCCAGAACCAGGCTGTAAATATGCTTTTTAATGCCGTAAAAGTCTGGTTTTTTTTTTTTTTTTTTTTTTTTTTTTTTGCTTGGTGTGTACGTGTTTTCTGGTCTTTCTGCAGCCAGCCTCATGCGGATTTTCCATGAACAGTAACTTTTAGCAGTCCTGTATAAGCTTCAGTTTTCTAAACCAGATGTTGCCTCTTGGACAGCAGCTGAAACTCAACGTTTCAGGGGCTAAAATAAGCGTAAAGCGCAAAAACTGGTATTTTCTTGAACTGTAACACTACAGAATAAAGCCTCACACCCTTCTTTAATTCAAATGTTTCTCATATAAATCATCAACTGCTTTGTTTTAGCATTATTAAATTGACTGTAACCTGAATGCGTGTGACACAAACACCTAAATCAAAGCCTTTTGTGGCATATTCTTTCAAATTACATGTAAAAAAATATTTCAAGAAGCTGCAGCAAGATCAAACAGAAAGAGGGGGAATCTTGATGGCAGAGGAGATGCGTCTTGCAAATGGGATAAAGGTAAACTAGAGGACATTGTACAGATTGTTGGAGCAAAATCAGAGCAGGAGATTGTCACTCATCCAACTGATTTACATATTTGAGCATAAAATGTGTTTATTTTGTTAATTTTTTTTCTTTGAGTTGAAATCAGAGCCATATAGAAGTGGTTTAGTTTCTACAACAAGCTCCTCTTCCACTTGGCTAAAGAAGGTGTTTGCTTTTGCATCATCCACCCATACGCACACCATCTCAACAATGCTGCTTCTGTGGGGGCATATTGTGTACATGAAGGTGCTGACGAAATTTTGAGGGCAAGCTGTGAATAATTTAGGAGGCACGATTATGAAAGCAGCTCCTTAGCCTGATGCCAGCGGGTATGAATCGATACGACCCCCCTCCACCAACACCACCACCACCACCACCACCACCACACTCCTTTTCTTTTCCCCTCTCCCTGAAACCACAGACCCTCTGAACAGACGTCCAGACACATGGCCGAGGGACACTGCCGACTGGACAGCCAGATGCACTGTGTGTGTTTCTGTGTGTGTATGTGTATGTGTGTGTGTGAGAAAGAGGCTTGATGAAATACAGTAAGAGAAGGCCAGGATGGTTTGTTTCTGTGTGTTTGTGTGAGTGTGTGTGTGAGACGGACAGAAGGGGCATAATTCAGACTGACCACATCCAGAGGAACAGATGGCCAACTTAAGGTCTGCCAAGTCCATTCTTCTTTTCCGCTGGTTCTGCCTTCAGGCGGGGGTCTTGAGTACAAGTATGAGTCAGAAAGGGTAGAGGAGTCATAGAGGTAGCACAAGAATGCAGTCAGACTCTTAAATATGTCTCATAATGCAGCAGTTTCACAGTGTCCTTCAATAAAGATGTGATGGAATGGATTTCTGCAATTCTTTCAAAAACTCAACAAACTCCGGTGACTCGCTCTCATTTCACATGATTGTCTCGTTGTTGAGTTGGTTGGTTTATATTAATTTTCTCTCCATAAATCCACCCCCCCTCCTCTCCCTCCTCCTCCTCCTCTCTGTGCGCCCCCTCTGCTGAACCGTTAAATCAGCCTCTCTTTTCTCATCTGTGTATTGGGAGCCTGTGTTTGGCCAACGCTGTTGTTCTCTTTTTGGCCAACGATTCCCTGCCTCAAGAACAAGCAGTCGGGACCAAACAAAAAAAAAAGGAAAAAAAAAAGCCACCTCAGGGAGCTTGGATTTCACAGCAGCGATCAAAGAAAAATGGACAAGTTTCAACCTTGCAGGGGAGCTTAACATTCAGGGCAGCGGGGAATCAGGAGGATGACACATGCAGTGTTACCTTGACAAATACCTCGGTTTGCCTCCACGGTGATACAGAGCGGAGGATTTCAACAAACGAAGGAAAGGGAAAGTGTCTGAAGAGATGAATGCTTCCTCCTGAGCTGTTTGTCTTTAAATTCTCCCAAAACTTTGCTCAAAAATGGCGAGGAATACTTTATGACTTTAGACCACAGAGATCAAACAGTGTTGTTGTGCAAACTTTTAGCTTTCAAACTTGTCCAGCAGCATGACTTGAAGGTAAAATCTGAGGGTAAACAAACCACTTTGGTACAAACTGAAATATGTGTTGGAGCACAGAGATATAAAACACAGTCTTTGTAACATCATCCACTGGTTTCTGAAGAGACATTTTAAAACCCAACAACGCCATATTGGAAACGCTGACTCAGCTAGTGCTGCTCCAACTGCAATCACAAAAAGCTGACATTTGGGATTCAACTTAATGTGACTGTGTGTGTAAACATCACAACCTCTCCACTGATTGTTTAGAGTTTGTATGGTTACACCCATCCAATATGCCAGCAGTGAGTGTGTGTGAGTTTGTTTGTTTGGTCAGATTACTGATGTGATGAGCTACTTTCTTGTGGCCAGGACTATAAGAAAATATCTTGGTTAGGGCAAGGTGGCGCTTTCTATGTAATGTACTCCCCGTTCAGTGGTACTCTGGCTCATCCAGGTACTCTGACTCCCCCCACAGTCCAAAAACATGCTCATCTTAGTTGTCTATAGGAGTGAATGTGAGCATGAGAGGCTGTCGGTCTCTGTGTGTCAGCCCTGTTATATACTGGCCACCAGTCTAAGGTGTACCCTACCTATTGCCTAAAACAGCTGAGATGTAAAAATAATATTTTAGTTTAAAAAAATTACAAACACATACAAAAACATGTTTAAAAACTTATGATTTGAGTTGAGTTTTACATATATGGAAAGAGTTCATAGATGTATTTTTTATGAAAACAAAACAGTTTAAAAGTGTTTCGAGTTAAAAATATCTACTTATTGTTATGTAAATAGAAGAAGTTATCTCTGTGATTGATTGGTTCTGTCTGTTGTGTTGTCGTTGGGCACTTCCTGTTTTGGCCAGTTAGGGGATCGTGTTGCACGCAGCTTCTCATTACTCTACTGAATGAAAGCCAGCAACAAGCATGTGTTTTCTTTCATCCATCTTTTTACCCCTTTACAGATAAAAATATTGTGTTTTAATGTATCTTAGAGTTGTAAATGGAATTCTAAAGTGTTATTGTGCAGATGCAAGTTTTATGTGCACAGAATTTATTAGACTACTGAATGAAAGCCAGCAATATGTGTGTGTTTTCTTTCATCTGTCTTTTCCCCCCTTTCCAGGGGTGTAACATCTCCATCAAGCAGTCTGGTTTGGATCAGTACAGTTTGGCACGGGCTGGATTGGTAAAGCCTGATCCTGTTCGCGTTTCCACAGCCAACTGTGCCCCCTCTGGGTAGAAGGCGTGTAAGCTCAATGCTGATAGCTGCATTAGTTACATAATGGCCATAGCATCCCGCCATAGTGTACCCCACTAAGTGACTATTCTTTTGACAATCCACACACGGCAGTGTTGTAGCGCCACCTTCTGGGGTTGGATCAGTATGTCTGGCATCCCAACGGAAGGGTCCTAAAAAGTGAGACAGTCCTCACAGGAACTTAATGATTGTGGCCCTGTTTACTTGTCAACGTTTCATCTGAAAACGCTAAGATGCAGTGAAAAAATCTGTGTTTACACGGAAACGCTGAGGGACTGAAAACGCTGTAGTACGTAAGTATAGGTGGTGCTATAACTGTCTTATCCAGAAGCCACTTTTGGTAAATCTCAACCGAAGAAGAGTTGAGCCTATCATCTGGTGTATTGGTGAATACCAAGTACAGAAATGGAGCAACAGATGCACATTTTGTTGAAAGACAGTCAGCAGATTCAGCAGATTGATCAACACAAGCGTAACATGGTAGTCTGCAAAGTTGTCGACAGCATTTCAGAAAAATTTTAGTCTGGAGTCTTTTTTCAAAAGTTTGCGTTTTAGGTCGACTAAAATGCGGTTTCCATGTCAACACAAGGCTGAAATGCAACAATACTTTTGCATTTCACCCTAAAACTTTTGTCGTGTAAACGGCCCCTATAAGTTGCCCTATCAGCAGCACAGCTGATCTGACTGAGAGGCGGGTGACCTGCGACTGTTAGCGAGCAGACTCTCATCCCAATTCTTGTCTTTGCATTGACTCCACAAAGGTATGACACCTGACAAGCACAGGCTTCAAAACTCTGCCTCAGAAACAGATTGATGACATCTCAAAGATTATGACCATGTGTAATACAGTCTATGGTGATTGATGTCAAAAGTTGGGACAGAACAGAGAAGAGTACAGTGAATGCAAAAGTGAGAGAAAGACAAATTAAACCCACAGCAGAACACATTACAGAGTATCAGCAGTAATACATGCACATGCTTTTCACATGCATCCTTGGTGATCAGATCATAAGTGGGTAGCTCAGAGTACAACTGCCTACACTTCACTATTGATTTAATGCAGGAGTATAAACCAGACTTGAGAGCTGTTAACTAGGCATTTATAGCTGTTAACTGAAGGACATGATTGCATTTAATGACAGACATTTTGGGTGAAATCACTTTTTCTTCCCATCTTCCTGTCTGGGTTTTTTTGTCACTTCTTCCTTGTGTAAAAATATTTCAGTGTTTTGGAAAGAAGACCGAAACTCTGGAAAAAAGGCAACAAGGTTGAAAAAATCTTCTTTTACACACTCAAAAACAAACTCGAGGTCATGGATTTTTTTCTCACTCTTTTCATCTCTTCTGTCCTCAAATTTTCTGTCTCCATCTTGCCCTCCAATGCTCCCTCTGTCAATTCTTCAAGGAGGCAGAGGGCTTAAATTATAGAGGGCTAAAAATAATGGTTTTCTAAATAGGAGGTGCCCATCGAGAGTGATTGAGAGGCTAGGTCGCTAGGCAGCTAGGGATGCTGGGTAGGTTGGATTCATTAGCGCACTCTAGCCCCCACAAGTCTCTCACACAAACACTCCGATGAAGCATTGGGTTCCAGAGTGTTTTCTACATGCTTTCTATCACTACCTCTGCAGCGCTCTGCTCTGCTGCAAATTCAGTCCCATCAGTACCATCCATCAACACTCATTACCAATTTCTTGTTCCCTCCGAGGACTCCTCGCAGACCACATTCCTAAAGCATTGTTTATCTACCAGCGGAGTGGAAAATGTGTAGGTGTGCGTGTGCATCAGTGTGTGTTTGCATATATGCATGTGTGAGAGGGTGTGCAGCAGAGGCACCCCGTGTCTGTTTTATTATTCATACTCATGTGTGGATCCTCTTTCAGCCCACAGACACCTGCCAGAGACAAACCTTCTCGCCTATATTTTCTCCCCACTCGCCGCTGCTTAAATGAGACTTTCTTCCAGTGGTAAACACTCCTCTGCAAACCACTTTGTGTCTGTGAGTATTAAATTTGCATATCATGTTCATGCTAAATTCCCTTATTCTACATTTAGATCTTCTCTCCGCCCATCAACACCCACACAACTACACACACACTCACACACAAGTGGGCTCTTTTATTGTCCCGATGCTCTTCCTAATGGCCCTCTTCCTCCCTTGCCGTATTGACGTCATATCCATTAGGCCGATGCCTCTGGGCCTTTTTAGCGCCATACTTCCACGGAACAAGACCCCCCCTTAGTCCAGAGTCAATCTCCACCTGATAAACTCCACATATTGGCTGATCTGACTCAGTCCCTCTGCACAATAACACCACTATCACTCTGAGAGGAGACCTGCTGTGCAGAGTGCCAGAGGAGAAACTTTAACAGTAGCATACGCACTCACCTGTTTATCGCCTCGCACAAGCACAGGAGCACACACACACACACAGCTCAGCTATCAACACACATAGTAGTGTTGATAGTTGAGCTGAACTATCTGTATCTGGTGCCACAGAGAGTAACCCTGCAGGCTAATGTGAAGGGATAAAGTTTCACCTCTGATCAGGATCACTATCATAACTCTTCCTGCCTTTTTTTTTCTCTATCTATTTTCAAAAAACATCCGTCTTTGGGTTCTACTTGACCACAAAACTGACCTGTTTAATTTTTTTCCCAGTGACTGCATGCTTAAGTCTTAATAACACCTCCCGACCTAGCAAGTCGAAGTGGTGGACTCTTTTCCCCTCATGAATATAAAATGAGTGTGAAGTTCAGAGGAAATTTCAACCTTAGCAAAACAAGAGTTAGCTACATGGCTAGCTACACTTGAACTGTGAGTAGGGTCCATTTGAAGATGGAAACACTGCAAAAGCAAGACTGAGTTTTGGTGATAGAGTCTTGTTTTGAAACAACAGCCCTGTGATTTTAGATGGATGGATTTCCCCCTGAAGATAAAAACAAGTGATAACAACATTTGCAACTTTAGCCTAAGCAAAACAAGTTTAAGCACTTGGATTTGGAGTCTACTCCACCTATAAATGAGCTGATTCTCATCCTCAAAATTAAACACTTAATGCTTGGTGATGTAATGTACATCAAAGTAGAAGTGACTGACTCCCTTTCATAAATCAATAATGAGTTTAAGTAACTTCAGCCTGAGCAAAACAAGAGTTATCGCTCCAGTTTGGGTCCTCCCGATTAGATCAATACGACTGTTTTCAGACTCTAATTGCTCAGCAATTATTTTAAAATCCTTAAAGAAAGTGTCCAACTCCTCTCCCCCCTTAGCAAAGTTTGTGTTGGCTGAATTTGAGGGGCTCAATGGTTGTCTAAAGATAAAAATTGGTATGTGATGGTTCAGGGTCAAGTCCATTTGTTTTTGAGTTATACCATAGACTGTAAAAAAATGGATCGCATTTTGCTCAGCCCTAAGTGAGGTCGCCACAAAAACTGCTCCCCCTGGTGACTTGCTGCAGTACAGGTCAAAAAATCTGAATCTCCAGTCATTCCAGATTGTCTGTGGTCAAACTTTAAAAAATTAATACACCTCATAGAAATGTTTCTCACATCCGATTGCTGTGGTGATTTGTATTCAGGTCCTCTTCTTTCGGAAAAGTTTCGTTTTCATTAGTTATAAGTGGCGAAAAATGAGGTTTACGTCATGTTTAATGATGACCGACAGCTGCCATTCTTGTGTATTTTTTGGGGGACTGCAAAATAAGTCGGGAGATACAGTCAAGAAGTGATAAGACTCTTGAAAGAAAAAAAAAAAATTGTCACCTGGTTCCACTCAGATTCACTCAGTCTAACAGTCTCTACTGCGCAGACTCTGGCTGCACAATTGCTACCAATGGCTGCCCCTGTGACAGGGGTATTTTGGCTTCAAAACCGTACAATGGTAAATAGCGGAGCCACACTGTCCACTCTATATACATACTATGAGTTATACCCACTGCTAAGGATAGTTTGTTAGGATGCAGTCACACTGGTCATCCATACCACGCCATACTGAAGCACGATTGGCCCTGAGCAGCGCCATTCCCTCGCTGGCTGCTATGGCCTACAATCACTCCAATATGAACCAGGCACAAGCACAACTGCCCCATGTACATACCTCATCACATTGTAATACAACACATGCATGGCCCGCCAATGTCATCATTAAGCATCTGCTTGCAAGAAGTTGGGTCTCGTCAGAGTCAGCATAATGGGGAACACAGCTGGCACTGCTACAACTTCAGTGACTTTTTGGCTTATGTCAAGTCGTTTTGGTCCAACAGCCCTCTCACAACTCCACCATTGTTTAAAACCATTGAGTGTTCGCAGTGGTTATACGTCATGGATTATACGTCCTGTCCTCGTTGTGAACGCGTGCTTGTGTTGGTGCCCGCTGAAGCACTCCTCAATGAAGCGTGCCAAAGCCAAGGAAGTCTACCATGCCTGAGCAACTGGACAAACTGGACTTTAGGGTTGAGGCGTGCTGGGTCACAATACTGATTGCCAGTGTGACCACGCCCTCAGAGACATAGCTGTCTGAGAAAATTCAACAAAATGTTCAAGTATCAGAAACATACTTTATCTGACATGCTTCTTACCTTCCAATAGTCCCTCTCATTCTTTCCAACAGCAGCATTTACATTTGGGTCCTTCTTATCCGACAAACAAGTGTCTTTAAACCACTAGAAACACTTTCCACAACACCTTACAACCCTTCAGTTTGGATTGTCAATTTGTCTTCCGTTATGAGAAAGAAAGACTTTGTTTAAGCACACACAAGACAACTTTAAGATCCTAATCCATGAAGATCCTTGGACCACTCATGCTACACAACCATGACTTCACACACTTAATGTTTGGGGCAATACTTCCATGAACAAGAGATCTAACTGAAGGTCATGTGACCAAACGTGACTTCAATAACTGACTCCACCACAACACTGTCAGTCAGCTGTCCTGGTGTATGTTAAATAAAAAACACTAAACAGAATAACTGCAGATAATTCCCCAAGCTTGTCCATTGCCAGTTTTCCAGTTTTGTTTACATCCACTTAAATGTTCGTGAAATTTAAATATCTAGACAATGCTTCCTGGTGTGCTCATCTCAATGGTTATTGTGAATATTCTGTCAGAGACAGTCTAACCAACTGTAAGTATTCAACATGTTTAATATTTAAGATTCCACATTAGGGAAGCTCTTAGGAGTGGTAAAATAGTAATACTGAAACCACACACTTGAGGACTATTTGGTTACCAAGTTACTTGGCAAGCCCCAAATCAGGTCATGCCCCCCTAATCATTGAGGGAAGAAAAGGAGGCCCTAAATTTGTCTCATCAATCATCTAGTGCGTCACCAAAGACCCAAATGGAAAATGGCAGCTTGGAGTCGTGTTGATTCAGAGTCAAGAGCCACAACTCCACAAAGACTGGCTGAGTTCTGATGGCAGAGATTTCCCCCTGACTGTGAAAAAGAGCTGCCCGAAATTCTAAAAATGAAACTTGGTTCCTCAAAACTCCAGAGACATAATCAATGGACGGTGTGGCTCGCTGAACTGTCGCCCACTGGAGTCGGGCTCAATGTAATGAGAAATGAGACTTAACTTTCAGCGCAGCGAGCAGAGGGAGGTGAAAATCATCGGAGGAGGAACAGTGGGGGGAAACAGAGAGGGAGGAAAACAGATCCCCAGGTTGTTTTGATAAATAACAGCAACAAAGTGTTCTGGGAACAGTGTTACAGCTCTCATCTATCACAGGATCATCAGGCTGCATTATTCATAAATGTGCCTGGTTGACAACATAGCTGATGGATTTTGCTTGATGAAACAGATCAAGCAAAAGTCAGTCACTGAATAAATGGATGGTTGTACAATCAGAAAGCTATTGTACGACAAAGATCACTTTAAAGTTACATTTTAACACAAGAAGGAAGGCCTTTGTTCCCCGACTTAGTCCAAAGTCATCCTGTGCTCTAAAGATTGGTTCTCTAATTCGCACTTCTCCTACGCTTTCTCTTTTCAATCCTTTACAAAGCAATCACTTTTACCGGGAAGAATAAAGAATATACCACTGAAAGAAGGGCATAAGGATTTAATTTTTTTCTCCCTCTTCGTCTTATCAGCAGGGCAAACCGATGCAGGAGCCATTTATCTCCAGAGTCCTTTGAAGTATCTCACATCCAATCAGTTTGACATCTTTTTATTATGGGCGGTGTGTATTTGTACATGAGGATATGTGAGTGACTTTCCTCTCTCCTTCACTCTGCTCTGCTCTGCTGTGCCTATATATAAGTAAGTAGGATGTGCGTGTGTGTGTCTGTGTGAGTGTGTGTGGCCTTATCCTCGTATTACACAGTCCCCACAATTGGAAAATGTTATCAAAGCTCTACAGGCAGATGGGTGTCAAAAAGAAGTCAGTGAGTGATAAGGAGGTTGAAGGAGAAAGAGGGAGACGAGAGGTCAGTGGGGCATGAAGGAGAGTGAGTGACATCAGAGACCTGCTTTTCCACCCGTCCATCTGCCCACTCGAAACAAACAGGCCAGTCATTATCCAGACTCCAGCTGTTACGTCTCGCCTCAAAGTGTTCAGCGATACTCGTTTATGAATTCGTGCACATGGAAAAATGCCAGCTAAAGATCGGCGCTAGTTTTTTTTCCTGCCTGTCCTCCACTCTCCTCAACACCCTCTGTAACCTCAGTGAAATATTTCAACGTGACATCATCTCACAAAACTGTGGAGTGAAAACAGCTTGCATGAGAGCTGTTGTCTTGCCTCGTCCTTCTATTTCTATCACTCTCACTCGGTGGGGTTCACATGTGACAAGAGGTGACGGTTGTGCTAACAGCTCTATGTGCAGCAGAGCAATGCTTTTCTTTAAATGCTGATGCTAACATGCTAACTAGCTCACAGTGACAGTGCTACAATACAAATGTCTTAGCTTTTGATCAGCAGATTAAAGATTTTATGTCATCTTCTTTATGAAATCCCATAATGCCTTTCCATGAAGCTGGTATTTTCTTTAGATTGACATGTTAGCATGTTGGCAATGACTCGTCATCTCTAAAAAAAATACATAAAGAAGCTTATCCTGTCTTCCCTTCCTTTTTTTATAAATATTGCTCAGTGGAGTTCACATTTGACAATCGGTGACAGAAGTGCTAGTGGCTCTGTGAGGCAGCGCTCAATGTGTTTCTTAAAAATGCTTATGCTAGCATCCTAATTAGCTAACAGTGACACTCTTAAAATACAGATTTCCTTGATATTTGATCAGCAGGTTTAGAATGTTGTACTGAATTCCTTTGAACATCCTTTGAAGCCTTTTTCATGAAACTTCTAGCTTAGCATGTTAGCATGCCAGCAATGGCTTATCACCTCCTTAAAAACCCTAAAACAAAACAAAACATAGTGCTGCTTATCTTGTCTTGCCCATCCTTTTCCATCACCATTGCTTGCTCACATCTCACATGAAGTGACAGTGCTACTATCACTGCTAATACTCCTCTGTGAATGTTAACTTTAACAGGCTAACTAGCTTTTGTCCAAAGTGGTGAAATCCAGATTCTCTTAGTATTTCATAGTCATTTGTTGGATTCTTATGAAATAACCATAAAGTCATTTTTATGTAGCTGATGTATTTTCTAGCTAAGTATGTTAGCACATTAGCATGACTTATCTTCTCCAAACAAACACAGTGAAGCTTATCTTCCCTTCCTTCAAACTCGCCCAGTGGAGTTTTCATTCAACAAGAGGTGACAACAATGCTAGCGGCATTCAGGCATGACAACCTTTTTTCTTTAAATGCTAATGCTAGCATTCTAACAAGCTAACAGGAAAACTCATAAAAGACAGTTTTTTTCTCATTTTTGATCAGCAGATTTAGGATTCATTTGAAAATCCCATAAGTTTTTTTTTTAATGGAGTTGTTGTTTTATTAGCCTAGCATGTTAGCATGCTAGCAATGACACACCATCTTTTTTAAACTAACAGGTATTGGGCAAAATTGACAACCAGTAACTGGCGATGCATCACCTGTCACCAAAAAGGTCATCCAGATGATAAGTTGTGGGTTTATACATCACTGTATTTCATCCTTAACAGACCATAAACAAGTTTGAGAAATGTGTGAGACATGATGGACCAACAAAGCATCTATTTAACTGTCAAACCATACTGCTATTGTAGATTTAAGAACAGATCAAAGCAATGTGAATAAAGAATTAGACTGGAGTGATCACAGAGCAGTTGCACACATTTATAGACCCTCTGATCCTTGCAGCACATTTAAAACCACAACATCCATCGATATCAGATTCAAAAAGCATATTAAAACTACAAGTCAGAGCTGTTCTGTGAACATCAGATGATATTTAAAGTAAGAGAGCTTTAAGAGGACATAACCTGGCCAACATTCAAAACCAAGGGCCCCCACACTGCTCACTGAAGTCTCAGATCTCTGCAGGGGTTTCCTGCCACCTCCGTCTTTCATCAGAGGCAAGGAGTCAGACCGAGACTGAAAAGTGGAAGTGGGACATAATGTGTGTGTGTGTGTGTGTGTGTGTGTGAGTGTGTGTGTGTGTGTGTGTGTATGTGTGCTGGTTATACCACTTGAGCTTATGGTGTTGCAGGTGGAAAAAAAGACATAAGCCAGAAACAGAAAATCAAAGAAGGATTTCTAGACGCTACTACAAGGAGTCATCTGTTACATTTACCAACCTTGGTTTTCAGCTGATAAACTTGGATGTTTAAAAGAAATAGTCAAACATATTTGTAAATAATATATCTATTTTAAGTTTATGACTGATTCTAGGATAAGGAAACAAATGACAGTGATTTAAGTTTCAGTTTTATTGATATTTATGAGCTCTTGCAAGACTTTTATTTTGCTTTTGTTCAACACTTCTATGTACTTTGATGCCTCTTGTATGGGGTATTTTTTAATATTCTTCAATGCATTTCTCACCTATTTTTTACAGAAAAATCAGCATTCACCTGCCTGTCGGTGCAGACCTTGGTGTTTGAGGCCTGCGACTCCAATGTGTCATGAACTAGCTAAGTATGTTAGCATGTTAGCATGACTTATCCTCTTCAAAAACACACAGGACAGCTTATCTTACCTTCCTCCGAACTCGCCCAGTGGAGTTTTCATTCAACAAGAGGTGACAGCAATGCGAGCAGCATTCAGGCAAGACAACCTTTTTCTTTAAATACCCATGTTAGCATTCTAATAAAATAACGGTAAAACTCCTCAAAAACAGATTTTTCTGATTTTTGATCAGCAGATCTAGGATTTATTTGAAAATCCCAAAAGTTTTTTTTACAGAGTTATTGGGTTTTTTTATTAGCCTAGCATGTTAGCATGCTAGCAATGATCATGATCTCTAAAAACACAGTGCAGCTTTGTTTTGTAGGCCAGATACAGAAGATTCCTTATGCAATGACATTATTTCAGCAAGTCTCGAGATGATCCTGTGAAGATGTCATTTGGAAAAGACCTTTTTAAGCAGTATACTGGCAGATTCAGGGATTCCAACAACATATGAAAATGTGGGGATCTGGAAATCTGGTAATTCTGGGAAAAATAATACCCCTTCCCTAACATCTAAAGTGTTTTCATTTACATGACAGTGAATGACTGCAGCAGCACAGAGCAATAAAAAAAGTCCTCCAAATTTCCCTCACGGGCTTGTGTTTCATCTTTAACATACAGACCATCCTATAAAGATAAAACCAGAGTTTTACAGTCCACTCTACCCTTCCCCTGCTGTTTAAGCGTCTGCCTTCATCATGATATATCCAGCCTGTTCTTATACAGGCTGTGCTGCACTGCACCAAAGTTCAGCTTTCTTTTTCAGACCCCAAAACTTTAAAACGTTTGGTTGCATTTGCATTTAAATGTGAATCAACTACTTTATGTTTGTTGGGCATGATTATTTTTTGAAAATCTGTTTCCACCTGAAGAATAAAGCTACTATTTAACAACTTAATGTGAGTTTGTACACTGGAGAGCAAACAAATGAGTATTCAGGTTCGCTGTAGGTTGTGTTTAGATTTTGCAATAATTACAATCAAATGCGCAATAAAGAGAATATAGTATTTTCATTACTGTATGCAGCTCAGAGTAAATAAAGCCATTCTTTCTCCAGCAGCATGATGAAACCCTGAAGTGTGAGCAATAATGTGCCTTGAAATGGAGCCTGAAATGGAAAGGAAGAGAGCAGAATTGTTGAAACAAGAGGAGGCAGACGGTTTGGGCCTTTGAAAAGCACATTTTGTGTTTCTAAAGTCTGACGTCTGACTGAAGGCTGAGGCTTTACTGTGTGTTTTCTCATCAATCCGGACATGAAGCGCATGAATTTCTTATTGTGGCTCACCTCAGTCTGCTCAGCTCACCTCTGTGAGTTTGTCTGTGCGAGTCTTCAGATAGATGAATACTGGAACAAACAAGCCATGCTTTATTTCCAGTTTTTCTTTAAGCCTTCGATACAAAAGCTGTCTTTTTTCTCTCTTCTTTTCCTCATGAATTACGGCGCCTGATAAGTAGTTGTTGAGAACTCCTTTCTGTTAAATTTTGCTTTATTATTTGGTTACACTGAGCACAGGAGACTGATAAAATCTGACAAAGAGAAATCCAATGGTTCTGTCTGAAACGCCTACACAAATCTGGAAAGATTGATAGATTATAACATATCCCTGTCAGCTCTTGAATAAAAAATAACAAGCAGGATAGATACAAGGAAGTGAAAGAGACAGAAAATCATTGCTGTGTCCTGTCTATAGTGTGTGAAAGTGCAGTCTGGCCTTCTTAAACGCTCCCACACACATCCACACTGGGGCACATTACTTGCGATGCCAGCTGTCTCAAGGAAATTTCACTGCGTGGAAACAAAACACATTCTACCGCCTCTTTTTCTCTGAATTGTCGCCTTGCAAGGAGAGGTCTGTAATTTCACACAACATTCAGAGGCTCAACTACAAAACCGTTTAAGAGCTGGAATGGAAGTCGCATTTTCTCCAGGTGAAGAGATAGAATGTATTATTTACTGGAATGAAGTCTCGCAAAGTTGTTACTAGTCCCGCCGCTGCTGGATTGGATGAGGGATGAGGGAAGTGGAGATGGGAGTTTGGGATGAGAAATGAAAGAAACAGAGCTGTTCTCTGAAAAGAGCTGAGAGGGGCAGCAGAGAGGAAAGTACTGTAGACTGATGTGTCATAAGGATAGAAATATACAGCTGAATTATTGAGCATGGATAGCCACAGGCACACCTTTGCACACATACCAACTGTAGAAAAACTACGGAGGTTAAAGAGGAGGTATTGTGGTTTCCCATACTTTAAAGATGGGTATAAACTAACAATGCTGAATGACCATGCAAAATGTGAAGAATTTATATTTTCATCTGTTAAAAATATCCCTAAATCTGTTGGTAAATTGCTCAAAGCAGTCCAAACAAAGAAAAAAAAACAGTTTCATAATGAGGTCATCATAGATTTCCTAAATAGTTAATGACATTTTGAAAGGTTGGGCCTCATACACTTAGGACCTTCTCATAGCACCGCCCCCAAGAGGCCTACAGAGGGCTGGCCAATCAGAGGTAAGGGGGTTTGTGGTGTGGGGAGCCTTGAAGAGACAACAGCTAAACAAGCATTTCAGATGACAGTATAAAGCTTAAAAGAGAACAATACTCAATCTTCCAAATAAAAATAAAAATATCTTGTCTCATCACTTCCCTTGGTTTTGGTTACAAAAATGTTGCGTTAGAATTACGTCCAGAAACTAGCAATTGTCTTTACCACCTGTGGCTAGCAGCATTAGCTCCAATTCTGAAAGTTGAAATTCCACCATAGCCTGAAGAAAAAAGATGGACGACATGTCAGACTCTCAAAAGTAAAGTCAAACAATTTTCAGCTCTCCTTACTGGCTGGTCATATTTAATTCATGTTACAAAGCCTGCCTCATTCATACTGACAGATGGGGCATGGCTCAAACTTTAAAGAGGGGGTATTATGATTTCCAATGCTGGGAATCCACAGTTTCACTGATTTTCATGAGACTTGCTGACATGATGAGATCATTGCATAAAGATCTCCCAACTGGTTCATAACACATTGAAGACATGACCCTCAAACACTGAGATCTGCATATAGCTCTACCCCTAACAGGTATCCACAATGCTGGCCAATTAGGCCCCGTTTACACGGAGACTCCCGCAAAGATTCTTCCTTTGCGTTTCCAAAAGCCACCCGCGTTTACATGAGGACGGCGTGAAAACGATCCGCGTTCATACGACTCCAGGAGGACAAGTCACAACGATGTAGTGGCTATGCCAGGCCAGTAGTTGGCGATGTGGACAGTAAGCAGCATGTATGTTGCTCGGAAATCCGCTATCATTGTTGTGGTTGTTCTTTCTTTTTCTGCCGTTTTGTTGTGTGGGACGGTCGGCAATCCAACCATGACGTGCATTACCGCCACCTACTGGACCAGAATGGCTCAACTGGAAATGTGGCTGCGTGCGCAGCCTTCACCTGAAACTGCAAGCCCGCATGCGGTGACGTCGGCGTTTCACCCTGAAACACTGCTCTGTGTTTACACGAGGCTGGATGGAGGAGCGGATTCAGATTTTTCCACTCTGGGGAGTGTTTTTAAAAGTAACGTGGTCTCATCTAAACGTAAGGCCAAAACGCAACGAAATGTTTGCGGAATTGATCGTTTTTGGCGTCATGTAAACGGGGTCTTAGAGAGGAGGGGGTTTGTGAAGCAGGGGAGCATTAAAGAGACCACTCAAAATGAAACGTTTTCTAAAACACACAGCACCTGCATTCACATTTGTCCCAGTAAAAATGCATTTCTCTGTTTCTCCACTTTGTTTTCATTAGCAGCACTCACTCTCTTCACTGTTTCTAAATGATGGTCACAGCTGCTCTTTCCTTTCTTGCTCATGTAAGCTTTGGGTTAAAAGATGTGTATCTAAATCTTTGTTTTCATATATTTCAGCACTTTTGGGTTGAGTTGTTAAAAATACAGATTATATCTTTCGAAATCATCTGGTATCAAAGTGTTTTTTGGCAGCTGCAACATTACTCCTAGTTACATGAGAACACTGTCTGTTTTTGAAATGAGATATTTCTTCACCTCAACTTTTCTCCATTCATCATTAAAAAATTGAGCCTTGCAGAAAGAAGCTAAGATTACAACCCTCCACCTATCAGTTGTGCAAAATAAAAAACAACATTTTTAATGATGCAATAATGATAACAGTTCAAAGTTTCTATGCATATGTGCTGTTTTTCATGTTATACACAACACCTGTGTTCACAATAAAGCCCTTGCTTTTAAAGTATGTCAGAATATTCCTAAAAGCATTTTTTCACCATTGCTTTGGAGATAATTAACCTGAGGGGCATTAAATCAGATACTTTGATGGAAAAAGAAACAAAATGAATAAATCCTGAATCTGTGGCCTGTTCACCCAGCTACCCTGGATGTTCTTTTCCCGTGCACTTATTGTGCATGAGTGGAGTTTTCCACCAGCTAAATATAGCAGGTCAGTCCCACAAGAATGGCAGAGAAAGGTTGGAAGCAGCAGTGGCATGATGTGCTACACTCGTCTCCTCACAGCTTTTCCTTTGACTCCCCCCTGAACCAGCAGCAATTCAGTGTTTTGGGGAACAGTTACGCCTTATCCTTATCCTATAGTATGAAAATCCAGCCTAATCAAGTCTCAGTCAAAGATGATTTAGAAGGTGTTTATGTTGGATTTGCAGTTGTGAGACAAATGAGATGTGTAAACTGCCTGATACATACAACATGGGCTTCTAACTTGAGGCAGAAACCTTTTGTGTCTGGTTTTTAAGTTTTGTAAAAAAGAAGAAAGGAAGAAGATTTGTAGATTCTTAAACGACTATGTAATGTAGCATTCTGGACACACACAACCAGAGATGGATTCAAAACTCTGTTGTAAAAACTGGCTACAAATTCTCAATCACCCTTGGGCTTTTCCTGCCAAAGACAGATTTGAAAGATTCTGTGTTTGATCTAAAACCTAATATTCCTCCATAGCTCCGTGAAGATAGTATCTTGAATCAACAAAGCGAAAACTCCTCAAGCTGCTCGACTGACACTGAACGAGGGGCCCAAGCTTGTGGACACAAATGCAGAGCTCGGGAGGTGAGGGGGGGGGGGGGGGGGGGGGGGTTTGCAGGGATGTTGGGTTTTTTGTCTGGTTCATAAACATTAGCATTATAAAGAAAAGAAGCGTATTCAGCAGTAAAAACCCAAACAAACAGCTCGACAGATTGAATCTCCAAAGTCAATCTACAATTCATTTAGGAAAAGGCCGCTCTGGGTTTTTTTCCCACATCCCAAATTGCTTCACAGTTTGTTGTTTTGTAGCTCACAGTTGGAGGCGTCTGGTGCATGGATGCGCACCTTTGGAATTATTTAGCTTTTTGTTTATCATGCAAATTTTCAAGCATTTTATCCAACTTGATTTGATTTTTCTTTCTTCTTCGTAATAATTTTGAGAGTCTTTTCTTACAGTAACAGCAGGCCTCACTGACATAAACACACACATTACTGAAAAACGTTAGAGATTTGAAACCGCTGCCTCACAAGACTGTGGGAGTCAATTATCCTGCTGTGATCTGGGCCATAGATTACGCTTTAATAATATAAGTATCTAATTACGGCCTTGCGTCCTTCACGCCTTTTCTGCTCTCTTTAATCATGATCGCCCACTGGCCTCGAATCGCTGATAGCACCCGGGCTTCAAAAGCAAAAGCAGCAGCGCTCGCTATGTGTTCTCATTATATAGCTACAAATGTTTTCTTTTTGTATACACAAGTTCACGAGTACAGCCTGGCAAAGCTGCATTTTAATGTTATCGCAGCAGTTGCATGTTTCCAGGGACCTGCGGACCTGCTCTGCCCCGTGCACCAGCTGTGCAAGTCGCTAATAGAGGGCAGAGTCGGCAGGGCACACACACACACACACACGTACACACACACGGCTAAGTGCATGAGCAGCGAGGGAGGAGGGAGAGGCAGTGAGGAAAAAACATGCAGGAAAAAGCTTTACAAAGAGCTGTTGCATATAAAGTGAGCTGAATCTGAGAGGAGAAAAAAGCTGTGTGTGTGTGGGAGCGTGAAAATGATGGAAAGGGACGGACAGATGGAGAAACAGGAGGACAGAGGCTCATATTATACTGGATGAGGTAAAAACAAGTTCATATTGTGTAACAAAAGAGCTAGAAAGCATAAAAATGACTGATTATATAGACATAAAAAACACAATGATGTAAAAATACAATTTTACGATAGTATCGATACCAGTGCCATCATCGATTCCGCTTATTTATATAATTCTTTAGTGATTCCTCCTGTGAATTTTCCATGTATAGAAAGTCGGCCTCACATGTTTCCTGTGTCAAAAACATTATGAGTTTGTAGGTAAACAAATATGACATGACACTCTTGGTATCTAACACTGTGCATTGACTAACATTTTAACATGTTGTTGGTGGTGCCACCCTAGTAGGATATTACAGCATTGCACAAGTAGTGCTTTGCATTGTTAGCGCCCTTTTTGGTAAAGTGGAGCCAAGCTTTCCATTGCTTCCATCTCTTCACCATTGTCTTGGAAATTCTGCAACTGACTGACAAGAGCATAGACTGTGTATAGAGTGGACAGCGTTACCATTGTACGGTTATGAAGCCAAAATACCCCCGTCACAGGCGCAGCCATTGGTAGCTGTTGTGCAGCCAGAGTCTGCGCAGTAGAGAAGACTAGGTGACAAAAATAAAACAATGTTTAACAATCTCCGAAAAAATTACACAAGAACGGTAGCTGTCAATCATCGCTAAACGTGACATAAAACCTTGTTTTTAACCTCTTATAACTAAGGAAAATGCAACTTTTCAGAAAAAAAGAGGACTTGAATACAAGGCAGCCAAATGATGTCTTCAAATCACCACAACAACTGAATGTAAGAAACATTTCTACAAAGTGTATTGATTTTTTAGAGTTTGACCACAGCACATCTGGAATGATTGGAGAGCCAGATTTTTTGACCTATACTGCAGCCAGCCACCAGGGGGAGCAGTTTTTGTGGCAACCTCACTTCGAGCCGAGCAAGATGATGTCCGTTTTTTTTTGTCTATGGACAAGAGTGATTAGCATGTGACATGTCACGTGACGTTGACGTAAGGCCTGGCTGCAGCGTATTGTAAGGAACCGCGCAGAAAGGCTAATGATGTTGATGGATCGAATCATTTCTAATCAATTCTTAACAGAAACTGGTTCTTAATACCCATTCCTGTTATAAAAATGATTCATTTATGCAGAAAGAAAAAAAAGTCCCTTGGAATCCACTTGGGTGCAAAAGTACACAAATTTGTACCAAAGTGTTTTGATACCACACTTTTGGTTTGGTGTACAGGGACATTTTAGGCCAAAACTGTTCCTCTGGAACCCTGCTGCTGTTTTCTATAATTCACACCTCGAAAAAATCTCCTTTTTTATTCACACTGGTGCTTTGGGAAACACTTATTTCAGCTTCTGTTTAAAACGCTTTCTTCAAGTCACTGTCTATTTTTTGCTCCCTGCTCCATAAACCCTCTTTCCTCTGAGTGGCCAGTCCTCTGTAGGCCTCTTTAGGGCAGTGCTATGGGCAGACCTTAGTGTTTGAGGCCTCCATAATGTCATGAATCAGTCAGGACCTCATCATTTCATCATGTCTTGTAAAGATCTTGTGCTACTTTTCAGAATGGACCACTTTGAGCACTTAACAGATACAGATACTTTACATTGGTTTGAAATTCTGCATGTTTAGTAAGAACATCTTTTATTGTTTCCTCCAATCCATTCTTTAAGATAACGTAGACTGATTTTTCATCTCTTTCATTTAGATATAGTTAACAGCTGTAAGTGCTCACAGTCAACACAACACTAAACAACATTATTCACATTCCGTGCAGTCTTCTGCTATTTGAGTCCTAGTGTCACTTGTCTTGGCTTCTTGGATAGACAGCACCAAGGGATCTATTTCTGACAGCAATTCACAGAAGGAGAAGTCTCAGAGAAGAAGTGATGAAAAACTTAAGGTGTTGGTGTAAGTCTGGTGACTTGGTATGCTGGGATGGTTCCAGCAAGATACTTTCATTCAACTAGAACCCTTCTTGTGTCTGACTGAAAGTGTAAAAAAAACAAACAAAAAAAAGAAAATACCCTCCTGTTGTCTGTTGTCAATCTGCTGTTGTTGGTTTGACAGAAATTACCTTGACACGCACCCTGCAGGTTCCTGAAATACTCACAGAGTGAGGAGGGCTTGCTTTCTGTGTCCCAAATACTTGAGTTCACTCCAGAATATTTTCAAGCTGACGAGACAGGCAACAACAATACAAGCACAAGACTTTTCCTCTCATACTGAAGCTTTTTGCTTTTTATTCTTCTAATTCTGTTTTTGGACATGTTGTCAATAGTATTTGAAATTCTTGCACTTTTACAGTTGAATATATTTGTTCTTCATTTTAGTTCTTTAAAGAGAGAGTATTCTGCACTCCTATATTTTCAGCATGGGTGAAAAGAACCCATGCTGTTTATACTAAATGTGCAGATTTTTAAACCACTACATATTCATGTGTTGTATGCCTCTTTAAATAAATTACTAAAAACAGCCGGTCCTTAAAATGATACGAGATCATCATGAGACCTTTAAGAAGTCTTCTCCAGATCTTAAGATCTTCACAAGACTTGCTAAAATGATGAGGTCATCACATAAGAATCTCACAATCATGACATGTTGGAGGAATGGCTCTTAAACACTAAGGTCTGCCACCAACAGACCACCAGAAGATTAGCCAATCAATAAGAAGGGGGTCTGTGGAGCAGGGACAGCAGAAAATAAATAATTTTGGACTGAGGCTAAAATGAGTGCTTTCTAAAACTTTATAAAATTATAGCACTTTTACAGTTAAATATCATGATTTTTGGGGATCTTAGTTTGATTTCTTTAACCTCTTAAGACCCGAGCTTTTGTCTGGTGTGCATTTTTTAATTCACCTTGCTATTTGGGATAAGACCTTATAAGTGTAATAACTGAACTCGCTCATTATCCAGAAAGTTTTACTACTATTGTTATGAGTTCTCTATTAGTTGTTTGTTAACAGTGTTATTGAACTTAAATTGTTTAATTCACCAAAATGAGTGAAATGTTGTGATTTCCTCAAAAGATGATGTGGGTAGTGTCTCTAAATGTGGCTCATAGGTCAAAGTTTTAAAAAATGAGAGGTTATTCTATATTTATATGTTTTCAACATGCCAGATGTTTATACTAAACGTGCAGATTTTTAAACCGCTACGCATTTATGTTTTGTATGACTGTGCGAACTGCTCAAAACAGTCGGTTCTTAAAATATAAGGAGATCTTCATAAGACTTGCTGAAATGATGAGGACATCTTTATAAGGATCCCCTAACTGGTTCATGGCAGATTGGAGGGGTGGTTCTCAAACACCACATCCAGAATTCTGTCCCTCACATGCCACTAGAGGGCTGGCCAATCAGTAAGAAGGCGGTTTGTGAAGCGGGGAGCCTTAAAGAGACAGCCGCTAAAATGAGGCTTTTCAGAATAAGGCTAAAAAAAGTGTTTTCTACAAAATTATGAGAGAAAACTGGGATTTTTTTAGATCATAAGGAGCATCTACAAGGGTACTAGTGGGACAGAATGAAGAAAAAAATAAAGCATGATACCCCTTCTTGAGTTTTTTTCTCTAATATGTTCATCATGTTGATGATTTGTATATCTTTTGTACATTTTTACTCCATAAAAGCCTCCCATGGACTGGTGTTGAAAATTAGCACTGTGCTTTAAACACTTACAGCAGTGCATCTGGGAACTGTGTATATTTGAATATCACAGCATCAATGTTACTGTGTCTCCATGTCAAATAAACAATAAATAAATAAATGATATTTTCATATGACAGTACTGTGTGTGTGTGATGGGAGTTAAGAAAAATCAAAGGAAAAGGGAAAAAGGAATTGAACGTGTAATAAAATGTTGCTTACTTGATATCCAGACAGCGCAGCATGGGGTCAGCAGCTGCACCCAGCACCCACACGGTGAATCCCACCAGCAGCAGGGTGGTGGTGAAGATGGTGCGCCTCACTTCTGTGGTTCTGTCTTTCACAGCCAAGCTAAAAGCTACTGCTCCTCTTAAACCTGGGAGCAGAAGAGACATTACTCAGCTGGATTACGGCCATCCATCACACCACCAGACAACCATCTCGCAACCAATTATTTGAAAAAGGGCAGGAGAGAGCTATCCAGTTAATAACCCTGTCCAGTGGTAATAGATAACAGCCTGTACACTGTCTTTGACCAGCTAGCAGCCCCCCCCCCAAACAAACTTCTACATGGCTGTACAGCAGTGACATAATACTTACAGGCAAAACAATTCCCAGCACAAATCCTTGACTGCTATGAGAAGCAGATGGGGGAGGAGGAAGCGGTAGTGGTGGTGGTGGGGGGCGTTTGAAAAATGGCAAGACAAGGCATTTTAACAAAGGAGCCTTCTTACGTAAGAGGTAAAGTGGGTCAGGCAGGCAGAGAAACATGCTGCTGTGCTACATCACTTCACATCAAACACTCCTTTCTCCTGCATCATCAAACCGTTCACAGCTTCAACCATTTGTCTTTGACGAAAGAGTAAGGTGGTGTTTTAAGTTCCCTTACTGAGATGATGCTGCAAAAATAGAAAAGGATGGGAGGGAAGTGTTCTGAGGAGAAATCTCTGAAATGGACAAGAACTGTGAAACTGCCTTTTTGAATAAGATAAGTGAATTATTATGAAGCCTGGGAATGATATCAGATGACTTCATGCACACACACATAGTGATTTGCATTTCTGCAACAGAGAATCACTGACTTTGAACAAACTTTCCTCACAATCCCCCTAACCTCTAACACATGTATGCACAATGGGGACTGGATCTTGGAGCTTTGATATTAATGTCCTGGGTCCAAACTAAAGCACATTTAACAGATGATAACAGGACGCTTGTGGTTCTAAAAACTTCAAATTCATAACGCTGCATGAGCCCAATCTGTCAAAAGAGCTGTAGGTCATGGTGTATGATCATTTTAAGATCTAACCATAATGATTGAATTCATGAAAAACTGCCCTTATGTGTTTTGATTTTAAAGAGGGCACTGTTTAGAGTTTATATTGTCCCTCTGGTACCTCTGTTGTAGCTTTACATGATTATCAGACTTTAAAAGTCCCTATTTTTAAGCACACTGATTCTTCAGAAACCCATCTGAATGACATTTGGATGCTATCTCTAAGGCTCCCCACTCCACAAACCCCCTTCCCTCTGATTGGCTGGTCCTCTGGAGGCCTCTTGAGGGCAGAGGTATGGGAAGACCTTGGTGTTTGAGGCCTGCTCCTCCAACCCATCATGAACCAAGGGATCCAGGAGGGTTAGGAAATCCTTATGTGATGTCCTCATCATTTCAGAAGTTCTTAATAAGATCTTGCGTATATACATATATACAGATACTGAATCACTAACAAAGTCAAAAAGGGTATACTTCTAAATGCTACTTAAAATTTATCCTCTTTTTCTCTTTTTCTAAATGTATTTGCTCTTTCAATCTCAAGGGTATTGTTTGTTACTGTAAAAATAAGAAAAATATTGCTCTGGAAAATGTAATAAATTTTGTTGTATTACATGCCAAAATTTTTGCCAAATTCCCTTCCAAAGTTCTCAATTTCCTATTTAGAATTTAAATACCTCATCACATCCCTGCTTTTAAGTAATGACAAGAACTGTATTAAAATCACGAGTTGTTATTATACAATCTTTTCTGAAATTTCAAGGTAGCGATTTACACATTGAGAATGTGCTCTTTGTTTTTTTTGTTTTTTTTTTTAAAGGTGTTTATCTATTTTGAAGGTTCTGGGTTTTTTGTTGTTTTTGTTTTGTTTCCCTGAATGTTTTTTTATTGAAGGTGTATGTATTTTATATACATTGTATATGCTGTCCTGTCTCTTGCTTGTATTGTATGTTTCATCCTACCATTTAATGTGCAGTTAATTGATTTTCAGATGCCACTATTTTTCAATTCATGAAAGTGAGCACCCTTTATATATATATATATATATATATATATATATATATATATATATATATATATATATATATATATATATATATATATATATATATATATATATATATATATAAATATGCAGCAGTTTTAAAATCTGCATGTTGAATGTGGATACCCAGTATTGCTACTTCATGTCCACATTTAAAATATTGGAAATCATAAAACCCCGACACTTTAAAGTTTGACCTATGGCCCATCTGTCAATATGAATAAAACAGGCTTTGTAACATAACAGCTAGTAGGGAGAGGACAAACCGTTTGGCTTCACTTTCAGGAATCTGTCATGCCATCCATCTTTTTCCTTCAAGCTCTGGTGTGATTCAAGATTTATCTCTCAGAATTTTGGCTAATGCTATTAGCTACAAGCAGTAAAATGAGTGCTAAAAGATTATACATTAGATCAATTGTTATCATTCTTGAGTTTCATGGTACAAATGCTGAATATTGCTGCAAATGAAAATATTTTGAGATTATTACCTGCGAGCATCATGAAGTGCTGGAAGGAGCAGGGTATCTTGATTGTGCGCCTCAGGTTCAGGAGGAATGACAGAGGGTAGATGTTGCAGGCTCTTGATATAATGATAGAGAGCTGTTTGCAATGAGTGCAGATTAAGGAGAATACTTATGACTGAGACACATTAGCAGTTTGAAGTACACTTATAAGTCATTGAGTTATGTTGGAAATTGGAGTTTATTCAGAGAAACTCACAATCTTTGCAGCATACTTGAAAAACAGACAGCCTTTGTCAGAATGCCGCAATTTTCTCCCTTCTGGTTAACAGTTTAAAATGTTGGTTTTGATGAAGTTATTTTTGAGGTAGATAAATGATACACTTCATTTAGTCTCGAGTAATCCCTTGGATGACTGCACATAACCTGATTCTTTTGGTTCACATCAGACCAAACACAACAGTTATCCTATAAATAATACAAATTCTATGTGCGATCAGGCTGTAAAAGAACATCTATGAATATTAACACATATGCTTGTACACGCACGCATAAAAAAAGATCTTTGAATATCTTCTGTTTAGGATGCAAACACAGCGGTGTGGCACCATGCCGAGGCATGCAGCCAATCAGGCTGTGCCAGCTGTTTCTGCCCTCTACACACACTTTGATGTTTCACATAGGATGGCACGCTGAATGCTAAGTGTCCAGGGCAGTAGTCAGGGAGAGGATATCAGTACAATTATCTGCAGTTCTGGATACACAAAATGTTTTGTGTCAAATTTTAAAGGAGTCATGGTGGCCTTATATAACTGCTGAACCTTGTGTGTAGATGCCTTTGACTGGCACCCACGCTAAGGCATAAACCAGCAGCTGTAGGGATGATTTTACCTCAGGTCAGGGGTTCACAAAATTTTTCTGCTCAAGACTCAAAACAAAATGTGGTGTCTTCCCAGGACCCAAATCCAAAACCCAATCACTCCTTTGAACAAACTTCATACAACAACAGTTGTGATCATAAGATCAACATAGTGAGTCAAGCTTAGTCAAGAGGTCAGTTTCCACACACACTCACAGCATCTCAGCATACTCACACCTGAACTGAGGTTATTATAGTTTTGCATTTTCTTTAGTTTTTGTTTTTATTTCATTTTGACTTTTTGTTTTCACATTTATTTTAGTTTTAAGCCAGTTTTTTGGTTTAGTTTTTATTTCCGCAAATGCTTAGTTTTTACTGGTTTCAGAATTGGTTTTAGTTTTTTTCTGTAATATGGGGTAGTTTTTAGTGGCAAGATTAAGTTTGAAATAATGTTGGTTTTACTTAACTACTTGAGTTCATATCTCATGTTACTTTTTGGATTCATATTAAAGTTTGCAGCAGCGTATTAACGGCCATGCAGGGGAGATCATACAGGTAGCAGGCAGCTGTCTTGACCCGCTCCTCCATAAAATACTTACTTTCTTGCCATTTGACACTGTATTATTATTTCACTTTTCACAAAAACTTAAACCACAGGATATCAACAAAAATTAACAAAAAGAAGGAAGACCAGTCCAAAACAGTACAGCTCTTCCCGTCTAATCAGCCATTAACCCACACCTGTTTCTCACTCCTCAATATCACTCCCTGGGAGGAGAGGTTTTCATGAATTACGTGGAAAGTTAAACTTTAACTAAGATTCATCGATTACTTTGAGGTTCAACACAATATCATAAATGATAACAATAATCAAACCACCAAGTGAAATGGCTCTATGAAGGTAAGTGTGGAGTAAATAACAAGCTACAGTTTACATTTTTAAATCTACCTGTACCTGAAATGATCAGCTAGGATTATCATTTGGCAAACTTTTACCTGTGATATAGTGTTTGTAACAGTTAGCCTCCTCACTGTTAAAATTCACATTTAACTCCCCATATGACTATTGAAGAGGATGACACTTTAAAGCATTTTGAAGCTAATGTTGTACCAGTGCAACACTGAATGAAAAATGAAAGAGAAAGATAAAAGAGTAAGAGAGAGAGGTGCACCTCACATTCACAAATGTGTTATGCGTTTTACAGCACCACCTGGCAACCTAATCGAACCTGGACCCACAGTTTGGGAAATGCTGCCCTGGATCATGTAAAATCCTAACTCCAACCTCAACCCTAACTGTAAAAGTGGGACTGTAGGCCTACTCTTCTGATTCAGGTGTTCAGATTAAGCTTTTTTAATCCCACTGGGGTATTAAATCCAATTTTAAGTGCACAACAATGTTAAAATTACTATTGTTAACAAAGGTTGCCTCTCAAATATAAATAAAGATTTGTCATTTCAGCTGTTCTTGTGGTTGTTAGAATAGGTTATAAAAAATGTATGTCACCTTGCTTGGCTCAAAGTGAGGTTGCCACAAAAACTGCTCCCCCTAGTGGCTGGCTGCAGTATAGGCTAGGTAATCCATCTCCCCAGTCATTCCAGATTGGCTGTGGTAAATTTTTAAAAAGTAAATACAACTCGTAGAAATGTTTCACACTTCCGATTGGTGTGGTGATGCATATATATAATTGGGCCTCTTTTTTCCTTTTTTCCTTTTACATTAGCCATTTGAGGTTAAAAACAGGGGTTTACATCATGTTTAACAATGATTGACAGCTAGTTCTTATGAACTTTCTTCGGGGATAGTAAAATGTGTCAGGAGGGACAGCCAAGAAGAGATCAAACTCCCTATGGGAAAAACAAAAAGTCACCTGGCTCTACTCAGATTCTGAGTCCTTTACAGTCTCTATTGTGCAGACTCTGTCTGCCCAATGGTAGCGCCTATGACCAGGGTGTTTTGGTTTTAAACTATACCATTGTAAATAGCGAAGTCACGCTGTCCATTCGATATACTGTCTGTGGTTGTCATAGCAGTAAGTTAATCAACCTCAAAAGCAGCATAAAAAAGCTAATCGTCAGCATAAAAATAACCTGTTTCAGTATCATAAAGGGAAAGAATTTCACCTTTTCTACTGTAGCTCCAATAAAATACCTGAAATAATAAAAGCAGCAATATTTAAGGCAAGGGCCAATCTGACAGGGCTATTACTAAAACAGAGCCCCCTCATAGCCTACAGTCAATATTAGATCTCCTTCACCCTATGGATTTTCAAAAGCAATATCCTGCCTCCAAAAGCAGTCATTCCTCTTTATCAAAGGCCTTACAGCTATTTGAAAGGAGGTAATTAAGCACTGCTATCTCATCCTCATTTCCAATGAGGCCCATCTGCGTTGTCAGTGGCAAAGGCTGTGAGCCACAGCGATTCAAATCTACCGCAAAGTGCGATTACAGGGGGTTGAATCACCGGGACTAGTTTATTTTTACTGCCGCTTTCAGCGCCGTACACGAAGAGTATGACCTCTATTTATTCCCGTTTGGGTCAGCTGCCAGTCAGTGGAGCTCGCCAGATACCTTCTGGAGGCTCGATCGAGGACAAAAGCTAAAACGGGATCAGTGCTCAAGTCAAACGTTTCCTTGCTGGCACTGAGGATGAGAGCACTGGAAAAAAGAATCTGCTCCGTTGACTCTTTCTCCGACTCCTGTGACCTGATGGCGGGAGATGGATTGTGATAATAATTGCCGGCCATCTGGGCACTGGACTGTGAAAGAAGAGCTCCTTGGAGTGAGGCCACTGGAGTCTCTCCTCAGGCATACACTTTGGTTATGCCAGCTCTCAGGCAAGGACAATCACAGCCAGAAGTCCATTACTCTAACCCTCGGATTCTTCCCAGAAAGAGGAGCTGATACATGCAACAACAGCTGTGAACACAAGACATCTGTCCAGGAAGTTATAGCTCAAAAATGTGGTGAGTATTATCAAGGGGCTGATGGCTTTTCAACGACAAAGCATGCGGCTGCATTGCATTCTGGTCATGGAGAATCTTGCCAAGGGAGAAACAAATGTGATTTGACTAAAGGTACAAAATATCACGTCTAAGTAGCTGTTACGCTTTGATTCTGAGTCATTTTTACTTGATAAATCTCTTGCATCCAGCCTTCTGGGACCACACCAAATATTTTTGGACTTTCAGTGCAGCCAGCAGATATTCCAGTAACTGCCAAGACTTGTTTTTTCCTGTGTGCTGGCTTTGTTTACAGTCTGACGGACAAATTAGGACACAGGATTAGAGTTGCAATGGAGAGACGCTATTACAACCTGAATTTTATCCTTTTCTTTTGCTGGAATCTGATTGGGGAAAAAGTGTCTTCAAACATTTCAGATGTTTCCTCTTTTTAGGTTTCACATGTTAATGTTGAAAAAAGACAAACTTCATATATGCTGAATCGCAAAACTTAGAAGGGCAATGATGTGAAATTGTCAGAGTAAAGGCTCCCTCACGTACAGAAACCCATATGTATCATTAAAGACAGGGGATTTATCAAATATACTGAATATATAGCAGGTTGTTGCACATGAGATGTATAAAAGGACTATATTGCGACCATGAAGTACATTTAGTCATGTAAATGTTTTCAGACGACAGAATTTAATTCTCTAGGGAGTTTCACTTCTTTTACTCTCTGCTACTCCTCTCACAGGGAGCACTGCACTTCCCACCCACCCAGAAAACGCTCCTGCACATACGTGTTTTTGGATTAGGAGTTGGCTATTGAACTGATAATCACAGGTGATGCATTCACAGAACCGGGTAATTCTCAAACACATAATAAATTATCTTAACAGTAACACAATATCTGAACAGTAATAAATATCCAGTCTCTGTCCTCTCAATTGCTTTGAAGTCTTAACTTGTTGACATTGGGTGGCATTTGCTACTCTAAGCCATAACTCAACAGGTAGATAGGCTAGGTGCAGCCCTGTTGTGGCTGCCTGTTGCAGCAGCTCTGTCTTCTTTGTTTCTTGTAATTTTCTTCTCTTTTTCATCATCTTTGCATTTGGAGTGGATCATTACTTTGTATGGCTCATTTGTTGGTCATGGACACCAAACTAGTTTTGTCTTCAGTAATATTTGTACTAGTTTTGCTCCTGTGTTTGTATGGAGATCCTACATGTAACCATGGTCACATTGGTTACATGTAGGATCAGCTGTTAGCAGCCCTAAGCATATCGATGCTAACTGGTGCAAGGCCTGATGTTTTCCCACAAGGTGAGGAGAAGGAGGTTAGGACAACGTGCTGGTTCTCAGGCATTTGCTTAAAAGTGATGACATCAACCTGTCCTTCCATCAATCGTTATAGGGAGCCTGAGATCTATTTCTAATACGATGGACAAGCTAGCCGTGCTAACCCAGCAACAGAGGGAATACCAGAAGGCAGAGTAGCATCATGCTATTCACAGACATGGCTAACGGAGCTAATACTGGAAATGACTGGCACATTGGAAGAATTTCACCTGCTGTGAGTGGACAGGATATAGGCGACAGAGACTGAACAGACTGCTGAAGAAGCTCAGTCCTGGACCCTGTGTAGGTGGAGGCTGTCTGAACTGGAGAATGATGGACAAGCTGTCAGCATCTATTTTCTTATGGACCTTTTTGCACTTTCTATACACTTTCTTACTTTTGTTTTCTTGATGCTGCTGGGACTTCTCCTGAATTTCCTTCAGAGATACAAAAAAAAGTATTTTCTATTCTATTCTATTCTATTCTATTCTATTCTATTCTATTCTATTCTATTCTATAACGGACTGAATTTTTGTCTTTTGCTGAAGATGGACACTTCAGAGTGAGAAATCGGGGGGTATGGTGTGAGTGTGTGTGAAGCCAATGAAATGTGTGTGTTTTACGACCAATGTATGAGTGTTGGCAGCTATGGTTCGCATAATCCAACGATTGTCATGTAAAAAGTCATTGTGAACTGAAAGTCTTCGTCTTTCTTGTGTTTTGCTGGTCAGCTTGAACTATTTTTGCAACACCGCTCGACACTGCCCCCCAACAAGTTTCAGTGGTACTACAACTCTTTTCAGTCGGTATTCATAGGTTTGAAGACAGCATGCAGAAATACAGAAGCGATGATCACGCAGTATAGGTAAGTGGAGCATAAACGAGCTCTCAGGGGGCTGCACATGGCAGGCATCCTGGGCATTCTTTGGGGGTTCAGTGCCTTGCTTTAGGGCACCTATGGAGAGCAGAGAACGTAAACTAACGTCTATTACAAAAAAGAAAAATTGGAATAAGTTTAGTGTGTCTGTGCTGTTGTCTGTGTGTGTGTTAAGTTTGAGAAACAGCTCATACTCATACAACACATTTTATCCAAATGATGATATTTAACCAAGAAAATATGTAAATCAGTACATTTGTGAAGCTGAGATCAGTGAGTGTTTATCATTTGGGCTAAATATGGTGAGGAATTAGTCAGATCCTTTGGGTTCCTTCTATTCATCAGTTAATAAAACCATAAAAAAAATTACCCTGGCACATGGCGTTTTAAATTTCTGAGCAACAAAAGTCAATAAGCATTACCCATAGCCGTTCAAAGCTTTTTAGAGGATTTCCCCTTTAATGAGACCACCACAAAGAACAGCGGGGACCTCTTTCACAGGAGTTTTTTGAACTAATAAGATTTAATCTCCAACCTCAACAGGGATACGCTGCTTAATCCTTTCCAAATTAAAGAACTGTAAGCGTGTTTCAAACTGGCAAACATCTTTATTCCACAGAGCTTTGCTGGAGAACGCTAAACAAGCAGCACGAACAATAATTAAAGACCGATTTAAATTTCTGTTTCATTGGCCTTCCCTCAGAGCTGCACTGCAGCATCTTAATCTGCAGAGATTGTGATCTTGAGAGACTAGCTGAATGGCATTTTCAGTGCTCACCGGATCAAACCTGTACAATTTAAAGCAGTCAGGTTCTTTTAATAGGAAATTACAGCACTGCACTGCAGCACAGAGTCGAGATAGAAAAAGTGAGATAGGGAACCACTCTGGGCAAATAAGGGGAAGATGATTGGACAGATTAGGATTAAAGAAGAAGGTGGAGGAGAATAGAACAATTCACCTTGCTGCAGCTCCAGTGGGATTGAAAGAAAAGGATACAAACGCCCCAGAAATGAAGAGGGCTTTGAAGACATGGTGAGGGGACGTCAACAATACATATCCCATGTAGCTGAAGATGAAAATCTCCCCCAGGAAGTTGGTGACTTCAAAGAGCTGCAAATTATAAGAAGGGATGAAGAGGATCAGGAGGGAGAAGGTCATCTGAGACGGGAAGGGGATTCAGGGTGAATGATGTGCGACGGTGTGTGTGTGTGTATTTGTCTGTGTGAAGGGTGGTGGGGGGAGAAAAAGACTCGGATCATATCAGAAATGGGTAAACAGGCTGGGATTTGTACACACGCGACAAATCCAGTGTTTGTGTTATTCTTTGATCCTTCGAGGTAGTGACTGCAAACAACCACAGCTCAAGGCTGTAATGAAGTTTAGCAGCAGACGTGTTTTTGTTCTCGTTTTCATGCTGTGGCTGCAACATGAAGAGAATGAAAGATGCACTTAGCGAGACTTTTTTCAACTCATCCTCATTTTTTTTAATAACTCATCAACTCAGTCCTACACTTCCTGTAATGACCCAGCTTACACCAAAGAGCTACTGTGTCATTTAGCATTACAGAAAACAGACTTGGGATCATTTTAACGAGGCCTTCCTGCACAAGAGATAAAATATTAATACAGGTCCATATGTTGTGTCTGGATGAAATTAAAGTAGGAGTTATGATTTCATGAATGATTTATGAAGTTCTGTTTTGACTGTTTAAACTAGCTATGGTTTGGAGCTTCGCTAAAAGGCTATCTAATTGAATAAGAGTACCACATCCCATCAGAGCATCGCATCAAAAAGATGCCACACAGAGAAAAAACATTTTCTGCTACAAGTAATGCAACTAGTGTCTGCATTTGTGCAAAATCCCTTTCCCTTTGAGCTGCAGTTGCATGCATGAATCATAAAAATGTAGATAAAGGCATTCTGCTGCGTAAACATTAGGCACCATACACTGGCATCAGCATAGCCAGTCTACTTTACAGGCAAAGGCTCCAACTGTGCTCATCCGCCTTAAAAGACTCTTTTCTGTGATAAACAGCCTGTTAAAATGAGGCGCCGACAATGAAATATAAATGTATAGATGATTATACGTTTGTGCTTCTGATTTATTTTCTCCACTGTGAAGCATGCTGCTACAGTGAAACGGTGCTGGACCACATCTGTGTCGAGGCTTTTAAGTAGTTAGCTTGAGACTGACCTCCCACACAGACATCCACTAAACGGCCAGAACACTAATGGCAAATTAATGATGGCTTGTACACACGACCTGACGCACCAACATTGGCGTTAAGGGGCAATGTGGATAAATGTAAGTGGACATACTGTTTGGAAACATGAGTGAAAAGGCCTCAATTATCAGTCAGAAACCTACCTGCTTTGTCCTGGTTCTGCCTTCGTTGGATAAATTGTGAACTGTGTACTTTGCCTGGGTAAAGCCACAAAATAGCACTGCAACAATACCTGCAACACAAAGAAATAAGTATTTTTGATATTAGCTAAGATGCTTATTCATATGCTGATCAAATGCAACACTTTTTTCCAACCCCCTGCTCTTCAGGTTAGGTAATCCTGTTCAATTACATAAGTACAGCAACATTTGACAAAGTCATGCTAGCTTGTGATTCCTGTGGTTTAAATCAAAGCTAATAAAAAAAGCTAATATTAATTAAAGTATTAATTTTTTTTCAGTGTACTGTTTTATTCAAACTTAAAAGGCAGTTCCACGACAGAATTAGACATTCCTCACTGGATGCCAGGACAAGCAGAGGATCTACTAGCATTAGCTTAGCATGTCTCTGTAGTTTGTTTCTCAGTGAGGAATCCCGAGGTTCCCTGAGTCGGTTCACACAACAGTGATAGCATCATATCAAATCTCAACATAGTCAGTACTATGAGTTACATCTGTTTAAGAGTAACTGAAAAAGAGTTACTGCATGGTGTGTTACAGTCTAGCTGTAAACCATGAATCTGGAGTTAGAGCTCTTTAAAGAGGGGGGTAGCAGGGGTTCCAATATTTTAAACTTGGATATAAAGTAACAGTGCTGGATGTTTATAATAAGTGTGGGCAGATTTTTTAACTGCTATATGGGAATATGTTGCAGAAATAGCACAAGGTTTTAATGAGATCTTCACAAAGTTCTCACAAGACGTGCTGTAATGCTGATGTCATCACCTAAGGATCTCCTAGTTGGGTTGTACCACGTTGGAGGTGAGGGACTCAAACACTAAGGTTTTCCCACAGCTCTAACAGGCTCCTATAGGTCTGGCCAATCAGAGGTGCTAACCGAAAATAACATTTTTGAGTAGGGATGGGTATCGAATTAGGTACTTTTATAGATACCGACCGAATTCCATCTGTAGTACCAGGTATTGATTCACTTATAACCAAAAGGTACCATGTTAAGGTACCTAACTGCATCCTTGTGACTGTGAGACAGTGGAAGAGTAGGCAATTTCCCATGCTGGACATGAACACAGTGTTGCAAGTTTATATACTGAGAAATGAATATGTTTAAGTGAAAAACTTTGAGATTTTATTATTAAAAAATGTATATTTATTACCACATTAACACATAAATGAACCGGAAGTTGGCACCGTTGAGTACCGATACCTATTGCCAGGTACTAGGCATCAGTACCACATGGATTCAAGGGTGAAAGGTACCCAACCCTGTTTTGAGGCAATTTCAATGGAAAAATCAAAAATTTGTATGAAATGATCTAAATTGACCTGTGAGGTCAGTTTGTCCTCTGTAACACATTGCTGTTGAGAAATATAACACTGTGAGTTTTGGCCAATCAGATCAGAGTGTTTAACATGGCTTGGGAATTACTTGTTTATTGCACAAGTATTCAAAGCATTCTGGGAAAAGTGTTTGAGAAATAGGATTGGATAACAAAAAGTAGTGTCAGAATATCTTATTATGACTGAAAAACCTAATGGGGGAGTAACCAAGAAGCCAGGAAAAAGGAAGGAAACGCAGGCTTTGTTATGTGGGCTGAAATCATATAAGTCTTTGGCAAATGGAAGGGAGTTTAACAATGAGCTGAGACTAATGAGTGCAAATTGTGAAAAATTGCTTTTACATGCAAATATTACGTAATCAGATTGTGTGAGTGTTTATGTTTGTGTGCTGGTGAGCACACTGAGCCTTGGGGTTTCTCATGTTCATATGCTGTAGGAGGTTCTTCATCTCCCGGAGGCTTCATCTGTGTGATTTCACAGAGCAACTGAGTTTGAGAGCAAAAGATGAAGTAAGCTGCGTAGTATTCTAAAAAACAATCTTCAGATCAAACTTGATGTTTGGATATATGACACATTAGCAGAACAATGCTGTGCTCGCAGGAGAGGAAGCCAAGTGAACCCCCAGTGTGCTGTTCCTTCAGCCTCTGACTGTAAAGCATGTGTCATCAGATCAGACCTGCCCAACCCTGTATCCACCCATTCTTCTGGCTCCAATCAAGTCCAGCTGCACAAACAACTTTTTTTAAAACAATTTTTCTATATATCCCTGTGTTTTCTGGCAAGAGACGTTTCCTCCATTACATCCATTCCTCCTGAGACACGCAGCTCCGGGAATGATGAAAGCTGAAGAATGACATAATCGCTACTCATCGTGCCAGATGCGGAGGAGCAGAGATTAACAAAAGGCTAACAAATGACGAGAAGAAAGTGCAGGAGGGGGAAGAAATGCAGAGAAGGAGAAGGAAGACTGCACTGAGGGAGTGATAGGGCCCCTGCTGCTACAGAGAAGCAGTGAGCAGGAATTTGAAACGCATGGTGAAAAAAGGCGGTTTTGCTGCCTCACAGGACATGCTTGCTTTGTTGCTGGAATTCAATTTCACATTTGTGCTCCTTCTGCTTTGAGAGGGAACCACAGAGGATGAGAAAATGTGAAATTACTGTGATGGGGAGCAATAGTTAAGAGGAGAAAAGAGGCGAAGCAGAGTAAAGGCAGCAAAATGAAGTCGGCCCATTACTGCTGCCTGCCTTTGTACAATGATGCTGACCTGTACCTGCGCTATGCTTACTCAGATACTCCTGGCTTACAATGTTCTTTCCAACGAGATCCGAGTGAATCTAATGAAGCATGCTGGCATAGCAGATCTCATTTTGGTTCTCATTTGGTTTAGGGCAAAACATCCTCCTTGGTTTTCATAACACTGACAGTGCTAACCCATCATCCACCATCCACACGGAAACTCCGCCACTCTTGGCAACAGATGAGCTGCATCCCATAATGAGCAGTTTTGATGGGCGAGAGATTAATGGTAGCAAGACTCCCTGCGAGGCTGAGGGTCATTAGGCACCTCCTCGCAAAATTCAAGCAATTAACAGCAGCAGAAAGAGCCTTGGTTACCAAAGGACAGCAGGGAGGACTGCCATCACTCATTGGGCGGCGCTGTATGAGGTGCCGCTTCACCTCAAATGGACCATTAAAGGCCTTTGAACGGAGGAGCACTCCACAGTTAAGTCATGCAGGGTCCAATTTTGTACCAATGGTTCAGAAAAGATTGTGATTGGACTCTTAGACTGCTCTGGCAAGGTTTTTACTGTCAATATTGTATCAATTCACAAATACCAAGTACAGCGGTACCCTGACTAACCAGTGCTCCAACTAACAAGGTTTTTGAGATATGAACCGTGTCTCTGCTGATTTTTTGCTTTGAGTTAAGGGCTAAAACTCTAGTTACAAGCCAGTTTCGGATACCCTAGCACCTGGCCAGCGAACAGTGTCTCACTTGTTCACTTTAAGCGGTTAGTTTGCAGTGGAAGCATCAGTGTTGCGCTTGCATTTTTGCTTATAGCTATATAACTTTCAGGCTTTGTTCAAAAGAAACACCCCGAGAAACTTTCAACCAGGCGTTTGACAGCAGCATTTAATGACTCTACGTGTACATGCAGCTTCAGAAATCAGACGATGAGTTTAGTCAGCACAAAACCTGACCATTAAAATGTATGTAAACAGCTTAGTCAGACTGAGAACAGAATCCATCAGTGCACATAGAAAAAATTGATATTCTCTACCACATAAACACAAGAAAGTACCGAAAATCGGTACCGTTGAGTACCGGTACCGATTGCCAGGTACCTGGCTATGATACTGTATCGTTTCAGGTGTGAAAGGTATCCATCCCTAACGGTAACTAGGGTCGCTAAGCTCCAACACAACAAACACCATTTCCCAAACCGCCTACTACACTAATAATGCCTCCTGCTTTGGCCAAAATTCAGTGTATAATTTGCTTAGTATTTAGTCAGTATGCGAAAGCTTGCAAAATCTGCAGTATGCCAAAAATCCCCGGATGTCCTACTGATCCAGGACATTCCTCAGTATGCAACAGACTAGTCTACCTGGCATATTGTTTCCCACAATGCACGGCACGAATGCTGTTTGTCAGTGGGGGTGGCAGGTTTCAGTGAATTACCGCCGTCTACTGGAATGAGTCGGCACTATAACTACAACACAACAGCTCTAACGTTAGATGGTTGTGAGATAGAAGTGACGAGATGAGAAAGAAAATTCAGTTAATCTTGTCACTTCTAGTTGTAAAATATATTTTTACTTCTGCAAATTCATTAAAGCCCAAAACATTTTTTTTTATCCAGACATGAATTATATGGAAGAGGTTTTTCCATCGGCTGAATAATTAAAAGTCAGTCCCTTCAGTATTTAAAAAAAATATATATATAGCTTTTGATGTAAGATTGAAAATCAAATATGACATTTCTGCTGTGGTGTGATTAACAAAATTTCTAAAATGTCACAATCTACCAATAGTTTGTTTTTCACATTTTAAATAAGTTTAAAAAAATCATCAGCTGTAGCTCTGCCTTCTGAAACTTAAAAACAGAGAAGTATACTACAAAACAGCCCCAACAGAACTGTCATACTGCATACTACAAGCAAAAGCAGTAGGCAGTATTCAGTGCCTACTACACGCTACATTCACACATAGTATGCAGTAGGTAGTTTGGAAAACAGCCCATCATAAATTTTGTTATTGAATCAACACATGGTAAGAAACAAACAAGAGCTACAGCTGCATCCATCTCAGCCATCGTTGTGAGAATGTTGCGTCCTCTTTGGGTAAACCAAAACTAACTTGATAAGCACGCAGCTTCGCTTATCAGAGAATGGAAATGTTTTTATCAAAATCATCTGGAGATGAAAGTGAGGAAAGAGTGGCGAAAAGGGCAAAAAAGATTAAAAGAAGATTAGTGCTGCATGATTATCGCAATTGCAATTGCAATCGCAACCGCAATCGCAATCGCAATGTCAGCACATGCAATTACGTAATCGCAAAAGAGGTTATCGCAATTGCAATCGCAATCGCAATCGCAATCGCAATCGCAATCGCAATCGCAATTGCAATCGCAATCGCAATGTCAGCACATGCAATTATGTAATCCCAAAAATGGTGCGATTGTGCAATTATTTAAAAAAAGTTTTAAAAAAAGTGAGCGTGTTTGTGTGAGTGATGTGTGTGTGTCTGAGTAAGAGAGCGGGCTTGAGATGACTAATCAGTCACTGTTTCAACTCGTCATGTGACTACCTGCTTCCCTGGTCTGGCAGTTTAATAAGACAAGATGGAGCACAAAGAAGTAAGTGAGGCGCTCAAGGCGAAAAGAAACTCTACCTCTGTTATTTGGTGTTATTTTGGTTACCGGTTGAATGACACAGCAAAAAGATGTAATTTTCAAAACATGCAAAGCAAAAGTGGCATAAATGTGCTATTTTGAATACAAACAAAACAGTACTGTTGTGCTGTACATTGTTGTTTGTATACAGTAAGTTTGGATATTTTGAGAACTATTACACAATTAAAATCCTCAGTAATCCATCTCTGCTTTTTTCTTGATTTTTCTCCATGATAACCAAGCAAGTCTGTAGACTCATGACAACTTTTTTATTAAATCGCAAGCACAATCACAATCGCAATATTGTCCACCTAATCACCAATCGCACCTTTTCCCCAAATCGTGCAGCACTAATGAAGATTCATTTATTCAGTTGAGTTTTTCTCTTCCACCCCTGCCAGCATCTTCAAGTTGTCTGATCTTCAAAGGAAATGCTCGGCATTATACTTAGTAAAATTAGGTTATTGCAGTACATTGGATTGTATTGTGTTTTTGTACAGTATTTATTTAAAAGTACTTTTTTTTCTCATTCATTAAAAAATGTGTATCATAAAAAAGCTGCGTTTTTAAGGGTCCAGAATGGATTGACAGTATTTCAGTTCATTTCAATGGAAAAATTGAGTTGACATACAACTGGGGTGCACCGATCACTATTTTCTGGCTGATCACTGATCACTGATCTTTACAAAGCCCGACCTGCCGATACCGTTTTTGGCCTATACAGTTTTTTAATTTTATTATCATCATTTTTTAATAACAGACAGCATATACCTTCAATGTTCCAATATTATTTTATTGAAAAGCATTGATCAACACCAGTGAAACAATAAAATCTGTTTTGACTTGAACAACCAATAAAGTGTCCTGAGTTTTAGGTCTCAGAGCAAAAAGCAACAAAGGCTGGCTGTCAGACCTTCCTGGAGGTATATAAGATCAGTTTCATATGTAAGGATGGCCCGATCACTGCTTATCGATAACCCATCATCAATCACCAATCACCGATCCCCCAAAATTAAGGAAATCCGCACCGATCGATTGGCTGCTCATGTCTACATACAAGTAATTTGAGTTACGAGCTCTGTTAGGGAATCAAATGAAACTCATTAGTCAAGCCACATTGGTTCATACTTTTTGTCTTTAAACTGTAACAGAGTTTTGTGTCTTGTAAGAAGGACTGCACAGTTTCAGGCAGATTGGTGACGAAATGCTATGGGGTTTATTTGCCCTTTGTGATGCACTTATAACATCTATGGCAGGTTTTATTTGTCAGCACTGGTACCCAACAGACTGAAAGCTTTAACTTAATAGAAAATCATAAGCGGATTGAGAGTTTTTTGGGCTTAATTTGTAGTTGAAATGACAAAATCAATAAGATCTTATCATAAAACTTCACAAAATGTTTGACTTTGATTTCATATCGGATCACCATAATTTGTATATTTGGTCCTCTAGCAATTCTGTTTGATGACACTCTTGTTTTAAGTGAAAGAAAAGATGAGTTTGACAATAAATCACTGAAATACGGCAAAAAAGTCAAATAATTTTAATAAACAACACTTAAAATACCCGAGGCTCTGTGCGATTCACTCCCTTGGTTTTGCTGCGGTGTGCCTCCCACACTGCATTCAGCACGGTGTGTTTTTATAGACAAGGGGCATCTGGGTTCAATAGACAAAGGTTACACTATTTCATTAAAACCATCTTCTCCTCCTCCACAGGCCACAGGGAGGACTGCCAAGACGGAGGGAGCTCGACAGCATCAGCTGAACGAGCGCAATCCCGCTGACACAATCAGGGCAGGAGAAACAACAACACTAATGCATGCATATGTACACTACATTCATAATTCAGAGACGCGGTAGATGAATATGATTCCAGACAGGACGAGTAAAGTAATTATTCTTCTGCAAACACAAGCTGGCAAATGTATCAGTAAAGTGAAAAAATCTGACAGGAGGATAAAAACAGCAACCTTCCCTTGGTGATGGAGGAGGCTAGGAAGGTTAAATGTTGTATCAATTTCAACACGAGGCATGTGCTCTTCTTGACTTTTCAGGAAACCTTACAGCTAGGGCAAGAACGCTATTAAGGCTTTTTATGGCTTGCTCCTATCTGTGCAGCCATCTCCAAACTATTGGGACAAGCATGTTCAGACAGAGGAGGGCGGACACCCTCTGAAAATGACTTATAGGCTACTAGCACAGAATGGGATTGGTACCTGCAGTTCCCTGAGCAGAGGAGATGGCTTAATACGTTCTCATCTGTACACTATTGACTCTACACGATGCCAAGGACTCTCCGAGGATAAGGTATGTGTGTGTATATAAGGCAGAGAAAGGCCGTCTAATGCTGGCAGGGGTTAAATAAAAAAAGGAAATTGGATTTGTTCTTGTGCAGATGGTCATGTCTGGACAAAAAAGGATGTGCACACATTATATCTGGGAGTACAAGTGGCCGGAGAGAAGCCGGGGAGCAGCAGAGCCTGCCAATCAAACAGCTGCTCATGACACTGATAGCAGGGAGCAGTGAGCAAGTCAGTGCATGCAGTTAAAGAGAAGCGCCTGAGGGGGGAAAGGGCAGCAGTTTGCCAACAGGATCTATCTAATCCTTCTGACCTCACACATGCCAGCCACACACACACACACACACACACACACACACACACACACACACACACACACACACACACACACACACACACACACACACACACACACACACACACGCACACACACGCACACACGCACAGTTGACATGTAAATGACACAATGCTCACCTGAAAGTCCACAGGCTTCAGCTGAGAGGAAGCTGCTCCAGGACAGCAGGAAGAAGACTGATGTTTCCAGAAGTGGGTTTTCAAACAGGCGAGAATATTTGGTAAGGTGGAAAGACAGTTAAGGATAAACAATAAAAAATAATAAAGTATATTAAATCTTGTTCTGGTGTCAAATTACTGATTGTCAATCTGACCACATTTGCACAACAGCTATTTTCCCTTAATGTTGTGTTATGATCCAGAAGCTTTCCTGATTTTGTGCACTTATACTACTACTACTACTACTACTACTACTACTACTACTACTACTACTATTAATAATAATAATAATAATAATAATAATAATAATAATAATAATAATAATAAATTTTATTTATAAAGCACTTTTCTAGACACCTAAAGACACTTTAAAATGGATACAAACAACATATAAAACAACACACAGTAATAAAATATGCATGAAAAGAAGCAGATCAGAAAAGAAAAGTGCATTCAAAGACAATCATACATTAAAAGCGTTTCATAAAGGTGAGTTTTTTGTTAGTGTTTTCAAAGTGGGGTGGTCGGGACAGTTGCAAATGTGCAATGGTAAAGCATTCCAGAGGGTGGGGGTGGCGACCCCCAGGTTGTCAACACTTTTAAATAAGTTAGTGCATTAGTTCTCAAACTTTTTTCAGTGATGTACCCCCTGTGAGATGCTTTTTCTGCCAAGAACCCCCTACAAGCGCTAAGCAGTTATGGTTATAAAAACAGGGAAACCAAATCACTGTAATATTAGTGTCTATTGGATATAATATTCAGTTTATCTACTTAAACTTACATTAGATCCATACATTGATTGAAAAAATTGTGTTAGTTTTTTTTTTTTTTTTTGAATATTCATTTTTGAATCTTGCGTACCCCCTGGAGTGCCACTACGTACCCCAAGGGTTACATGTACCACTGAATTAGTGTATGGCTAGAGTTATGGTATAAATAGAGACATTTGCCTGTTTTTCCAGATTAGTTGCCCCCTTTAATTCAGCTGTGAGGACAAACATTTATGTGTCGACTTTTTTGCCGATACTGAAATCCGATTTTAATATTGCTGTTATGGCTGATAACCAATATTTACCGATATCAATCTTGTTAAAAAAAAAAAAACAATCTGAGATGATGTGTCGAGGTAGTTCAGAGAGAAAGAGTGGCGCGATCATGAGAAAAGACTACCATGGAGAGGATCAAAGGATGGAGTGCCTGAGATGAATGCGATCAAAACAGTACATTTTGTATGATTTTTTGGACCAAAAACAGGAAGAGAGACATGAAGAGGGTCCACTCTTCTTATGTAGTTTCGGTGTTTACATAGTCATAGAAAACAACATTTTTGGGGTCTTGAAAGATCGTTCAAGATGCTGTGAAAATGGCTGGCAGCTAATGAGAAAATATCGACCCACTTTTACACATTGACCTATACCGATAATATTGATACTAGGGCTGAACGATTTTGGAAAATAATGTAATTGTGATTTTTTTGGACCAATTTTGCGACTGCAATTTAGCATGTGATTTTGTTTGGGAGGGACATTTATCCTCTGCATTATAGAAGCACTAAGTCATTCCATAGCATGACCAACATGCCAAAGGATACTGTCAACATATAAACATTTCTTTCCTGCAATTTTTGAATAAAAAAGAAAAAGGAACACTGAAATTTGGCTGACCACCAGTTGTCAGTAAGAGTAACAAACTATAAAGAACAAAGTGAACAAGGGGTATTATGGAAGAAGATTAGAGCCACTGGAAAAAATAAAACCCCTTTTTTTTAATTGCAGCCTATGTGATTTAAAAACTGTATTACATCATATTGTGATGCCAGTTTCAATTTGATTAATTTTTCAGCCCTAATTGATACCAATATATATTGTGCATCCCTAGTATAGATAATCTGAATGTGTCAATATTTTGTTTTTAGATGTTTATATTTTTCTCCGCAGTACACCTGCAATGCAATCCAAACCCTCATCTAATCCTCTGATTGTTAACCACAAGGACAACATCTTACCAAATCTGTTTTTAAATCAAGCACAGGCAGGTAGAAAAACTAATTAAAGACAACTGAGCAACTGTAAGTAAATGTGAATCTCCTGAAAACACCACAGTTTGAAGAGACAACACGAAAGAGCAGGCTGTTGCTATGGTTAGCATCAGCACAATCTAACAAATACTCAATTTGTGCTTTGCTCGCACCAGGAGATTAGTCACTGTAAATAAGAGCTGAGCTGTGCCGCAAACCTCTCATGACACATCCTCATTTTTCATCCTAAAGTCTTATTACTGGAAGATCAGAGAGAAATGCCGGACAACTGTGCGAGTCGAAACTTCATCAGAGGCTGTTGGCTTGATTGAAGACCTCTCTGCAGCCATTAAAGTCACGGCGGCACTTTAGTCTCAGCCACATCGCTTTTGTTGATAAAGGTGGTACAGTAGGGGGTTTGTTAGAGGGTGAATTACCAAGTTAAGGAAGCGGGAAGATTGCAGCGGATGCAGAGGTGATAATTGAGTTTAGGTGCAGGGAGGAGGAGGATGAAAGGATATGAGGGCTGTTATGACTGCAAACGTGACACCCAGGAGGAAGGAGCCGACGAGGACCCCGAGAAAATAACCAACAGAGAGGAGTAAAGCGAGGGCGTTGGAGCTGTGTCGCCTATCCATCTGGCTGTAGGTGATGATGGTGCTGAAAGACAGATTGACACAATATAACATGATAAATAAGACAAACTGTTATGGAAGCAACGGAAGCCAATAACACAATTACAATAGAAGTAAATATAAGTGTTACTGACGGCGAACCATTAAAGCAACAACATGGTTTATGGCTCTGAAACAAGTGCAGTCATCAAAAATATTGCCCACTAGCTTCTTGGTATAAACCAGTTTTCAGCATTGTGCATAAATTCACACACTTATTATGCTGAGCTAAGCCTTAAAGTGAAATTTATTGGAGTCATTCCTGAGAATACATGGCCTTCTTAAGAAGTCAAATCCTGCCCTCAAAAACAACCCACTTTGAATTATTTGCCTCCCAGACGTCCCCGAGTAGTTAGAGGGAAACAAGGGAAATACTATTGTTATTCACAGAGACAGCAGCATCGTGCTTTTCACACCGCTATAAATATTTACTTTGCAGTGGGGGGAGGAGAGAGAGACTTCCACATCCACATGGAAGTCATTGAGTGCAGAGGAGGCCTCACAGAGAGGAGGAGAGGGGGAGGAGAAATTAGGAATGAGGGAAGGAGAGACAGAAGGGGGGGTGAAGCATGCAGAGGCAGGCACACATGTGTGCAGCTGTAGGATGACTGCATGTCTTTACACAACACAGACCCTCCTGTTTTCTCCTCTTAGACTGGGACTGTGTCAGATTAAAGCGCTGACTCAGCAAAAATAACATTGTTGTTGCACACATCTTTTAATAGCAATAAACTACAGACTGCTAAAAATGTGTGAACTACTGACAGTGTACAATGTAATATGCTGTTTTGGAGTTTGGCTGGATACACTAAAGAAACATAATCCAAATACAGCCCAAGTATCAAAAAACAAGCTAACATTAGTTTATATGTTTGAATATGTTGATGAAAACTAATATATGATGAAAAATGATCTTATGTTGTGTGTTTACCATCTGATTAAAAATCAATCAAACTATTGAGACATGTTATCACAGATAACTGGTGTTTAGCTCAAAAAAGGCCTCACTGCTAGCAGCAAACTCTTTATTTTTGTCACTCTTCAATAATAACCCTAGTTTATTTTCTACTTAAGCTTTCTGAAAAAGAGAGAGAATAATACTGTAGGGAAAAAAATACACCACAGCATGAAATTGACTTGTCGGACTGTGTACTAGCCAAAACTAGCATTTTAGCTAGTCCTGGTGATATTTTAGATCCTTATAGTAAAAGCTTGCACAATCTCTGTTTCAATATCCAGGCTAAACAACAGATTGTTAAAAATTTAACAACATAAAATAAAAGCAAAGGTTGGCTAACAATATACATAGTGCCAGTTTATTCAGTCATGTTGCAACAACATATTTTACGGTACATACACTTTAACAGGACAACAGTTGTGCACTGAGTGGTATCTGGACAGGCATAAGCAGAAGAAAGATGATTATTTAAGCCCAGTCTACTTTTCAACAGGACATCTGTAGTTAAGCTTCCAGCTTGTAAAGAGTAAGGAAAACACGACAAATCAGTATTCAAAAACAGCTTTGCAAACAAGTTTTTGAAAAATAAATGACTTTTTTTTTTTTAATTTAACACTGGCATCATTCAAAAATTTAACCCAAACAACAGAAACACATCTTATTTTATTACCTTTTACTGTTTTCTTTACTGTACATTAACAACTCTTAAGTTGTATTGTGTAATGTAATCATATATATGTTCAAATAGCGTTAATATAACCTGCATATGTGATCCAAAATGCTTTTATTTTGCCTTTACCAGTTATATTAGCAATTTGGTTGTACTTGTTGCAATGACAAATAAAGTTCTATTCTATTCTATTCTATTCTATTCTATTCTATTCTATTCTATTCTATTCTATTCTCATATGTATGATTGATTGAAAATTTACGAAACTAGTCACCTGAAAATATGTGACAAGACGCTGACATTTTGCTAGCTTACAGAGCTAGTCCAACAGCAAACAGCACCTATATTTTTGCCCCTGACTTAAATCTTTTACTCTACTTTTCAGAAATGAAAAAAAAAGTAATACATCATGACATAAAATTGATTTTGTTGAGTGATTTAACTCAGATTTATTGAGTTGAAGTTAAAACTGGCAAAACCATTATTTTGATGTACAAAAATATTGTTAAAAATGTAGCATTTGTGCTCAACTCATCCTGGGTAATGTGAAATACTTTCACTGCTTGGAAGAATTTCATGCAACAAGCTAACTTTGGCTCATGATAGATGTTTGAATATTGTTGATGAAACCCTGATATTCTATTACAAAATGTTTTTATTTGGTATCTTAACTAGGTTTATGTATGTTATATAAAACCAGATCAACCAGCAGCCTTAATATAAGTGCCAATATATCACAGATAGCTACTATTCACTAACTTGAAAAGCTAGTAGCTCAACCTTTATCTTTACCACTACATGATAGCTGAGTTGTGTTTTCTGATTTTGCTTTTCAAAGAAGAAACTACTTAGCTTTGTGTAGTTAAGGGGTGTAATAGCCAACAATACAATATTATAGCTTGTAGCAGTGACTTTTCAGATGACTGTAGTTTTATCAGTTCAGCTTGAGCTAAAACTGGCACAATCTCTCTTTGAGCTCAAGCTACCATTAAAATGGTAGATCCTCACTGTGTCAAAAATGTCTGACAAATGAACCTGTAATGCATCTCCACTTTTCAAACTGTCAGGTCAAAATGAGCGAGCGAACACCAGAACATGCCTTAATCTCATTGCAGAGGGGGAAGAATCAATCAAGCTGTCGCTAATGAGCTCAGCACACCGAAAGGGGAAAATCCATTACCCCCTCTGTGACATTAAAGACTCCACTTGTACTTCCACACTAAATTTGGACTCTAGGAGCTTGGTAAGTCAGCCCTCTAAGGGGTGTTTCTTCAGGCATCTCAGGTTGTTAGCTCCCAGGCAAGAATCTTGAGATGTCAACATAGGTCCTGGTTGAATGGTGACTGGGTCAGGGCTGCTGGAGCAGGAAGTTTAGTGCCTGTGAGAGGGCACATCACATAAGGTTGAACCGCTCTGGGAGCTTGTTAAAATTCCAGTGCCAGGACCCTGCGTGGCCCACTAATAAGGGCGCGCTTTGTGTGTGGAGCCAGAGCGACCGGCAGGCTAGCAAGCCAGTCAAGTGACAGGAGATGGCATGAAGGCCGGTCACGCCACTCCAAGAACAAACACAGCACTATCTTGACTGTTTTGTCCGGGGGAGACGTGTAAGCTTCGTTCCTCTTCACTTCAGTGTACGCGGAGACAGCAGCCACAGCGTGATCACAAGAACACTTGCTTGGTTTTCTTTCCATCTGCCTGCCTGTCTGGGCCTATTTGTGTGATCAGAGAGAGATGTTGGCATACACAGGTACGGTACATGTGATGCGTCAGTCCGTGTAAACACAACATGCACATATGAACACAAATCTTCTCATAGATCCTGTCATCCCACTTCCTGAGCTCCCTGTGTGAGTTTTTTATTTGCTAAACCATCTGTTAGCATGTCTACTTGAATGCCTTGTTCACTAGCACTGCGTGAATAGAGCAGACAACATGTGTGAGCAAGACAAACGTGTTTTGAAGCCAAATCCTGGAGAAAAGTGGAAAGTAGGGGGGATAAATGAAGCTATTAAAATGCATTGACAGTGCTTGACTTCACCATGGCTTCTCCACAGAGGTTAAGAGGAAATGATGCTGTATATTGTCTGAATCTGACTGTAGCTGCGTTAGCCGAGTTTGTTAGCAGGGATTGTGCCTCTACTCTGGCATCGAGTCTCTCCACTGAGTACTTTAATGAGATGCTGACAGCGCCAGGGGCAACTCGCTTACGCAGTCCGCTGCATAGTATCCGAGGCGCTCATGCAGTTTTTTTTGCCAATCACACCATTTCCTTAAAGCTGGCAGCATCCATCCACTCAACCCTCCCCTACACTTCCTCCCCCATAATGCCAATTGGAAGAGACTGAGCTCCCACACAATTAAACCGAGAATTATATACTACATCCTGATGGTGCAGAAAAATCCTGAGCTAGACACTTACTGAGTCAAGGAAATTGCCACGGCGTCATTCAGGACACTCTCGCCGAACAGCAGGGTGTGCAGATCCACGTCCACATGCAGCTCTGACAGCAGGCCAAGCACCGAGACTAAAAAATCAAAACAAAGCAAGCATTACTCCTGGATCACTGCAACAACATCTCTACTAAGAACACAGCAAAACCTGTCACCTCTGCTGCTCGGAACAGGAGAAAACCAGGGGAATTAATGTTAGAGTTTAACAACGAGAGCTGACAGAAAACGTCAATTCACTGACAGCTTTGAGCTTTTTGACACTCACAGCAGTCAGAGTGACTCAGGCTGAGCTGACTTTGAGTACACAGTGCTTTGATAAGGACAACACTGATTTCTGTAACAGAACAAGAATAGAACGCACGAGAAAAAGAATAGTATCACTACATTCAAGCAACGTATATTGATTCAACGTACAGCACATACAAACAAAATCATGTTGACAGATAGATTGAACATTTGAAGTTTTAAATCTAGTTTCAGTGATGTCACCCATTGGTTTTTGAAGAGGTGTAATGGTGCCTAACTATTGTTTTGATATTAGAAATGTTGACTCGAACTTACTTTCCATCAACCTGGCAAAAGACAAAGTAGCTCACGAATGAGTTACAATGAAATTCAACCCCTGTACACTGTGTCACAACTATAGACTGTAAAAAAACTGGACGTCCGCTTGCTCGGCTCGAAGTGAGGTCTCCACAGAAACTGCTCCCACTGGTGGCTGGCTGCAGTAAAGGTCAAAAAATCCGTCTTTCCAGCCATTCCAGATGGGCTGTGGTCAAACTTTAAAAAATTGATACTCCTCGATTGTTGTGGTGATTTGAAGAAAGCATTTGCCTGTCTTGTATTCAAGTCCTCTTTTTTCTGAAAAGTTTCGTTTTCATTAGTTATATAAGGTTAAAAACGAGGCTCTACGAAACGTTAACAATGATTGACAGCTGTTCTGTGTATTTTTTTCAGGGATTGTAAAATATATCAGGAGGTAGAGTCAAGAAGTGATGAGACTCCCGAAGGAAAAAAAAACGTATTATTTTTGTCACCCAGATCCACTTAGATTCTCCCAGAATCCCTCATCATCTCTCCTGTGCAGACTCTGGCTGCACAACTGCTACAATGGCTGCGCTTGTGATGGGGGTATTTTTGCTTCAAAACCGTACAATGATACACCGTCCACTCTATATACAGTCTATGGTCACAACAGGGAAAGGCTGTTTTTCCACCAGGCTGTAAACATGTTTATTTCTGCTGTAGAATTTGGCACTTAAACAAGGGAATTATGGTGCATTCAATTTATGCTTGAAAGTCAGGATTTATGAGTTTCGAAAGGAAAATTTCAATTGGATTGCCCCTGAAGGTCGGAATTTCCTACTGGGAAGTGGTGGATCCACACCAAAGTATTGCTGTTATGGCGAGTTTTTCCAAATTAAAGAAGATGATGTAGGACTGGGCAATATGGCATTTTATTTATGTCTCAATGATATTAGGCCATATCTTAATAAAGTATATATTGGAAGGGTGGGATGATATGCGAATCTCTGAATCCGATTCAATTACAATTTTTGGCGTGCTGATTTGATTCAAATTAAGATTTTTTGATGTTGATTTTTTTTTTTTTTTTTTTTGCTTTTTTAACACCAGACCATATAAAACAGTTAAATGATGATGATAATGTCTACAGATTATATCAGGAGCCATTTTTTCCCTTAAAATGCACATCACTTGAGTCAGAGAGAAATAATTCACCCTCTGCTAGAGAAAAATGATATCTTTTTTTCAAACCACTTTATAAACGAAGACTGAAATGAAGAATTAGAATTTGAAAAAAAAAAAAAGATTTTTTGACAAAGAATCCTGATTTTGATATTGTCAAACAAAAAACCCTGACATATTGATTTTTTTCTCCCACAACTAATAAATACCTTCAATATTTTGAAGTACAATCGAACCAGAATGTCAACACTCAATATTGATATTTATTATAAGTATTGATATTAATAATTATTAATTAATTTTAATAGATGAACCCCATTGACCTAACACTGTGAAAGAGAACTGTAGGCTCCAGCCTCGTCACCCCACACAGACTTATATTACACACAGTAATTTGAGGAGTGGTGAGATGATATTTTCAGCCCCCTCCTTAGAGCCTGCTGGGAGATGCTGTGAAGCTGGGGGTTGGTCTGAACTGGGAGGATAGGTTTGTGAGACAAGTGAGAAAACAGTGCAGCTTGAGTTGGTTCGGTACCATTAATACTGACTGTTTTCATAAGGGTGAAATCTTGGATTGGTTGGCCACATAATCAAGGGCAGATTTTTCAAACCATGCAAGTAAAAGAAATCAAATGACAGAAAAGCTTGATAAGATTTGTAGATACTGGAGAGACTAACTTTAAAGGTTGTTTCAATTTCCTTATCAGCACTGCTGCAGGTGTTACAGCTCTATGATAAGTGGGGAGTTTTAACACACCCAAGGTATTACTGCTGTTTTTTCAGTTAAGAGTGATAACTCGGATTCTCTGATTTTAAGAACACAGAGCAGGGATTGGCAGAGATTAGAGCTCAGATGCTGCAGCACTGAACGATCCAAAGGAAACAAGCAAAAGGAGCCAATTACAGCCAAATGTGGGGAATGCGGGCGGAGAGCTTTATGCTCTCAGTCAGGGAAGATTCACTCAGAAACACAAACAACTCTCAAGATGTATTCCTCACACAAAGGAGCTTCTTCTGCAGTGACTTTAAGTGGACATGACGATTTACACAAACAGTGCGTGTGGTTGAATCTGTGTGCGGTCACACATGTTTCTGGACATTCAAGTGACGCACATGACCGTTAGCTTTGGTTCTGAGCACAAAACTATGAAAAATGACAGAAGATAAAATCTAACCACAGGGGCTCAACTTGTGTTTTGTTCTCAGCTCTAGGAGTTTTCTAAATGGTTAAAGGAGTTCATTTCTGCTGTGGATTCTTCTCTTTTCCCCAACAATTTACATGTGTGATGAGATCCTCAAACATTTGGAGATGAATTCACTCCATTGTTACACCAGCGTGTGAATGCTGCATATGTGAAACCAAACACTGAAATTTAGAAAACCACTTTGAATGGCACAAGAACTGGAAACCAGAGAGCCAAATCAACTTCGATTTATGTCTTAAAGATTTTTCTGTTTTAATTCTTCCCAGATACCACAGCAAAAAGGGAGTGTCAACAAATAACTGGGTGAAAAAAAAACAGACATAGCAAGGGTTTAAACTCAGAAAAAAGTCCCTTGCCTGTTCTCTTATAACACCATATACACTCTACAAGGCCACTTTGGTGGTACAGGGTTGGACCCCTTTTTGCATTCAGAACTGCCTTAATTATGGGCATAGGAAACATTCCTCTGAGAGTTTGGTCCATATTGACATGATAGCATCACACAGTTGCTGCAAATTTGTTGGCTTCATACCCATGAATAGTATCTGCTGTTCCACCACATCCCAAAGGAGCTCTATTGGATTGAGATCTGGTGACTGTGGAGGCAGTTTGAGCACAGTGAACTCATTGTCATGTTCAAGAAACCAGTATGAGATGATTTGTGACATGGAGTGTTATCCTGCTGGAAGTATCTATCAGAAGACAGATCAGGGTACACTGTGCTCATAAAGGGATGGACATGGTCGGCAACAATTGGTACTAAGTGACCCACATTGTTCCAAGAAAATATCCTCCACACGTTACACCAGCAGCAGAAGCCTAAACCGCTGATACAAGACAAGATGGATCCATGCTTTCATGTTGTTTAAGCCAAATCCTGAGCCTACCATCTGAATGTTGCAGCAGAAATCCAGACTCATCAGACCAGGCAACATGTTTCAATCTTCTATGGTCCAGTTCTGGTGAGCTTGTGTGAAATGTAGCCTCAGATCCCTGTTCTCAGCTGGAGGGGGGTTCTACCTGTTGAAGCCAGTCATTGATACTGTTTATTTTATGTAAGCAATTTCCTTGAGGCGACAAGTTTTCTCTTGATCTGCTATATGGACAAGTGAATAATTTTAACCTTACTTTGGTCTTTGAAAAGTGGAAGGATTCAGTTCCAACAAATGCGGAGGCATCACTGAGCCCATCTGCATACCTTGGTTGCAATGAATGGTTACTGGAGTTAAGGTCTTTGCACACTGAGTCTGATTTTTTCGTCCAAATTTGACACATATTAAAAAGGAACTCAATTCTATGTTATGTCAATCATCTTTGCACACTAATGCTGAACAGAGCGTCATTTAAAAAAAAAATAAATTAAGAATAGGTTCAGTTTTTTGCGGGGTTTTTTTTCCCGGCTTATTTCCAGGGTAGTTTGACCATTCAGAGACTCCATAGGCTACTTGCAACATCACATTTTCACATTCTCCGACATAATTTCTGTAATTTCAGGCTGTGTCGATGATGAATATGTAGTTGTGAGTGTATGTGTGCATGCACATACCTCTAATACACAGCTGCTGCTTAGGATCAATTGCTTGATCACTGATTCCATTTTTCCCCTAACGTGAATTTTTGCAATTAATAGACAAATACAGTTATCAGATTCAGTGTGCAAGGTGTCTTTTTTTAATTTTCAGATTTAGGATCTAAAAAAGCATCAGAAAATAATGGACTCAGTGAGTGAGTACCTTTTCTGTTGCTTTTCTAACATTTTGAGCCAATCTGGTCATTTTCTCCCAGAGAACTGCTGCCCACTGGATGTTTTGGTACCACTCTCTCTTGTTTAAAGTCTCTTCAGTCACCTTTCTACACAATTTCTGATGCTTGGTTTGAACATCAGCATGCTGCCATGTGATTGGCTGATTAGATATTTGGATTAACAGGTAGATGATCCGGTGAACACAACTAGGTGGGTGTGTTTCCTTTAGTGTTTGAATAGTTATAACAAAAAGAGCTAGAGCTAGTATGTAAAATTTACTGAAGGAAACATGATTTTAGATGTTTCACAACCAGTTAAGTCACTAAAAATAACTTGATAATATATCGCTTTTCCTCCTGAGTCTCTCAAACTTCCACATTCAGTGACTGGAATGTTAGCTGAACTTGGAGGTGAGTTCCCATGAAGCGGATAAACATGGTGTGGAAGATGTTGAGCATATGAATGAGCACACTGTGCACGCAACGCACTTAGCAGTGCAGGGCGGCACTGAGTGACAAGCAGGATACTGACATTGACGAGGCGCTGATGTGCCCGTCCGCTCTGTACCTCCTGTCAACACAAGTATCTCCTTCTGCAAGCTGCAGCATTGTTGGCTCTGTGTCTCCCGATACTGCAGATTAGATTAGATTAAAATTACATTGCGGTGTATCCCTGAAGTTGAGCTTATTGCTTGATATATGATGGATGAGATAAAATCGATAGGAAAGCGCTGGCTCAAATGCACCACAAGGGAAACCAGGCAAAACAAAATTATCATATAGCAAGAAAAAGAATTTTGGATGAAGGGATAGAAATCTTCTTATCTCTCACACGCACACGCACACACACACACACACACACACACACACACACACACACACACACACACACACACACACACACACACACACACACACACACACACACACACACACACACACACACACACAAACATACACACCCAAACACAGAAAGTCAACTGTAACAATATAAAGTTACTTTTTAAATTATTTAAGTCCCACAGCAAATTGGGTTTTAAAGCAGAATTGACAAACTTTAAGCTGTTTGCAGTAGACCAGTGTTTTCTTAAATTTCATCAAAAAATGCCACTTTCCATGACTAGTGCTGTCTCAAAATGATCTGTTCCCCTCATGACTAGCATTTTGGTACTTAATAGAGAATCTTTTTGCTACAAACGTAATGTTTATACAGACACCAGCTTCTTGCAGCATTCCCAAGAATCTTTTGAGAGTCTGTTTGAGGGTCTAACAACACCCAAGCTCCAGCTTTGTCACAGTAGGCACGGCATTTTCTCATGAGACTGCCTCATATTTGAATGAATCCATCCTGCACTCCACACGTTGCAGGTTTCCAGAGGCAGAAAGAGCAAAGCAACCCTGGAGCATCACTGAGGCACTGCTATGCTTCACTAGCCCCATTTACCATGCAGTCCGGTTTAGATCAGTACTGCGTGGTATGGGTTGGATCGGTTAGGCCTGATCCTGTTTGTGTTTCCACAGCCGACAAGGCCTCTTTGTGGTAGGCAGTAGTACCTATAGAAGTCAGGTACCGATAGTCAAGTCAGTTGCATAATGCCGTTACACCACAGCAGCTCGACGGTGTACCAAGTCAATAAATCCAACGAAGAAGAAAAACGTAACACAGCTAACAAAGAGTTAGGTGTTTTTTGGGAGAGTTTGTCTGTGAACAATATAACTCAAAAAGCACCAAACGGATCTTAATGAAATTTTCAGGAAATGTTCAAAATGGGATAAGGAAGAAGTGATCCAATTTTGGAGGTGATGTGGATCACCACCTGGATCCAGGATTTTTTAAAAGGATTCTTTATCATTGTGAGATGGGGTCATTTTCACCATATGTGTGTATAACCCCATAATTTATGGTCAAATTCCTTTGCAAAACAATACAAGACAAAGTCACGATAATTTCTGACGGATGTAAAAGTACGATCCGCATCCTGGCAATATTCTAGATATTAAGATCCGGAATATAAAACATGTACTGGGTCATCATAACTTTCAACACTGTCAGGTAACAAATCATCCTACAAACCTGCAACTAACACCAAATTGTAGCAGACAGTCTGCTGAAAGGAAGTATAACATTAAAGTAGCACTAAAGTGTCACATGACAATCATAATATAGTTGGTGGAGAAGTACAGCTGCTGTTGTCGTTGTTGGTAAGTGACAATTCTTTTCCACCAATCAACGGTCTGTAGCTTCACTTTCTTGGATCAGATCTGTTTAGTCTGGTACCCCAACAGAAGGGTACCAAAAAGTGGGATTGTTTGTCTTGGTTATTTGGGGATCTGTTCTGGGATTAGTCAGTAGAAATGCCATAAAATTCATGCTGTGCTGAGACGAAGCGAACTGAACTGGTTGGTGGAAACGGGGCTAAAGAAGGGCAACATATACTTCATATTTCCTCCTGCAGTTATACTTCTCATCCAACAAAAAGTTCCAGAAGTTGAACGGCCTTAAACATACTAGAGCAGACTTTTCTTATGCACACGGCTCAGTAATAGTGTGTGACTTGGGGTTTGAATACAGAAAGTTTTACTGATTATTATCCCCTTTAAAGTGCAAACTGAAACGTTGATGCCTGCTGTCACCAAGTCTTATATCAAGATTGTTGCAGTCACTCAAGGGTTTTTGAGGTTGTCGCCAACTTACTTGCAACTCTGTGTCTAGGAACTTCCAGCACTTTTGAGGTAGGCTCATTTCAGTTTACTTGTTTGTGCAGGGCAATGATAGCTTCTCTTAACTTTTTGGACAGCTCTGGTGACCATACTTTAACATGCAATCATCATGGAAAAACCCCGTTGGACATGATTCAACTAATCATGGGCTTTATGAGATGACACCTGATTTTGGAGTGTGTTCTGTTAAGCCGCGTTTCAACTGTCTCCTCTCTGAGAAGAAGCACTCTCCGGTGTCTGGCAGCAAACATTGAGTAAGAAAAGACAAATATAACAGTGAAATAGTAACAACTGTAGAATACTAAATGTTAACATTAACAACTACAGCGTTCCACCTGTTGAGGCCAGAATATATAAAAAAAACAAATCTATAAACCTGAGTTTAATTTGTGTTGTGAATAATGACTCCATCATGTTAGTAGTGTTTGGTCACCTAGTGAACACAGGTCCATGAGGACAAAGCCATGGTACCAGCAGACTGACAACAAGCGCAGTAGCAAGACAGCAGCCTCTGGACTTGTTGTGACAGATCTGGCTCTTTGGTCTTTGACAGGTTTAAAGCTTCTCCTGGTCTGGAGAAAATCCTTTATCTGGAGAGGGTGAGGTGGGCCCTGAAGTCAGGAGCGTTCCATCTCCCTGCACCTACTGTATAATGCCTGACTGATGACAGCATGGCGTGCGGCAGTCACAGTGCAAGACGGGGAAAAAAGGAAGGAAAAAAAGAGCGTCCACCACCATGCACACACATACTCTCATGCACAGGAGGGTGCGGGTTGGCTGGGTTGTCATGGCAACCCACGTCCTACAGCTGTCAAGTGTTCATCAGTTTCCACAGCAACACCATAAGGTGGAAAGAGTAGACAATTATTTCAGACATAAAGGGTCGGATGGAAGCCTTATTAGGTCAAATTACCCGGCTGCAGAGGTTCAGTGGAGGCAAAGCTTGCGGCCACGGCAGTCAGAGAGCGTGGGATTTGCTCGTTGATTCGACCAAATTAGGCAGACAGAGCAGATTACAGTCAACAGGGAATTACTATAATCTTCAAAGCTAAGCGCAAAAAGTGCTGAATGTTAGGGCAGTGACGAGGACACAAACACACACAAGACTGAGGCAGAAAAAACACTTCCTGTCGTGTCACAGGTAGTTTCCCTTTTTGAAACTGCTCTATATCTTACAAATCAGAGTTTGTGAGTGTCAGGAAAAGGTCTCTTCGAAGTCAACACTCATTTTTGTTTCACATGTTAAAAATCCGAGTATGTCTGCCTTTTACAACGATGGCCTTCCAGAAGTAACACAAATAAGAGCTGTCAGAGAAGTTACGCTACGTGTTGATGTGTCATTTTTAGTCGTAAACCAACATCTGAAAAACATCCAATATTTTGACACTTGCATGAGGCCAAAAGACTGATGGGTGACCCAAAAATGACAGCTGAGATGTTTGGGCTCCTCAGACGCAGTTTTGTGTTTTCTGACTGTCAGTTTCTGTTTTCACAAGTTGTTAAATGTTGATCTGTCCAAACATGCAGTATAACACGAGTGAAACCAAGAAGTGGATAAACAGCAAAAACTGAAATCTAACCAAGTTTTTATATCCTACTTTTATTCAAAACTGTTTCATTGGATTCCTAAATTGCTTGTAAAGATTAAAAAGCACACTACCAATGGGTTAAGAAAATTGACTAGTTTCGTGTGCCAAGACATTATTCTTATTTAAAAAAAAACCTGACAAGCAAATTCTTCTTTGTTTTACCACGTTGGCAGATTTTTTTCCAACTATTTTTTCTTCTCTTTACAGGCAATTCAGACTTCATTATTGCCCTTTAATATCTTGAGTTGACACAGTTTTAGATTTTGCCCATCACTTAGGACTTGAAAACTTTGTCAACATCTGCTACAATCTGCTTGTGAAAGGCGCTTGGTGCTCTCAGCCCAGCGCAACTCTAAATCTCTGGCCAGACTTTTCTCCTCTGCCAAAATAGTGAAGTAAATTATCTAACGTCATAGGGCCAGCAGTCTCTTTCTACCTTAAGAGATGTCTGAAGACTCATCTGTTCAAGGAACACTTAGGCCCTCAAGCTGACCCTTCACCTCTTTGTCCTCAGGGGTAGAATAAGTCAGAAGGTCTCAGACCCAGCTCTTAGTGAATATTTAACAGTGGTTATTGAATGTTGTCGAAGGTTGAACGATATTGTTGCAGTAATTTTAAAGGTCCCATATTATGCTCCTTTTCTGCAGTTTAATATGGATCAGTGATGTCTTCATGAAATGATAGTTACATGTTTTGGTCCAAAAAGCTAATAAATCAAGCACAGCAGCATTGTTTCCAGGCTCTCATAGCCCCTCTGTTCAGAACGCTCTGATTTAGTGGGCGTGACCTTCATATGTAAATGAGCCACCGCTGATACCGCCCCGCTCTTCAACGTCACTGAGAGCGGCGTCACGAGCCCCGAGTGCACAATGTTTAGAAAACAGCTAAGCTAGTTTACCGTAACATTACAGGCTAAAACGACCGCAGCTTAAGTTAGCATCCTGAAGCTAACACAGAGACAGGGGGGACACTGAGGAAAAGCTCTGACATCTGCTCCACAGCACACAGCATTTGAAATACTCACATTTCCAGGGTCCGAGGTTTGTTGGCGGATGGTTGGTAATGCACCTGGATTCAGGACCAGTCTATTTGCTAGCCCTCTTTTGTACTGTCCAAAGTTGGAAAAGCAGTCAGCGGTGAAGTGACTAGCACACACATGCACAGTTTTACTGAGTGTAGCTGGAACATTTCCTTGATAAATGAACTCTAGCCACTTAGTCTTGTCTGCTTCCAAGATGGGAAGCTTGTGCATGAAACTACGTGGCTGTTTAGAGCCAAAAACAAAGCAGTGATGGCTCTTCAACTTTGGCATTCTCCTCCCCGCGGGGAGAGGGTTCAGGAGTATCTGCTCTGGTGGACCAATCAGGTCAGACTTGCTCCTGATTGGTCAAAAAAGGGAATTGCTGACGTCGGCAAATCCCAAAAATCCAAACACCTTGTTTTAGGTCAGGATTTTACATTCACAAGCACTACTAAGTACAGGTTTTGTCATTAAATATCACATTTTGTGGGCTGGAAGGAAAGCCAAAGACCCACAAATTTCACTAAAAGACTTTATAAGTGATTTTTGCATAATATGGGACCTTTAAATGTGGTTAGCAATGGCTAAATTGTTTTCAATGAAGAAAAAACACTTGTTGCACTTGATGGCAGCACCTGCAGCCAAATAACTTAAAGCACTTTGGTGCACCAATGAAGGTTTTCCCTTCTGTCTAATTCTTGCTTGTGTTGAACTCCTTTGGACAAAAGCGTCTGCTAAATGAAACTCTAGAATTGTAGAATTGTCGTACATGGCCTTCAGTTTTATTGCAACATCCAGTTCTACACTCGACTAGTCCCATCGCCATGGAAACCCACACCACAATAGCTAACTTCCCCTCCAAAATAAGAAACATGGATACAAAACAGTTTTTTCATCACTAGACTACAACAAATCCAACCTCATAACCATTGGCCCCAAGTCCCTCACAAATCCTGCTCTGAGTTTTAGTCTAACAATCCATAACTCAACCCAATCCCCCTCACCTCTCCACTGCAACCTTAGTGTCATTTTTGACAGCAGCCTTTCCTTTCAACACTATGTCCCCCAGCTTACTAAAACAGCCGTCCTCCCACTCAAAAACACAGCCTGCAATTGTGTAGTGTCTTTTTACCGCTGCTCTACTCCAACAATAATGCTCCAAATATCACATTATACTATTGCAGGCAGGTTGCATCATCTGCTCACCTAAGTCTAACTGTTTTCCATTTCACTCTAAATTTTTGGAGTAACTGCCAATGAGTGAATCAAATAAGGGCTCCAACAGTAATTTCATGCTATTTTGTTCCTTTTGGCACACCATAGTTAAGCACAGTGTCTTAGTGCTTCCTGCTGCTATGAGGGAAAATAACATCTGAACTTCACTCTAAAAAACTACCGTACAGCTAAGGGGACACATGAAGAGTGATATGGACTTTGTGTCGAACAGAATTAAACTGTCATTCAGGCAATTCAGTTGTTTGAATTCTGGAATTTAATGAGCAAGTTTAAAAACGTGATAAATCAAGATAAACTACTGAAATTCAGTGATATAATGCCATTTAAAAAATACTTAGCGTTCTTTATCCAAGCAAATGTCAGAACTTGAACAATTATTCAGGCATCATTTCAAGTTCTGACACTTGAAATGAAAAATACCGTCTTCACATCAGAGAGCCCCTCAAAATAAGAAAATAAATAATGAAATACAAACTCAGAGATGAAAGGAAAGACTGCAGTGCCATCCCAGCCATGAAATATTCTGCCTTTTGAAAAGTTAAGTGAAGGTTTCACAACCTCTGGTAACCAACCCCGAGGCGAGAGGATGCACCACAGCAGGTGTTCTTCTACTTTGTGACCTGAACCGTGAGCCTTATTCTGAGGCTGATAAGAACAGGTTTGATGGCTGCAGAGCTGCAGAGCGCTGCACAAATCCAAGAATTTAAGTTAGAGACAAGGGAAAAAGGTCATTATTGGGGAAAGGAGTCACATGTTAACTTTTTAATGTATTTCAAGTATTTACCTAGGGGTCTGTTGTCATGATTTTGTTTGAAAACATCAAAAGTTTTGATTTCTTTGGAAGTGTTTTTGATTTTTATTGGGACATTTTGTGAACTCTCAGGACCTTTTGCCCATAATTGTTTAGGGAAAATTCTAAAAACTTCACCAAAATAGTCAACAAAAAAAATTCTGGATTGTTAAGTAATTTTCTGAACAATTTGAGAACTTGTGGAAATATCCAACCAAAATTTGAAGATATTAAGTTTGGAGAATTTTTTTTTTTTCCAGAATTAAAGAATAAAATGTGTCCAGAAATTTTGAAACTTTGTTTTTTTTTAAATGACAAAAGATACATTTTAAGAAATGTTAAACAGAAACAAAATTTGCTCTTTTTGAACACTTGTGAATGGAAGTTAGATTGTCTTGTTTTAAGTTATATTTTGGATTTTTTTTTCCAAAAAGTGTGCAAAATTTCATTGAACTTTTGGGGATTTTTTTCATGGAACAATAAAACTTAATTACGCATGTATAAAAACATTTTTTTGCCATTTAAATTTTGCTGAAACCTGAAATTTTAAAATAACATTTATTAAATGGAAAAATCTATAAAATCTATTTTTGGATGTCTCCTGCAGAAACTACTTTTCTGAGAAACATTTTAAACTTACAAGAAACTTTCTCTTGGAAAGATCTTGTGTAGCTATTAGAAAAGTTTTCTCTGTCTATGAAGCTTTTGTGACACTTTTATGAACCCACCACTAACAGGTTGGAAGAAATACTGATGCTACTTTAGGATGATGACATCAGATTTAAGAATACAGGGTGAGACTCAAAGAGCTAAAAGAGATTGAAATCCTTTTTGTGCTGTCAAATTTCTTCTTTTCTCAAAACAAAACCATGAGAACTGGGTTTATCACATATCTCTGCTTTGCTCTTGAATTCTGTAAAAGCAAGGAGAGGGGAAAAAATCTATTTCCTTCAAAGCTTAGTTACCAGGTCTCCAGATCCCTGTCGTATTAGTTAGTATGTGAATAAAAGCACTGACACAATGAGTCTGCAACATGTGCAGAGAGCTGCCAATCTAAGCTTTTGGCATGGACTAAAATCTGTGACTGTCAAAATTTGTTGAAAATGATCCTGCAAATGTGTGAAAGTAGCCTGTTTCTGCTGGTTTTGCCGCTTCCAATGCAAATTTCCAAATGGGAGATAGGGACAGAGGAATCTAAATGGCCTCCTCTTAGAAAAGCAGAGAGCCGGCTCTATATTTGGACAGCATGAGATGGAGGCAGCCAAGAGGCCTTGGCGTTTGGGCCATGGATGCATTGCAGTGTGATTCTTATCAAAGTGATGAGGTCGCTGAGGTCTGGAGAGGAGGAAGCCACACCAGTGTGACTGACGACTGCAACATAACAAACAGCTCCTCCTCATCAGCCACTTGTTGTTAAATGTAATCCATCAACAAATGAGAACATCAACAGGAGCGCTGTGGCAGCATGCAGGATGTCTTATGACATCCCACTTGACTGCTCTTGAAGAACACAGATAATGTTCAGTTCCACTTGGGGAAAAGGTGACACGAATTCAAAGCAGCCACTGAGAGGGCATTGTGACTTTGCTCCTGCCAGCAGCCTCGGCCATCAATCTGTGTTATCTTTTACAATGCAAAAGTATGGAGACAGAGAAAGGGATGAATGATCACAGAAAAAAAACAAAGCCAAAGCATTTTTCTCTGAGGTATAGAAATTTGAGCTGTTTTTGTGAATAGCACACATCCCAAACTGTCACTTTTAAGCATATTTGGAGTGTTAACTGCAGGTTTTTTTACCATAAAAATTAATAACACTTAATCGTCACCGCGCTAACAGTTTTCATTATCATTGCATTTGGAGTCCGTCATTACTTTTTATGGCTCATTTGTTTGTCAGTGACACCAAACTGGTTACGTCTGCAGTGGATTTTTTACTATTTTTGTTCCTGCAATTGTGTGGATTGTTTATTTATGTATAGGGCTGCAACGACCAATTGATAAATTTGATAAAAATCGATTAGTAAAAGCGTCGGCAACATTTTTCCATAACTGATGCACTGTGCTGCGTCATTGCTGTATTAGTTTGTCTTCGGTCTCTCTTCTGTTTATTTGTCTTCTTCCTTTCTGTCAGATAAATTAGTGGTTGGCAACTAGCTGAAGGCGCATTACCGCCACCTCCTGGACTGGAGTGTGGATTACCTGGGCTGCTGGGCTGTATGCATCACTTGTAAACAGATTAGCGAAGGAGGAGGAGAAGCCGAACCGCAGGTGAGGGCAACGAGTAAACACGGGAATTATGGCAGATCATAGAAGCCGCTGGTCCAAACAAAATACTGAGTTTGGGAGTATTTCACGCTGAGTAAAAGCACACGGTGTGTTAATAGACAAAAATGGCCTTGCATGGCACGGTAATACAGACTGCAATGATCCAGCACTTAAAACAGAAACAAGTTTGGGCTCATTGATGATGAGCCGGGGACCTCAACAGTGAGGTGAGTAGGTACAAAATTCCACATACACTCTTTTTATATGTTGTGAAATGCATGGTTTGTATTTGAGGACTTGTTTTGTCTTTTTATTAAATCATCATCCTATTTGAAAACCACAAGGAGTTCATTAAACTAACGTTAGCATTAGTGTTAGCTGCTACAGATCCTGGTGGGGCAGAGGGGGTGAACCGTTTGACCTGCAGGTGAAAAGACTGAGGACACATTTTTATTTATTTGCCTTTTTGGCCCACTAAGTTCAATATATTTTCTGTTATTTTGCCCATACTGTTGATTCTTTAAGTTACAACATATTCATGTCATTTACACTTTATAAGTGTAGCATCTGGTCAGCTTAAACTACGTTTATATACGTTGATTCTTTGTATATATCATTACGCAAACGATGGTCATCAACTAAAATAACAACGCATGTTTGGTTTTGCGAATTTTACTATCATGCAGCCTGTAGCATGTTGATGCTAGGCCTGAAGTTTCCCTGCGGGCTAGGGAGAAGGAGGTGAGGATGACGTGCTGGTACCGCGGTGTGAGCAAAGTGGGGACAGCACCGACCTGTCCTTCCATCAATCGTTATGGGGATCCATAACAAGATCTATCTCCAATGAGATGGATGAGCCAGCTAACCCAGCCAGAGGGAATTCCAGAGGGCAAAGTAGCATCATGCTATTCACAGAGATTTGGCTAATGGTGCTAACACCAGACACTTATGGCTCATGGCTTTGGTTGGAGGCTGTGGGTGTGTGCTGCTGCTGGCACTGAGCCGAGGAGGAGCCCAGTTTAAATGTAGTGTTTACTAACAAGTAACGAAAAGTCCTGGCTCTTTTCTATCATAACACTACATGTACTTTCTCTTTTCCTGAGGAAATTCTATCAGTCTCTTCTTGTCTTTTTTTATTTTGAAGTAACTGCTTTGATTTCAGCGCAGGATGTGTGTACTTTTGTGACGTCTGAATGTCTGATACTTTGGAGAAATACATGTACCAAAATCAAAACCCAGAAGCGGCAGAGATGAGAAATCTGCAGAGACTCCAACACATCATGCATATTTCATACCTTTCAACTCTTTTTTTACTCTAACTCATTTGTATGTGTTGACTTAGGGCAGAGTCTTTTGATGTGACTATATATTCGCAGCGAGTGTGTGTGAAACATTCTTGGGAATATTTCTGACAGTTTTTGCGCCTGTCAAGAGGCAAAAAGTGTTGAAAATGAAGTGAAGTTTCATCTATAGAGTTTTAAAAAAGATGTGACAGGAATTTTTCTTGTGGGTCCACTACCTGGGTCAGTCGCAGACAAAATGGCTCCAAACAGCATGCAGTCAGTGAGGGAGAAGTCTCCATCTGCTGCGCGGCCAAGCAGCACCATCAGTCTGGTGAAGCCGAAGACGCTGGCCCTGGGATTGAGTACAGACGGACAGAAAGACACACTCTGAGGTCATTAGGAAACGCCACCTAGAGCAGGCGTAGCAGCCATCTATCTAACCACAGCACAGCAGGGCTTCCCCCAGAGTCGTCTGGGTAATGGGGCCAGACGCTGGCAGCACGGGCTGACCTGCTTCTAAGCAGAGGCTGCTTATCACAGGTGGACGTGTGGGTCTATTTATAGGTGTGAGGGAGTGAAAAGCATGTTTGTGAGGACAAAAATAAAACAGAGGAAGTATGTTTTCACCAACCCTGAATAAAGCCAAATATCCCAGAATGCACTTCTGTATGTCCTTCCTTGCAAAAACTTCAGACATTTGACCCAAAGTGTGCTGAAACATCTACTCAGCATTCAAGTGAGTCCAGCTCCTGACTGGCAAAGGATGTGTGTTAAGTACTAATCCTGTTACTGTGAAGCATCCCATAATAATCAGTCTGCCAGCGTGTCTTCCTGGGGACCTTTCTGTCCACTGGCACAACTGTGTTACCATAGAGATGGCACACGACCTGTCCCTGAGGCTGAGATTTTCAAGTAGTGCCTGCAGGTTGGGTAACTAAGCTGTCGTATTTATGTATCTTTAAGGGAGACTGGAAGTTATGGTAATGATGTTCAGTGTGTGTCTGTGTGTGTGTGACACAGACACACTTAGAAACACTCATACACACACACTGGAGAAAAAGAAGTGGATGTACTCTGTCAACTGACTCAGAAAGGCTCCCTCACTCCCATGACACTGTTTTCCCAACGGGATAAAGCAGACTCACTAACAAGGGACGGGATTGGTCAGGTCTGGTGCCTTCGCATCAAAGAATGCGCACGTGACTCGACATGTCAAACCCTGCTTTGCATCCCCGGGGAACGGGGGAGAGTTTGACAAAGGGTGCTCCAGGGGGGGGGGAGGACTAATGTTTGAGAGGCAGGAAGGAGGGGAGGAGAGGAGATACAACATCTTTGACTCTGCGTTTCTGAAGGTTGAAGGAGCCCAGAAGGTTCAGAAGAAACGCCCCAGGGGCATTATCCTTTACTATCAGCGGAAAACATTCGGATCTGTTGACAATGAAGTTAGTAAGAATCAAATTATGTGCTAAATCACTGTATACAGAGTTGAGTCTACTCCCTGTATTTCCAAAACAGCATTGTAAAAACTGAAATCTAAGCAAGTGTTTGTCTTATTTTGATAAAAGTTGTCTCATTATATTAATATGAGCCACATTCACCTGAAAAGTCTGGAAAAATAACTTATTTCAAGATAATAAGAAACAAAAATTTACAGCCGTTTGCTTGTATGGGGTGTAGTAACACATCATTCTTATTTCAAGACAGTTAAAAAGCAATTTTTCTTTAATATCCTGAAATGAGACATTTTTTCTGGATTGTGAAGTGAATGTGGCTCATATCAAGTCAATCAGGCCAATTTTACAAAAAAATAAGACTTTAACACTTGCTTAGATTTCAGTTTTTGTTGTGTAAATATGTTTTATTTGAGGTAAAATGTTCATAAATCTAGAAATACTGCATTTTTTTTTTCATTTTTTTTAATTATTAAGATCACAGTTGGATATTATGCCATATTCACCCATGAAGTCGTGTATTGTTGGATGCAAAATATTGAATGTTTTATGATGTTTTGAAAGTTGTTATGTAATCAACATCTGTTTATTTTTCCCGCTCACATAGGATGCTGGAGCCTTTCAGTAAACCAATAAAACCGTCTTCGAGGTTATTTTACAGCCTTATGTGCAGCAAATTGATGCATCAGTTACAACTAGTTTTCCTCCAAAGAGAGACAGTGCCATCTAGCTTCCAGAGCGGGAATAGCAACACTACAGATGCAGTAAGTTGTACAGATGGTGGATTCTTTATTGACATGTGATTGTTGGATGTGTTTAATAATCCTTGTTGTTATTAAACTATAGCGCTTTTCACATAGTTCCAGGGCCCTGTTTTTTCATTTTTTTTATTTACAGACAGTTGAAAGTTTTCATTATATACATGATCATTTTCCAACACTTATTCATTAAAATAAGTATACTACGTTAAATTATGTCTTTTGATTTAGACAGAACTACACTTTTATTTTTTTCTTTTACTCCTTACGATTTTCCCTTTTCCTTTCTTTGATATAGATTTTATAAATACAACAGTGAATACTGACAGCATTAACATAAAATGAATAGTAATTCACAAAACTGAAATCATCTTCTACCGACAGAATATTCCATGTAATTACTGATATAAATAGATATTATATAGAAAACATGTATTAAAAAACAACTATACAAAGAATAAAATAAACAACACTGTAATATAAATAGGTAAATATTAGAAATGTATAGATACATACAAATACATCTTCACATACACACAGACACACACTTACACATATTCACACTCCCACACATTTGTTTTTGTATTTGTTGATAAAAAGAAGAAGAACCGTTTTTTTTTATTTGTGCAATCAAAACTAACTAGCGCCATTTGATTTATTTACTAGAAATAAATCAGTAATAAATATATTTAGATAAACCTGTGCTGTCCCTGCTATGGCAAAAAGGCCTACTGGACCAATGTGTCGTGTACTAAATGGGATTGGGAAACTTGGAAAGCTAAAAAAGACAGGAAATGTAGCAGGGTTAAGGCCAGGAATGGAACCACTGACCGCTGCTATGAGGACTATGGCCTCTGTATATGGGGCTGAAAGCGCATGTCAGCCCTGATTTTTTTTATATAAAGCTATGTCCCAATTCAAGGGCTACAGCTTAAAAAACTTAAACTGAAAATCTCACAAAAATCAGTGAATTCTGTTGTGCATGGTGGAGTTTTGTGAATCAAAACCACTGGCGTCAGATCGTACAAAACTTACAATCACAGGTGTTCTTTTACTTCTAAACCTTGAGTGTTTTGTTGTGTTTTTAATATTTTATTTCTGTGTGACTGATCGAGAAAAGAGCTTACCCTGTGATGACACAACTGATAATGGTGCCCAAAAAAGCGAATGTCACAATCGATCCAAGATTCTCACTGAATCTCCTCTGGATGAGAAATGAACAAAACCAGTGAGGTGAAACAAACACATATGTGACACATGATATTGTACATGCACAGTCCTTTAGTGGTTCAGGACTATAGTAGAGAAGTCTCACCTGATTAAGGGTGTACGCTCCATGGAAGATGATGGGTGGCAGGAACAGATTGAAAAGGAACTCGGGATCAAAGGTCTCCTGTAAAGAGATAGAGATGTTGTGCTGCTGACTGACTGACAGGACTCTGCAGGGAGCAGGAGGACTCTGTTTACTGACTGTGACAGACTGACACATAGACACACACATTGTTCAGTCTAGCAACTGTGTTTTGACAGACAGGCAGAAGTACTTTAAACTCTTTGGATTTCATTTCATAATAGTCTCCAGGCACCAACACGATACTACTCACTTTCAAAACAAACCAAAATATTTTTTAAAAAAGTGCTATGAGGTTAGAAAGAAAAATGTCACTATGTAGCAATCCAGGTTTAGGAGCTTACGTCAGAACTTTACTGATGCTTCTAAAGGTAAAGTTCTAAATCCGTGGTTCTCAACTTGTCTGCCTCAAGGATCCAACATCACCCCCTATGACAGGCCGCGACCCAAATCGAGGAAAAAAATTCAACTTATCAAATTTATTCAATAAAAGATGGTGCAGTTTGAACAGTGTTCCACCTGATGAGATGCATGTATGTTCTTGCTCTGAACACAAAGAAATAAGAGACTTTTGTGACGTCCTAAGGTCTTCAAGTTGTCTTCTCTTTGAGGGAAAAGTTATTTTTTTTCTTCCCAAATGATGCTTAAGTTTTGACAGCTCAATAATTTCCCTTGCCAACACCTGGCTGCACAAAAAACCGAGGTTCTTGTCCTCCATTATTACCAGTACATTAAAATTCGTATTTAATGTCTCTGCTGCCGCATTTGCATTTTGCTGTGTTTATTTCCCATTATGAACTTGCATGCTCAGTCCAGAATCGCATACTTCTGCACTTACATTCACTATTTTGAGTGCAAAAATGCATTCACACTGACGGTAAAGAAAAAATAAGGTGCACTTTGATTTCTCAGCTGACCCACTCAAAATACTAAAAAGAAAGTTAAGTGTGTAACAGTGGTCACTTCACTTTTAATACTGGCTATATTGGCCATGTAGAGGAAAGGGCAGGAACAGATCAAACAATGGTTGATGGATGTAATCCATGAAAAGCAGAACACCTATGAACAGTTGTAAAATGTGACTGTAGTTTTTGCCAGGTGCTAAGCTGCAATGTTTGATTTGAGACAACACTATCCCCATAAGATTTTGTGCACTGTTCCAGTAAGTGCAGAGCATACACAGTGCACTTTATGCAACTGTATTTGCTAGTGCTGTAAGGCGATTAAAAAATAAAAATCCAATTAATTACAGGATTTGTAATTAATTGATCTAATTAATTGCATTTTAATTTCATATCTTCTTAAGGTCCCCAAATAAAGAATTTGAGTTCTGGGACATTACAAAATTGTAGTGCATGACTAATCAAATGAATACACAAAGAAAAGAAGATTTGTAAATCCACATTTTTTTTTCAGCTGGCCAACATTTAAATGTCTGTGTTTACTGCCATTGACGTACTGCATCTTTAGAAGTAAATACGTTTTTCAGTGGGGGAGGCAGGATCTGGCGGAGCTTGTCAATCTAAATCCTGCTTGCAAACTACAGTGGGTGAGAGCAGTGCACTCTTTGAATGAGAGTTTAGCATGGATATGAGGAAAAGATGTGAGATGACAGCAGCATAGCAAGACGTTGCAAGTCAGAAAAGTCCAGGAAGGTCATGCTTGAGCTGAGCATGTGTGGTGGTAGTTCAGAGAGAAAGAGCGGCACGATCGTGAGAAAAGATGATGATTGAGAGGACCAAAGGATGAAACGTCCGAGATGAACGCGATAAAAAAAAAAAAAATGTTTTGTCTCTTTTTAGGATCAAAACCAGGAAGCGAGACATAAAAGAAGAGAGTCCACTCTTCTTGGGTAGTTTACATGGCCATAGAAAACTATAATTAGGTCTTGGTAGCAAATGAGTTAATCATGTTAATTTTTTTCAACACATTAATTAATTAATCTAACACATTAAAGTGACAGCCCTAGTATTTACATAAGTATGCAATTTAGAATACAGCAACAGTTACTTTGATGGTCTTCTTCTATAGTGTGAAATGAATGGGGCTACTTAGCATTACACAGAATTTAGCTTTTTTCTCCCGAGCAAAAGCTAGCGACCCACTGAAAACAGGTCAGCGACCCACTTTTGGGTCACAACCCACCAGTTGAGAAACACTGCCCTAAATGGTTATCAGTTATCTTGTTACACATTTATTTTACAGCTAAGAAACAGTGAAAAATGTTGGCTATTGTAATGTAAAAGTGCTTTAAATGATCAGGAGAAAATATAGAGCTCCACATAAACTCAGTCCATTTAGAATTTATATGTTTTGTTATGGTTATGAAATGAAAAAAACTCTTCTCAGCAGTAAACTTTGAACCTCTAGTCAAACCCCAAGACTGTGCTTATAGAAAGCTGCTGGTATAATCACTGCATTACATTAGCATTTTGTCTGTGTGCAATGACTCAGACTTCCAGGCTTGATTAAAGCAAAGCATAACACTAAGTGAGGAGCCTAACTGCTGGTGTCAGTCTTCAGCACAGAGGCTCCCAGCATTCATTAGAATAGGAATAAGCATGTAGCGTAAGCATGGCCACACGTGTACAGACAACAGATTGGGTAGAATCCATCTGCAAACATGATAAAGCTACCTTTAATGCAGACAGCAAGCAAAGATTGCGGGGCATTTCTTTTTTACATACTGTGCACGTTCTGTGTCTGTTCCTCATCCGAGCCAATATAGTGCAACACAAGCTGCTCAGAAAGGTAGCCTTTCATGTACTTCATCCTTGAATCCTTTTTATGTCTATTGTGGGTGCGTTCTGAGGATCAAACAGCAGTGATATTCGATTCAGATCAAAATAATGCTGCTTTTTTTCTGCAATTTCAACATCTCAAAAAAGTCTCATTAGAGAGGTAAGAGTTACATTCACATCCAGTTGTATATCAGTCCAAAGAGATAGAGATGAGGAGATGAGGAGAGAGTGCTTACTGAGCTTAGACTGTGATCCCAGAGTTCTAGGGGTTGCAAAAAACACTTAAATTTTGGTTGACTGAGGTTTGGTTTGTCCTTTTTCTTCTAAGATACATTTTTCTTTAAAACTACTACAAGTATCTTTTGAATGAATGACTATTTTCTGTGTATATAAAATAAAATGTGTAAAAATAAAAATATTTCTTTCACTGTATGAATAAATAAATATATTCCAAACAAATAGATGTATAAAAATATCTTTTTTCTCTCTGTTTATAGAAATAAACATCTTTCTACCTCTCTTCACATATGAGAGCATAAATATCCCATTATCTCTCTGTATACATATATGAATATCTTTCTTACTCTCTTTATAAATAAATATTTTTCTGCTGCAGTATAAATAAATAATTTTTCCTCACTCTCTCTGTCTATAGACTTTCTTCTTGCTACACACTCACACTTCTCTCTCTTCTTTGCCCGTTTCTTGTAACTTTGTGTCTCTTTTTTTGTAATCTTTGTATTTGGAGTGGATCATTACTTTGTTTGGCTCATTTGTTGGTCATGGACACCAAACTTTTTGTGGATTCAGCGATATTTTTACTACTTTTTCTCCTGTGTTTGTCTGGAGATCCTACATGTAACCATGGCTGCATTGTTTACATGTGAACTCAGCTGTCAGCAGCCTGTAGCATGTCAATGCTAACTGGTGTAAGGCCTGATGTCTTCCCACAAGGTGAGGAGAAGGAGGTGAGGAGGATGTGCTGGTTCTCAGGTGTGAGCTAAGAAGTGACGACATTGACCTATCCGTCCATCCATCATTATTGGGAACTTAAGATCCATCTCCAATAAGATGGACATGTTGGCTAGCTTCTTACTTTTGTTTTCTTGATTGCTGCTGTGACTTCAATTTAGTTGTACATGTTACAATGACAATAAGGTTCTATTCTATTCATTCTATTCTATATAGACACAAATTTTCCTCTTGCTCTCTGTAAACATACAAAAAATAATAATTTTTCTAACTGTCTGTATTCATTAGGGATGCACGATACTATCGGCACAATATCGGTATCGGCTGATAAAAGCTTAAAAACACGTTTATCTGTATCGGCAGATATGAAAATTTCTGCTGATATGCACAGCCGATAAGTATTATTTTCCATCTGAAAAATAAGCTCCTTAAATAAAATGTAGCACTTGATTTATTTGCACTGCAGAGCTCTGTGTCTGTCACCAGGTTGTTACAGTAGCTCTAAAATAATCAAATGCAACTTGGTTATGTTTAAAAATGCATTATACATTTACAGTTCATGTGATCTAAAGAAATTATTTTTCTGTATTCCAATACTGAATGTCTTGAGTTTGAAAAAACAATACATTTCTTATTTATGGAAAAATCAAATGTTTTTTGTCTAGTTTTATGTGTGTTTCTTAAACAAATAAGACCGTCACAATTAGAGTAACATATAAATTCCAGTACAGGATAGACTTAGCTTTCTTTACAGTGAAAAAAACAAACAAACTTGTGATTATCGGTATCGGCCAAAAGGGGTTTCGATATATCGGCATATCGGATATCGGCAAAAATCCAATATCGTGCATCCCTAGTATTCATTAAAAAATATATTTCTATTTTTGTATATAGATAATTATCTTCCTAACTCTCTTTAAAAATATCTTTGTATTGTTGTGTAAATAAATAATAATCTCTCAAACTCTCTGAACATATTCATTAATGTCCCTCTTTATATACTGTTTAATCTTATTTTATTACTATCTTTATGAACAAATAGATATCTTTGTAACTCTATTTTTATATAACCGGATTTCTTTTTATTTATACAAATAAAACTATCTCTGTGGATATATAAATATGTATTTCAGTCTTTCTATTTCTAGCTATGCATTATTTTATATTTCTATCTATCTATCTATCTATCTATCTATCTATCTATCTATCTATCTATCTATCTATCTATCTATCTATCTATCTATCTATCTATCCTCACAATTAATCTCTCTGCCTGTCAGCCAACACCCAGCGAGTAGTAGTGGTGCCAGGGGTTGAAAATAACTCGACAGAAAGGTTAAACATGATTCCAGAGGTTCTCTTTGTTTTTGAATAAAACAAAGAGGTTTGGATATTATTTCAAATTCAGTTTATAAACAGTCTAAAAGGACTCACAGTAGGTTAAATTAATGTTTGTTATGCTTAAAAGCCCTCTGAATAGTTTTAGAGTAGCCACTGTTTCAGTCATTCACAGTAGAAGTGCTTGGTAGGCGACAAATTGCTCTATTCTTTCAGCTACTGTGCCCTTTTTCCATCATAAATTACTATTTTGCAGCAGCAGAAACCCAAACAGCACAATAGCTTTGTATTTTAGTGTCTGTACAGGCTGTACATGACACATTTAAAGCTAGATAAAAGAGAAAAATACAGAGAAACAAAGAAACAAAATGACTCACATGCGTGGGGTTTTAGTCTAAGGGCCACCTGCACCACACTGTCAAAGATGGAGGTGTGTTGTACACACTAATTGCCTCTTCAGCCGAGCAGCACTAAATTTAATCAGACCACAAACTTTAATGCCTTACTCCCCGGTGGCACGTAATGGACTCAGTAATGCAGTGAAATCCTTATCTCACCCTGCTAGGTCCCCCATATGTATCAGACTTAATGGCGGGAAGGCTGCACAGAATGGGCAGAGCGATGTAATGGCCTTTGTGGTAGCCTCTGCTGGTTTACTAATGAGACCCCGGCATTCAAAGGGGCCAAAGAGTCCAAACCATTAGCGAAGAGTTACACTTGGCCCAGATGATTTGCAAGGTTCATGGTTCACTTGCTCGCTCGCTGTCTGGTTAAAATATTGCTCGGGGAATAGGAATCACATTTTCAAATACGCTCATTTCATTTCCTTCAGTGCTTGTTGGACATGAATTGGGCGAAGCCTCGGCTTGTGGGGCAACTTCTTTGGTTTGACAGACCTCTCAAATACTCAATATAAAACCAAGCCAGAAAAAAAGTAGCGATATTAAAAGAAAACCAAAGGCACGTCTCAAGGCTTGGCAGCTATTAAAGCTTTCTTTACCTTCCTTTAAACATGTATTGCTGTGAGTATAGCAACAAAACATTTCACAAACACTGCAATTTATGGTTAGGATCATTTGTGTGTCTTTTTTAAAATGAGATAGTTGACACTGGAAATAGCTAATTTACTTTTAACTTGTTGAAAATGAAAAATAAAAAGAGACTTGTGACTCGAGGAATACAAAGTGTATTGAAAAACAACTGCGCACATGTTGGAAACTAATATCATTGCAGTATTCATAGCATACATATCTTACCTTACAGTTTTTCTCAGTTGCTTTGTTTTTCTCTCTGCTGTTTCCTTCATTATCAACTGTTTATGATATGTTGATCAAAACGGATTATCATAGGTTTCTGTTGAATAGTCTCACCTCCACAATATTTAGTCATGAGTTCATGGCATAAGTCTTTGCATTCACAAAGGTTGAACTAGTTATCATAACATGTCAAGCATCTTTCCACACAATTCCATTAAACTTCCCTTTTCTAAATCTATCTGGATTGGTAAATTGCTCCCTGGTCAATCTTGACTTTCTCTAACAAATGGGAATGTGTGAAATATTAGATCATTCAATGATCAACAGTTTTCTGAAATAGCTCAAAGGTTCATCTCATGAGCCATCAACTGGTGAGTATGTATATGGACTTTCCTCTGTACAGACAATGGCAACAAATTTACTGTAGAAGGACAATAAAGATCTGTCACTTGTCGACCATGTTCTCAATCATAAGCTCACAATGGCTGAGGTTGGTTGAAGGATGCAGCCAAAAGTTGGGAGAATAACTGTGTCCTCAATCATTCAGACTTTTTGTGGACAGATCTTTGTTGTGATGTGGATGAAAATTTGCGGCCCAACATACATGAACATAAGGAAGTGTAGGAAGACTGCACTGCACTGTTATTCCCACAGCACTGCATGAACAGTTTTCCCTTAAGGACGCGGTCACACTGGCCAATCGTGCCGTGCCTAAGCACGCTTCAGCCATAAAGCACGTTTGGAATGGCCAGTGTGACCGCAACTGTACCGTGCTCAAGCACGATTCCCTTCCATGCTTCGGCATGCTTCGAAGAGGTGGGCTTCGGCACGGTTTACTTCATGCACGAGCACAAGCACGCGGACAGCGCGTGCGATCCATTATGTATAATCACCACAAGCGCATCTCTCGACAGTCATTTTAAACAAAGCGGGGGTGTTAGAGGGCTGTGTCGGGCAAAAACGACTTAATATAAGCCCAAAAGTCTCTAAAGTTGTAGCAGTGCTCTCTGTGTCTCATTGTGCTGACTCTGATGAGATCGCGCTTCATGTAAACAAATGCTTCACGATGACGTAGGCGGGTTGTGCGCGTGTCTGATACCCGGTAAAGTCTGGTTCATATTGGGGTAGTGTGACCGCCGGCCGTACTCTCCAGCTAGGGATCGGCGCTGCAGGGGGGCAATCGTGCTTAAGCACGGGACGTTTTGGATGGCCAGTGTGACCGCGTCCTAAGACACTGTTCTATGTTCACATTTCTACTTTTTTTCTCTCTGTGCTATGCAGTGCCTTCTTCTCCTTTTTGTATCCCAATGATGGGGTCAGTCAACAAATTACAGCACAAACAGTTAAAGTGAAAAAGTGAATTTTGTCTGGTCTCTTGCCAGCAATCTCCCACATACACTATGATGCAAGTTACAATTAACAATAACTGTCATCGAAACTTTAGCCATAGTTTATACCAGAACGTCCTTCCAGAGTTAACTGTTGTACTGAAAACATGACTAAGCACTTTGACTGTCCCATCCATACATGACACAAGGACTTGTCATTCTGATGCACTGACACGTTCACTGACACAGATATTTATTTTTGAGGGATGAACAAAGAATTTTGAAAAAGAGACTGGCTTTAGCAGGTAATCCATGGTGTTTTGTATTTGGACAAACTGTTCTGGGAAATGCACTTACTTTTTTGCGAATTGCTAGGATGAGTCAAGGAATGTACCAAAGCAACTGAAAAAAACTGTAAAGCTCCCGTGAGGATCTATTAGTTCGAGACGATTTTTGCACCCTCATTTTTGCACCCTCATTAATTTCTTTAATGAGTGAAATATATCTCTCGCTGAATTTTTTTGTCATATAAGATATTGAAAAAATGCTGCTTCAGCTATAGTGTATCACCTTGCCTGACACCTACCCTGTGGCAGCGGGTTCAGGGTTTTAAAATAGATAAGTCAAAGTAACATGTTTTATCCCTGATGTTCTTGGTTGCTTTTGTGGATCATTTAGGAGCATCTAAACTATTTTGGAATCTGTTGTATCAAATATATATCAAGAGTCAAAAACTCTTCACAGGAGCTTTAAATTACATTATTCATTGCAGGTTGGTCAGTAAGCAGTGGAACTTGGTGATTGAAGCTAATAGAAAAGCATCTCTGTAATGCAAAAATGTAACCAATTTATAGTTTGCTCCATATTTTGTGATCTTAATAATTGGTCACATTTATTTCTGTCTTTTGTGTCTGGCGCTGCATCAGCCGTGTCTCTGTTTAAGAGGAAGAAACTACATTACGCTCTGAGATTACCTGCTTATCTCACATCTTCTCATCTGGTCATTTCAAGCGTAGCGTGTTGTAGTAGTTCTTTATGTTTACATTACGAAGCAAATAGTGTTTGTGTTCAACTTTTATCGGCAGAAATGTAATTATAAGAAAACTGAGTACAGAGCATTTTTGGTCCAGCTCTCTGTTTCTCCTGCTATAGTCTTTGTGTATAGTTTGTTTATTGGTTTCTCTGCTTAGTTGCCTTGTAATTTCCTCTTGTCCTCAAAGCACATCTGAAGCTGTTATCTCTGCTATCTGTTCCTTAATAAATCCCTAATATAGGTTAAATTGCTCTGCAGCCCACTATCTCTCGGTACCACCTTTTTCTTGCTTCCTTAATAACAAACAGACCGTGCAAGTAATTCAGAGGAAAACCAATAAGTGAGCGGCATTAGAGGACACTGTTGATGTAAATAAGCAGCACACACAAGGGACAGGGTGTAAATGTGATCAAAGGAAAGGATATAAAGACAAATATTGGAGAAAATGGAACAATATCAGAGCAAAAGAGAAACGCTTTGTATGAGGCAGCATCTTCCTGTGCTCTCTCTGCAGTATCGATCACGCAGGCTTTGAAGCGAATGTTTTCACAAGTTTTCACTGCAGCACCTCTCCACAGAAAACACTCACCTCTGTAACATTAGAGGTGCAAGTAAAAAATCTAATCACCATGGTTACCATATGAGGGGCTGAGACTGGCGGGCATCTTTCATTGACCTTCCCGATGCGTCGAAAACAGTGAGAGTGAGACGTCACGTTGATCGTCAAGACGTGAGGAGTGATGTTGAGTCCATCACAGCGGCACACAGTCTCCATGTTGACAGAATGTGCTCCTGAGTCAGATAAGTATCTCACTGTGAGACCAACCAGCAGACCTGCAGAAGAGTGAGACAATTAGTGCTTTCATAAACATATTCCAACAAAAATCTGTTTAGATCTTCTTATTACAATTTATTAATAAGAAGTACACGTGATCCACCTTCCAAATAAATATTAAACGATAAAGCATGATGCTAGTCTGAGTTTTATCATGGTATCTGGGCTACCTTAGAGATGATGTAACCTTGGCGTAGAACAATGTGATTATCTCAGGTCAACATTTATTGCATCTGTAAAATCACATCTAAATCTCCTGAGAAGATTTTATCATGATATGAAACAAACTGAAATGCAATCCCTTTTTTGGTCGGCAGAAAAAAAGAAGATAAAGAAAATGTGGAAAAAGTACTCTTAACAGTATTCTGCCTGACACCTACCCTACAGCAGTCATTTCAGATAGTAAATTTTGTCCCTGACACTCATTTTTTTCAAAGTCTCTCTAAAGAGCATCGATACTCATATCAGTCAACAAGGAAAAAAAATCTTTACAGTTCAGTTAACTTGTCATAGACATAGATCTAAACTCTTCTCTACCATAACAATTAGGCAAAATAATATGATTAAATGGCTTTACTTATTTTTAACCAACTTTCTTGATTTATTATAAGCTAATGGTCAGACTTCTTTAACCTGAGTTTCGATTGTGTTGCAAAATAACGGCTTCCGTATTATGCTAAAGCAACTTACCATAAAACATTGCACCGCCAGTCTCATGTATAAGTTTGTATTTGAACTGTTTTAACTTCCACACACTGAGAATGGTAACGAGTGCCAAGCCGACAGCAGTTAGCACCAATAATGCTGTATTATCTTGCCTGTGCTTCATAGCGTTCGCCATCTCCAAAGCTCAGGTGAAACTTCTCGGAAACAAACTTTTGTATGCATGTCAGCAGCTGCAGCGACATCCGCATCAGCAGCACCGGGGTGCTCGTGCTACGTTTAAGAGAACTCGGAAATCTTCGTTTTAAAGGTCGCACGTTGACAGTGGCATTTAGAATTAATTCAAACCGAAGCTGGAGACACACATTACTTTTTACATTTATTTATTTATTTATTTACCTATTTATTTATTTACCTATTTATTTAAAATTGTTCTTAATGTATTTAGTATCACTTTATTTTTTTCTTAAAAATCGATGTTATTTTCTGCCAAAGGATACAAAGACGAATAAGATTTAGGTATTCTACTTGAATTGTGTGATGAATACTGACCAGTGTAGACATGAAAATAAAGTATCTGACTCGTTCACTTTTCCTATTGCTTTTGAAACATAAATATAAGCTTGTTTAAAGTCTATGTAGTGCAATTTCATTCATCAAGGTTTATGAAACATGTAGCAATAAGACTTGCCTCTAGATGATAAACTTTTGTCATTCCAAATATACAGCAGTCAGAGCACATCTGAATAAAATTCTGTGGTATTGTGCAAATCAAAGGAAAACAAAACAGCAGCCCATGGAAGACTTCATCAAAATTCCAGTCTGAAAACGTACAGGTAAACGCAATGAAGGAAAACTGTTTGAATAACAGCAGGACAGTGCCATTGTTGTTTTTTCTATGATCTAAAAATTCTATCAGTGCGATGTCTTCGAGTACTTGAACGCACCAACCTGTCGTTGTCGGCCTTATATATTCCAGCAGGTGGCAGTAAACACAAACAAATGCATGTGCTGCTCCCCAGGGCTGAGATATTGAATGCTCACTCACTGTCCCTTCACTGAGTGAATTAATCATATGCCTTACTCAGAAACTATTTTGGATTCAGGCAAAATGACTTATTGTGAATGATGCGCAAAAATATCTACAAAACTTGTGGAAGAAGCATGAAAACATATGATGCAGCACTACAATTTTAAGGTTTTGTAAGTCAAACTCTTCCCAAATATGGATAAAATTAACCTGCTCTGTTCTTACTGCAGATACTGATGTAAAGACAGCCCCCACCTTTACTCTCTTGATGAGGAAAACGATGATTTTTTCATACGTGGATGCTGCAGCCTTGCAACCCAATTAAATATTTATAGACAGTTGTCTTAGCATTCCCTTTGTCTCACTTGTGTTATCTCCACAGGGTGATCTTTGCGTTGTAATGAATTCAGTTTAATTTCCCTCTCTGATTTTTGTCAAGTTATGATCACCATACAGCCCAGCATTATTGCGTTTCTTGAGTCTATAGGCTTCTTAAGAGGCGTCTCCCCCTATTATATTCATGTTAAATTAAAATTTGAGTTAGGTGTTTGTGTAAGTTTTTGCTCACATAATGTGCTGACGGGTCCTCGTAGACAGAAAAAAATAGATATCTTGGCAAACTTTGCACTGGGGGCGGTGTTTCAGACGAGACAATATTAGAACAGTCGCTCAGCAACCGCGGCCGCAAACAGACAGCGGGTGTCGTGAAGGCTAAAGAGGCTGGTGTTGAAAAGAGTGGAAACAGAACCCATTGTGGTGTTGGAGAGGAGTGAGCTGCCGCCTCGGAGAAGAAGGAAAGAGACAATTCCGCGACTACAAATGGACTCATGAGAAGCGGAAAGAAATGGACGTTAATGGACAACACATACGCTGTTGCCCTTTGTGAGGAGGACCGCGTCGTCCAGTCGGAAACAGCCGGTATATGAAGAGTTAAGACTCGACAACCCAACTGTTTATTCCAGCAGCTAGCAGGCTAGCTGGCTAGGTACCTAGGAGCTAGAAATGGGAAGCCCGTGTGAGTTTGCCTGATAGAGATCTCCGTCGTGGCTGTTTTCGGTTTACATATTGCGGGCTGTGATTTGAAGTGTCCGTCGCCCGCTTTGTAAGTGAACGGAACTTTGAAGAATGATATCAAGTGAGCGCTAAGCATTTCTACACTACACCACAGACCCGGAGAGGAAAAGTCACACAGGTTTGTTTCTCGCATGTTTCTGATCTTTGCTGTACTCTGAACTAAACCTAAAATTGGAAAAAACCACCATCACGTTAATTTAACATGAACTTTGCAGCATTTCTGTCATTGCTGCGGCGTTAATAGAAAATTAAATCCCAAAACTTTACTGCCTTGAAGTCCAGTAAGATGATGCTCAACATTTAGGAGAGGCTGAATGCAGAAATGAAAGAGTGCTTTCTAGAAACAAACTCCTTATCAGATCCCCACATCCTCTAAACTGCGACAGGAAGTTTATTATTACTGCGAATAGACCAGCTAGTGTTGACACATAACACAACTACCACTGGCACTTGTGATTGTCGTATCATCGCTTTGCAGGTACCTGAACACAAACCTAATGACGTCTTTAAAATTAAATCCAATAAAGTGCTTCGGAGCGTAATTCCTGTATTAAACAAGCAGTTGAGCACGATAGGTAATACGGTAACAACCTTTTTAACCTTTAACATCTGCGCCTGTTGCTGTTTGAATGAAGAAAAAACTGTAGTTGACAACTTAAAAAACAATGCTACCTCAACAGGTCTCCTCTTGACCAACATGGTTTGTTTTCTTTTCCTAGTTAATGTTAGAAAGCAGCAGGTTAAGCATTTTTTTCCACCAGGCAGAGAAGCTCAAAAGCATATTTTGCAAGAAATTGACTTGACCATGAGATCTCTGTGATTGCATGCTCTTTGTAGACTTATGCCCTTGATTTCTTCTAGGGAAAACCGATTAAAGCCGAACTGTTAAGTCTAAAAAAAGAAGGAGGCTTAGCCTATTATAAGTTCTAAGGACTTTCTTTTTACAGTCTAATGAATAGAATGTGCTGCTTCGAATTAATTTTTCCCTATCAGGAGACTAATTGTGGAGCCTTTTCTGCAAGGTTAGTTGGCGAGGGAACTATGAAAACAGACTGATGCACTTAAGACATTCTGCTGGTGGTTGATTTGAATGTTTCTCAGCGCTCAGCAGGGAACGTCTCGTAATTGTAGCCTAAAAGCTCCCAGAGGGGAGGTACATTTTGTGTTTTTGACCTCCACGCTCAAACAATCAGATGAAACATTCTATAACAGATGGAGCCACATTAATTTAAAGATGATCTCAGGCCGTGTCGTAAATATGTCATCATTTTTAACCGCCGTGCACTGGAATGTTAGATCCCATTTGTTTACGGTGCAGACGGTTTTGATAGGTTGTTGTAATTAGTTCTGGTGCTACTTCACTCGGACGACGTATTTCATCATTGATCTAACATTTTATGTACATAAGTTTTTAAACTTTCAGAGAACTGAAGAAAAAATGAGTTGAAAAATGAGGGTAGGTTTTCACAGCAGAAGTGATTTCATTGATATTCTCATAAAAACCTTTCTGAGTGTGGCTCAGACCAGAGATGAATGGACTCATCTTCATGTTGAGATGCCACTAATTGGTGCTTGTGTTATGATAATTCAATTTTTCCATTAGGTATGTGAATGTAAGAGTCATTTATATCCATCCATCAGTGTGTCCGTGTTTGCTGTACTGAGGCAACCCGGCTGTGGCTGAATGTTTTTGTGATCAAACATTATTGACTCCCACAGTCGATAACCTTGGCAACAGTAGTTCCTCTCTCCAGCTAGAGCTGCACATTGCAATGAAAGTGGGAGTAGAGGGGGGGTCAGAGGAGGCTTTTTCTGAGCTTTGGGACGGGCTTGGTGGTGATGCGCTCTCAAGGGATCGACACGTTCATGCGAGTCTATTCAGAGATAGGTGAACTTCTGCTCGGAGTGATCTCTTCCAGTTCCATTTCCACTACAAGAGGAATAACTCAAAGTTTCCCCTCACCTTGCTCTTTGTTAGCTACACTTCCATGCAGCTTCTCCTCCTCCTCCTTTGCACCCCAGCCCTCTTCTTCCTCGCACCCTCTTTTGCATTTCCAGTGGAGTTAATCAGCCATGTTCATGTGTGGCTTGACTTCATTATATCATAATGAAGTTTAGCCTCAGGTGCAGTGAAGGAAATGGGTTAGCCTGCAAGTAGCTTTGCCCCCTGTGCTGTATTATCAGAAACCAGTTTCTCACAATGAGCTGCGGAGAAGATTATTCCAGAAAGAAATTTCCTTTTATAACACGCTCTTTCTTATCTGGGTTATTCTGTCAAAATCTAAGTTTAATAAAAAGTTGAAATATTAGGATATTACCATGTCATCTCGCTCCGTCTCGACCTTTGTCATTCTGTTTTAAGCCAACACGGGGCCTATTTCTTTATCTTGCGCCTCTTCTGTCCCAGTAATGAGCCATTTTGCGGCTTTTAACATCTGCCAAACTTGGAACATTTCGAATGCGAGACTCATCCCACATGCATGAGGAGTCAGCCATCCTTTGATTTGCCCTCTTTTCCTCTCTAAGCCTTCACCACACTACTTTGTAGACTGAGTGCGCCCCAAAAAAGAAAAAAAAGTTTCTTTCCTCCACTTTTTTTTTTTTTTGCAGCAGGTCTGTATGACGAGGGGTAATTGGTTGCTTATTCCAAACAGGGTATTGTGCATCCCTCGTGGAGGCACTGAGGAGGACGGCAAGGAGGAGGGGGGTTAATTTAAAACACAAGTTTCCTCTGGGCACGATGAGTTTCATCCGAAAGAAAACACTGCTTTAAATTTCACTGGCCTCTTTTCCAGTGGGTGACATCTGTGTTGGGATACAAAGCATCTGGCTGTGATTTTGGGGGCTTCCAGTTAACTTTGACAAAATCTGCAGCCTCACCACACAGCCTGTTTTTCCAACGTGGACGTCCTGTTAAACAGCACTCGGATAACAGACAGCGAGGGAGGGAAATAAAGCAGGTTACACAGGCATAAAATTCACAAGAAGCAGCCTTGGTGGTGTAATTACCAGGGAAAAACATCCCCCCGTAAACGTCCGTGCCATCCTTCCAATAAAGCTGAATGTTTTGGCCTCATTCACACTATTATTCTGTGTGAAGCAGCAACAACAGCAGGCGATAAAACTCTGAAATCTTAAAGCATTTCAATTTTAATCTTGCTTGCTTCATGCTAAAATAGTGCAGGATCAAGGATAAGCCATCTGTGATGGAGTTTTACTTTTTTATTGTCAACAAATTTAGCATTTAAGCCTCTTATTTACAAACTGAATACACTGTATGTTTTTCATCTTTGGAGTTAGTGATAAGCATAGTTGCTCCTTTAATCCAGGTAATGTTCCACAGGTAACTGAAGCGTAACACATTCTCTTAAGAGCAGGTGAAAGCTCTCCAGTTTTAGCCCCCAGCTCATGCATCCCATTATTTTGTGGTGACCAGGTCTCGATTGAAGGCTTGTTCCAGACTGCCTTTCCTTTCCTTCCCCCTCCTCTCCTCTCCTCTTCTTCCAGCTCTTTCTTTAAAAAAGGGGGATGAAGAGGTGATCACCCTCGCAGGCTTGGCTGAGGTTGTGTTTCGTCCTCTCTGAGCCCTCTGCTGATCCAAGTTAAATCTCAAATCTGCTCCGAGGTTCTCGCGGCCAAGAGTGCAGCCGTGACTGGCTGTGTCAAATGCTAAATGGTACTTGAATCGAGATATCGTATAGCAAAGGGATATTCAGCTTTCCCCTCCAGCAACAGCTTCCCCTCACTCTCTTCTGTGGAAGGCATGCTTCCTTCTGGCTCCAGCTGAAGTTGTTTTTGGTAGTCATTCAGAAGTTGTTGTTGTATTTCCAAATATGTTTTTCTTTTCCCAGTTTTTATGAAAATATCTGTTGAAATGGAACAGCTTTGGGGTTCTTCTAGCTCATTCTGGGGAGATATAGCTGAGAGGTTGTTTGGCACTTCTCTTGAAGTTTGAAGTTTAGATTCTGAGATATCACATAGTTTTGTGCGGGGATGTCCTGATCCTGATCTCCACCCAGAAAAGACCATCTGAATATTTTTTTGTATTGATAAATGATCAGAATTTCAGCCAATTGTCTCATCCTATTATTCACGTTAGCTGTGGAACGCTAAAGGCTGATTTATACTTGACGCGTCCTCAAGGTGTGCGCAGCTTTGTACGGACTAATGACGTCATTTTCGCACCTATGCCCCCCTTGGCGAAAATTTTTGCGCTGTGCACACTTGAAAATTTCTAACCTGCTTTACGGAGACGCACAGACAAGATGGCGGAAAAACAGGATCTCCTAGTGGTTGAAGTGCAGAAATGCAGGTATCTGTATGACTCGTCACACAGAGATCACCATGATGACCGAGCAGTAAATAATTCATGGCGTGAAATTGCAGCCACTCTGAAAGAGAAGAGAAACTGGTTAAAAGAACCTGGAAAAATCTCGGGGACAGATATGTCATGTTGTAAACAGAGGCGAACTTCTTCGACTCTTTTTTTAGTGCTTTGTTAGATGTACGTTTGAGATAGACCACCCCCTGCGGTTTGGGAATGGACTAGAGCCCGACCGATAAGGGATTTTTGGGGCCGATGCCGATACCAATACTGGGGGCAAAAAAAAACTGATATCCAATATATTGACCAATATCCAATATATCAGCTGATATATATAATGAATTCATTGATATACACAGGATATATACTGTATATGAACACAAATTATTATAATACCCATATGATTCAAGACAGAGACAGAACACTATTATTTTTTAATTATAAAAATTTAATTATAAAACTGTCAACATAAGAACTGTAGTGTAAACCAAATATAAATAAGAACAAGCTGTAAACACAATAATAAATGAAGAAGTCAAACTTTAAACACAGTCAGTAGAAAAAAAAGTAAAACTGTAAACAAACGATGAGCAACTTGCACGACGTTAAAACGCCGTATTGTAGTCTTACATTAGATAATGGTGGACGTGTGAATTAACAGTAGCATTTATCTCTGTCTATCTCACAAAAAAGCAACTAACACGCAATAAAACGCCATTCTATAGTCTTACATTAGATAATGGTGGACGGAGGGGGCGGGCACTCGGGCAGTGTACAGCCCAACACACACAGACACACAGGAACAGGAGCGACAGAATCTCTGCAGAGCAAAATTTTTTATAATCTGCTACATTTTGGCCAATGTTGATTAATCGGTGACAGGCATAATCGGCCCGACCGATTAATCGGCAGTAACATCTGCCTAACAGTGTCCTACTGTAACTCTCCAGGGACAGATGGTTCAAAAAGGCAAAAATGTTCAAAAACAGGACAAGTTTGTTATGTTAGCATTAGCAACAGCATAGCCTAAGTGTTAAAATAATTCTAACTAGGGATGTCCTACAGCCATGTGTTTAATGCAATATGTTCATTTTGTGTAGTGGTAACAGTTAGGTTGCATTCAATTAAATTTCAACAACATTGAAAAACTGTGACAACATTTAAGTTCATTTAAAAATGGTAAGATAGAATTGTCAATGAAAGGGGGAAAAATCATGATTAAGTCTCCGTAATATGTACTGCCTATGTTTAATGGGTGTAGTGTTCAGAACAGCCTTGGATTTGGCATGCAAAATCAACGATTTTTACAGCAAAACCAACCGGGTTAAGTTAAATGAAACAAGCCAAAGACTCATTTTAGTTCAGATTTTCCTTAAATATTGGATCATTTAGACCAGATTCAACATTTATGTGTATTTCCCTTTAGACCAGATGTGAAGTGTAGGTCATTTCAGATGGCAACACAAACTCACAAAGTAACACAAACTTCCCCTCCTCATGTGTTTCAGTAAATCACAGCACATTGGTCACATGCCTTGAAAACAATGGCGCTGTCTGAAATGACATGCATGTCACATCAGGCCTTAACGGTATATCAAAGGACATCAGTGGATTTTCAGTATTAAAAAGTCTGATTAGTATCTGGTGCTGAAGCTGCTGATTGTCCCTGAGCATCCCTGAAATGTGTTGATGAAGTTATAGACTCAAAGCGCGTCCTCCTATTAAATTGCTTTTACAGTTAAAATCAAAAGTTCCTCTTTCTTTGCAGATTGGGCGATGAGATTTACAGTAGCTGTTTATTTTAAGCAGACTGCATCAGTTTAAAGAAATGATGTGAGTTTAACTTCTCTCCCAGACAGTAAGAAAGTCTGCAGCTCTCATTATCCACATCCTATTTATGGTGCACGGCTCACTGTTGAGTCACATTGTTTGAGGAATGTGTTGACAAAAGAGGTAAAAAGGCATGATTCATAATTTTGTATCGCTTAACAAATGAAAAGAGAAGCTTTCTGTAGTTTCACCTGATTGGATATGGCCTATTTTTACATGAGGAGGATGCTGGACTGATCTGCTCAAGGTATTTTCAGACAGGTTAGGAAGAGGAAGAGGAAGAGGGAGAGCATGCAGCGTCTTATCTGGCACTCCACAGCCGTGCACCCCTCACAATTGCTGCTGTTTTTGGCAGCCTCCAGCCCCCGTGTCTATCTGGATCTCCTTCGCTTCGATCTGAGAAGCAAAACGCGAGGAAGCCATCGACACGCGCGCTAATCACAGAACTGTGCCTGCTCGTTAGCCGTGCCCTCTCAAGTCGGCCGTCCTAATAGGCATGTCCTAATGAGCTCTAATTGGGGACGGCTAATTTGCATGGCCTGAGTCATTGTCTTTTCTTAAAGCCACTTAGACGACTTACAAGACTCATCGCCAGAAAGCTGATTGGGAGGTCTAACATGGCTTCATCATGGGTTGGACTACAGGGGGGCTTCAGGCGGCTTTGCTGAGCTCAGATTGTTGTCTCCCTTCTCCACGCTTTAGCTCTCACCATTCCCTCCTCAGCTGACATCGATACGCCTAATGGAGTTATCCACACACACACCCCCACCACCACCACCACCACCACAGCCGATGTTATTTTAGTGACACCAGCCGTTTCAAAGAAACAACTTCAAAGCATGATTAAAACGAAGCAGGCCAACGCTGATCAAAGGTTAAACTCAGCACAGCATGATTTATCACAATACAGTTCTGAAACTGTTGAAGTACTCAGGTGGCTTGATGGATACTTCTTCAGCGACAGAGCAAAGTCTTGTGAGGAATCCTGCTCCGAGTGCAGCGCATTTTATTTAACTGGAAGAGGATGTGGTGCATTTCCTCTTCATTTCATCACTGACACTTTGTTTTGTCTGTTTCCATACTTTTATTTATTCTATACTGAGGACGTATACAAGAAATGAATTCCCAAAGAGGAAGAGCTCAAACAGGCACAGACAAGTTTATTGCATTGGCTGTGGGCCATCTCATTTCTGCTCAAAAAAAGTAATGAAATCTCTCAAATGACCCCGGCAACTCAGATTTGTGAGACAATTTCATATGGCAGAGGAAGTGCTTTTTGTTTTATAGGAGGTATTGAGTGCTTGGACTTGGTTGTTTAAGTTGCAAGCCCAGCAGAAGATGAATTAAACACACCTTTTTCAGCAGTTATCAAGGTCTAAAAGGGCCAATTTTTGTGTTATGAAATGTAGCGCTTCTATTTGTAACGAGTTCTCCTCTCTCTTTCTCCACCTGGTTTCAGGCCCGCTGGCTCAAGGTTGCACACGATCACAGAGGAGGGAGAACATGACTCACCGGCCCCTGCCAGAGACTGGCACGGGGCAGCTGTGCCAACCTCGCCCCTACGTGCTACTTTAGAAGCTGCCTTGGTTACACCATGACGGCGAGGCGCTGAGGTTCGCCTCCCCGACAATCGTCCTCCCCGTCCCTCGAGAACCCCCCTGCCCCTCCCCTGTCCCCATCATGCTGTGCTTCCTGCCTCTCAAACTGGGCCGCCTCTACCGCTGTCTAAAACTCTTGCTGGTAGTGGGATTGTTTGTCATCTTGCTGATGAACACCCACAACCTGTTCGCCTCCTTCCAGAAGAATGAGCTCACAGACAGACGCTTCATCAACCTCAACAAGTGTCCCGCCTGCTTTGGCACCAGCTGGTGCCGGAAATTCATGAACGGCCAGGTATCCTTTGAGACATGGGGTCGGCTAAGATTCCTGGACGTTTTCAATGTCAAGAATGTTTACTTTGCTCAGTACGGCGAGCCCAGGGAGGGCACACGGCGCGTGGTGCTGAAACGCCTCGGCTCCAACCAGGAGCTCGCTGAGATTGATCAGAAAATCTGCAAAAGAGCCACGGGCCGGCCACGCTGCGACCTCATCCAAGCTATGTACAAGACTGAGTTCGCAAGGATCAACGGGGACGTGCGTCTTCTCACACCCGAGGTGGTGGAGGGCTGGTCGGACTTGGTGCACTGCCCCTCTCAGAGGCTGCTGGACCGAGTGGTCCGCAGGTACGCTGAGACCAAAGACTCAGGCAGCTTCCTGCTGAAGAACCTCAAGGACACGGAGAGAATGCAGCTGCTCATGACCCTCGCATTCAACCCGGAGCCGCTCGTACTACAGGTACTGCTTTCACCTCTTTTTCATTATCAGATGTTTGTCAGCCCTGCATCGGTTTTAGGTTTACGATGCTATCTCCGGATTTAAAGGTTGCTGTTCTTATATTTGTATATATCCTTCTTGATAAAGAGATGCCTGGAAGTTGATCCCCGGCACCGGGTGTTTTCATAACAGTTGATAAGGCACACTTCCTGGATTACCTCTGCCACTGAGAATACGAGCATCATCACAAAGCGAGCCAGGGTGTTGGCCTACAAAGCCCCCAGTAAATTACTGGGTGGGAACCCTCCCTTTCCTTCCTCCTCCATAGATCTGAGACAAGCCATTACTCCCTCCCTAAACTAGAGGCTACATCCAGACTCCACGTCCGCTTTCTGGAGCACGAACATTTCTCTACTTAGACTAGAGAGGGGTTTGAAAGCTGTGGCCTCCCAAAAGATGAGAGATTTTGGCTGGCGGCGATTCTGCATATTTAACACCATATGTAGGGCAGGTTTGAATTATTCAAGGATGCATCTGTAAATGGTCCAAGTTGTTTTTAATTTTAATATACGTCTGTGTCCACCAGAGTCTGGTCTTTTGTGGGAGACAGGATCTCTTCCGGGGCCGCTAAGTGGTATTGAATAAATATTCTTGATCATTCAGCAAATCTTTTCAAAATAAAAGCTTTTATGATGATGGTTGCAACAGTAAATAAAAAAGGAAACAGTTAAAATTTACAATTTAAAGAAACTGTCAATAAAACTTTGTATCTAGAAACTTTAAATTGATTTAGTGCAAGGATGTGCAATTAATTGAATCGCAATTTGGGAAGGTGCAAAAGGCTACGATTCGCAATGTGAATGGCTAAATGTGCACCTGTGTGTTTACAAATATTACAACCTCTCTGCCGCCCACCAGCTGCTCTGACTCTGCGTGTGTTTTTTTGCACAGCCTGGTTATGACAAAAAAAACAGAACTAATGAAACAGCAAAAACTAGAATGTCATAAAAATGTTCTTGTATCTCTTTGACACAAACACCATGACGGGAACATGTGCTTTAATGTCTGTATCAACAGCACAAAAAGTTTAGTTTAAGCCCAACCTGTTATCAGTAAAAACTCAAACCCTCTCCTTCAATATTCTGTTTTCTGTGGGGGATTTTTAAGGAGCTTGCTTAAGATCTTTCACCTGCAGATAAACAATATTATTTGGACAAAACCTGCTGCTCTTCGAAAATAAGACTCTGTTCAGTCTTTGCTGTAGAATGTTAAAAAAATATACATCAGTTTTTCTCAGTTTTCCTTCCAAAGAAAATTCTCTCTTTTCAGTGACATGGATGGATCATGATTTGTGAATGTTGACTGCGGGGTGATGGGTTGCTGATCGGCAGTCCACATAAACTTCAAATTGGAGAGGCACACTACATGGACATCAGTGCGTACATCTATCCACTGATGAGCAGAGCAACATAACATATCTGCAGGGAGTTATGCACTCTCAAGCAGGGGTGTGTTTAGACTTTTTAGACTGGGGTGCCCCAACCAGAGCACTCAAGTTTGTGAGCCCATACTCAAATACATAGCATCTGTTGTTTCAGTTATGTACTACAAATTAAGATCCAGAGACTACAGAACTTAAATAAGGAAAAAACTCAACTAAACAAAAGCTTAAAAAAAACAAACGAAAAACAGCATTTAAAACTTGAATTAAACTAAACACTATCCAGTGGTGTACTTAAAAAAGTACTGTACCATCTGTGTTAATAAATTCACAACTTCCAAGAATCTCTGCACCTTGCTTTATAATATTACAATTAGGGATGGGTACCAAATTAGGTACTTTTATAGGTACCGACCGAATTCTGTCAAAAGTACCGGGTATCAATTCATGCAGAACCAAAAGGTACCATGTTTAGGTCCCTAAACGCATCCTTGTGACTGTGAGGAAGTGGTAGAGTAGGTGATTTTCCATGCTGGACACAAACACAGCATTGCAAGGATTTATATTGAAGAATAAATGTATTAAATGTTTAAAAAAATAAGATTTTATTTTCAAACAAATTGATATTTTTTACCACATATACAAAAAAAAAGTACCGAAAATTGGTACCGTTGAGTACCGGTACCGATTGCCAGGTACCTGGCATCGGTATTGTATCGTTTCGATTGTGAAAGGTACTCATCCCTACCGACCAAATTCTGTCAAAAGTACCTGGTACCGATTCATGTGAAATCAAAAGTCACCATGTTTAGGCACCTAAATGCATCCTTGTAACTTTGAATGAGTGGAGGAGTAGGCGGTTTTCCATATTAGACATGAATACAGCATTGCAAGGTCATATATTGAAGAATAAATATGTTAAATTGAAAAAATGTATATTTTCGATACTGAACAAATTGGTATTTTTTAGCACATGAACACAAAAAAGTACAGAAAAAATTGTTACCGCTGAGTACCGGTACCGATTGCCAGGTACCGGGCATCGGTACCGGATCATTTCAAATGTAAAAGGTACCCATTCCTAATGATAATCTAAATTGCAAATTGAATTTTAAACTTTTTAAAACTGAATTTTAATCTCACAATTTTGGAAATTGTACAGCACTAATATAGAGTAAATCGACAAACTCAGAACAATCTTGTTAAGATGCTGAGAAGTGAAAACTCGACCAAACTATTTAATCTCAGCACTCCACACATCCTCTTTGTCACTGGTTTGCAAGCAGCCAATCAATTTCAATTTCAATCCGGCATTGACTTTGTCTCGTGAGGGGGACACAACAACAATGGTCACGGCCCGTGTAGACATTCAATAACTCACTCTGACCTCCAACCCCCCTCCTGCGAAACACAGGCCTGCACACCTCCAGGCATTTCGGAGGACAAAAGGCCACATCAGCCTTTTAGTCCGGTCAATCTATAAAATCTGATTAGCCAAGTGTGGCCCCTTCCCCGCCCTCTTTTTCCCCTTTCTGCTCCTTTTCAACGCTTTCTTCTGTCTGTTGCTCCCCCCGGCTGCGTGTGTACGCTCCACAAACTCCACTAATTCCATCACTGTTTTTAATGCCATTATGCCCCAGTTCAGAGTCTCTCCTCCACAATCCTTATCTTTGACAGACAACGCAGCATCACATGTACGTTCTTAGTACAACCCCCAACCAAAGCTCCAATGTAGCCTTTGCACTTTTCCCTGGGACTCATGAATTCTTCATCTCATCCTGAACTTGTGACCTGCAGGCACAAGAAAGAAGAAACTGTGCGATCTTCACGTGCGCCACGCCTGTGGTAACAGATGGCTGTTTTGGTTTGTGTGTGGATATTAAACAAAAAAGAAGTATCTCTCAGATTCACACATCCTGGGCTGCTCCACTCTTCGTCTGCATCGCTGAGCTGAAAAGACGAGGGGAAAATTTGCCGAGAGACTGAGAGACCCTACACACAAGGTTGGGCAGCAGTAGACCATAAACAATTAATGGCATCTGTAGAGATTGAACAGGAGACGTGCTGTACTACAACACCTTGGTCTTGCCAGAGGTTAGTGCTACTGTGTGGGGACTGCTTCTCACAAAAGGTAGAAGAATGTAGGCTGAGTTTTATGGCCGGTTATTTAATGAAACCTGATCCTTATTTCTACTATTTATCACCCAAGCCTTGGAGCAATACTTCTCTGCGGCTGGTTGTAGTTAAACACCTCTTCTGCAAGTTGAAGACACCACCATCTCTCAGTGTGTAATTTAAGTGTGCTATATTTAGTGTAACTGATTTCCTGCTGTCATTGGTTGCCAGCACTGTGGTTTTGAGGTTTTCTCTATCTCTTCCCCCCGCCTTTATACGGTTAAATAATGCCAGGAACGTTTCTGCTGCACGCTCTCTGAGCTCCTCTCTCCTCTCTCTCGTCGAATGGCTTCTGTTTCCAGTCTTTTTGAAGCCACAGGCAGTAAATCGGCCCTGTTTCACTATGAGAAACCAGACCCTCTTTGTCAGTGGGAAACAATCTGCTGTGTTGTTTCGGCGCTGGCCAACAATGCGTTTTCTGTGCGCTCCGTGGTACACAAGCATGCACACACAAACACACGAGGAGAAACACACACCACCCCCTCTTCTTTTTTTGTCACGTGGAAGACAATTTGGCTTTGGGGAATAAATATTTTTGGAAGACAAAATGATGACAGGCGTGCGATGAGAGGCAACTAATGCTCCTTTTCTTAAAGTCTCACAGATTAGTTTACTGTAGTAGTTGCACTCGTGTCAAGCGGCTGAGCGGAGAAATATCACAATGCGGTTTAATTTTGTCTCTAATTTGACAATAACTTGGTGTGCATGGGAAGCAAGCAATAAATTCCTCCTCTCCCTCGGCTGCATGACTCACAGATTCATCAGGTGATGCTTGTGTTTGATGGAGTGCATCTGGCCCCAACCTTAAATTAGTTCGGTTTAGCCCGGTCCTCTCTTCCCAATCATTAAGCCGGGTTGAGCTCGCCAGAAGCGCGTTACTGCACTCGCACCCTTTTTGGTCCTCAGCCCCGACTTGCTCAGTGAAGCTGAGAATAGGATGTGACAAGCCTGTGGGGTTAACTCAGTCATCTCTTCTAGCCTCAAATCTGTGCTCTCACAGACACCCAAGCCTGTCCTGCTCTGTTCCTGTCGCTCCTCGCCGTCTGCATATCCTTCTCCTTATTCACGCAAAACTCGCCTTCACTTTCCACAAAAAGCTGTCGTTTATTTCTCTGAACACACATCCAACACTGATAGTAAATCTCTAAAAAGACAGGAAAAAGAGATGAGCTGGATGACCTTATCTCCTGTTCCTCCATAACATTTCTGACAGCACCATTTAAACGCAAATGTGAACGTAAACATTCACATAGTGCGAGCAAACACACTGGCAGCTTGTTTGAATTTTTAAAACAGGGAGTTGCCTTTTTGGTATGCTGTTGATTTAATGAGTCCTTGCATAATCTGTTACGATGCTCATCCACTTTAAGAATCTCAGCCAAAGCAAATCGTCTAACTCCAGGTTTTTCTTGGCACACATAAAGGTAACGATGGTACCTTGAACATGACCCACTGAATCTTGATCTTTCTTTTAACAGGGAAATAAATTAAATTGCATCATTTTGTGACGGACGTGCAACCTGCTTGCAACACCTGTGAGTCAGACAGTCTTACATGGCTCATTGAGGATCACAACAGAAGCTGTGATGCACTCTAAATTGAAAAATAAAGTTATGACTGAAGCAGTGCTTATCAAAAAACAGTTTTCATAAACCAACTCAAGAGCAATTATCCTAACAGTTTGGTTCATAAAATATACACTATAAAACAGCAGACAGGCATCTTTGCAAGAGTTTACATGGCGAAACAGCTCTGTATTGTTGGTTTATTATATTGGACTGTTTAAAATGGGATCTGCATGATGTGAGAGCCATACAGCAATATTACCCCATCCTGATTCCTGCAATAAAAATACTGAATCACTGTTATCAAAGAATAACACTTTAGTTAACTAGAAAAGCACTCAGAGAGTGCAGACCCCTACCAAGCATATTGTGATTGTCACCAACACTTAAGTCCTACTTTAATGTTATACTCCCTTTCAGCAGACTGTCTGCTACAATTTGGTGTTAGATGCAGGTTTGTACGATAATTTGTTACCTGACAGTGTTGAAAGTTATGATGAATCATTGCTCTACCATACGATGTGGACTCATAATACTGTTTGTAATTTACCCTGAGTTACACCGCAGCTGTAACCTTTACTAAGTTAAGATATACTTTTTCAAAATATCAACAACTATGAAAATTAACTTTTGAAATCAATGGTTGACGGGGTAATTACAAAACCACTGAAAAATTAACTTCAGCTTTTGTTTATGTTGTCTGTTCAGAACACCCTCTGCAATCTTATGGTCTGGTTTTCTAGGTCATGCCTCTTTACAAAGAGGATCAAAGCTTGTTTGTTTTTTAGTTTTATTTATTTCTTTTTATTCAATCACAAGCGCTGCATGCTATCCCAGCTTAAGTCGGGAGCCTTCTGTCTCTGAGGCCGTCTCTGTGGCTTAGGTCCACCGGTAAATACTATTTAAGTTGCTAGCCTGTGATTAGAACCTTTGTTTTCAGGTCTGGGGAGGATTGTGACGCTCTTAGCACATAAGAGAGGAGGTTGTGTACGCCGCTTAACCCTGCTTCAAGTGCTCCCAAACCCCCCTTTCATTATTCTTATAGGCCTTTGTGTACAGACTGAATCCTGTTAGGATAAGACAGGGAGTTATCTGGGCCTGACTCCCCTCGTTTGGCCGCCCTCACTGGATGGAGGCCCTGGTGGAAAGGGGAGAAGAAGAGAAGGAGGAGGAGAGGAGGGTTCGTGTGTGAGAGTGTGTGTGTTGTACAAGCCAGAGCCTTGTGGTGTTTTCCCTCCATTTGAATGAGCCAGACTGCTTGTGTTACCATAATCCTTTCTCTCTTTCTTCCTCTCTCAAAGCACAACACACACACACACACACACACACACACACACACACACACACACACACACACACACACACACACACACACACACACACACGACAGCTGTGTTTGGTTAGGTAAATGCCTGTGGCTGGACCCTCTCCCCTTTCATCCCACCCACCAGCTCCTTTTTTAGACGCCCCCCACCACCACCACACACCCAGAATCCCCCCTGGCTTCTTTCTGTTACACCCTGCACCCTTCCCAACCTTACACCCAAATCCTGTAGCCGCAGTCTTGAAAAATGAAGAGTGCAACCTCATTCGCAAATCTCCCTGGGCCTCTTAAGATAGCCAATATGGATCGGTAGCGAGTGGCTCTTTACTACTCCCTGTCCCCTGGAGGCTTAGCAATAGAGCAAGAATATGCTTTTTAGCCCATCAGCTTGCCTGCAGTAATAAAATTGCCCACTGCATTAAAGCTTCAGACGTGCTGTTCCTGTCAAAGAAATATGAGATCAGGGTGTTCTGTTGCATCTTGAAGTCAGTTGCATTTGCACCCTTAAAGAAGTCTTACTAATTGCCTAAATCTCCCAGTTTTCTGCACAGACGCTGGAGTGCAGGGTCGGCAACATCCGCCTCCGTCATAATTGGCGCCTGCTCTGAAGTACACAACCCTTGATGTAGGCCTCAAACCCACAGCCCTCAGGTCTAAAGCCAAACTTGACTCGGGTTCCTCCTCGGCCATGTGGGCGGCAGTACCACCTAGACTGAGTCAACACCGCTGCTATGACTTAATACATTCCTGGTCTTCCAGTGCGGGGGATTTATGAGGTGGCTTAGGTTCAGGTCGGGGAAGGGTTTCGACTATCAGCCAGCAGCGGAGTGTACTCCAGCAACCCCCGAGCTGCTCTGCCCCGCGCGCTCATTCCTCATCCTGCTCTCATTCCCTCTCTACAGACCAAGCTAACCCATTTCTATCTCCACTCAGGCTGCGCGGAGCTCACTGAATCATGCGCACGCTTCCTCCTTCTGTGGTTTTACTCAGCCTTTTTACCTGACCTTCATAGTTTTATTTCCTCTCTGAGCTCGCTGCTTATGACCTCCTGGTTTCTCATTGGCTTTGACTTCTGAAGACATTCACGCGCGCTCACATGCACACACATCCAGCAGTCCTTTCTAGTGTCTTCCGTCAATGATTTTCCTGTTTCCCAAGACTGCTGCCAGCTCTACACACTGTGACTTTGCACTCCTTTGAAGCGCCTGTCTGGTAAAGAAAAAGGCAGGTCCTATTCTAAATTCAGAAACATGCACTTTACAGTCTCTGTCTCTCCCGACTCCTTTTTCCTCCCTTACAGACAGACACAATCGCTCTCCTCAGCTCAGTGCTCTGACGAGGCATTTCCTCGAACAGACAGCATCACTGCCCGGTATTGCAGGTTTCGGGGAGTGGAACAAAGAGAGGGGGAAAAGCGGGGTTAGCAGGAGAGGCAGCAGCAGCAGGAGACGAGAGCAGAAAGAAGAGAAAAAGGGGAGCACCATGTGTGCCAAGATGAGGAGTCGGAGCCAGCTCCCCTGTGGGCTCTGAGCTGTAGCTGCAGACCGAACGACTGGGTTTCAAACTTAAATGGCCCACAAAATGCCAGACGGGGCTCGCCACACATCCTCTAGACACACAAGGTCAACAGGAGAGCTGAGCCAGAGAGGGACGTGTTCCTCCTGCTTGGCAGGGCTAACCTTGCAGCGCAGATGTGACTCTGTCTTAAAGACAGGCTTTGATAAACAGGCTGAATAATGTTCTCTAACATTACCATTGAACGTTTTTTATTTATTTTGCTGTTGTTGTTGTTGTGTCTCGCTGAATGCGTCTGCTCGCCACACTTCCTCAGCTTCACTGTTTGATCCCAGGACTCCTGACAAGTCCTGTCCCAACTTGTTTGCTATGAAGCGCTGGGGTTTTGTCGAGGACAGAAAATGTTGAGAATTTCCACCACACCCTGTTTGAAGCTTTTAACAAGCTTCACACATAAAAAGTGTCTGTGGCAAACTACTAATTTGCTTTTAGCTGTAAGTCGTTGAGGTTGCAGGATGAAGGCAACCGGCGTCTTTAAACCTTGCAGCTCTCTGTCCTCAGTGTGTGTGTGTGTGTGTGTGTCTTTGTATGTATATGTGTGTTTGATTGACCAATGTTCTTTGCCAGCCGGCCAAGGCGATATCTTGGGAGCCGCGCATGTTTACTCGGCCCCTGAATGGAGGTTGTTATCAGCCCCGGTCACGTTGCATGTTCTCATTCACATGCACTTGGATACAGTTTCACATAGACACGCATGCACGCGCGCACAAAGAGCCCCTTTCGAACTCACTTTTGCACACACCCACGCCCTCCCCCAGTGGCCCAGTAGAAGGGCATGCCTTTGTCAGCAGATGTCAGGACGCAGGTGTGTGTTCCTGTGCCTCTCGCTCCATTCGTTTCATCCTCTCCTCCAGAGGCTGCCCATTTGTCTGTGGCCCTGTTTCATTTCAGCCCACTCCAATCTCCGCTTCCCAAGAGGACACCAGCGTGTCTGTTGTAGTACAGAGGAGGGAGTGGAAAACGCAAACCCCTCCCTCCCTCCCTGTCGATACTTCTGTAGCGTGTTGGTACAACCTTTTGAGATGAGATTAATCGGACTTTGGGCATAGAAGTCGCTGTGAGGTCGTCTTATAATGAGAGGATTCTGTTTTCCTCCCTTTCATTGTCTCTGTGGTGAGTCTCATTATTTCTGTGAAAGTGCGAAAAAGTTGTACAAAAAATAAGAAGGGCACAAGGCACCAGGTTGTGTAAGTTTAAGGTTTTGCTAAGCAGGAGATAAAAGGCTTTATCCAATGACAGGAACAGGAAGTGATAAGACCTTTAAAAGCTGTAAAAGTCACTGGGATGTGTCATTGGCAGATTTGCACCTTCAGCATTTTCCAATGGCATAACATTATTGGGTGACGACTGGTAAAATTCACTCCCTGTGAAGCTCACACTTGCGCACATACCTTCCATTTCTGCTCTTAGATAGTGCAGTGGATGTAACATTAGGCTGGGCTTTCCAATTTATTTCGCCCAACAGCCCCACCCCATCCTGAACGCCTCATTGCAGACGTTAATGACTTCTGCAGAGTAACCGTTTAAAGAGCGCTAAGGGAGAATGATTGGTGGGACATGTGGAGTATTTATCAACCTTTTGCGAAAGGTGAGTCTGAATCCCACAAGCTCAGGTGCCCACTTCCATGCGCCTGCCAAGACTGTTCGCTAAGTCCTCACCTTTTGCACTCACTGCCCATGAAACTTAAATATAGGAAGCTCATAAAAGTGACTCCAAGATATGAGTTGTCAAGACCTCGGTTATAGACGCTGCGCAGTGAGGCTGTCAGCCGCCGTGAATGAGCGACGTCTATGTTAAGAACCGTGGACGAGGGCCGGACAGACATGAAGGCTTAACAGTCGTTGACACTGTCTGAAAGTAGCCTCTGGGCATTCATCCCTCTCCTCCCTCCCATCAAGCCCCCCTCTCAAATGTGCCGTCTCTGGCCCATTCAGGCTGCAACCTGACAACAAAGAGGGAGATGTGTTTAGCAGGCAGGCAGGTCTTTGCTGGTTTATTCCTCCTGTCCACTGGAGCGGAGAAGTGAGAGACACTCTGTTTGTCTCTTCTGTTTGCCGTCTCCATCGTATTCTTTCGCTCCCATCCTCCATCCTTCCATCCGCCCTGCAGGGGTGAGAGGGATAGGAAAGCAGGTTTAGCCATAAAATTGGACATGGTAAGTTTTGTCAACAAGACTGAGAGCTGCTTAGATGTGCAGCAACATAAAGCGATCGGAGGTTTGAATCTGGGTCAAAGGGAAGCGGGCCTAATAGGGATGTACCACCAACTGATCCAGCTTCACCCTAATCTGTCTATACCAACTTCTGAAATTAGACAGCCATTTTAGATACTGAGCTGGTTTATTCTCTAATCCAAAAATCTTTTATGTAGGAATGCCCGTTGGCTGGAAACATCCCAGTAGTCTGGGATTGTCTCCTCTCCAGGCGGTACTCAGTACTCAGCCCACTTCTATTCTTTGTTTCCTAGTCTTCCCTTGAATTTCTCTCTTTCTGAGATATTTCTGCTTCCCCAGCTGAGTTTTCAGCACGAGCAAATGTAGAGGAAAGCTGTTAACCCAAGAGGAGTTTTTCGGGGGGAAGTTGGAGTGAGTCATTGCCAAGTCTAAAGACGACAGGCGCAGGGAGACAGACAGGCTGCTGGAAGCCACCACTGCTTTCCTGGACAGACTTCTGTCTGGGCCACAATTGATCGGGTCACCCCAGGGGAACGGGCTCCACCAAGACTGCATCGCGCACAACTTATCATTGTCCTCCCCCCTCTTGGTGGTGGATGTTCCTGAAAACTGATGGGAACGAGAGATACGCCTGAGGTATAGATTTACACCTCTGCTGCACACTGAGGTATAGAATTAAAACCTGTTTCTGCAAAGTTTTGAGTCATAAATGGTATATTAAAATATCGTACGTCCCATTGTTAATCCAACGCGATTTTTTAAATTTTGGTCCAGTTCCAAGATTTTACTGAAGGTTTTTTTAACCTGAAGGTCCAGGAACTTTTGGTACCTGGTAAAGCACTCCAAGGAACTACATGTTTCTTGTGACCCTTGTTTGTTTGCATTTCCACCACCAGCCAAAGACCTGGGTTAATCAGGCCAGTGACATATGTAGAAAAAAAAAGTAATTGCAACACAGTGCAAGACCAATAGAGGGCAGTAAGTCAATGACAAAGGCCAGGCAACGCCGAAAACAGCTCTAACCAACAAAACAGTTGGTTCTGCCAAAATCATGAAGTTGACAGAGATAGGCTGATGTTTTGGCTTTCTTTGATTGCTTATTAATTGAAGACTCTCAGCAGGACGCAACCGCCTTAGATGTTTTTCACTTATTGTGAAATGTTTGCGTGATGAGGGTAGTTTGATACATGTTTGTTGTACATATTCTCCTGTGTTTTAACTAGAGCCCGACCGATATGGGATTTTTGGGGCCGATGCCGATACTGATACTGGGGGCAAAAAAAAGCCGATATCCAATATATCGGCTGATATATATAATAAATTCATTGATATACACAGGATATACACTGTATATAATCACAAATCATTATAATACCCTTATGATTCAAGACAGAGACAGAACACTATTAAATTAAAACAAGGAACTTAAATTATAAAACTGTCAACATAAGAACTGTAGTGTAAACCAATGATAAATAAGAACAAGCTGTAAACACAATAATAAGTAAAGAAGTCAAACTGTAAACACCTTTAATAAATAAGTCAAACTTTAAACACAGTAAGTAAAAAAAAAAAAAGTAAACACAATGAGCAACTTAAATGACGTTAAAACACTGTATTATAGTCTTACATTAGATAATGGTGGACGAGTGAATTAACAGTAGCATTTATCTCTGTTTATCTCATGAAAAAGCAACTAACACAATGTTAAAACGTCATTCTATGGTCTTATATTAGATAATGGTGGAAGGAGGGGCCGGGCACTCAGGCAGTGTGCACGCCAGCACACAGACACACTGGAGCAGGAGCCACAGAATCTCAGTGGAGCAAAAATTGTTATAATCGGCTACATTTTGGCCGATGTTGATTAATCGGTGACAGGCTATAATCGGGCCGATTAATCGGTCGGGCCGATTGGCTGGGCCGATTAATCGGTCGGGCTCTAGTTTTAACAGCTGGTCACTTTTCAAATGAAACACCAGGAGCTAGCACAGACAAAATCAGTCTATCAGGCTCAAAAATTTTTTAGGGGTTATTAAACAGCTTCATGTGATGTTATTGTGGTTGGAGGGTGGAATAAAAACATTGCCATTAATCAGAATAATTTAGCATTGCTTAACAAAGTTCCTGGACCTCTGGAAGTACTACCTCACAGACAGGGCTGTTTTCGAGGACAAAATTAGAAACTAGTTCGGATTGTGGAAAACACCTTCAGGGTTGCATTCAGCTTGTTGCATCTTGTTCTTGGACTTAAATTTGCAAAGTGTGCAAAAGAATCCTCAAAGAATGCAACAAAGGAGCTGAAGGGCAGTGTGGTGTCTACGGTAGAAAAGTCGCAACTTGAGCTAATGGTTGGATTCTGGACCTGCGGTTAGCTGCAGTCACCCGTTCATCAGACCACACAGCATCCCTGAGGAGCAGCGCTGTCCTAGTGGCAGTGGTCCAGCTGTTGTTTTCAAGTAAAGCAGCTGCATTGCCGTCCCCGGTTAGGGAAGGGTGGTTAAAATGTATGTTTTTAAATAATTTGTATTTCATTAAAGATTAAACACAGCCAGGGCAGTGTTGCATATTTAAAATCTCCCTCATCGGCCAAAATTGAAAGCCAGTGAGGTATTGAATTACAGAGAGGGGAAATTGAAACGCACCAGTCGTAGTAGTTCACACCTTACCTTGCAGTGGCATGATGTGTTCCCTGCCGTATCTCCGATGCAATTGGGTTTCAGAGAGGGAGGGAGGGCGACTCAGGCACCTATGAAACATGAGCGCTCCTGATTTCTCTGTCTGTGTCTGTGCCGCGGCGATCTGCCAGAAACTGCAGCCTTGGAGAGATTTGTTACATAGGAGTTGTGTGCTATCATTAAGCCAACATATGGCTAGGTGTTTATAGTACAAGATAGAGGCCTACGGCAGGAAGGGGCTCATTGTAAAAGATAGGAGCTTATCACCTGTGGCAAAACTTATGTTGGCTGAAAAACGGGAGGTTTCATTATATTATTTTCTGCCAATATGTCCACAGCCGGTGGCAATGAAATGGACCAGGAGGGAAGGAAGCGATTTGGGAAAAGTGCGCGCCACATACGCACATGAAAAGTGATGGAGTTGACTAAAAAATAATGCAGATTTTCACACAAGTTTGCAGAGTGCAACAACTTCTAGAGCAGCTCATTCTTTAATCTGAATGATTAAAAATGATGTTGCACACGTGTCTGATTATGTTTAACTGAGATTAGAATACCATGAAGCAGCAGCAGCAGCAGCAGTGATTCTTCTAGTGGTATCACCTCATTATTCATCACTTTTAACCTGTTATACACAGAAATATCTTGTCAGCACGCCAAAACTGCATTAACTCGGTTAGCCGACATCATGCAGCAGTTAAATCGCCCCACTGCTGCATCACATCTCATAAGACTTTGCTGCTAACTGCCGCTACCACAAATCACCTCCCATCAGTTCTCTGGGAGCACTGAGTGGAGCAGGGAGCGTCAGCGTGTAGCTGTAGGGCTTTAACACAAACAGCCTCTTTTCTTTTATTAAATCTAATCCATTACACCCAGCCCTGGCTTCTTTTCATGTGATCCTTTGGCAGATTTTCAACCATTGCGCACGGCAACTTTGTCTTCAGCATCTGGGAATTTTTTTCTTTTGACTCTTTTTGAGAAATTGCAAGCTAAACAAATACTTTCTGACAATGTGAGGGATTTCTTACTTTCTCTGCTTTCAAAAGCCAACAAAGTATTTTTGTTTTTCTTCCAGCCAACTCTTCATTAAACAGGCGTCCTTTATCTGCCTTTAAATCCTTGTCTCTTTTCTCTTTCCCAGAGCTTTCCGTCTGATGAAGGGTGGCCGTTTGCCAAGTACCTGGGAGCGTGTGGGCGCATGGTAGCTGTCAACTATGTTGGCGAGGAGCTGTGGAGCTTCTACAACGCACCCTGGGAAAAGAGGGTGGACCTGGCCCGTCAGCTGATGGAAATCGCCGAGCAGCTCACAAACAACGACTTCGACTTTGCTCTCTACCTTCTTGACGTCAGCTTTGACAATTTTGCGGTCGGGCCTCGCGATGGGAAGGTTATCGTTGTTGACGCAGAGAATGTTCTGGTGGCGGACAAAAGGCTGATCAAGCAAAGTAAGTGATCATACCTGAACAGATGCATGCATTTCCTGTAAACACTAACAGATGAACATTTATTACATCTTTAGCTTTATGACTCGTTGAAATAGAAACACTTATTATAAGTATCAAGTCTAGTTTATGTTAACACTTTATCTTAAAGGCATAGAGCTGTTTTTGATGGCTTCACACTTTTACATGCTTAAATTGCGGCATTACCCTAAAGTTTGTTGTATGACACCCACATCTTATTCTTTTTCTTAGACTTGTACTTTTTATTTTCCTCTTAAAAGAGTCTGAAATCATGCTGGGAAGGCTCTTCTTTTCTTTTAGAAACTGTTCAATATTTTTGCTAGCCTATATTATTGAAAGGTTACCATAATGAAAGCATTTGTAAAACAGGAGTGCTGGCCCTCTGATGGGTGTTAAAGCGGTGTATAGATGATAAACAAAACAGAAAAGGTTTGAAACTGGATAAGAACTTTATTAATCCTTTAGGAAGGTTCCCTCTGGAAGTTCATAAATTTCAGAATTTGTAAGCAGGATTGCAAAATTGACACGCCAGGAAATAGTTTAAGCAAAAGCTACACAACTGCACAAGAAGTGCACATTGTGGATATCTCTAATGATGAAAATCATTGCCCTGGAAATGGTTCACTGCATACAACCAAATCTGAAAGGCAAGATTGTGTAATTTGTGTTTTTTTAACTTGATGTTGACATTACATACTGTTTTCATAGTGGTAGAAAAAAACTTTTTTCCCTTAGTCTGCATCTTGTATTTCAGTGCAATCTCTAGTCTAGAACTAAGGTAATTCTACTGAAAAAAAATCCACTTTTGTCATTATTTTTCTTCCCCTCCATCCAAACTTCTGCAAAAGAGTGTGATTTCAACCAAACCACAGGTTGAATTCTCACTTTCTGTCCTCACTGTAACTGCTGACTGTAGTGATCAAGGTTCAAGGAAAGGTCCCAAGGGACCCATGGCTGTGCTTTTGGCAAACCCTCCAAGCCTCCCCTCCTCTATGACTCCTCTCCTCCTGCGCCCCTTCTGCCTCTGACACTCTCGCTCCCATCAAAGCATAGATCGTTTGGATAACAAGCCATCTCTGCTGCCCTAGTTATTTTTTTATGCCTCTGCGAATAAACCTCATAACAAGGACGGAGAGAGCTATACATCACACACTCAGTGTGGCCGTCCCCGACCTCTCAGTCCCCCTCCAGTGCAGGGGCTACTTCAAAGAGAGAGACGACCACCCAGTCAGGCTCCGAGATTTGTCCCTTCCTGCAGAAATCCTATTAAAGTGATAAACTGTTTTGTCGCTAAGTGCTGAAGTTCTAGCATTGTGCCTTGTGACAGATACAAAGTATCGTCTGCGTGTGGGAAAGGAGAGTTTGTGTGATGTTCTGTTTTTAGTTTGAGGGAAGTTGTGTGATGTATTAATCCTGAGATAAAGCGCCACTTTGCTAAATTACAAGACATGACACCCAGAAAGGGCGAATAGACGTTCACAACATGTCGAGGTACTTTAACACTTTCTGCTGAGTTTGAACATTAGTTACTCCAAAACAGAAACCAGCCTAGAGAAAGCCCCATATCCAGCCTCAAATGCAGTATCAGATATCTGCTCCATTCTGATAGCTTAATTTATCATCCTCTTCAAAATAAAGGCCCTTTTCTTCTACTCCAAAACAGTTGAGCAGCTGCTGTTTGAAAGTGGAATTGAAGAGCTGTTTCAGGTCTCTTATTCTTGGAGGATTTTTCAGGATATAAAACAACAACAACAACAACAGCAGAAGTGCAACAAAGTGAAAGCTGGAACAGTACTCTCAGCATTCATGTTCTCTAATCGTATAATTTGAAGCCAATAAAAATGAAGGCAGTTATTTTGGGGGAATGTGATGAGGAGGTGTTAAAGCATTTGAAGCATTGGAAAAGACAAGAAAAGCACTACATAAATACAAGTGCATTTGCCATCATTAAGGGGAAACTTTGAAAACAGTTCAGTTAAAGCATGGTTTGAATAGTGGTTCCCAAAGTCAGGGTTGGGAAACACCAACAGGATATTGCTTAATACCTCCCAAAATCGAGAACTGCTTACAATTCCATGTATTGTGAAATCTAAACAAAAACAGAGGTTGACTTTGATGAAACTGATCTGTTTTCAACATTTCTTTGTTGCTACAAGACTTCTGATGTGACTAGAAGCCTGTTTATGCTTCCTTCACGTACCAAAGCCAGTGTACATCCTTTTCAAACAATCTTACCATTACTGCTCACATACTTCCATGCGCTCTTTGTGTTGGCATTGCAGTGAGGCTGTTACATACATTGGGAAGTTCCGCCATTTTTATTTCTTCTTTGTGTCACACTAAAGCTTGTTTCGGGTAGTAACAGCAACATTTCTCCCAGTTTCCAGTGGTACTGCTCTGTTCGGCCCATATCCATAATAGAAATAGGCCGATATGGATTTTTTTGGGCCGATACCAATACTGATTATTAGTAGACAAGGAGGCCGATAACCAATACTTGAAGCCGTTATTCATTTGCACTAAAAGTGAAAATATCGGTGTAAAAAATTTTGAACAATACAAACTCCAACACTTAACTGCATTTAATGTCTTCAAGCATATGTTTATTAAACAGCTCCCAATCTTAGCAGCATGTTTTATAAAGTTAAATGGAAACTTAAAAAATAAATAACAAGTTTTCTACAGTAAATATGAAACAATAAAACTGGACAGAATTGAGTTTGTGCTACCTTTTACTGGCATGTAATTTAGTTGAATTAATTTTCTGTTTGGTTTTGCAAGACTGATTTCAAATGACCATCTAGGGCTTCCATACTGTAGACAGGGAGAAATTCTGTGCAGAGAAGCATCAGAGCCAAAACAACACAGTTTTGAATGGGTTTCTTATTGGCCGTTGGATTAAAAAAAAAAAGGCAGATAGCAATATGCCCCAAAATACCAAATATCGGCCCCGATAATCGGTCTATCCCTAAGCTTAGGGATGGGTGCCGAATTGGGTATTTTTATAGGTACTGACCAAAGTCTGTCAAAAGTACCTGGTACCGATTCACATAAAATCAAAAGGTACCATGTTTAGGTACCTAAATGTGTCCTTGTGACTGTCAGGGAGTGGAAGAGTAGGCGATTTTCCATGCTGGACATGAACACAGCATTGCAAGGTTAAATATTGAAGAATAAATATGGTTAATTTAAAAAGTATGTATATTTTATTATTTAAAAACTGATATTTTTCCCACATACACACAAAAAGTACCAAAAATTGGTACCATTGTGAAAGGTAAAAGATGTGAAAGGTACCCCTACCCTACGTAAGCTTAATAGAAACGTGCAAAAATGAAGACGAAATGAACGCAGTGCAGAGAAGGCACATATACGGTTCCAGATAAATGGGCTTTCAGCCAGGATAACAACAGTAACAGAGGTAGATTAATTTAGGAAATTAAGCAACATGTGCACATGGGTAGTCTCATTTTCTACCAATCAGCTAAATAAAGTATCTTAAGTCTTTTTGTTTTTGTCCATTATTAGATTGACCTATCTGTGTAATCCCGCCACAGAGGGCGCCAGTCTTCGACACCGCTAATTTAGGGGTATTTTTTTGTAGCCATCACTCACATTCACCCACATACCTCATATAGAGTTAGCAGACAGGGGGGCAGTTCAGGGTTAACAGCTAAATACACCAGATGCATCTGCAGTGCGTCTCCGTCCCATTGCTGGCAAATGGATCAAATAGGTTTCATTCAAATTAATATGTCAACTCACACTGGATCCATTCTGTTGCTGTACGTCTGAGTGGCTGGTCCGTCATGTTGCAGGTAATACTTAGCCATCCTATTTTTGACGAACAAAGAGTTGTGACACAGGGAAGATCGAGCTGAACGGGAAGTCGTGACTGGAAACTACCTAAAATAAAACAGACCGTGTCAAAATCAATTCGCATTTAGCTCGACTATGATGACAAACGGACATGATGAGCAGAGCCAGACCAGACGTCAACAGGTTTAAGGTTTTACTGCCCAACATGATTAAAGAGAGACTCATCGATGGAGGGGGAAGTGCGGGAATTCCTCGGTCTGTGACTCCAGCTGTCTGTCAGTCATGCAGCTTGTCAGCCTGAACACACAGCCGCCGTGACTTGACAAACACAGTCAACACGCACTGCAGACGTATCTGGTGTATTTCAAGCGTAATAGCTTTCCCAAGGGTACAACCCCTCGAACCTTCTGACTGAGAGAGAATGGCTTGTATTGAGAAACCACTCAGCCAGAGCCACCCCATGATGTTTAAAAACAAATGATCACTGAAGTTACCATAAAACATAGGATATATGCTCACCAGAATGGCCACACATCCAGTCCAACCAGCAGCCTCTTTTTCTGCGTGTTACTCCCTCTCTCATTCTGTTTCCTGTCATTTCTGAATAAAGGCATAAAAAGACCAGAAAAACAACTTAAAAAGAAAACAAAACAAAAAGCTACATATAAGAAAAACAATGGTGGCTGGTGTAGTGTTCACTAGTTTATAGGAAGCCAACTTCTGAGATTGAAAAAAAATCTTTTCGATACTTAATTTTACAGAACCTGTCGAGCCCAGCTCAAATATGAAAGCATATTTAATTTGTACTTCAGAGCATGTGTGTGTGTGTGTGTGTGTGTGTGTGTGTGTGTGTGTGTGTGTGTGTGTGTGTGTGTGTGTGTGTGTGTGTGTGTGTGTGTGTGTGTGTGTGTGTGTGTGTGTGTGTGTGTGTGTGTGGATCGAATTCTCATTACTGCCCATAGCTGCAATTTTGCACCCTGTCTACAGAAGCCCTTTGCGACTCCTGGAGCACAGCACAGTCCAGGTTGAGACTCCCTTTGTGTGGCCGACACATTTAGAGCCTGACAGCTCAAGCTGCTTACTCTGGCCATTCAGAGTTTAAGCCTCCAGAATGTTGACGCGCTGCTCGTGTGTTTTTGTGCGTGCGCCCTCCTCCTGGGGCGCAGCACGAGGAAGAAGGATGACGGCGGTAATGAGTCTTATGAGGTCACGGCCATGTGTAGGCGCAGAGATTGAGGTGAATTAGAGCGTCTGGTTTGAATCTCACCTCTCAGATTGATGTGCAAATAAAACACACGCAAAAAGTCGTGTCCTTGTTTAGTTGCGTTCCCATTGTCGAGGTAAAATACACGCTGTGTTCTAGTTGAGCCGAGCGCCGTGTGTTTGCACAGTCCAGTGGCGCGAAAGGAACCATTCCCCATCATTGAGTTTATAGAGTCGGTGGATGGTTTCACCCCCAGTGGTTTTTGGAAACACATGCTGTATAATGTAACACACACTTCACTCACTCCCATTCTCCCTGTGCTCACTGCCTTTACACAAACACTCAAAATGCACACACACATTCAATAATGCACTCAAACACGAGCATGCATTGTTAAAACCGCCTCGTACTCCTGAATGCCACTCGTAAGGCCTCGCTAACAAGCATTTCAGGCCCAGTGTCCCTTTTCAGCTCAGCCGCAGGAACGCAAGGGAGTGAGGTGAATGTATACGAGTCCGAGCGGAGCTCCTTAGCATGGAAGGTACTGGATACGCAGGAGATGAGAGAGGCTACCTCATCCACGGCTCTCCCGCTCATTTGAATTGGAAATGATTTCGTTTGCTTTGGAAATGTTGGAGCTTTGTTGCGCTCCAGCCTGCAGAAAGACAGGAACAGAGGAGGATTGTGGTGCAAGTAAATCGACTTCTTTTAGCCATTCGTTGAGGTCTTTCTTCGCTGTGCTCATCTTTCGCCCTTGAGTTTGAACCTTCTAATGTGTTTTTTTTTTTTTTTTAAACCATTCTGTCTGCCTGCTGAGTGAGTGTGTGTTTGTGAGGGGAGAACAAGAACAGGACACTCTCCTGATGCCATCTGTCAATCAGCGCTGAGGTGTGATGCATGGCCGGCTCCCCAACATTAATTGCTTTCACCTCACCTTGCCGCTCGCACGCGTCCATCTTTACACATCTGTGCCTGTGTGCGCACACTCGTCACATGCACACTCAGGCAGATCCATCTTCATCACCCTCACTGATTGAGGTTGATGTGCCCCTCCTCCTCTGCAGAAGCGGGGCCCCTCGCTAACAGGGCAAGCGCTGGATATTTGATTGAGTTGTTCTGATGAGGCAGAGGAGAAGTGCATTACAACCCTGGAACACTGATTATGTGTTTGCATCCTCTGGGTCCGTACCCCCTCCCCAACAATGTTATTGATCTGCTTTTTAATGCACAAACCAATAGGTCTCTCATCATCCCAGGTTATTTTCTTGGCTCACCTCTCCTGCAAGCGCAATCCTCTAAAGAGAAAAAGTGCGAAATGAGCTGCAGAGAGATTTTTATTTGCTCGGTAAATCTAGAAAAAGGTTCGTTTCTGTCAAATAAAACTGTAGATGAGTTGTTTGGTTGTGTGCTTTGAGAAAGAACTTCACGCTGAAGCTTGGTGAGCATGTGGGGGTTGGTTTTTTCTTGGGGTCATAATTTTCACTGAACATTGAGAAATATCAACTTGATGACCTGAAAAACTAGTCACTCAAAATAAGCTGTTTTTCAGCTTGTCTTAGCAAAATTGCTGCTTACCTTAACTGAAAGTGTTTGTACTGCATTGAGCATCATTAGGTTTTGTAAAGCCCTAAAAGGTCGTGATTACATACTTTTCATTTTTCAGTTCACTCAATATAATTTCATTTCAACTCTTTGAAAAAAAAAAAAAAAAAAAAAAATTGATCCCTTTTTCTCGGGATAAAATCAAATAAGTAAATTGATGGCTGTCATTAGCCCAATGGGAGCGTGTCAAGCTGATCGGGGTAAAAGAAGGACATTTCTGTTCTTTCCTGTTGCTTCTGCTACTTTAGATAAACACAAAGAAAAACAAAACTAGCTGCACTTACGCCCTGTTTTAGCTTATTCTAACAATCAACCAATTTAATTTTTCAATTACTGGAAAACTGTTGCATTATCTTAGGAAAACAAGTTTCTTTTCCCTCAAGCAATTATAATTATCCCACTGTCTAGGGATTTTTTTTTTTTTTTTTTTTTGGCAAGATATGGTTAAAATAGCTATTTTTAATTTTCATCAGATAAGCAAAAGAAACCCATATCTTTTATCTGGAGATAACATTAAAAAATATTTATCTTTTTTTAATTTGAGAAACCAAAAAAAAACTGGTATCAACCATTTTCTCTGGATGATGGAGTTTTTCTCTTTTTTTTCAGTCAATCTAGAGGAAAAGAAAGTGCTAGCATTGGTTTTTTGAGATAATAAGAAAAGCATTTTGTACATATTCCTAATTCCTTATTGTTTGTTTTCTTGAGGTAATATAAGATTGTTAATGTTAGCTCTCTTGAGGTAAGATGATTTACTTTTCTCTAGATTATGAGAAAAATAAATTGAGATTACAAGAAAATAAATGAATGTGATTGAAGACGACAGACAAAAACTGAAATGAACTCTTAGGGCTTCTGTAGTTTTAATGCTGAAAAGTTTAAAGGTCTCCCTGCACTCAAGGAATCGCTGACCTTATCGTCCTTTATAATTCTGATCCAGATGTTTTTTTTCTGTTCCTTTCTTCCTGCAGACAAGCCAGAAAACTTCGACGTGTGGTACGAGAGCCGCTTCGAGGAGTGCGACAGAGAGGCCTGCCTCTCTTTCTCCAAGGACTCCCTCTGCTCCAGGGTCACCGTGGACCACAACTACTACGCCGTCTGCCAGAACCTGCTCTCACGGTACGCTACGTGGCGGGGCACCACTGGAGGCCTCCTCCATGACCCCCCAGCCCACATAGCCAAAGATGGACAACTGGAGGCGCTGCTGGACGAGTGCACCAGACCCAAAAAGCGCTACGGCCGCTTCCAGGCGGCAAAGGAACTGCGCGAATACCTCACACAGCTAGCTGCCGCCTCCTCGTCTGCATCAGCCAGGTAATGAATGGAGTCGGCGTTAGCCCGACGCACTGAAAGACTGGATCCTGTACTCTCTATCCCTGGACTCTTGAGATTCTGGTTCTTGTCCATGATGTCATTTGCTCCTCTCCCTTTTGTGCGCTGGATCAGGAGATGTTCGATGTCTTGCATCAGGAAGTGTAAGACTCCAACTTCAAAGCAAGATTTGTTAAAGCTCTTGCTGTTACCTGACTTTGCTCCAGTGTGGAAAAGGAGTGTGGCGCTAAGAGATTCTGCTTAGAACCAGGATAGAGAGGGGATAGAGGTAACCTCTCCTCTCCCTGGGTGGGCTGCCATCCTTCAAAGGGGGGAGGGAGGTGAGAAAGGGCTCTGGGAAACGCATCATTCATCGGACACAGGCTAAAGCAAACCAGAGCATTCATGCAACGACACGGCACAGCCCTGACCACATCCATCCTCCTGTTTGCTCCCTGATCTGTCAGAACTGTTGTGTTTATTACACTGAATCATTTCACGTTGCCCCAAAGGTCTCTTGTTTTTTATTTTGGAATTCTTTTCAGGGCTGATTTAAGCAGATTGGTGCGTTTACATTTCTTTTTTTCTTTGCTGTGCTGAGGCGCTTTGTTTTAACGCTCTCTCTCTGTAGCACGACTGCAGTGAAGGCAAAGGTAGCATGAATCTCCCGCTGTCAGGCCAGGCTAACAGCAGGTGGAGCAGAGAGGCAGGGAGGGCCTTGGGAGGTGGGGGGCCCTCTACGGCTATATAAGTCTAATGTCTTGCTACTCCAATCAATCACTTGATTTCCAGGTTCTAGGATTGTGGCAATCATCCTTTTTTTCTTTCTAGCATTTTTTTATAATAGGAGGCAGAGAGAGCTACATGTAGGAAAAGGAAGGGAATAATTGGACAGGGGTTGGTCCCTTGATGCAGATGTGCCTATACCAAAGAGGCTATATACAATATTAAGAACCCTGAGCAGAGCAGAGACAGCACCTTTCCCTCCAGTTGTTCCCCAGCAGAGCTGTCCAAAGGCACTGTAATGTGCACACAATCGCATACAAGCTGGCAGCCCCTGCATACTGATTTTCGTTTTCTTTATCCAGACATGTGCAAGTCAGACATTCGGCCTCTGTTTCGCGAGCCTCCCATACTAATGATCAACGACGATCAGATGGGCGCAAAGATGTTCTTCTTCGACCAAAAAAAAAAAGTGGGTAATAAAGGAGTTCTCAAGAGGACTCAGAAAAAAAACAGAGTTCCAGAGCTGAATCCTCCATAAATGTCTAATAGATAAACGAATCCTTTGGTCAAACTTCTCCCTCTTGTGCTGAGCACACTAAACTGGATCATGTAAATGTTAAAACAGAGCAGGGGAATGAAGATATCCTAAAATTGCTTCCTCGCTCCAGAACCAACTCCTGACCTGTGCTCTTAAATTTTGCAGTCTGAAAATTTCTGCTTGAATATTTAAATGCTCAGCACCACTTAGAGGTTTGGTTGGTTTTTACACTCAGAGGAATGAGAAATTTAAGGCATAATCAGAAATGTAGGCTGATTCGGTAAGGGGTTATGACAGATTTGACTCAAATTTATGTTTCAAAAAAGCCCAGAGGAGCGACCCTGAAACCGGTGACCCTCGTCTGATTGGAAAAGCAATAAAGAGAAGTTTGGCTAACAGGTTTCTGATTTCCACTCCTCTTCTGTCTCCTCCCTCGCCTCTTTGTTGTGTCCGATATATTTCTGTTCCCCGTGTTCTGGAGGACGTTGAACCTGGAGGGATTTGTTCGTGTGTTCAAACTAACTGTCCACTTTTGTACTGTAATTTTTTCTTTCAAGTATTATATCAGCATTGTCTGATTTTTCCTGTGCCTTTCATTCAAAAGTTGTATTTACAACTTTTTAGTGGGTTTAAATATTGAATAAAAGAAGATATATATATATATATATAAATATATATATATATATACATAGATATATTCACTATGACTGTGCGTGGACTCTTCTTTCATGTGATTTCAGGGTTTTAAAAATTGGTTTCAGTGTGGCACAGCTGGAAGTCAGTGTTTGCCAATTCCTGTTCCTTTCTTCTCATCCCTCCTCCTCCGGTTTTGATCTCCCATATCTTCATTTTTCCTCTAATTTGGATCCATGCCCGAGCTCCCTTTGTTGTGCTCCACACTCAGCTAAGATGCAAGTCTCTCTTTTATCCGTTTTTGGTGGGGAGATCATTTTCGAATCAGTTAAGCGTCGTGTGTGAAATATTTTTAGGAGTTTTAGTGACACACACAAAGAAAAAAAAATGCAGAGGAAACAGAATGCAAATTGTCTCCACCGCTTAATGTTGTGATTTAACTCTAAACTCTTCCATGCTCATTATTTCTGTGTGAGTATGATATTTCTGAGTGTGTGTGGAGTGCGGTTTGTGCTAATTCAATAGCTCTTCTGTCTGTCTGTCTGTCTTGAGTCAGCTCATGCTCGTAGCATAAAAAGCCTACGGTGGAACAAAGTAGAGCTCGAGCCAGAACCAAAATTAGAAGCTTCATGACTGACACTCTGTTCCCCCATCCTTCCTTCGCCTTATTTTCTCCTCTCCGTGGTCATTTCTCCACCTCGTCTCTGTCTTCCTCTTCTCTGTAATTGTGCTCTTTTTCTTTGACACACCCGCTGGTTTGTGTGGAGAGTTGATGTCACACTCATTGTGGTGAAGTGCTGTTTAGCCCTCTGCGCTGTAGCTACACTTAAGCCCAGCTGATGAATGGCTCCGGGGTTGGCTGGCTATAAGAAAACACCACGGAGAGAAAAAAATAAATAAAACGAATGGGGCACCAGGCGCTCCGCTGCCGCCCCTCTGACTTTAAATAAACATGAGGCAATTTCAAGGGGCAGCCGCTGGGGAGTTTATGCATTGGACATAGAGGGGAAGAAACAGGAGATACTTCGAGAAAGAAACCTAAATGAGACAATATGGTCGTGGAGGAAGAGCATCTGGGAATGTGTAAACGACAGCAAATAGAACCCCAGAAATTTCCTCGCTGCATTATCCAATTTGCTGCGAGCTAGTTTGCCTCCATGAATTGCAGTTTAAGTTGTCAAAGCCACAATGGAGGCGAGAGCAGCTTATTTTAGCATTTTGTGTTGTGAAGCCACAACCAAAGGAAAGTGGATATTGTGGTCTTCATATATCAGTGGATTTGGGTGGGAAGGAAACGTTTAAAAAAAAGCTGACCTCACCGTACATTGGGTTAGCATGTGACCATGATATATGCCTCTTAAAGCACTGGGCAAATGGAGTACTTGAAACAACATGCAATAAAATAACCTTTTTGCTTTATTACATTGTTCAAAAACCAACAAAAAACATGTTAATGTTAAAAGCAAAGTGAGGCAAATATTGCCACCATAGTTGTATTGTTAACAGTGGGTCTCAGTTTCACTGTAAATCGTCAGTTTCCATGAATGCATATTGAGAAACAACTAAGCTGCATTGTTTACAATCATTCCAGCAACAAACATGTTCATGTCAAAACAAGCAGAGCAAAATTTGCACCCCCAGTTCATCTTTTCAAGTTGAGTCTCAGTTTCACTGTAAATAGTGATATATCCAAAGTGATGAACAACCTCCAACCATTTTTTGTTGCCCGAAATTGTCAACTGTCAGACCTGACAAACATGTTCTGCTTAACAGCAAACCACAATTTGCACCCTCAGTTCATCCAAGAAGCCAGTTGATACTGATGCAAAAAAAAACCCAACAACACCCTATTATAACTTTTTTTCTCTGCTACTTTGTTTCCAGTGAGTTTGTCAACAAACCCATTCAGGCTAAAACCAAATCAAAGAAAGATCTGAGCCCCAAGTTTATCTGTTGGTGGTGAGTCTCGGTTTCACTGTAAGTAATGAGTTGCCATGAATACCAAGTGATAAATAACCTCTGACCACAAATCTATTTTGTGTTTCCCTTTGTTATTCACAATCTGAACAACAACAAACATGTTCAGGTTAAAGGCAAAGAAATTTCCCAAGTCTGTTGTGGATCTCAGTTTCACTGTAAACAGTGAGTTGCCACAGATACTTTCTTGAGTGATATGACCTAAAAAAGATCATTCAAATGTTAAAAATGTGAAAGGCATAGGAAGCTAAAAGTAGACCCTATAAATAAATACGCATCTTTTATTTATCATGACACGAGTCATCGCTGTAATGGTGAGGTCATCGCAATTGCACTAGCTATATCTCCTAACAAGATCATGACACGTTAGAAGTGAGAGGCTCAAACACCAAGTTCTACCTAAAGCTCTGCCTTCGACAGACTTTCAAAGTGCTGGCCAATCAGAGGGAAGAGGGCTTGTGAAGCAAGGAGCTTTAAGAAGGCAGAAGCAAAAAAAGAAAAACAATTTTGATTTTTTTAAGCTATAAATAAAGCAAAAAATTTTACTCAACTGGCAGATTTGTTTTACTCATAATGAGTATCACAAACCTTATTTTTAGCTTCTAGTATCTTAAAATATGACATTCTTCTTGCAGGCATGGTGAATGTGGCATTTATTAAGTCAAGAGGGACATTTTTTAAAGTAGAAATGAGACAAAAACACTTTTTTTTCTTTTTGAAGTGCAATGTTTATGCGGCTCATTACACTGCAGCACAGAGAATCAAAGATCACCTACTGACAGAGAGTAATTGCCATTCTGCCATGTGACTGCTTTCTCAACATCAGCTGTGGATTTAGAGCGTTATGAAATCCACCCCCAAAGTTCCCTCTAATCAGGCAGGGTTAATACTGAAAGGCAGAAGTTGAAAAGTATTGGAAAGTCTTGCACAAGCATATTATCTAAATCTCTGCATGACTTCAGCCTTGCCTGTCATACTGCAAACCTGGCGAACGGCTGATATCTTATTCAGGTCATAAAACTTGGAGAGGAGGGAAAAGTGAGAGACGAGCCATATGTTTGATTACGGCAACAAAAGGAGATGAGAAATGAGCAACGACCGTTTGAAAAAAAAAAAAAAGGAAAGAAGGTGGAAGTTTCTCCATTGCTGTTGCCTGGCTAACATGATGTAGAGTCTATTTCATGCTCTAGCAAACCCCAGGGAGCAGCAGCCATTTTTAGAACCAAATTGACCTATATTTTTTTCGACATGTGGGTAGGGGGGCCAGATTTGGCCAGCGTTAAGGATGGGATAGGAATAACATCGTGTGAAGCTGTGTCATGCACATGGCCTCTTGTTTTGGGGGCTTTTCCGAGGTTTGACCGGGGCTCAGGAGAAGAGCTCTGAAGCTTTTTTTTTTCTGTGAGCGGCTCCTGGAAAATCATCACTAATGCAACACAGGAGTTGCTAGAAGCGATGTTCCTGTCAGGCTGCTTACATCCCTTCAACACGGTTATGTCACTCTCACATCTATTATGCCTCATTTAGATAGCACTCTGGCTCTGAGGCTTTTTTATTTTTTAAAGCTGTCGCACACTTCAGCCCGACACAAAAATCCTCGGCTAGAGTTATTTGTTGTTTGAAGTAAGCTTGACAAGGACAAGAAGAAAGCAAACGAGGGAGTTGGATTGTTTTTTAAAGTTACTCTGCTTTTGGTTTGACGTCAAAGCAAACATGGGTGAAAATTTATCAAAAAATGAAAAGTGTGAAACTATCTTATCTCCAAAAACCAAGGGCACTAAGGACAAGCAAAACCTATTTAATGAATCCTTTCAAAATAAAGCTCTGTAGTGTCTTTATCCTGGGTGTGGGAACTCTAATCCTCTGAACCAGTTATCATCAAAGCTTTTGATGATAGTGATATGACTAAAGCCTCACATGCTGCTCTGCATCAACAGTCTTACATTAAAAAAAAATATTAATTTTTAAATTAATCAGATTTGAAAAGGTGCATTACGCTCACTCGAGTGCTTTTTAATCAGCAGTTTCATCAAAAAGTGTTCAAAGAGACTCAAGTCAACCCACAGAGCGCCAAAGAGGAAATATAATCTGTGCTGAAATCAGAAAAACTGTTAAATTACTCAATATGTCAAGCAGAAGTGGCTGCAAAATCATTACAGCACATGGCCGACTGAGACAGGCTGCTTTCACAAAGAGATACAACACTCACAAGTCGACGCTCGCCAACAGAGCCATGACGCAGACTGCTGATTTGCATGCAGCCTTCAGGGATTCAACTTTATAACAGTGATTTAAAGAGGAATCAAAGTATGGCCTTTCATGACGCTTCCCTGAACAATCAGAATTTAAAACACACACTTACATTTGGAAGCCAAATTTGCAGTCGAAGACTATTTTCAAATCAAAGAGTGGGCATGGCCTACCGTTAGATTGGCATCTCAAAATCAGAAGCTCTGTTTTATAAACCCTTTTTTTCAAATTGGTCAGTAAGTTGAGGTACAAAATGATTAGCTTTGCATGTTATCAGTAGCTGTTAGCATAGGATCTTAGCTTGATTGCACCTCTTTGTTTTTAAAACTCCACATTGTTGCCTTGCAATCAACAAAAACAAGTCATCAGAGGCTCACTTTGAAGTCCACTGACACTGAAAAACAGTGGTTGTCATGTGTTACAGTCAGACAAGGCTAAAGAAAGGTAGATGTGCTAGCATGAATACACTATATATGCAAGCTTGAGGTGGATGTAAAACACATTAATAGATGTGTTTTAAACTTTTGATAGTTTAATAAATATCATTCATTCTTTCATTTCCTATCTCAGTTTAAAGCTCCCGCGAGAAAATTTTACTTAGCACAGATTTTGGCGCCCCCTGTTGACTTAATGAATGTTTTGAAAGTGTGCAAACCATAGTTTGTCTTACACCTTCCTGGTGGGAGTGGTTGTGCAAACATTTGATTAGCTACATATTCATTTGTTGATAAATCCCTGAATCTGTCTGTAAACTGCCCAAAATGGTTTGTTCTAGAAAAAAAAAAAAAAAAAAAAACCCCATGAGATTTTCACAAGATCTTTATGCGACATGCTTAATAAATGAGGTGATTTGCATGAAGATCTCCCAAATGGTTCATTACATGCTATAAGGGTGGGCCTCAAACACATAGGTCTGCCTAAAATGCTGCTTCTGTTTGTACTTGGAAGTCGGAATTTCCAAGTTCCAAGTGGGAATGCCCAGCTGGAACGCCCTCCAAGGTTGGAATTTCTGACTTGTAAGTCAGAGCACCCACACCACCCCCGAGGTCCCGGTAAAAAATTAAGAGTTTAGGGGTAAAAAGTAACTAAGCTCCAGTTATCTTTTTTTTATTTTGGAATTTCTGACTAGTGTTTGTCACAATAAATCAGCCGTATATATAGTATTATTGAATGTTTATATACAGAAATACTGTTGTTAAGGCAAGTTTTTCCGACTTGGCAACTGGAACGCTGAACTCGGCGATGATGTCACTCCCATTCCCGACTTCCCGGTTCCGAGTACAAATGGAATGCAGCATAACTCCGTCCCTGATAGGCCTCCAGGGGGCTGCCCAATCAGATGGTGGGGTCTTGTGGTGCTGGCAACCTTAGAGAGACAGCAGCTACAACAAAATGTTTGAGACAGAGAATAGGACTTCTCTAAAACACCAGTGTTAAAAAAAAGATGGTTTTCTTTAACTGTAACTCTGATGAAGCTACTACAGGCAAACCAGTGGGACAGTAAGAAGCCTCTAAAAGAAGCACAATACTCTCTCTTTAAGCTAAAATTATTATTATTGCTGGCTGCTCAGCTATAGCTAAAGTTTAATTTCTGCTGAACTGCGTTCACTGTGGCATCATCAAAACTGGATTTCTGGTGCTTAAATTTCATTTCCCCTCATCAGTAACATAAGTTTTGTGCTGCATCCTGTAAAAAACAAAATAGGAATCATCTCCTCACTTTTGGAACCTGAGTGAGACCTCAACTGAAATCCAAAAAGTGTAATCACAGCTACTGTGACCCCTCCTGGACCTCCATCCCCACTCTCCCTTATTGTTATTTGCCCTTCCTGCTTTATTTTTGGCTTCTGAAATACGCTCGCCCCCTACCTTTTTCACCTCCCCACTGGCACAACTACCATTACCCTTTTGTTTAGTATGATAGCAGAGACCCCCCCACGCTCACACACACACATGCGGGCACCTTAAAAAGAAGCTGTGCTGTGACTCCCTGTCCCAGCTGTCAGGGGAAGAGGTCAGTGGCGCTATCAGGGGGAGCTTATATCAGCAGGGGGACTGGCGTGCTCACAATCCCATTACCCACCCGTGCTGCAGTTTAGACCCACATTATCATCTGCCTTACAGGGGCTTGCTAGGACATATGATTGGACCTCCTCGCCTCCCAACCCCCCCGCCTCTCCGAGGGCACATTAGCTGACACCCAGAGCTACGATTATCAACATCATTTATGCAGCAGACTCACTTATCTCAGCTTGTATTCATCCACGCTTAAGACAAAAACATTAGCTGCGCATGCATGCCGGATAGCAGCAAGTGCTGATTGTGCATCCTCGCCCGTGTGGCGAATCCAATGTTTGATGAGCACATCTGTCCAAAAAACTGAGCCTGAATCTCTGTGTAGTTTTTAGGGAGACTGCAGAAAAAATGAGAACTTTTTTTTTTTTTTCATTTCTCACCATATGGTGCGCTGCGGCTTCGACAAGATGTAATTAGCATTTAGCAAGTTGGAGATGGTACTCAGTGACATTTGCACTGATTGTGACTGCTCCCACTTCAGAAAAGGAAAGGCGCCGGTACAGCCACGAAATGAGATGATTTCTACAAGTCGAGGATGGAGGAGATACACTTTAGCAATAGCTGTGTTGCTTGGCCTTTGTCTCTTTGAGCCTCGTTAGTGCTGCCTAATAATTAGCTTATTGTCCCTGCCCTCCAGAGGCCACGCAGGGCGATATGCCCGACGTGAGTTGGAGGTCTTGAACACTCTCTGGGGGCTATATACTCCTCTGCGACCTTACATGGCATCTCTACTGCGCCTGTGAAAAGCAGTGCTTAAGTCAGTCCTGCTTTTTATGTTTGCCCCCCGCAGGCCAGGTCCTTACAAAGGCCCCCCATCTGTTAGTGACACTTGAGTGAGCAAATGGAACATTTTCTCTGAAATCTTTCCAGCGTATTGATCGACGCTGGGGCTTAAGCTGATAACGCGTTGGAAAGTTTCACCCCCGGATTTAGTCACTTACTGATTTGTCCGTGTGATTCTATTAAGGAGGAAACCCAGGTAGTGTAAAATCAGATACCCAGGATAGCAAAACAACACTTTCTTCTCAGCGGGGATCAAAAAAAGTAGCTGCCTGTCAAATCTGATGAAACAAAGGGAAGGAGAGAATAGAGGAAGCATGCTTCCTTCCTTGTTATTCTACAAAAGCGGCGTTGTTTCGTCCTCCTCTGACGAGTGCAAAATTGATGAAAAGTTGATTGCAGCTATTCAAAGATTCCCAGCTCTCTGCATCGTTGATTTGAAGCACTACAGGAGTTAATATTTCAGAAACAATGCCAGAGTAAACACCAGACACTCGCATCCAGTCTTTGCGTCAATAAAGTTTGAAGGCAATTTAAGTTTCTTTAGTTTTTTGATTAATGCTGAGCCCACTTTGAAAAAAAAGCTTGGAAAAACAATACTTGGTGCAAACGATCAGTTTGTTTTGCACACCTGAAAAAGATCAAAATACAACAATCAGCCACAATGAGTACTTTGTGCAAAAACAAGCAGCACATCTTGCACTCTAAGTGCTAACAAGTGCTACGGTGGACACCGCAGCTCGTTGTTGTCTGTGTTTTGCCTGTCTGGGAGATGAAAAAAAAAAAGGAAATCTCTATTCAGAAGCTGTCTTCTCCATCTGCCCGGGTCAAACCTGCAGCTATTATGCTCAGCCTGATCCCCCCTCGACCTCTCATCTGCCCACCAGCCTGTCAGACACCGCGTGGATCTCGTGGAATTCACCGCAGATGTGTTAGCATGTAGCGCTGCGCAACTCCCCCACCCTCCACCAAACGCTGTCAGAGACTTCAGACAACTCTGTTAGCACACCACAAAGGGATTCACCACACGTCAAAGCAGGCAACGAGGAACGACAGACAATTATTTCCACAGTTTCCCCCCAGTCAGCTGCTGCTGCTGAAGCTGCTGTTGCTGCTGCTGCACCGAGATTGTGGCGTGCATGTGCAAGCAGAAGCACTCCAGAGAAACTGCATAATAAGCAATTCAAGGCTGTCGTTCGAGCGCTGAGACATGATGCACACAGGCCGACAGCAGACTGGACAGCAATTTGTTGAGTAGTTATGGTGTGTGACTGCCAAGTTTCATTTTTTCTTGCATTTGTATGTGTGTGTTTGTGTGCTGGTGGAGGAAAGAGAGGGGAAGGGAAGAAAAGGAAGCAGTGGGAGTGTGTCCACATGTTGAGACAAAACATGACCCAACGCTTCCTCGCCAGCAGCCTACGCATTCATTTAAAAGCTCTGTTGGGCTGTGACATAAATCCTGAGCATTCAAAGACTCAACTTTTTTTGCAGACAATATACCGATGGTTCTCTGAAATGTCGTTTTTAATGCTTTTAGATGCAAAGTGCAAAGAGACACAATTTAAAAGTGAAATCAACATTAACTATAGACTTTGCTGTGGTGATAATTAAGAACAAGCAGGATAAGACCCCAGGAACACTCGTCAGATTTTAACTATTTATTGACAAATAGAATTAACATTGGAAGTTTAACCAACAGCACTGGAGTATGAGTAGCATAAGTGTAGCAGGGGATAATCTATAAATACACATCCCTTATCATGAGAAAGAGCTGTGATTGGTCGAAAGGGGTTGGAAACAATGATTCAAACATCTGCCTGTCAGCCAATACCAGCTAAGTGTATAACTTCCATACCCTGCTTGAACGTACACAAGCTTTGTTAGCAATGTTGCACTTTCACCTCACACTACATTTTTAATTATATGACTCCTTAGCTTACATGGAACTGTTGAAAGAAAAGGTGTTCAATTATGTGAGTTCACAACTTTTGTATATTTGTCTCCTGTGGGGGAAAAAACAACCTGTTAATTCTCACATAATGTGATAGATTTAATTACATCTCCACAAGTAAATAAGACTACAAAAGGAACATATTAACTTAAGTGTTAGCGGAAAAAGAACAGAATTAATGGGAGAAATTCTTCTGTGATTACCAGACTTAGGCTGTGCATAAAAGCGAGAAAGAAGTTTCATTAAATGTTTTTCCTTAATGGAAGGAAAAGGAGAGAGCTAAGAAAAGAGTGTTTATATTCGGCCTACTGCTAAGGTTAGCCTGCTCAGCTAGCTAGCACATTCCCTTTTACTACTAAGTTAAATTTGATTAAAAAAACAAAAAAACAACAAAAAAAACAATGGTCACATAATTAATGCTGTACTTTCATTAAAACGAGAGAGGGCTGAGAACTGCTTGTTGTTTGCAGCTGACTGAGTTAATCCTCAGCTAACTGCTAACATTAGCCTGTTAATCTATCTAACAAACTCCCTGAAACTGCAGCCTAAATTTCATAAAGCTGAAAAGCAGTTTCACATTTAAAGTTTTTCTTAAGAAATTAAAATATAGAAAAAAATAAAATAAAACAAATAAAAAAAGAGTAAGAACTTAAAGCTCTGGGTTTATCTGAAGCTAACTGCTCACATGTGCCTGTTTAACAACACACTCCTTTTAACTATCAGCCTTAATTTGATTTTAAAAAATGAAACAAAACAACAAGTAAAAAATGTGGTCTCCCCATGAAATCTTTTCTTTTATTAAAAAGGTTAGTGAAGTAGCTGAGAACAGTGTGTTCATCTTCAGCCGAGATTAACTTGTTTAGCTAGCTAGCACACACTAGCTGTAAAAACCCAAGTTTAGTGAAACCCTAATAAACACTTAATAAATCCAGCTTTCCTTTTTTTTTTTTTTTTTTAATAAAAGAAGAGATAGAGAGAGCCGAGAACTTAATGATGATCATTAACTGAATGCTATCATAAGCCCATTTAACTAGCAAGCACACACCCTGATACTAAAAAAAGTTTACATTTTATGAAGCTGAAAGTCGTATTTTAATTGAAATGAAAAAACTTTATTTATCCTCGAGGGGGGATTACGGAGCATAGAGCAGTCAACAACACACTCAAATCTTCTGTTTGAAATGCTAAAATCCTAACGTCAAGAAAAAAAAGAGAAGGTAAAACAATTTCTCAGATGATAAAAACTGATAAAACCGAGATAAAAAAAAGATCAAAGTGCCAATGAAATACTGGGACACAAAAATCTTTGCCTTAACTAAAGACAGCTGAGAACTGTGTGTTTATCTTTGGCCAACTGTAAACATTGGCCTTTTTGGATAGCTTGTGCAATAAGCCTAATAGAAAAATAGATAAATTAACTAAAAATGTGGTCCCAGAATTAAAATTTTTCTTCCATTAAAAAAAGAGATGGAAATGGTTTAAATCACCTTATTTACCAAAATAACAAAAAAGCGCAAGCTTGTTGCTAATGTATATAGGAAACTGCATTAATATGCTAGCAGTTAGCATACGTCAGTATAATTTCAGCTTTAGAATACAATTTCAACTTTCATCAGAGAAACATATCACATCAACTCTTTGTTAAAAAATACTCAGAATTTCACATGTCAAAAGCTAACAGGCAATAATTGAAAGGCTCATGGCTGATTTCATGACTACAGAAAGCTTCCAAACAACTTAAACCATTGCTATAACCACTTTGAGACACTAGATGGCCTACTTGAATTATTAATATATTACAACACAGTACATCAACGTCCTGACCTGTTTCTGTATAAATATGCCCAGAAATATCCAGACTCAGGGACCAATTACATTTTACTTACTTACTGTATAAACTCAATTAAATGTTGTTGACACAGAAAACCTGTAAAGCTACTTTTTGCACCAAGAAAATTTACGACAGGAATTGATAAGGGAATCGATAAAGAATCCGGTCGATAAGCAGAATTGATAAGGGCATTTGTATTGACAAAATCTTATCAATTCCCATCCCTAGTGTTATCTTCGGATTTTTATAAGCGCAGTGTTAGTGTGCAATTGCATGGCATACTCTTTTAACCACAGATTATATGGACAGACAAACTATTCGGCCCTTGCTGAAAATTGGAGTTAAAATTGGGTTAATCTTTGCCGTCACACAGTGGTTACGGATAAGAAATGACAATGTAGGCATATTCAAGCTTGTTGCTGATATTCTTGTCGCCTTTAGCTGATGATAAAGAGACATCACTGTTTATTTCAGTTTGTTTCATAACCAGTCAAAAATCTCTCACATGAGCTTAAATTTAAGAAACATGAATGTTTTTTTTTGTTTTGTTTTTTCTGAGATGTACTCTGTTTTGCTGAATTTCAGCATTTTTTTTTATGTCCAAGTAGGTGTGTTCATTGAGCAAATAATCCCTCCACAGCACAAATGATCCGCAGGACTCAGTTCTGAATAGTGTTTGCTTAATGCACAGCTTTATCTTCTCCATATGTCCATATTTTCATGTATAATAGATGCAGAAGGCTTTATTTATTTATTAAGGCAGATACTGGGTTAGCTGTTAAGGGGCTGTGAATGGCTCAAGGGGCTCTGACCAATTTAATTTTTGTGAGTGTGAGTTACAGGGCACATCCGTGCACATGCATATAAGCACGTTTCCATGCAAGCGATGAGGATAAATATGGCCTATTCTCTTTGTAGTTATCATTGGAAGAAAAGATAAAAAAATATGAAACCTGAAAGCTGGCATGGATTGGACCCCCATCAGAGACTGGAGCTATAGTCAGGTAGCCAAATCAGGAAGCTGGGCTGTTTTATGTTATAATCAAAAATGCCCTTTCATGAGGTGAAATAAGCACGTCAACAGTGTATTTAAGGTATCGAACTAAGGGATCAATAAATTGTGCTTATTGTAGCGTAGCGTATTCAATGTGACATATTTCCTGATAGATCAGATGCAGAAAAAAAGGTGTTTATGGAAACAGATCTGTGGTTAAAAACATGGAAACTAATGATTCATTGAGTGCGGAAGGGACAGCATGTACAGTAATGTTTGTGTGCTAATTTCTTAGCGATAAGGACGAGACGAGAACACAACACTTCAAACTACCCAAACTTCTTTCCCTTCATTTGAACCTGTGTTAAATAGAGATTCGCCGCACATCCTGGAGCATTTGATGAGGTTGAATGAAGGGTATCATTAGGAAGACACACGGACGAGATGAAATCTAGCGCTGAAACAAAGCAGCACAAAGGATTAGATGTGGTTAGGTACTCGGAGATCGCAGGAACAAAAGGATTAGCCAGGGAGAGGGATGTGGGTCACACCCGGCCGATAGTGAAACCAGCCAGTCAGCCTTGCCCCGGGGCCTTTCCCATAATCCAGCGTGGAGGGTGAGGGTGGTGTAGGCCGTGTGTCGGGGAGGAGGGGGTTGAATTTGGAGGTATTCAGGATGTGTGTGTGGTTTTTACAAGCTAAAAACGTTTTGCTTTCATTTTCCTTTGAGCATCTCTTTATTTTTAGAAACTGGCTGCTTGTTTTACCCCTCAGGTTTTCATGGAGTGTGGCGCACCTCCCGTGCTACGACCTTTGACCTGTGGCTCAGGGGATAAGTCACTAAGAGGACAGTCTGTCAGGCTGGCAGCCGATGAGGATTACACCATTAAGCTCCTTGTTAACCTCGTGTCACGAAACAGACCTAAGAGTCTCTGGATGATTAGAGGGATGCATGTTGAGGATTTTTCTAGATATTGTCTTGCGTGAATTGTGATACAGCGACCCTTCGTCAGCCATCACCTTTCTATTTCTGGATTCTTGGAAATCACATCCTGACACATTCAGGGATAGAGCTCATAAAAGGAGGCCACAATACTGGGATTTAGCTTCTATTGCCATTAGAGGATAAGTGGGGGGAGATGGTATCGTGGTGCTGTAATTACTCTGACATGGCCTCTCCAGTGCTCTCAAAAGACATGGATTTTCCTCAAACATAGGAAGTAATATGGGGCGACAGATCTGATAGGGAGTCATGGCGGGAAGCAGCCTTAGAAACCACCTCCTCTTTATCTGATAGGATCAGTGGGAGAGCAGGAAACTCAGTGACCTACATCTCCCTCAGACAGACATCTGTTACCTTCCTCTCCACCCTGGGCCAAAGTGAAAAGCACCAATTACTTTGATAAACCTCCTTCGCAGCGGCCTCCTCGCAGCTACTGTAACTCCAAACTCTCAGGTGAAGTTTCACATTTGGTTGTCCGGGGAAATGGGCACAAAGCGTGGTTTTTGGGGAAGGATTTCAATCAAGTTTTGCCATCTGCAGCAACAGGGGTAATTACAAAGATCAGTGGTGGCATGCGGCGCAGGCACGAGCATGAGACAGAAGGAGGAGAGATGATTATTATTATTGTATCATCTGAATAAGATGGTGTGCAGTCTTGTGCTCTAAAACCCTGGAGGTCAGAGTAAAAGAAAGAGGATTACAACCCAGGAGCCAAGTAGATTAAACAGCGGCTGATTCTACTGTCCTCTGCTCTATCTCCTTTCTTCATCAGGCTCACATCAACACACAGTAACACAGATTCCTACAGGTCACATTTTACGGAAGTATGACTCCGTGTGCGTGCAGCAGAAGTCATTCTGCTGCAATCACCAGCAATAATCAAAGAAAACTAGCTGCTCACAGAGAACAATCAACCAATGCTGTTCTGCTACGTCGGCATGGCCTGATTGTGCCCTGGTGATCATACAATCAATGGTTATAAATAGACATGCTGGTCATTGCTGGAATGCGTTTCTAAAAATGTGCACTGAAGCATTTCTTCTGGAGGAAAAGTCGCTCCCAAGAGGACAAAGAAAACGTTAGAAAGTTCAGAAAACACACTGCTTTCTGGCTCAGTTTGGCCCACATGAGGAAAACTCACTACAAAAGATTAAAGATTGTTTATAAAAGAAAACAAGTTGTGCATTGTCAAGCACTGAGACTTAACAAAATGTGACAAAAATATTGCAAGTAAGAAAAAGCAGCTTCAAAAACAAAATAAAAAGTTAATGCATGGACAGAAAATGTGTTGAACAGCATAAAAAAGCAGATAACTACACTGCAAAACTGAAATCTAATTTAAGTGTTTCAGTTTTTTTCTTTCTTTGTTTGTTTTCGGTAGTAAAAGTTGTCTTACAAGACTAAATATGAGACAACACCAAATATTGCACTTGAATTACTTGCAAAGAATAGAAGAAATCTACCAATAGAGAAAAAATGTTATGGAAAAAATAAAAATTAAAAAACTCAACAAGTAGACTTTTTATTTTTTTACCCTATTCAAATTATTTCTTTACTGTTTACAAGCAATTCAAGCCTAGTTTTTGTCTGCTAATATCTTAAAAAGGACATTTTCTGGACTTCCAGGACTTATATTAAATGTAAGACAATCTCATTTTTTTCTTTACCAGTAAAATAATTCCCATAAAACTTACCTAAATTTCAGTTTTTACTGCATTGTTGAACCATTAAAGGTTGCCTTCAAGAGGTCCGGATGTCTAAAAGTGTGTGCTTGATTTGCAGAATACTTTTTTTGGGCTGTTGGTGTGAACATGTAAATCCAGCATGAAATACGTAGGGCCTAAATTCTGTCCCTTTTGTCACACTGTAGTTAGGCCTCTGTCACATCTTACTGACTTCTGCTGCTGCTGGGATGGAAAATGAAGACACTACAGAATTCTGAATGGCTAAATTCGCTCAAAAATATCCCAACTCTCAGATGGTAAGTAATTTGCCAAATGGGATTTAAAATCACTAAAGTACTTGAGCTACCTCTTTAGAGTGAGATTTGTGCCACTGGAGGCTAAATTTAAATTTTTATTTTAAATTAGAAATATGATCTGAAAGGAAATTTGTTATTAAAAACTGAATTTATAGTAATTAAATTGAATTTATAGTTGTAGTTAACTTTTATAGTAGTTAACTTTATTGCGTTAACTTACTTGAAAATTCTTCTCTCTTATGTTCTATTCACAGAACTTCCCTTCACATCCACAGAAACTCTTTTAAAATCATTGCTTCTAAAGTTGTTTAAATTGTCTTTTCTTTTGACATGGTCATATTCACCTCCAGCAACTTTAGTACAGTACTTATTGATTGCTGCAGTGTGGTGAGGTGGAGGTATGTGTCATTCTTCTTGAATAGAATAAGTGGATCAACTTCTGGAAGTCAATGTCTGTCAATGAATGGTGCCTTTTTTTATTTTTTTTATTTTTTTATCTTTTTGTCGGTACAATATCACACTCATCCACCACTAACCTCCTTCTGCTTTCTCTGTCATCTCCCTGATTCTCTACCATTTTTATTATTGTCAATGCACTTTGTAAGCAGTTTGTTTTTAAAAGTGCTATAAAAATAAAGTAATAACTAGTATTAATTATTGTTAAAGAAGTATGTTTTTTACTTGCTGTACCAAACCAGCGAGATATATGCTATCTGATCTATATTGATTAAGCATTTAGTGGACTCTGTCCATTTTTATTCCAATAAGAGGTCTGTGAAAATGACTGCCATGCTGAACTGAATTTGAATTTTGTAAATAATGTACTTTTGAAGTAAAGAAATTTAGTAAGATAATTTTTTAATTTGAATACAATTTCAAAGCAAATCCAGTTAAACTGAGTTTGAATTTATGAAATTCAATTTCAGCTCATTCTTTCATCATTCATTCATTTTCTTCTGCTTATCCTGTTCAGGGTCGTAGCTTGAGGCTATCCCTGCTGACTTCAGAGTGAGAGGCGAGGTCACCAGTCAATCACAGGACTGAAACACAGAGACGGACAACCTGTCACGCGTACACTTACACCTATGGGCAATTTAGAAACATCAATTAACCAGATGAGCATGTTTTTGGACTGTGGGAGGAAGCCCGAGAACCCAGGAATGCATGGGGAGAACACTCCACACACAAAGACTGACCTTGCCCAAACCGGGATTTCAATGGTGATTGATTGGCTAACCAGAGCACCACTGGGCAGCCTCAGTTTCAGATGCTTTTCAAATTTAATACAATAATTCAAATATATCACTTTCTAGTGACACAAATCTCAGCTTTTGAACCGCCAAAGAACAAAAAAATACAGGAGCAGACAGAATGACTGCAAAAAGGAACTGCATCACAAAAACCAGTAGAGCCCTTGACAGCATTTGTTATATGTGTGGTAACTAACTGCAAACCAGTCAACATTTTGGATTGAACACATGCAGGTTGTGAATGGAACAGAGTAAGCATCCAAAGTTAAAAAGCAAAAGTTTGAGACCACTCTAAAGTGTGGGCTACTTTATACTAAATTTCTATAATTCTGAATTTTAGCTGATTTTTCTGCAATAAAACTCTTTTTATGCCACTAACTATGATTGCACTTGTTTGCTGTTTAATAATTCATATAATTTATTTTGATCTTCTTCTGCTTTTATTGCGGAGCAAAATTGAAGAAAAACAGGGAATGTGAGGAACTGATATGCACCAAACAGTGAGCCCATAACCAGTGTAGCAAGGACTGTAGCCTCTGTTTGTCAAACTCCTGAGCACAACCAGCTCTCCATGTATCATTCATCCTGAGAGATAAAGACACAATGTTCTGCTGGAAACCTCTGACTGATCGAGCAGGTGATGCTTGTAAAAATGACTTAACACTGGCATGTTTGCAAACCTCTCTTTGCCAACACGGGAACATAATTCCATTAATGAATAACCAACATGCTCCATTTTTTCCTCAGTGCACTTTGCATGGCCCCCTCAAAAACAACCCAAATGCCAGCCAGCTGAGCTCTTGCACGGTGAGTTATGTGTGCCCACGTGGGATTCAAAGCGAGCAGGAGAAGTTGATGCGTCTGAATCAGGAGGTGGATGCGGCCTCTCGGAGGACAGGAGAATCACACTACCGTTGACATTTTCTGCTTTGCATCATGCACAAACTCTATTCACGGGAGCCGAGCTTATCGGGCAGGCTTGCTTTCAACTCTGTAATCTAACAGGCTATGATGAAATGGCAGCATGGCCTATGGGCACTCAATAATGGAAAGGATCTGTAAACAGAGTGGAACTGTGTGCCTCAAGGCTGATAACAAGGTTAATAATAAGACGTGAGGCCAATTGAACAACCTCTTTACTTTCTCCCTCTTCATCTGAGTCCAATCTACCCCTCTGGTCACCCCTTGAGTAGGCCTGTGGCTACCCTGAATCTCCATAAATGACCAACCAAAGCAGGGGCCATGACTGGAATAAAACAACATCCATTATGTAGAAGATGAGTGCCATTACTAAATGAAATAGTTTATTCAGTGGAAAGCACTGAATCCATGAATTTCTAATGCTTTACTGTCACAAATTTCCTTCAGAATCACTTGTGGTAGAAGGAAGGGGTTAAGACATTTGGAGGGGGTATTGTTGTGCATATGGAAGGCGAGTCTGAGCCATGGTAAACACTTGAACACACTCAAGCGACTCCTTATCTAAGCATGGAAAGTCTGAGGGTTCATCTTATTAGACTTTCAGAAATAGACTGGAGTGAATCTCTCCCCTCATATGGAGAGATTGGCAGTGCAGTCAGGGAAGTGATTTCAGAGCTACATTGAATTGAATTGCTGGGGGGGTGGGGGAGGTTGGTTAAGCAGGGGGGTTTAATTTGCTCTGGAGTATGTATTCTCATACTGATATGCCAAAATGTAATTGGAGTCGCTACAAGAGCCGGTCGTTTTCATTTGAGATTTGAGGGTGTTCATTTGGGGGCTTGAGATTTTTTTTCCGGGTGAATTGCATCGTCTCAACAGCATGCCTTTACTAGATCAGTGTGCATGGTGCAAAACAGGCGGAATGTAAACCTAATGTAAATAAATTGCATCTCTGGGATACAATCTTCATAATATAGTGTGATAATAAATGTCTTACATGCAGTGACAATAAGCAACTGCATTTATTTATTCCCCAAAACAAAGACTGGGTGGTCCAGAGGAGGCATGGGCCTTCTGAAATCTGAATCCTCAGATGCCATCCCTAAGCCTGAGCTATGATTGGCTATCTGACTTGTTTGAAGAGGAAGTAACTGCAACACAAGTCATAGGCTGATGTTGCAATTGGAGTAGAGTATTTTCTTTTGCTGTCTTTTGCTGGCTGTCAGGGCTATAAGTTTAGCAATAGCTATGTCCATTATACTATAATGTTCTACTACCTGGATGTAAACAAGCACAGACTACTGATGGCATCTTGATGGTTTGGCAGTATTATGATCTAGTTTTAGAAAATGGGAGAAATGGAGTAGAATTAGCTCCACTTGGCAAACCAAGACTATAATTTTGACCTGTTAGCTCCGCCAAGGAGGTTATGTTTTTGGGAGAGTTTGCCTGTTTGTTTATCTGTGAACAGCATAACTCAAAAAGTATCGAACGGATCCTGATGAAATTTTTTACGAAAATGTTCAAAATGGGATAAGGAAGAAGTGATTACATTTTGGAGGTGATCTGTCTGGATCCAGGATTTTTTAAAAGATTCTTTATCATTGTGAGATAGGGCCGTTTTCACCATATGTGTGTATAACTCCACAATAAATGGTTGGAAGTACAATCCAGATCCTGGCAATATTCTGGATACTAAGATCAAGAATATGAAATATGTACTGGGTCATAATTTTCAACACTGTCAGGTAACAAGTTATCATACAAACCTGCAACTAACACCAAATTCTAGCAGACAGTCTGCTGAAAGGGAGTATAACATTAAAGTAGGACTCAAGTGTTGCATGACAATCCCAATATGCTTGGCTGAGGTCTGCACTCTCTGAGTGCTCTTCTGGTTAAAGTTTCTTTACAAAATTCCCAGGTTATAACGTCAGTGGAGCAACTTCCATCCATCTTTTTTTTTTTTTTTTTTTTGACTTATCTGGACAAGAAGAGCAACAGGCTAAGGAAGACTGCTCAGACATCCTTCTCTCCAGCAAGTTTTCCAGCTCCTTATCCAGGACTCTGAAGCATTACCAGGCAGAAAGGGATACATAGTCTGTTCAGCAAGCTCTGGTTCTACTAAAGAGGCCTCAACCCAGCTGGACGCACCTGTAACAACTCTAAAAGGTAGGGTCCAGGGCCCATATTAATGTCCTGCTTTAAGCAATGAAAAAGATTTGTTTGTACTAATGGTGACACAAAAAAAAATTAGCTGTTGCATGAGCCTGGTTAACGCCCCAACAGAGTGTTACATGTAATAGTGGTAGACCCCACCATTACAGAAACTAGTGGCAGGGTTATGACACCTGTAAGGCTGTTTCATGCATTATCGTTAAAGTTGAAATATGTGATGAGAACAAATATTTAGGGATCAAATTAATCCTTGGCAAAGTATGACGATGTCAAGATGTGTAGCAAATCTAGATTTAGGAGACACCATTACCGCTTGCCATGTTTATCGCTGTGAATGCGGAATATGCATGTGCAATTGGAAATTGTTGGACAAGGATTTTGTAGGAGGTTGCTCAGACATATGGCACTGTGCACCTACCGCTCTTTCATGGTGCGACTAGTTTATTGTCCAAATTTTGGCAGTTTAGCAAACAGCTGCTGGTACGGCCAAATGGGCAGTTCTATCACTGTACTTGATGACTAATGGTCTGGTTTGTGTAAAGCCTGGCATGCATATGGACCCTGGAGACATCCTTATTAACTCCTTACTGCCTGAATTAAATAAATTTTAGAAAAAAAAAATTATGTGTTTTTACATTCTTACAGTTGTAAAATTACGCAGAGATTGTTAATTTGAGTATAGTACACACAGTCGTTATAACTAAGTTATATTGTGTATATAGACATAAGAAGTTCATCCCCTGACCGATACATTGTGACATAGTGAATCTGATACAATCTCAAGGTAATAATGAGATAGACAGGTCATTTCAGCTGCATCACGACCTGACAGGTATGTCGCAAATTCGCAAAAACAGACATCAATAAGGTTAAATGCCCAAGCCACTTCATCTGGCTCATTTTGATGGTGAAGACCAAGCATCAAAGTCCATGTCCATGCTTCTGACCATTTCTCTAAGGCTGAGCTCAGCCACCCTTTGGAGGAAACTCATTTTCTACACATTCTTTCAGCCACTTTCCAGAACTTATGATCAAAGGAGAAGGTTACAGTGTAGATTACTGTTGACACACTACCAATCCACTTGCTCATCCAATGATCCATCTTACTTTTACTCAAGAAAAAGACCCTGAGATACTTGAACTCCTTCACCTGTGGCAAAAACTAACGCTGTACCAAAGGGAGCATGCCATTGTTTCATGCTTCAGCTCCATTACTTCTGACTTTGGGATACTAACTTTCGCCAGCCAGCTTCAAACCATCCCAATGGCCGGTGAAGGTCCCATCCAGAGGAAAACCAAGAAAACCACATCATCTGAAAAATGACAATGTGACCTCAAACAGCCCCACAAAGCTGGCCTATTTTTTTGGATTACGCCACCCAAACACAAGAAGTTTGGACCCACCTATGCCTCCAAAAACAATTCCAAACCCACATCCATGCGTACTGATTGGCTTGGGTCGTGACATATGGAGATTAATGTCAGTAAACACTGCTGCACATGTTGAGTCACGTCCACTTCCCACACACCTCTCCCAGTGTGATTCCTGTGTAATGATCGGGGGAGTCTGGGCAGCCGTCTGCTAAGCTTTGCTGCGCCGTGGGGTGTCAAGCTGAGTGAGAGGAGGAGAAAGAAGACAGGAGGAGAAAGAAGACTGGAGGAGAAGGTCTTTTTTTTCCTCCTCATTCTGGCAACACTCTCCATCTTGTGCAGAGATGTGAGAAATTAATAAACACAGCCTCCTGTGGAGAAGAAAAAAAAGTTGAAGTAAGAATTTTAATAAATGACAGTGGTTCACTGAACCTGTTCAGAGAACAAGCATCCACCGCTGATTAAGAAAACACAAAGAAGCATCTCTCTGTGACTTATGTGTGTGATTTCATTCAGAGTATTGTTACAAACAAACAGCTGATGATGATTGTACTTTGAACCAGTCGCATTATGATACAAATCCCATTATTGGAGATGAAAAACAAAGAGGAAATTCCTTGGGTGTGCTGATGCAGAAACTCAAATGCCCTCCGTAGCTTTCAGTCCCTTTATGAATATTTTAAACGCATTGTTACAGTGAAACCAAAAGACATTGTGGATGAAAAGACATCAACTTGATCTTTTTGTGAGGTCTGGACCCTCATGACCATTCAGGAAGGTTTAAAGGCTGAGTCCTTTGGGAACATACAGTTGTGAAATCAGTCAAACGGAAGCACATCAAACTGCCGGCTTAAGTAGGCCACTCCTGCTGAGTTGTTGCTTTATTTTTGTGCAGCGGTCCTCACACATTCTGGTGAAAGTGTTGGTTTTAGCAGAGGGAGATTGTGATATAAATGTGTTTTCACTTGGCACTGCTGAACGCTGAATGCCAAGTGTAACTACTGATAAAGAAGTCACGGGAATCCCTGTGGGGGACGGAGACCTACACCCTTTCTGACCTGATCCATGTGTGAATAAAGACAGAAACAGTTTGAGTGACACTCCTTTTCCTGGATATCATGAATTTTTTGCTCTAATCATGAGGACTCAGAGAAAGCTGTAGGTGAAGGTTTGGTATAAGAGGCTTATTGGGGATACTGGCCTACAGTATCAAGGGAAAAGAAAGAGTTGGCTGGGAGGATAAAGAAAAGGGAAAAAAGAGAGGAAAAAAGGCAGAGGCGGGGCTGCAGGAGGAAAAAAAATCAACAAACCCTTGAGGGCTCTGTAATCCAAAAATGAGAGAGCTGTGACTCTCAGACACTCAATCTGACAAGATGCATTAAAGAAATGGAAGAAAAGGAAGAGGCAAAGATAGATAAGAGGGCTGCTTCCAGGGAAAAAACGAAGGGGGAAAGAGATGGGATGATGAGCTGCAGATGTGACAAAGAAGATTGTGCTGGAAACCAGCCATCAACAGATCCGTGAAACAATGGCACCATCCTGGGCAGAGAACACAATCACAGGGATTATGCTGTACAACACAATGTCATTCAGTCTGGTTCTGTAATATAAACCGTAAAAGAATGATATGACTCTCCAGGAGAGCTTAAACCACTTCTTTTAAGGTGTAAGAAGTAGAGGTCAGGTCAAAACATCTATTTTCCTGCCTGTTTTACAGCACTTTAAAATGCTACCAGATTATATATTCAAATCTAAAATGGAAAACAATCTTAAAAAAAAATCATTGCAATTCATAAAATACTATACTGCTACAAGAATTAGCTATCATGGCAAGATTGGTACTACTGTTCTGCTTGCTGACAGTTAGCTTAGCTAGCATGGAGGCTGGCAGCAAGGTCAGTAAACTACCTTACCTTCTTTTTGAATTCAATAAAATACTGATATCTGATCCGTTGCAATGAATGAGCGGAGACGGCCTGCAGGCGCATCTGGTGTATTTCAGCTGTTAGACAGACATCTGCCTCGACTGTGTTGGGGTATTGCTTAAGGTTTTATTTTCACTGAACAGTTAAGTGCCATGGCTTTTTTGGTATAAAATTTAAACGAAGACACATAAAAAAAAAACTAAACATCGCTTAGAATAAAGAAATGAATGAATATCATAAAATAACACTTCAAAGAAGAAGCGTGAAAGCCATCTGTCTCCAGTAACAGGTCTTAAGTTGGTAAACTGTCTTTCTTCTGGCAACTTTTGAGCTGAACATTGACACTTCCAGTGACCAAAGCCTCAGACTCTGCATCAGCAGATTCAAATGTTTGAATCTGATGTAGTTATTGTGTCAGTCAGACTACAGGGATGCTTAAGTATGTCTCCCATATGGGAGCTATTACTCTGCTGAACTGGATATCTCTAAAACAAATGTATTCGCATTTGTCGGTTGTTGAAAAAAACACTCAAGTCAAGAGAAGCAGACGAACCAAACCTACGCAGGAAAACAAACATGTTGAGGTTGAGGGTCAGATTAGAAAAGTCCTATCAATTTACAGCTTCATTTACCCTGCCTACGTATTCAGAGATGTTGATGTTTTAAGTGGGAGTGGAAGCAATTTTAGTCCTTGTGAAAAGATGACAGTAGGGACTCTTAGCCTAGAGAGCTGTGTCTGTTTATTCCAGATAAATCTTGCCCAGCCTCTGGCAACATTTAATGTTTAATTTGAAGGGGTGAATTTTTATTAAAAAAATAAAGAAAGCAAAGAGAGGAGGATCAAATTAAACTGTTTAATTTTTAATGTCACTCTTATGTCAGACATTCCAATTTATTATGCAATTATTTGATATGAAGACTTCCCTTTGAAACACTGCTTTTTCATTTTGCTGCAGTGAAGCTTCAGAGTACGGCAAGTTCCTGTCTCTGATCTGATACCATTACAAAAGGAACAAATTACACATTCAAGGAAGACTTTACAGGTGGATAGAAGGTCTTTACACCTTGAGTGACAGGGAGTTGAAAATAGACGGTTAATTAAATTTCATGGGACGTCTCACCTGCAGCGTTTCCTTATTTGTGTGATGAATTTCACCAATATGTATTTTTAAAGTGTTGTTAGCGGGCAGATGGAATGGGAGCAGTTTTATAGAAATGAGGCCAGACGACTTGTCTTTACACCAGGAAAAAAAAAAGAAGTAACAAACTGTTTGGATGACTACACAAACCAACACACACATCATCAGTGTAATCTTTTCCCTTGAACAGTGTTGTCGATGCAGATCTGGCTGTCGGTGACACGCGGAGAATGTTTTGCATTCATTCCTGCGTGAATTGGTGTCAAAAAGCCTTGGGGGCTTCTTAATCCTTCTACATCAAAATAGGACACGTTTCCCATAAATTACAATGCTGTAGTCGCATAATTACTGTGGCCCCGGTGTTACATAAACAACTGACTGATGCCTGTGAGTTGGCAGCTTTCACTTTTTGAATTAAAGAGAATTACTCTTGACTTTGTGGAGGATTTAAAAGCTGTTTTATGAGTCTGTGGCTTTTATAACTTTTAGAACCCAAATGATCACATGCATCTGGGCTTTCTAAGAAGCGTTCATGTCTTAAAACAAGGGAGTGGACCAAAACAAAGACTTCAGATGGATTTATGAGGTCTAAAAAAAGAGAAACCAAAAGTTTTACTGTCTTCTAAAGCAGGAGAAAAACTGCTGGAAAAGTCACAAATGAACAAGGCTTTAAAAGGTTGTACAATTTGCTCTTTGCTGCACTCCTGGGGGGCTCGTTTGCGAGGAGCCTCAAGGCTGACTTCTGCTCCACCTGGTCACCTTTTCTAGGTTCATCGACATTCAGTTAAGGCCCGGCACACTCTTGGACTAAGCCCCATTTTTACCAAGTGGTTCAGTTTGGTTCATCTTTGTGTGGCGTTTCCATTTCTGCTGCTTTCTTAAACGCTTCAATCTAGCTGCTGTCTTTTTAAGACTCCAAAACCCCCACCCCTCTAATTGGCCAGTCCTCTGGAGGTCTGTTGCTAGGCATACCTTGGTGTTTGAGGTCTGCCCCTCCAATGAGTCAATAGAAGATCCTTATGCCTGATCATCTCAGCAAGTCTTCTGAAGATCTTGTGCAGTTTTCTTTTTCTTTTTTGTTTTGGAATGGCTCATTTTCAATTGTTCACAAACAGATTCAATGATTTCTCCAACACATGGATATGAAGTGGTTTTAAGGAAATGGCTAACTAAAGAGCCCCTGACTAGGGAGGACTGGATGGGAATTGTGGCAGAAATACAGAACATGGAAAAGCTAACTATCTCAGTGAATTTGTGTATGGACAAATTTGTATAGTACTGGAACAAATTGACGATTCATTTTGAAATGTTGACTTCTCAATAGAAAAACTAGTTGAGGATAAAAATAATGGCTGTATGCGTATACGCCAAGGGGCAACATCCAGTTTAGAAAAATAAAGCCTCTTTGGTAGTGCAAAAAACTGCAGTTCATCGAGTGTCCACTTGGGGCTTGCTGCAGAAAGACTGAAAACCACATACACACCAAGCCCATAAGACAGACTTTTAAGGCATTAAAAACACATTTACAGCCTAGTTAAAAAAAACGTCTATAGTCGGAGTTGCTAATTTCACTATCAACACACTGGAGTGGGTGGGGGGGTGGTATGTTCAACTTAGTCAGAGGCGCAGATTAGCTCACTTGACTGCCCTATAGCTGTTGCTTAGGAGGCTCATGTACAGGCACAACACTGGATAGGTGGGGATGTGGAAACTTGAATATGTGTGTAAGGTAAAATTCCTGTGTGTCCTTAAAGTGTAATAGCTCCCCCTAGTGTAATAGCTCACCTTATAGTCCCAAAAACCCATTTAAAGACCCAAGGTGATCAAGCCTTTTCAGTGGTGGCTCCCAAATTGTGAAATCAAAACATCCCCCACCCTACCGACTTCTAAATTGCATCTTAAAACTACTTTTTATTCTTTGGCTTTTAATTCAGCCTGAGACTTGTATGATCTCAGTCCTTAGTTATTGATGTTCTTATTTGATTTTTACTGCAGCACTTTGGTAAACTTTATTGTTCTTAAAATGTGCTATATAAATAAAGTGGATTGGATTGGATTAGTGAGCACCAAAGATGTTGGCAGGGGGCTCTTAACCTACTGTTTTGGTCAATATTGTAATATCCTTTGTTACTGTCCACTGTACAGACAATAGGATGGAATATTTACAAGAGGTCTAAAACTAATCCTGTGCTCAACTTCTCTCCTCCTGTTGTATAAATAATATCAACAAAACCTACTGAGCCTATTGTTATTGCATGGACTTTTATTTCTGTTTGAATTCTTTTTTCCTCAAAAAATTGGTAAAACTTAAAAGAAAAACAAAAAAACAATTTTGAATATTAAGAGGATATGAAGCAGTTCAAACCACAGACTGTAAAAAAAAATGGACGTCATTTTGCTTGGCTTTAAGTGAGGTCGCTGCCAAAACGGCTCCCCCTGGTGGCTGGCTGCAGTATAGGTCAAAAAATTTGTCTCTCCAGTCATTCCAGATGGGCTGTGGTCAAACTTAAAAACTTAACACACTCTGTAGAAATGTTTCTATGAATCGTTGTGGTGATTTGAAGATATCATTGGGCTGCCTTGTATTAAGGTCCTCTTTTTTCTGAAAAGTTTTGTTTTCAGTAGTTATAAGAGGTTAAAAAGGAGGTTTTATGTCACGTTGAACAATGATTGACAGCTGCTGTTCTTGTGTATTTTTATGTCACCCAGCTCCACTTAGATTCTCCCAGAATACCTCACAGTATTGACTGCGCAGACTCTGGCTGCACAACTGTTACCAATGGCTGCACCTGTGACGGGATATTTTGGCTTCAAAACCGTACAATGGTAAAGGCGGAGCCATGCTGTCCACTCTATATACAGTCTATGGGCAAAACATCTGCACATTTAGAATTTGGGGAAGCACAATACCCCCTGTCTAATGTTGGTAGTAATGAGTCCTGTGACTTTAGACTTTTGTTTCAGAGTCCTTTAAGCAACTCCAAATTCCTCCTGAGTGGCCCTGTGAGCAGCGTATGGATGTAGGATTAGTTTGTTCTTACAGGCACTTCACTTTGCATACTCTGCCATCAAGTTGCGTGAATGTGGCAGGTAGTAGGACGACTACAAAGTCGTGTAAGTACAGTCCGTTTTTTTCAAACTCCACATCAAATATGTGTAGCATTTAAAGTCAAATGCTAACTTTACCTTACTTTGAAAACATCTGAAAACACTAATTTGTGTCATGTCACATTACAGTGCAGCATAGTGTTGGGTTTTTAACTAATCATTAAGTGCGTTGCAAAGAGGAGTTTGTACACATGTCTGCAACATCTGTAGTCCTGTCGTCTGAGGCCGTGTCTGAGCCTTTTATCCTAATTCAAGGGGCTGGAAGCAACACAATTTCAATGTCAGAGCACAGCTGGAGCTTTCTGGGATTAAGCCATTCTCAAAATGCAGTAACTGGTTTTTGTGAAATCTTGTGCGGTGACATCAGCAGTCAGTCGCAGTCTAACACTCCTTATTAAAGTTATAAGCAGTGAGGTGAAATCATTTGCAGATTAGAGAACATCTGCTAAGATAAGTCTAGCGTAACTATTTGACTCTATGAGCCAAAACATTCTTCTCAGGATGTGTTTGAATTTGCTTTATTTCTCACATATTTCTCTTCTCCAGTGGCAGCTTGAGTCAAACGTTACTGTCATTCTGAAATCACTCAGTTCTGCGATGTTGTCTCAACAAAAGCGATGGATAGAGGACTAAGGGCTTTCCAGGCAAGGCTGAGGGGTCTCTCTCCCTCTCCCTCTCTCCAGCATTATGAAAATCAGGAGCGGCATAAGCAATGCAGGCGAGCATGACAGATTTTTGTATAATTAGTAGTATACAAGGAGGAATCCTGAAAATGTTGGCATGCATCATTAGCTGCAGATGCACGGATACAATCTTTGATTCATAATTTGCTGTAATAATGCTAATCAAAGTTCCTTTTTACTGATTAATTTGACCATTTTTATGCCTCTGTGAAAAACTAATTAGACACAACATTTTGTTAAACGTTAACATGAAATGAGGAGTGCTATGTCTAACATGAAGATATAACAGTTATACAATATATACTGTACATATAAATAAAAACCTCTGACTTTTTTTCACTTAGTCATCTTATGTCTGTAAAAAACACAATGAATCAAACCCAGCTCTGAACACAGAATATAATAAAAAATAGAATAGAATAGATGGAAAAGAATAGAATCAAAATTACTTAATTTATCCCAGAGGGGAAGTTCAGGAGTCACAGCAGCAATCATGAAAAAAAATGTAAGAAAGTGTATAGAAAGTGCGAGAAGTTTTGGGAGAGTATGTTTATCTGTGGACAACATAGCTCAAAAAGTCATGAATAGATCTTGATGAAATTTTCAGGAAATGTTCAAAATGGGATAAGGAAGAAGTGATTAAATTTTGGAGGTGATCCAGATCACCGTCTGGATCCAGGATTTTTTTTAAAGGGTTCCATATTGTTGCGAGAAAGGGCTGTTCTCACCATATGTGTATATAACTCCTCCATAAATGGTCAGATTACTTTGCAAAACAATACAAGACAAGGTCACCATAATTTCTGACAGATGTCAAAGTACGATCCACATCCTGGCATTCTGGATACTAAGATCCAAAATATGAAATATGTACTGGGTCATCATAATTTTCAACACTATCAGGTAACAAATTATCCTACAAATATGCAACTTACACCTAATTGTAGCAGACAGTCTGCTGAAAGGGAGTATAACATTAAAGTAGGGCTTAAGTCCTCATGTTGTTATGTTTGAACACACAATAATGGATTTTTCAGTCAGAAATGAGCACATTCAGGAACAGCAGCTCTCCCAAGCTGCACAAAAATTCAAGCTTTTCAAGATAGAGGAAGACCCGCCTCTATCCCTGCTCTGCCAATCACACGACCGCATGTTTTGTATGGGCTCTGTCAGGTTGATACTAAAAACATACTAACAGGTTGTATTTACACATAGAACTAGGCCCAGTTTAATACAACACACAATTTGTGTATCATACCTGCAAACAGTCCCGTTTTCTGCAGGATTCTCCTATAACTCTCTTTCCCACTGACATCCCGATCCCAGTCTCCAGCTATGTCAAAGTTTAATGTTGGCGGGTAATGTTGGCAGGTAATATCTATCTATCTATCTATCTATCTATCTATCTATCTATCTATCTATCTATCTATCTATCTATCTATCTATCTATCTATCTATATCTATATCTATATCTATATATATATATATATATGTATCATAAGGGGGTCTCTGCTCTGTTTCTCTGGTTAGGGATCCTTGGTCTGAAAAATGTTGAAGACCCCTGTTTCAGAGATCAGACTGATACAGTGTAAGTGTTTGAAGCGGTTGCACAGCTATTCTGGGAAGTATGGTAAATAATTGGCACTGCACAGAGAACCTCCTGACACCATGTTGAACAGAGGGATAATGGGCACTCATATTTGGCACTCAGAAACAGATCGCTTACTCACACTGATGCAAACACCCATCTGCAAGCTGAATCCATACATTATGTCCAGGCGACACTGACTCTAACACACACACACACATACACACACACGTACATGTGCTTATACACATATTTTTTCAATGTGCCAAATTTTTCGCACTTTATTTATATCCATCAGGCTAATTACTGTGCATAGGATCCAAATTCTGAGAGGTTCTTACAATGTTTGGACAATTATAAATACATAAAGCGCCATCTGCTCCTCACCGCCAAGCCACCAGTGGCAGCTGAGATACAGCGAAATTTTGCCAACTACCTACTTAGATTTGAGTTATCATCATATGAATTTATAGACTGTTGCAGAAAAATGCAGCGATTTATGTCAAGTCAAGTAAAAGCCTCAAGACAGATAAAATATGTCTGTGTTGCTCCTTGTGGCTCATTTCTTTGTACACAACTGAACCTTTCTCCCCAATTAGAGTGTTTTCAGACCATAGAGTTTAGTGTATGGTTAATACACAAGACAGCTTTTCTTGTGTTAAATGATGTTTTTTTTTCTCTTGTAAATAATAACTGAAATTGTAAAAGTATGGCAACACAAGGTTAAAACATTGTGCATTATAAAATGCGCATGAAAAGAGCACTAGTATACTGTAGAAAAGGCAACAAATGTCCAGTGCAGACAGTATAGTATGCTGTAGGTTAAGATGTTTCATGAAATAAATCTTTGGCATTGGTTTTGAAACATTATCTTCACATCATATAGGTAATTTTTGAGGACTACTCTTGTTGGTGAATATTGACTCTCTGGATTTAATATGAGCCACATTTACCTTACAACTGTGGGAACATGTCTAATTTATAGATATTAAAAGACAAAAATGACTCCTGAAATGCTTGTACAGAGCACAAAACTCTGCCACTGAGGAAAGAAAAACAATTGCTTGTCCAGATTTTTCTTTTAAAGGAACTGTGATGAGTTTCTAAGTGATTTAGAAAAAGTCTCACTTTTATGACTGATTGTAATCCAGAACTTTAAATGAGATTAACAGCACATGAGCCATGTTATCACAACGGTGTACACGCAATTTCAAAGGTGTCGCTGCAGCCTACTTCACATGGACAGTCCTTACAGTCCCCTTTGTCAGGAATCCCAGGGAAAAACAAAGGAGGACTCAAAGCAGATAAAATAAAACTTTATTTAACTAAATTAAAAAATCAAAGTAAATCCAAAAACTCAAAACCAAAGAAACCAAAACCAAAAACACTGGAAAACTTACAGGAGAAAATCCAAACACTGGGAACATAGAGACACAAAGCAACAGCAGACAAAGACAGCGGACAATGAACCAACAAAAAGCACATGCAACACAGAGACTATATAGACTGCAGGGTAATCAACCACAGGTGCTGAACAAGACACAGGTGAAACACATGAGGGGCAATCAACCACAAGGGAAACTCAAGGAGAGCCAAACCAAACCAAACACAGGGAAACCCAGACGGATACCAAATACATAAGAAACACCAAAGACGACCACAAAAAAGACATACACTTGACAAGAACCAAATCAAATCCACAAGGGAGACAAACCAAGGAACACAGAACCACAAAGAAACACAAGACGACCAAAACATAAGAAAACCTGGAAAAACCCAAACCATGACACCTTTAAAACTTCATGCCATTTCAGGAAACCTGACAAGGTCAACCAAACTGCAAACTATTCTCAAAGTATGCTGGGAGATGCAGTCCTGTGGTGACAGCACATATTTCATCACTTTGGATAACGTTTCTGCTCAAAAACATCAAAGGTAAGACAAAATTTCTGGCTGAGTTTTTCAGAAGCGAGTGGTTTGTTTGGTCTCGTTTGGCTGCTGGGTCAGTGAATCTTAGTTGGAGTCTGTGCTTTTAGGAAGACATTGTTTCTGTGTTCCCACAATACGCTGCCTTACCTTTTCTGTTTCTTTTTGTTTATGCTGGTGCTGTGTCATTGCTCCCTGCTGTTTTGGTTGCATGGTGTTTGAAGTGTTTGATGGTCATAAGAACGGTTCATAAGAGCTTTTGGTTGAGTTTCCAAGCTTTCTGTGGGTATGTCGCATGTATGTAAGTAGGGATGGGTACTGAATAAGCTGCTTTATAGGTACTGATTGAATTCTGTCAAAACTACCGGGTACCTAAACGCATCCTTATGAATGTGAGGGAGTGGCAGAGTAGGCGATTTTCATGCTGGACATGAACACAGCATTACAAGGTTGTATATTGTAGAATAAATATGTTAAATTGAAAAAAAAAATATATATATATATATCATTATCAAACAAATTGATTTTTTTTTTACCACATAAACACAAAAAAATCCCCCAAATTGGTACTGTTGAGTACTGATACCAATTGCCAGGTAATGGGCATTGGTACTGTATTTTTTCAAATGTGAAAGGTACCCATCCCTATAAGCAAGGCAGACATGCTTTTTGACCTGAATGTTCCTCCAACATGTGGTAGGGTGGACATACTAAACATTAAAGTTAAAGTAGATTTTAAAAGATTAAGCTGTGGAGGCTTAAAAGGTCAATGCTTTCAGATCTGTCAGGTGTTCTGACAATTTTGGCCACCACTGAATAAAGTTGATTCAAGGCAGAGTACCTTTAATCTGAAGGCCTTTGAGCTATAGAGAACAACTTACTGTACCTCAGCTGGCTTTATGTCATTCTTTCTTCCGTTTCTTCTTGTAAAATGGCTTTTTTTCGGGGCCA